>NW_017729029.1:53505960-53513800 GCF_001723915.1 Gavialis gangeticus
CTCCCTCATAGTGAGAAAGTTCTTCCTATTATCCAACCTAAATTTCCCTTGATGCAATTTAAGACAATTACTCCTTATCTTGTCCCCTCTGGCTAGAAATAATAGTCTGTCACCTCCTGGTCAGAAAGTTCCTTCTTATTTCCAAATGTTCTCTGCTGTGGCTTGAGGCCACTGCTCTTTGTCCTGTCCCCTGTGGCCACAAAGAAAAGGCCATCTTCATCTTCCTTACAATTGTCCTTCAGGTATTTGAAGACTGTTATCAAATCCTTTCTCAGTCTTCTCCAGATGAAATTACAGTGGCTCTTTCAGCCTTTCCTCATAAATCATGCTTCCCAGGTCTTTAATTGTTTTTGTTGCTCTCCATTGGGTTCTTTCCAATTTCTCCACATCATACGTGATGTGGGGGGACTGAAACTGGACACAGTACTCCTGGTGAGGTCTCGCCAGTGCTGAATAGAGTGGAAGAATCACTTCCCTGGATCTGCCAGCGACTTTCCTCCCAGTGACACAAAGTATACTATTGGCCTTTTTTGCAACAAGAGCACACTGTTGGCTTTTATTCACCTTCCACTTGAGACTGGTTGTCTGTGGAAAATACAGCTGTAAAGTATTTTTCACCACTAGAAGATAATGATACAAAGAAGGGCCCGTATCTTCATCCTATTTCACAGATGAAAAGGCCACAGTGGGTATAATGACTTGCCAGTAGCAGAGCTGGGAACAGAGCCAAGGTCTCCAGGGTCTCAGTGCAGTTGCTATTTTGCTTTTCCCACAAGTTGCCGGGCTCACTGCAGGAGTTACTTGGATGAAATGTTGTGGATTGATTTACTTCACACAGGTTAGACTAAATGATCCCTGTGTCTCTCGGCCTATGTGCTGTAAGTATTACAAAACCCACCGACTGTCATGTGAAAAACAGAATTGAGACTGCTTCTACTGTAACCTGCACAAATGACGCTTTATCTATGGCACACGTCTTGCACACAGAATCCTTGTTGTTTGTGACTGGGCAGTTGGAATTCCATGCTCAAAAGCTTGCTGGTGACTACAGGTGATCATACTGAAGCATTGCCTTCCTCTCTGAGAACTTGTTTGTAACATTGTAAATTTTATTCATTTCCTAGGTCCAGAGCCTCCCAAAAAAGTTCTCCCCAGGTTCCGTGTGAGACCTCGTTTTGAACCCATATACTTTGTAGCCAGTAATGAGAAAGTTGGAGGAAAGGAAGATCCTTCAGACAACCAAACACAGGAATCCGACAAGGATACAGATGCACACAGCGCATCACAGCCAGCAGAAAACTGTACCAACCTGGCTTTCAACATCTTCAGTGCTCTAGAAGAAGATCCCCAGTCCTCTAACTCAGTGGGTTTAGGCTATGGAAGTAGCCAGGCGACAGGTACCAGTAAGATTTTAAACAGTATGGACACTACCTTCAGTGATGCTACACAACTGTCAACCTCCCCCTTAGCTGCTCAGACTTCCTCTGAAACTTTCTCCCCATCAGTTGTAGCACTGAAGCAGAATTTTATTGATAAACTCTCAGCTGCTATTTGGAAAAATCTTGCTAACCCAGATGCAAACATTGGGACTGATAAAATTAATTATACTTATCTGTTGACTCGCTCAATTCAGGCCTGTAAGACAAATCCTGAATATATTTATGTTCCTTTAAAAGAAATTGCTCCTGCTGATCTCCCAAAAAGTAAGAAGCTTCTCACAGATGGCTTTGCTTGCGAAGTGAGATGCCTCAATGTCTACTTAACCACTGGTTACGCTGGCAGCAAAAATGGATCTAGGGATCGCGCCACAGAAAAGGCAGTCAAGCTGTTGCAAAAGACTGTTGAAGTGAGAGTTATTCAGCGGAAGTTCAAACATAGCTATCAGGAGGACTTAGTCGTGTGTGAGGTTGATGCATCTCCCCCAGAATTCCCTCCTGCTCTCAAACCATACGATGAATTTGTAGCTGCCAACCGAGATTGTGTACCTATTCAGCCTGGCTCTGAGTTTGTGAAAAGTGGTTCTAACTCAAACAAGCACTGGACCAGCTTTGTCCTCATAGAAAATGCCAGTGATGCGATCGGGATACTGAACAACTCAGCTTCATTTAACAAAATGTCGATGGAATACAAGTATGACCAGATGCCCAACCGCTCGTGGCGCTGTCGAGTGTATTTACAAGACCATTGCTTGGCAGAGGGGTATGGCACTAAGAAAACCAGCAAACATGCCGCAGCAGATGAAGCTTTGAAAATTCTTCAGAAGACCCAGTCCAATGTGACAGCTATCAAAACCACCCAGGTTCAGAAAGTGGGCTGTTCATCCAGGGGTGGCAAGAAGAAGGACTTGAAGGAGCTGGTCATCTATGAGAACTCTAACAATCCCGTGTGTACACTTAACGACACCGCCCAGTTCAACAAGATGACTGTGGAGTATGTCTTCGAAAGGATGACGGGCATGCGGTGGAAGTGCAAGGTGATGCTAGAAAATGAATTCATTGCTGAAGCCATCGGCGTTAAGAAATCTGTGAAGCACGAGGCAGCAGAGGAAGCTGTGAAAATACTCAAAAAGACGCAGCCCACTGTTGTCAACAACCTGAAGAAAGGCACCATCGAAGATGTCATCTCAAGAAATGAGATCCAGGGCCGCTCAGCAGAAGAGGCCTTCAAACAGAAGATAAAAGAAGATAACATTGGGAATCAGATTCTAAGAAAAATGGGCTGGACGGGTGGTGGGCTTGGGAAAGACGGTGAAGGGATCCGAGAGCCTATTTCAGTGAAGGAGCAGTTTAAAAGGGAAGGACTTGGCCTTGATGTGGAAAGGGTGAACAAAATTGCCAAGAGAGATATCGAGCAGATCATCCGAAATTACGCTCGCTCAGAGAGTAACGTTGACTTGACGTTCTCGACAGAACTTAACAATGATGAACGGAAGCAAATACATCAAATTGCCCAAAAATATGGGCTTAAAAGTAAATCGCACGGGCAGGGTCATGATAGATACTTGGTGGTAAGCAGAAAGAGGCGCAAGGAAGACTTATTAGACCAACTGAAGCAAGAGGGCCAAGTTGGGCATTATGAGCTTATTATGCCTCAAGCAAACTGAGATGCATGGTGCCCAGTTTTACCAGTGAACGCAAAACAAAACTGATTTCCTAGCTCCTGAATTAGAGAGAGAAATGCTGCATTTTCTTGTTGTGGGGCATATTCATGTTGAAAATGTTCTACATTGCTGATTTTAATTTTGAAAATGTTATTAGAAAATTAGAACCTGCCAAGTTCTGTCCAATTATATTAGCACAACCCAGACGCCAATAGTTCTGTTCCTGTACGTGTCTTCGGTTCCTCCATATTTTAATAGTTTTGTAATAGCAAAAATGCACGTCCAACCACAGCGAATTTGACACCACTTAAAATTATAGCTCCCTTAGTCTTTTTGGACCCAGGAAATAAGTCTGCCTTTGTTATTTAAAAACAAACAAACAAAACAAAAAAAGGAAAGAAAATGCAGTTTGGAGGAAAAATTATGTAAAGTTGGTATTAATGACAATAAAAATACAGTTTTATTTCTGGAAAAACAGGATTTACTACTTTTTGTATGTACATTTTTGTGTGATGCTGCAGTTATTTCAGAGTATTATTTAGCAAGGTAAAGTGATGCGTCCATCTTGTGTTATGTGGAGAAACCTCCAAACCAGCTTTTAACAGTAGTTTTATTAGCAGAGCTCTACTATAAGTATTCTGGTCTCCCAAACTCCGAGCTGCTGACTGCACCTTAATGTTACTTGTAGATAATTCCAGAGCATTTTTGCCTTGAAGCACTGCTTTATACCTTGGAGAAGCATGAAATTACAAGAACCAGGGTGAATGCAGCCCCCCTGTGTTAGAGATGCCTATGTTACTTGTGGAGCAATGACTATATAACTTATTTTTTACTTATATTTAATATAAGTTTTTTAACCCTGAGCAAAATCAGATTTGTGCCTAATGATTTCTTTCCACCCCATTAATGTACCCGGGCTTGCATATGTCACGAAGAGATTCACAAGTAAAGTGTTCTTATGCTGCTTTGCCATGTGGTTTGAGTGTGGAGTCTATCCAGGGCCGACATACCACAGGACTAGGTACTGGGAACAGGCTGGTCTAAAGAACAACTTGTGCATGTTGCTATTCACGGGGCAAAACCCTTCTGGCATTGCTCAGCTCTGGGAATGTTCCTGGGTAGCACTGCTTGGAAAATGTGGGGAAAACTAATAAGAGGGAGAAAAATCAGTCTTGAACCAGCAAAAATACATCTGTACATGGTGTTTTTTCTGGTGGGTCAGCCACCTGCTGGCTTTCCACCAGCTCAGATCTCTGCTTCCCTCAGCCCCTTGTAATAAATACCAGCCCGTGTGTCAGTCTGTCTCCTTTTTCTTGTTGCCCGCTTCTGTTTCACCGTCTGCTTACATTACCCTCCAGGTCAGTTCATCCTCCTGGGTTGCTCTTTCATTCCCTCAGCTTTGAGGAGAGGGAGTGGCCCAGCTGACACGGCAGAAGATCCTGGTGACCTGTGGTACAGTATTTTTGATCCCACAGGTGTGAAAGTGCAAACGCTCATCCCACAGGACTCAAGTTACAGGTAAGGACCTCTAGTTCTCCTGAGCCCACCTTCCCACACCTGTGCTGCCTGGGGCCCCATATGTGGGAACAGATTGGGCCCCGCTCCCCGAGGAGCAGACACTTGAAAGTGTGCTCTCTTTCTGTTCACGCATCAGCCAGCCTTTTCCTCTCCCTCTGAATTCTGCTCTCAAGAACTCGTGTCATGCAGTAGATGGTACTGAGGGAAGTGAGGTCTGCTTTGTACCCCATACCAGTCCAAACAGCCACTGCTTTTCCAGCAGCTTCCCAAAGCTCGGCAACATCAAGTGTAGAATCAGCACCTGAAATGCCAGGAGGTAACCTGTTTTTGGGGAAGGCTGAGGTACGTGGAACCAGGAACTTGGCTTAATGAAACTTCCCACAAAGATGTTTATACTCTGCACTGCAGGCAAGACTTGTGTGTGTATTTCCTTTGGTTTAGTGCAGGGGTGGGTAAAATGCGGCCCGGAGGCCGGATGCGGCCTGCCAGGCCGTTCTATCCAGCCCACGGTGCCCCTAAAAAGTTTAGAAAAATAATCTGCCCTGGGCTGCCTGTCATGCAGCCCTCAATGGCTTGCTGAAACTCAGTAAGTGGCCCTCTGCCCAAAATAATTGCCTGCCCCTGGTTTAGTGGGTGGTCAATCAAAGCTGCTACTCCCTATGCTTCCTGATCTGGTATTAGCTGGTACAGCAGTCAGTGGAATTCAATCTATATACAGAGCTTTCACCAGTCTTGCCTGTTTTAATGCTTAAGCAACCAGGGTCACATCTTCTGAGGTAAGGAATTGGTCCGCATGCCTTAGTACATCTCTAGTGATTTTTACTCTGTCCCTACCCCACAGAGTTATCTTTAATTTTGCCCCATACCCAGCACAATGTGAATGGTACTGGAAACTAATAAATCTGCACTTCACTGTTTTGGGACGGTTGTAGCTGTGTTGGTCTAAGGACATAGGCAGATAAGGTTCTTTGGGTAAATGTGATATCTCTTTAAGCTTGCAAAGAACAATTTTTCCAACTATTTAGGTGGTGTAATACAGGGGTTCTCAACCTTTTTTAATAAGTGTACCCCCGGCAGCTGGACACGAAGGGTGGCGCAGAGCCGGATGTGAAGTAGTGGCAGTGTGGGGTGGTGGCTGCATATGAGCTTCCCCTCCCCCACCCTGTGCATCAAGCACCACCAGCCTGACCGATGTGGCCTGCAGAGGGGCCCTGCTGCCCGGGCCCCCCTCCTCCCCAGCCCTGCTCCTGGGAGGTGGCGGTGTTCTGTCCCCACCTGCCCACATGTACCCCCTAGGGCAGGGGTTTTCAACCTTTGTGGAACAGTGTACCCCCAGTGGCCAGGCATGTGGGGGCAGGGGTGTGGAACAAAGTGTGTGAGCTTCCCCGGCATCCAGATGGGTGGGCAGCACCTGCGCAGCAGTGTGGGATGGTGCATGGCAGCGCTCTATTCCCTGCCTGCCTGCACATAGCCCCTAGGGCCTTCCCGAGTACCCAAGGGGGTATGCATACCCTCAGTTGACAACCCTTGGTCTAATAAGATACCACATTTACCCAAAGAACCTTGTCTGCCACTTTAGTGTTGTGCATTCTTCCTTCTCATTGCTAATCATCTGAAAACTTACAGAGATGACCTTACTGATTGGCTGCCACTTTTTGATGCCATACTTTCTGGCTGATGGCTGAAGACAATCTCATCTTTTATTAACAGTGACTCAGGGCAGGGTGTACTAAGGTATGAACAGCAGTACTGCATTTCAGTTTCTCTCTGATAATCAGATGTGCCTTGGCTGATGCCAGATACCTTCTACAGATGAGCCTATGAACTTCACTTTATCCATCTACTGGATACAAAAAATCATGGACTAAATATAGACATTGGATTTATGACGCAACGTGCCTAACATCTGACTCCCCAGGTAAACCCTCCACACTTTACCTGCTATTCTCATTTCCTCCCCCCAGCCAGACTACGGCTACTTTTATTCTTACCTGCCTACCCACCCAACCACCCTCTCTGCTACTGACCACCTCAGTTTACATCTTAACTGACTGGCTGTCTTGCATATGTACTGGCTTCTGGCTGCTTTACCATTCCCTCCAGGAAGAGCACAGACCATCTGCAGACACTTCCTCACCCTGACAAAAGGTGTTTGTGCCCAAAAGCTTGCACTGCTAACACAAGATATTGGATTTACCCAAAGGACCTTGGTTGGCTCATGTGGTAATTCAACAAGCAGCACAGTAAAGGCAGGTTGAATATTTGTATGGAATGGCAAACTGATCATTCAATCAGAGCAGCCTGTACTCCAGATGTAGTAGTGAAAGGTGCTAGGTTGGCCAAGGAGCAGCGTATTGGAACATGTCGTTGTTAGATTGGGGCTGTCTGGTTTTGAAGGTTAAAAGCAGACTGAAGTAGGAAGTGAAGCAATGTGGGACGAGTTGTGTAGGTAAGATAAGGGCACTCCAAAACTTACATGTCATTGTATTTGAGCAGTGTGATAAGTGAGAGTTTCTGATGCAGAAACTAGATGGGAGCAGAGTTTATGACAACTGCACAAGGAGGGACCTGATAACTGATCTACTGCTCAGTACCTAATATGCTGCAGGAAATCAGGGCCATCAATCTCTATTAAAATAACAGGGTATACAGAACCCCCATTTTCAACTTGTTCAAGTCATTAGCTTACTCTTAAACTCTATAAATACTTTGTCTCATTGCTTTGTGCCTTCACTTTCACTTAGGAACTGGGTATTGCTGCTGTTTGCTATCCACATACATGCATTCCAGTTAAGTCTGAAGAGTTAATGAATGGTCCAGCTGTCTGAGAGCCTACTAAGACACCCTAAAAGGGTGTACCTCAGGAGAAGGAGGCACAGCTGAACCACTACAGACTTTAGGCCAGCTACTGAAAACGTAAGCATTTTCCCTTCTCCTCACATAACGGAGTTTTCAAACAGCTGTAATAAGTGTACTTGCACTAATTAATTAAATCCTTGTCACTTCAAGCTGTAGGGTAGATTGTGATCTCTGCACTAGCTCTCATCTGGTTTATTTGGGAACTTCGTAACATATTGGCAAGGGTAGCTATCTGCTTTTGGACACCAGTTTGCACTGCTCTACAAAAAGTGAAAAATATGCAATTACAGAGTTATGTTAAAAGGATAAATTAGAGCCTTCCAACCACTGCACTGATTTGGGTTAAAAGGTTAGCACAATGGA
>NW_017729029.1:53518800-53526567 GCF_001723915.1 Gavialis gangeticus
TATGTTAAAAGGATAAATTAGAGCCTTCCAACCACTGCACTGATTTGGGTTAAAAGGCTAGCACAATGGAGAGGGCTTCCACCTCTGCCCTAAGAGGAGCTGGCATACCTGAGCACCATGGTAGCTTGTTCTTAATAACAAAGTGGCATCTGCCTCCTGGAAAATAACCCCCTCCTATTACCTGGAACAAAAATAAGTACAGGTGTACACCTCTTGCCTATTATACAATAAGCATTTAAGGTTACTTTTATTTACAAGTTTTGAAAAATGTACAGTTTTCTTACATGGGTTACTTGTGCAAAGGTATACTTCTCAACTAACAGACCAATGTGCACACGAGACACTGGAACAGCAGACAACACGCTTGTAGGCTTCATCCCACACTGCTGCATAATGTACTGTATCCAGAAAGGTACAAACTGAGCCTTACAAAAATGTGAGTTGAGACTTACAAATGTTTGTTTTTTTTTTCAAAACTGGAAAAAGAACCAAAAGCCTTTCATAAAATTGAGGGGAAATTAACTGAAGCATGGAGCAGTCTCTCTCACACACACACCACACAGGAGTCTATGAAGAGCAGGAACCTCCTAGACACTTGAACACCCACCACATGCTTCTGTACACAAAGCTTTCCAAGAGGCAGAGTTCTATCTGGGAGGAGGCTGAAACAGGAAATATTGCTACCAGGAGTAATCCCAGCTTCAGTATTTTTAATGTCTCCTTTCTTATCCCTTAAAAATATTTCATTCACTAGCAAACTCATCCATGAGACCTTTAAACTTAAGTACCACAGCTCAACATCATCACGTCCATTCAATGCCTTACTGAAAGGACACAGAAGTCACCTACTTCAGCAATATTCCCTTTCGTTATGTCCTTTAAAACCCTATTTAAATAAAAGCCAAAAAAAAAGAGAGGGGGGGGGGTATTCTGCCTATCACCCAACATAATAAAGTACCAAAACTGTAGTGATTCATGTTATCTTGCACATTATGTGCAGAAGTTGCCAGCATCCCACAGTTTCATTATCCGATTAGTTGAAATGGAATCCACTTTTGAACTTTCTTACGATTTCCTTCCCAGTTTAACAGCTGATAGACCAGTCAGACTAGGACATGAAGATCATTCTTCATGCAGCATGTACAAATGCAGTGAGGTCTAAACCAACAGTAGAGGTAAAGTGACCAGCCTGGACAGATCAGCACTTTAGTAATACCAGTTAAAAAAAAAAGTGTATGTATATAAACATCCCTTTTATCAAGCTACACATAAGCATCACTGTGTAGAAACACAATTACAGTTAAAAGCTTAGTGTACACTACAGAAATGCACAATACTGCCCTAAAACTGGAGAGGAACCACAGAAAATGAATTCAGCATCAGTAATTCTTTTGCAAGTAACCCAAGTACAGTACATTTGACTTCAAAGTGGGTGCTTTCTGATGTCCAAGGAAGCTTCAGCAGGGGAGGGTGGCAACAGCACAACAGCTATTTTGCGTTCAAAGTAAATGCAGTGATGCTTGGGAGGAGGAAGAGGACTCAGACACTTCATATACTTTTTTCCTCAGAGTGTTCATTTGCATCATCCTGGGTCAACAATCACGCCAACTCTGTTCTACTATTGCAGAAACCCGTTTTTCATATTCCCGCTTATTCTCTTGGTATAGTTGAGCTGCCTGGCTGTTTGCTGGACTGTTGGGATTCGGCTCATCCAATAGAGACTGTTCAAAGAAAAATTGGTTTCAATTTCTCATTAGAAGATTTGCAGACTTCTTTTGCAGCAACTACTTTAAAGTAGTTGTGGCAGGGTCCTTCAGCTCATACCTGCACATCATCAAGTATTGCAGCAATCATCAATTCCCCAGGTCTCAGGTTTAAAAACAAAACAAAAAGCCACTGTGCAGTTACTGCCACCAAACTAATACCACTCTTAAATTCCAGGGGGGTCAGGAGGGATGGGATGGGACAACAAGAACTTAGCCCAGAGCAGTGATTCTCAACCTTTTCAGTCATGACAACCCTTCCACCTCTTTCTTGAGTGTGCTGGCATCCCTGGTTAAGATCCACTGTTGTGCTCAACTCAACCTCGGTGGCTTTCAAGTGAGGGTGTTGCTGTCACTGTAGCCAGGTAAAGCAAGCAAGCCTGGCCCACATCTGGTGCACAGCCAGACAGGCTGCAGCACATGCTCATTCTCCTGCCTCATTAGGGTTCTCTGCAAACCCTAAAGCAGGCAGGAGAGCTGGCTCATACTTCTGCTGTTTCTGGTCTGACTGCATGGTGTCTCCTGGAAGCAGGGTGTGAGGAGCAAGTTGGGGTAGAGTAGGGAGGGCAGGCTACAACACAAGCCAGCTCTACCTGCCAGCTAAGGATATCAAAGAACTCAAAACTGCCTGCATGGAGGGCTGCATTAATCTACCCACTGCTGAAGCAGCACCACAGTACCCCAGCTGAAAACCACCGCTCTAGAGAAAATTAATAAATGAAATAACCAGACAACCACCTTCACTTCAAAACAAGGACTAGGAAGACCCAATATAAAACTCACTGTATGAAGTATCCTCACTTTATCTCCTGCTTTTCCAAAACAAATTCTCTGAAATTAAAGCAGTCTGAATATCCTGATCAAATCTGCAACACGGATAGAACACTGTATGCTGAAAGTTACTGCACAGTACAGGTACATCTACACATGCATGCCTGTACTGCACAGTAACTATGGTGACTTGCACTAACTTGGGCATAAGTTTGCTATCTGCATGATGCAGGTAGCAAATTTACACCAAGTAGTTACTGTGCAGTAAGGCACGTGTAGACACCTTACTGAGCAGTGTAACCCTGTGCGTGTGGATTGACTTGGAACCAACTTTAGTCCCAAAACAGTCCACATACAGTGTTGCTGTGCTGTAACACCTGCATGTGTAGATGTCAGCATAAAAAACGCTTATTGTGCAGTAACTTACTGTGCAATAAATGCATGTGTAGACATGACCACCATCTACAAATTTTGACCGTCTACTTTGCTCAGAACTAGTCTCTGGCGTGTGCGTGTAAAGAATTTTTCTTCTTTCCCCCAAAAGCCAGGATTACAGCAAGTGCTAGGAATGTCTTTTTTTTTTTTTTTTTTTTTTTTTTTTTACCTGTATGGATGTTAAGATAGAAGAGACATCATAGGTTGGACTCCAACGATTCTGAAGAATATCCAAACATATACTACCATCTGCATACACTGGAAAGGGACAGAGGAGCGGGGAGGGAGAAAATAGAAGTTTAGACACACCCTGAAAATGATGTTTAGCAAAGGGTAGTTTTTTAAAAGCCCAGATGAGTTTCTACTTGGCATTTCCTACTCTCATGCATAACTTCAGCACATCAGATGTTGGTAGTTGGGCAAATTAATGGTACTCAAGGTTTCAGAACAAGCTAGAAGTCAGTCTCCCAAAAGCCAGATTTGCTCCCAACAGTTGCCTAAAGGGTCTGCCTTTAGTAAGTTTCCCAACTTATGCCTCAACAAGCTTTTTGTTTCTGTGAGACTTCACATTTAGATGTAAAAAACTACCATCCACCCTCTTATTCAGGCACAGATTACATAGCAGGAAGTATTTCAAGGCAAAAATCATCCAGGTGTCAACTAGTAACTAAACAAGGAAGAGTAGCAAAGAATTAAGGGAGACAAAGCTGATGGCTTGTTTGACTGCCACTTAGCATTTCAAGTGATCATTCCCCAACTAATTTGGGACAGGTTGGGGGAAGAACCTCCTATAGCTAGGACTGCATGTAAACAGCATGGTCATGCATTAACCTGGAAAACTATGGTAGTTGTTTCATTTGTGTACCCAACAAGTTAATTGAAAAGGAGGACAACTGAGATACAATCTGACATTTACTTCCACATGCACACACCTGAACCAACAAAAGGATTGCTATTTAAAAATCAGGACTGTTCTTTGCATTCATAAAGATGGTGCATGCATGTACCTACAAGGCTATTACACATATATACACACACCTCCTCCCTCCCTG
The DNA here is from genome assembly GCF_001723915.1 of Gavialis gangeticus. Taxonomy (NCBI): domain Eukaryota; kingdom Metazoa; phylum Chordata; order Crocodylia; family Gavialidae; genus Gavialis; species Gavialis gangeticus. The sequence goes on from NW_017729029.1 coordinate 53,522,822, forward strand.
AACTGCAAGAGTTATTATAAGAAGAGTTGATATTATCCAGCACCCTGGTACTGGAGCATGTTTGACAGATGAGCATTTCATAGAAATCAATAAAGTAGCACTAAACTTTGCTGCCTATAAAGTAACAATTCACAGGTACAACAGTAAAAAAAACAAAAAACAGCATGGGTACAATTCAGAGCATTCCTTTTTGGCTCTTCTATGGACATCTATTCCATCAAGCGACTTAAAATGGTTCACTGGCTTCTAATTAATGCTGTTATTCCATTGACTCCTGTTTTGAAAGCAATGCCTCTCCCTGCCCAAGCTCTCTGTGAAGATTTCCAACCTCAGATCAGAAGAATCCTCTAGCCAGGCAAAAAGATTATAACTTCTACCAGAAGTGTCATAGCCAAGTAGAACAGGAATCACTTTGGATCAGGCAGCATTGTTCCACTTCAAGTTGTGAACAAGGGAAATCCTTCCTTCCCTCCCAGAGTTTTAGTGCTGCTAACACCTCCAACTGCCTGCTGACCACAGAGAATGAAAGCTAGCTCCTTTACATAAAGCACATACTAGCAATATTCCCTTTCCACAAAGAACAGCGTAGGTCATAAGCCAGACTACACTTGCATCTTATATGGGTACTTACCATTTGGATGAAACATTTTAGAGACAAATCTAACAGTAGGTGGCTTATTCGGATATTCTTCTGTGAATTCTATTGTAAGCTTGAAAGTTCCTGGAGTTGAAAGAAGGAAAAAGAGTTATGATGGACACAGAAAGGTCCAGTTAGTTGCCCCAAAGTAAAAAAGACAGACAAAATGTGATTGTTGCTAAACTCCATTGTGCCCCTGCTCTGATCTCTTGAGCATGTCGGGAGTAGTGCAAGTACACTTTAATAGCTGGGGGTTTTGTGTATAAGAAATTCAATTCTAATGCCCCAATAGACATCCATAAAACAAAATAGTGGCTGTTCTAGCAAGTCCAAAAAAGTTGCTTTTCTCTCCAAAACAGATTTAAATTCAACTGCATACTATTGAAAAAGTGGAAATTTTCTTCTGTTTATACCAGCAATTTAAAATACATAAATAAAATAAAATCCTTGCCTCATACACTTTCTAGATCAACGTAGCATTTTAGTGGGGTTGGAGTGTTGCAATAGCTAAGAGCATTTGTAACCACCCTTAGACATTAATTCAATACTGGCTCTTCAAAGCAGATTACCATAGATTTTGCCTATGGGACAACTTGAGAAAGTTTTGGATACTTAAGTGTTTGCCATGCAACGCAGCGCATCAGATAAGTCAACATGGCTTGACACCACCAAACTACCTCTCTCTCATGGGAAGAACAAGCCACAAGAAATAAGATGGATACATTTTTCAAGTTCAACAACCCTAACAGCCTGCATTAGCAGAAGCTATTTTAATCCTCCTTAGACTCTGAGGACCTGGGAAAATAAGTCTGGCAAATAAGCTGTGTATGGGAACCTGGCTTCCATTTTGACTGGCGACAGAAATTCAAAGCAAGTACTTAAGCAACTACAGAAGCTGAATTGCTTGGAAAATGAACCCCTTTCCCCATCTAGCATAGCATAGCATGCCTTTAAAACACACCCACATACTTGTTTTAGAATGGAAAGAGGTTAAAAGCCAGCACTGAACCCATCTCTTTATTTCAAGCTAAGATTTCCTGCATCAGGAATGTATTCTTGTACCATCTGTTACTGCTTGCAAGCAGGTGCTAAGATAAAAAGGCAAACAAATTCTTACTGTTACTTCTCTTCTAAGGTGTTCTGCCTGGCCTGATCACAAACCTGAATTTGGGTACTCAGAGCTCAAGCCCCATAAGGTTTAACTGGTAAGAAAAAGATAGCAACAAAGTCCGAGTCATGGCACAGGCTAAGTTTACTATTAATAGCAGCTGCTGGTCAGCATCAAGGGACAGCAAAGGGTCAGGTCCCTTCCTTTCTGGCAGAGCTTAAAAAGGATCAACATGATGCAGAAACTGTAGCTTGTCCTTATGAACCAGGAAGTTGGACTGCAGTTAGTTAGATACACAACCAAGTACATTAACTGGGTTTCTAGAATGTGGCTGGCAAGAGCACAGAAGCTTAAATACAATGATGGCCTCGGAGGCTGCTTACAGATGTGAAAAAGAACAAAGACAACAACAAAAAGAAAAAAAGTGTGTTACTTTTAGTTCAGTGCATCCCTGCCACAAGCACAGCGCATGCCCAGGAGGCATCGCATCAGTTTGACCCCGCTCACCCAACATCTGTATGGATTGTGCGCTTCAGCAGGGCTTTTTGGCACTTCTATCTAATAGCTGATTTATCCAATTCAATCAGCTATTAAAAGTGCCAAAAAAGGCCCCACTGAAGCACATGGTGTATACAAATGCTGGGGCAAGCCAGGTCAAACTAACTCTTTTGGTAAAGCTGGGGGGGGGCGGCTCACGTCTGTCAGCAGTCATATTGCTTGCCCTGTGTACAAGTGGCATATGACTACAGCAAGAATCATTTAAGTTTCTAGTGCTACTTGGAGGACAAGTAGCAAGATGACATACACCCTGTATTTCATTTTTTTGCTCTCTGTAATGGACCAATTAAAGTGCACTTCTCACATCGGTGGAAATGCAGTCATCTCATTTAAGCCAGGAGTGGGTCAGATATCTAGGTCTAGAAATTCCAATTGGGGGGGGGGGGGAAAATCAACATGACCCCAAGAAACCCATTTTGGCTGGACAGAGTCCTCTTGCTAATGGGAGAAGTACGCTTTTCCTTTTCTAGAATGAATAAGTGTCACAACCTTGCTAAAAGGGCTATACCCACAAGAAAAAGCTTTTAGTGGCATTTCAGGTATTATACTCCCAATCCAAGGTTCCTACAAGAGAATCAAGCTACACTGCCAACTCTGCTGCAGTTTAAGAAGTCCCTTCCCACTCTGCAATCAAAATGGATACATGAGGCTCAGGACTATAAGCACAACCCCTCAATGGTGCATTTAAATAGACATGAAGGGACTTTCCAGATGCTCCTGAAAGACCACTGAAGGGTTAATTTCAGGACACTGGATAAGAGGATAAGAAGAGGGAAAAGTAGAAACCAGTCAGCCAAGGAACAATAAGCAAAGCCCATGAAAAAAAAACAACAGTGCCAGATTGGTGAGAGGAGGGGTCCCCAGTTGTCCTGCTATAAGGACTGCATGGCAAGACTTCAGCTGTCTAGCTTTTCAAAACAGTACAGCCCTGCTGGAAGTTAAACACCCCCATTTATTCACTTATTTTGGGCCTTTGTTTAGCAACAAGTGGTTCTAGTAAAAAAAACAAACAAAGTTGTTTCAAAGACATTATACCGAGGTTTTAATGAGCCAAGCTACACATCACTTGCATCCAAAATAAGTGTGATGCTGTAATTTGAGCTAAGGGAGAGGACCTAAAAAAATGCACATGCTGCTGGTCCACGATGAAGAGTTCTGCTGACTCAGCGATGTCAGCTAGAGGATGCAAGATGACAGTTCAATACATGCTCCCCCCTCCCTGGATGTACCCATGCCAACAAGGGGGCTTCTGCTCACAGACCTTTCATTTTTCAGGTAGGCAGCGCAGTACACCCTTCTGCTACTCCACACCCCATCTCTATGAGGGGGGGCTCTGCTAACAGAGCTGGGCCAGAGGCTGGCCCTCTAAAAGAGAGAATCCTACACAGGTGGCAACAGCACAAGAAAGAATCGTAAAAGACAAAGTCGGGGGGGGGGGGGGGG
>NW_017729029.1:53526591-53529187 GCF_001723915.1 Gavialis gangeticus
GGGGGGGACATGACACACAGATTTTGGGTTTCGTTTACTTGAAAAAACAGGGGTTTCTAAATCTACCCGGGAGGCAAAATGTAACTAATCTGAGTGCTAAAAATACTGAAAGGCAGATGCATGGTCCTCTTGCAAATACTTGAAATCTAACTGGCTAAGTCAGGTAAGAAACACCTTGATGCAACCTCCAAGTTTAAAACTGGCCCAATCAACCACCAAAAAAAATAAGATACAGCTCTCATGAGCAGCATCGCCATGGATGGTAATACAACAAGAGACTGTGCAGACTGACAATGTTTTAGGTTTAAATGTGAACAGCTGGAGAAGGGTTTCAGCAGAACAGCAATGCAAATATGCAGGATGCAACTGGGACAACAGATCCCATAAGTGAATATCCTCAATGCAAGACCAAATGTTACAGATTAGCTGCTAAAACCTAGATCCATTTTCCTAAGCACAAAAGAGTTTGGGACTACAAATACAGAATGACTCACAACAGAAATACGTTACCTTTAAGCAGCAAGAATTTTTGTGGGTGGTATCTTGTATTGGATAGAGTGCATGATTGGGACAGACACAGGGAAGCTTTCAGGTATCACAGTATCCTCCCCTGAGGCCTCTGGGAGAGAAGCCCACATATTTCATTTACACATGGAGTTTTAAGCCAGCTTTTGTTCCATCTGCCGTTTTCCTCTGCTATGTGGGATTCTCTCCCAGATGCCTGATGGAAAGGATACCCAGAAGCTTGCCCGTGTCTGTCCCAATCGTGCACTTGATCCAATACAAGGCTTCACCCACAAGAATTCTTGCCTCCTGGACCATCATGACAACATCACCTTTGTTAAAAGATATTCATGCATGAATGTATAGCTTTCAAAACACCATAACCTGGGAGAAGCTTCATGAAGACACTGCCCTACCTATGGTCAGGTCACAAATGGATGAGGAGCTACTGAACTTCAGTAGTTAGTAAGCTACTTGGGCCAGGAAAAGAATGGGAGGTAAAGCAATTCAGGTGAGCCTGTCAGCTATGCATTATCTTCATTTTAAGGGGTCTGATAGCTTATTACAAAGTTCACCCAGATAAAACCCAAAACATCAGAAGGGAAGGGTTCAAGCCTGAAGAATATAACAGTGATTTTGAATTTGGTCAAGGTTGGTTGTTTTCAGCATGAGACAACTCACGTACTGATTCAGGATCACACCTTTCATCTTTCTTGTTCTGGTAAGAGTTTGTCTCAAAACGTGGCCAGAAAACTTGTGCTATAAGCTTTAAGCAAAGCTAAATGTCTCCCTCACTAGCATGAGGACATTCTTTACTAAGGACCTAGTAAGAAGAAACACTAAATCTACAGATGTGGGTCCATCTTTGGAGACCCCACTGAAGAATGGTGATCTGTATTATTGCTCCAAAACTCAGAGACACGTTCCCACAGTTCTGCTTCCCATAACCCACAAGCAAGTCGAGACAAGGAATATCTTCATGGGACCCGACTGTCCTGCAACATCCCTTGACACGGGAAACCCTTTGCCCACAATTACAACATATTTGAAGGTCATTTAGGTTAGGATCCCATCTCTTCTTTACAGGCAGAAGAGGCAAAAATCCTGATTTCACTGAAGTCTGATAATACACTCATTAAGTTCAATGGAAGCAGGATTTCACCCAGGAAATCTGGTGTTAGTACTTAATACTTTAAAGATCAGCTTTTTAAAAAGGATAATGCACTGCTGTCCTTCAGAAAAAATAGATTTGCTGCAATGGAAATTTCATATATATTCCAATATATCCCCAGGCCAGGAGTCTGAGTGCATCCAGATATACAAGAGCATCTCTGAGATGTAGTTTTCATAGCAGTTAGAATACTGAAATCAAGGACCAGGAAGGCAGCTGCAGTTGGGAAATCAAATACTCAGGAGTCCTGTCCTGACCAACTCCCTTACTCCATCAAAATTAGAATGATTCAGAACCCAGCCCAAGCCACTGGTAGAGCTGAATACCAGATTTGGCAGCACTGTTACCTATTCCAGTTACCAACACTTTACTGATGGAATACTTGATGACTGGAACTCCAGTGTATTCTCTGGTGACAGCTATAATGGTATTTCCCAAATACAGCAAAAGCACAGTAAAAGAATATTTAGCATAAACTAGATGGGTCCCAAAATGAATACAAGCCTCTCAACAGTGTATAGCAGAGTAGAGCTTCAGATCACAAATTGAGGCCCTTCAAAAACTAGGGTCATTCAGAAGTAAGGAGGCCCCAGGCAATGAAAAACCATACATTACTATTCCATTAGAGCATGGATACTTGCCAAGGCCTTCTCCATATACAACCATATTCCAGTGAAGGCACAAAAAAATATTCAAATCTATGAGACCTCAGGTGATCTCGAACTACTGTACCCTTACCAGGCCAATGCTGTTGCAGAAAGTGGCTCCAGAAAGATGAAGTCATACCACGTGCATCTACACATGCATGAATGCGTTTTTCTTAATGCCCATTACATTTAGTACCTCCAATGTGAGGTAGTAAAACGTGCATTAGGCTGCCCTAACATGCAGTACTGCAAGTGTGCACTTTAAAGACATGTA
>NW_017729029.1:53534187-53537780 GCF_001723915.1 Gavialis gangeticus
AACGTGCATTAGGCTGCCCTAACATGCAGTACTGCAAGTGTGCACTTTAAAGACGTGTAATGCGTAGCAGCCTATTTTACTGCGATTAGCATGGTGGGTTTTTTTTACATAACATTTTCATGAACAGTAAAAAGGGCTACTGTGTTTTAAGACACACATGTAGACGTACCCATCGAGTGCCTAATTTTTGACCTACGGAAAAGAGGTCCCCCTAGTTTGACTGGCACAGCCCGTGGGGGGAAGGGGGTTGTTTTCCTTTAGCATGGGGCACAGTCCTTTACCTAGGATCTGCAGGGCACATACATAAGCTTACTTCCTATTATTGCAAGGACAGTGAGGACACTGCCAATGTTTTAATCCGTAGCATTTCACAGGCTGCTTTTGGCATCTCAGATTTTGTTCCTTTGCTTGTAGGCAACCAAGTGAAGGGAGAAATTTGGGAAGTTCCTTTAGTTAAAGGAGAACCTACAAATGCAGGGTACCAGATGCAATAGGACTGGCAGGAACCTCCCAAGCTATGTTCCTAGTCCTCTAACTTTAGAGTGAGGCACAGCACAAGATAAAGGCACCAGCAAGCCATTCAAGTGAGGCAGACATCTCCAGATGCCAACACATACAATTCTAGGCAGCAAGATAAAAAAGCTGTACTGTAAGAAACAAGCATTTTTATGCCCTGCTCACTTTTCCTGCCTTGGGTATTAAGAAACCCAGTACACAACCTGTGCCAGAACACCTGTCCAAGAATGTTAGCTGAGGAACACCAACAGACAAGAGGAAGAACCTACTGTTAAAGCACACAGGAAATATACTCCACCTACCAGGAGTGCATGTTGCCTTGGATTCAAGCTGATTAAGGCTTGAATGCTTAGAACCTTAGGGATTTAAGATCAAGGCATGAGGGGAGGAAAGGTGGGAAGAGGGAAGAAATCAATACTTAAAAGCCCTAGATAGCTTTAATATACCAGCACTTTCAAAGCTGGTCGACCACCTTCAATACATCTGTAGAAGATCTTCTTCCCAAAATCCTTCGTTACTAAACATCTCAGTAACCCCAACACTGAACTACAAAATGAGAGACAAGAAATAACTCTCAAGATTGATACCATTAATTCACAGGAGCTAATTTCTCTTCCTCCAAGTTGTGATCCATTTCTGAGATGGCTGTGCACCATGAAGACAAGACCTCTCATCACTGAGACCTATTAATACTAGTGTATTAAGGCCCAAGAGATTAAGGAGAACTTCTGACCTCAAACAATCCCACAAACAAAGGAAAGAGCTACAAGCACCAGGCACTGCAGGAAAAAGGGAGACCAGCCACTAAGCAGGAGAGCTGGAGGTAGTCATGTAGTTTTGTGACCAACTAAGGACAAAGAAAGCAACTAACTAGAGTGTTCTTGGGCCTGAGGTACTTTAAAAGGGAAAGCATGAGCTCAGGAAGACACAGCCCTCAAGCCAAACAGTTGCTCCCTCAGAGGAAGAATAATTTTTAGAGCTAGGGAGTCTTACCATGCAATTCATGATGAAAGAAAGCATAAGACTCTACACTAACTGTAGTCCTATACTGACACCTTTACAGAATAGAGTGTATTACTGTTTCTACTTGTTTATTTGCTTAGGTCTAGCAAGTTCAGGATAGATACTGGATCCTTCATACAGCATCAGAAATGCAAACTTCAGAGAAAATAGTGAGCAAAGCTACAAACACTGACAAAGTTAGGAACAAATGTATCACAAGATTTCTTTTAAGAAGGAGGAGCGTAGCTACTTTCAGTTTTAAAACTGAAAGTAGCTACAACTAGACTAACGTAAGGAAAAAAAAAACCCCCACAAACCAGTGTAGCTCCTGTCCAGGAACTCCAAGAGCAGGTTATTAACTGGATGAACTGACTACAGAATCAAGCTAACTTTGGTTCACCATGATGTGTTTTAAAGTCACTTTCAGGACATATTCCAGTATGACAAAAAACACTCAAGAGTTGAGCACTGTTTCACCAACAGACAGAAAGATTCAGAAAGTAGAGAGCAGGATGACAAATCAATGTTAAACAAAGGGCACAACGGATTGACCATGTATGTTTTAAGTACTAAAAAACAAACAAAAAAAAAAAACAACCAACCAAGCCCAGCTAACCCAGGCTGATGACAGACATGCCAACAGATCTTCAAGTCAATCTGACTCGCTGAAACACAAGACACTTGTGGCCAAGTAATGACATGCCTTCATCCATACAGCACTTTGCATTTGTTTGTGTGCTACTGTTTCACTGCCCAATTTCACATTTAGGAAGTCAGACTTGGGAGGAGGGAGGGGAATAAGGAAGAAAGGAAGCTTTTCAAGGATCAGGGATGTAGCACCACTCAACAGTTTTAAGGACATAAGTTTTGGCGGGGAGGTGGGCAGTGTTCGTGCTTCCCAGGGCCATGGAGGTCCTAAGATGAGACCTGTTGCAGGGACCCAGGAGCAGGTCACACTGGGAAAAACAACAACAACAAAAAAAACAACCAACCCTCCAAAAAAAACAAAATGAAACAAAACAAAACAACCCCTGTAGCTTAGCAGCCAGCCGCACTTACCATCCTCAAAGGGAGTCCCCTCCGGCCTGGAAGAGAAGAGGGAAGGGGTGAGTCCGGAGGAAGGGTGAGCAGCGCAGGGGTGCCCCCCGCCCGCAGGGGGGCGCTTGGCCACGCATGCGCACTCACCCGAAGATGACGGCGTTCCACACCATGATGTTGTTTTCCGAAGGGGCGCCGCTCACGCCGGCCGGGGGGTCCTCCTGCAGCCTGCGGGCACGGGCTCGTCAGCGTAGCCAAGCTCCGCCCCCCGGGCCGGCCGCAGTTGGCGTAGCCCGCGGGAGTCACCCCCAGCAGTCAGCATAACCCCAGCCCCCCTCCCCGCGCAAACGGCGTGGCCTAACGCTACGCAATCGGCGCAGCGCCACCGCTCCTGCCGCCATGTTGTCCGGCCCCCTCCTCTCCCGGCCTCCCTCCGCCGCTGGCCTCGTTACCTCTTGAAGTCCCGCATGAGGCGCCTCCGGGCCGGCGTGGACATGGCGGGCTCAGGGGGACGAATCGCTCATACACTAGCCCCGGGAGCGAGGAAGCGGGCGCCTAGGGACACCACGACGACAGCGGCGACGGCAGCTGGCTCTGACTGAGGCGGCGGCGGCGGCGGCGGCGGCGGGGGCTGCCGAGCGATACTGGGTCGTACCACTGCGCCGGCTCGCGGGGGGGAGGCCGAGGCGGCACCTAACTCCTCCCGGGCGATCCCGGGCTGTACCACTGCCGCGGAGAGGAGGAACCGCATGCGAGTGAACCCGACCGGACCCTACCACCACGGCGGCGAAGCGGGAGGCGGTGCCTAAAGGAATCCGGGATGTACCAAGTGCCGCGGCGGAGGAGAGGCAGCAGGAAGTGAGACGGCACCACTGACGTCAGCGGAGAGGGCGTGTTTTTGTCATTGTTCCCGCCCGGGGCGGGGCTGGGGGCGTGGTCTCGTCACCTGCTGCCGCAGGTGAGGGCAGGACAAGGGCGCTCAGTGTCTTTAGGGCGGGAGCAAGGCTGGAGGGCAGCTTCACCCCATGAGTGACGGG
>NW_017729029.1:53542780-53546805 GCF_001723915.1 Gavialis gangeticus
GGCACCACTGACGTCAGCGGAGAGGGCGTGTTTTTGTCATTGTTCCCGCCCGGGGCGGGGCTGGGGGCGTGGTCTCGTCACCTGCTGCCGCAGGTGAGGGCAGGACAAGGGCGCTCAGTGTCTTTAGGGCGGGAGCAAGGCTGGAGGGCAGCTTCACCCCATGAGTGACGGGAATGGAGCCACTTTATTATCCCTGACCTGTCCCCCAAGGCCACCCTCACCAACGCGCCCCTTGTTTCTAGCCCAAAGTTGCCGAGCTTCAGCCTCCAGCTGTTGGATCCGCTTTGTCCTTGTCTACTCAATCGAAAAGAACCATGATTAAAGTTTTAGGCAGGCCTTAGCAGTTGTAGACTGGAATCAAGGCACCCCTGGGCCCTCTGAGAAGCTCTTGGGGTCTTTGCAAGGTTTTCCAGTGTTTTAATCATTCTGCTGAACCCTCTCCAATTTATCAACTGGAATACAGCTGTAGGGGGAACATGACCTGACAATTAGGAACAAAGAAGCTGCCTGGTCAGGTATCGATCTGAAGGAGGATGTGTTTATGGCAGTAGGAGGCTGGGGAAAGCTTCGCTTTCCATCAGGGTGAAGTGGCCTCCTACCAGGAGGGGTGGAGCACTCGGATGTCTGCCTCCCCTGTGTTCTCTGCTGGAAACCCGAGACATGCGTTATTTGAATAATTTCCAGACCTTGCTAGATCAGAGATGCAGGAACAGTGATTGTGCAGATGTGAATCTTCACAGCCTTTTGTTCCCTCTGTGTGCATCTGGTGAGGGTGTGTCATGATGTGTAAGAGGCAGGTCCTCCTAGATTATGTTCCAAGTGAGACTCGTGCTAAATAGTTTTTCCAGTGAAATTAATTATTTGCCTTTCACAGTAGACTCCATTTTCTTCTTTTTTGTAAACTCCCAGATCATTTTACCCAACAGCACATTCTCTTTACCCATACAGTAGGTAAGAGTAATCACTTTGATACAAATATCAGCATTCTGCTAATTACCTTTGTTAATGTTACAAGGTGGCAAAACATTCTCAATACAGCAAAGGATCACAATATCATATTCTGGCATATTCAGGCAAAATTAGGTTGGGGGGTGTCAGGAACCAATGTGATATGGCTGTGAAAAAGACAAATGGTGTCTTAGGATGTATGACTTGGTACAGTAGATATAAAGGAAAGTATTAAAGCTGCTGAACAAGGCACCAGTGAGACATCATCTAGAACATGATGTAAAATTCTGATCATGCTTGTTGAAGAAAGATTAATTCAGACTGGAGCAGGAACAGAGAAGGATTACTAGGATTGCAGGGACTGGTGAACCTATTTTATGAGAGAAGATTAAAAGACCTTGTCATATTTAAGTCTACTGAATTGTAGGCTGATACTGGTGATGTCACTGGGAAGATGCTGCAAGCTGAGGTGTTGCCTGGGCTGGTGTTTCTTTGAAACCTGTATCCCATTAATTATTTTCACCACAGAAAAATTGCTTTCTATTTGTGTTCTAACAATAAATTAATGATATTCTTGCCTCCCTTTGAGGATTGTTTTTTTTATCTGAATGGTTTGTGTCTGGAAAACCCATGTTTCTCTTTGATCCCTTGACTTACCTGTCATTTCACTCTTTTGCTCTTCATGTTTCCTTTAGGGAGATACTCTCTTCTCTCCACATCAGAGACCTTTCTCCCTCTATGTTGTGAAAGAACTTAAAACTTAAGAGTCAAGCCCTTACTTAGCCTACAGAAGTTGGGAATTGAGAAATGATCTCTCAATTAAACTTTCTAGTTAGAGCCAAGGGATCTGCAGAAGCTTGCATGCAGCTCCATAATGAAACTTGTTTTAGTTCTTTTCATTCATGTATGTCTGTGTTTAGTGAACCTGGCAATTCTACACAAGAGATACAGGCATTCCTTGTCAATGGCATTATCTTTCCCCTAGAATCACATCCAATCGGGATGCCAGCCATCAGAGAAGAGGGTCTACTGCTTCTTGCCAGGAGAACAACATAACCCATGCTGTTGTTCCCCTGTAGAAACAGGAACCTTAGAACTTCCTCCTGGCCCATTTATTGTCTAATATCCTTCCAGCTAATCAGATCCGTCCTTGAGGCAGAATGTCAAGAGTCCAGTTTTCTGCTGAGAGTCAGAGACTGTCTGTCCAAGTCCAACTGTTGTGGGACCTCTGATCCTGATGCTCCACCCCTATTGCTACATAATGTGATTTCAGCTGGAATGGGACTTTCTGACCCCCATGTTTGACCCCTTCTGCTACAGGGGCATTACCCCTGCTTGTGTCAGGAAGGCAGAGGAGTTTATATTTATGGAGACAGAACAAGGTTTTATTCTGTAGGTATCAGACTTTTTAACAGTTTAATGGAGATGGGTGCTCTTGCTAATGGGAAGTGAGTTCTTTTATGCCTTTAGGATTGCCAGGCTGACTTCTATACAGCTGCTTGGGTGCCAGGGCTTCTGAAATAATTATCTGAGCATGACATTTTAAATGTATCTGGATTTTTTTTTTTCATTTGGTTGTAAGCTGGACTTTCTTGTAGTGGCGAGAGTAGCTTTGGTAATCTTATGTTAGAGCTGTGAGTTTCTTACCTGGTTACAGGGAGGAAGGAGCATGGTACATCTTCTCGTTACATCCACATCAGACTATAAATGAGGGATGAAAAAGAGTGTTGTCTCTAGTATATGGTGTATAGCCTTCCTTATCTTCATTACAAGGATTCAGTTCTAGGAAATTACAAGTCTGAATCATCTGTGTTCAACTGTGATCTGAATGGCCTGGGTTTACTTCAAAGTGGCACAGGGTATACTAGAGCATATAGGTTTAACAGGCCTGAAAACTATAACTATTTAATTTAGATATCTGTAATTAAGCATTTGGCTCTTACTTCACTGAAAAACAATGAGCAATCCGCTTGGCACAGCCTTGTAGCTCCCTAGAGGTACTAGCGACTTGGGGGTGTTTATTATCATAGCTAATAACTGTAAAGATAAGGAATTGTAAGCAAGGAGTAATTTCACTCACTCCTCCTGGCTGAATGGTGCTTGTCAGGCCACTGGGCCATAATCCCACCCTATTTTTCAGGGAGGGCTGCCACCTCCTTCAGTCTCTGACTCCTGCGGTCCTACTCCTCTCTGAAATCCCTACACTAAGTTAATTGGACCTATTTATTATTGACTGTGGAGGGAAATTATTTTGGCTCCATTAGGATAAAATGTAGTTATTTGTGCCAAATTCAGATCTCAAATAAGTCCATCTACACTCATTGAATGAATTTGCATTTAGTGACATGAGGTCTGAAGTTAGCCTTTGATGACTCTTGTTGACATAAAATCTATGTCTTGTGTTCTCTTGAACTTCAAAATAGAGTTTATCTGATTACATTATCTGAATGTTTCCAAGTTTCATATAAGTATAAATAACAGTAGTCCATAAATAGCTGTTGCAGCAGACACAATGTACAAAAAGTAAAATAAAATAGAAATGAGCTCCAGTTTCTTGGAAATCACTTCTAGCATCTTATAGGACATCCAAAGAATGGACTTTTACCTTCTGTCTCAGTGAGGTTAAATTAGTTCCCCAGCCAGTCAATGACAGCCATATTAGGAGATAATTTAAGGTATATATTGTGTACGAGAGCCATGGCAATGGATGCATAATAAATTATTCTACAAATAAATGCATACCAAGTTAAACGTTTAAAATTGCCTCCTTCTGGAATACTTTACAGAATCTAATTTAATATATGCTATTAGAAACAGTCAGTAGGTCATATTCCCAGACCCAAACTGATGGCTCAGTCTTTCCAGGTGCCACGCCTCCCAACTAGATGGAACGGACTTCACAGATTCTTACACTTCTCACTGTACTTTTGGATTCGTAGAACGTGAAATCCATTTGATTCTGCATAGGAGATTACAGTATTACTGGTATTAACTCTACAAGAGTTAATACAATAGGCACTTTTTATAAGGAAGCATATTTCCAAGTTGGCAGGGGATAAAAGTCAATAAGAAATCGC
>NW_017729029.1:53551805-53581202 GCF_001723915.1 Gavialis gangeticus
CAGGTGCCACGCCTCCCAACTAGATGGAACGGACTTCACAGATTCTTACACTTCTCACTGTACTTTTGGATTCGTAGAACGTGAAATCCATTTGATTCTGCATAGGAGATTACAGTATTACTGGTATTAACTCTACAAGAGTTAATACAATAGGCACTTTTTATAAGGAAGCATATTTCCAAGTTGGCAGGGGATAAAAGTCAATAAGAAATCACCAAATTATTCAGCTTTTATACCTCAATTTTTCCAGATAAGTATTGGGTAAAATCACTTTTTGTTCTTACTTTATCACTCAGCTGTTTGCACTCCATTTATATCTTGAAGAATATGTTGAATGTGCAATGCCAAGAACGGTTTGTTGTATTCTTTGCATTCAGAATGTTTAGAATGGTGAAGAATGCTCATGGGAAATTACAAAATAGGGTTATATGAACAAAAAAACTTGTTCAGTCGTTTCTGTAAAATCCATATTGCCCAGCTATGACAGAAGATCTACAATGTGCAAAGAACTCCCACAGTGTAATGCACGCAGGTAAACCCCTGCATCCATGGAGAGGGATTTCAGCTGTTTCAGGGTCCACCTGAGCATAATAGTGTAGGATTTGTTGCTTAAGTTTACACAGGTTGACATTTCAGTATAGGGCCCACCACACTATGGAGTTAGGGATCCCAAAAAGAATCATGGGGAAGAAGTCCTGGGACTATTACAAGACTACTGGATATAAGGATATGTGGATGCAGTGGCCCTACCTCCTCTTTACACCAGACATCTGCTTGTAACGAATTGTCTGGAGTCTCTGTTGTGTTGTAGCTACAGCATCTACCTGTATGTTGTACAGTGAGGTTTCTCTCAGTCCTTGCATGCGCACAGCCTCAGTAGTCAAGCTTTGGGTAGCAGGATCAATTTATTTCTCAGAAGGCCTGTAGATACCATGGTGATGAGTATTATATAAAAGCCTAAACTGAGATAGATGAGTGGATGAGCCAGAAACAAGGAATGTAACTTTCAAGCAATTTACTACAAGAACAGTTGTCCCCCTTCTTTACCGCCCTCCATATAACAGATTCCAGGCTTTGCATCTGAGCAGGTTTAATTTCTGCATTGTGGTTTGTCTAACGGGTCTATTTAAAGCCTTTTTTTGTTGCAATGGTTGCGGTTGAAGTAAACAGACAACTTTCTCATCTCCATAAACCTTTGGATTTTTACTGCTTTTAAAATCCTATTTTGTTTCTGCCTTCATGATTCACCATTTATTACTACTGCATAGCTTATTTAGCTGCGGGAAGAGATATTGTGTCTGTTAGAAGGAATAATCCCTGCAATAGCAATTTGCAGACAAACTTAATAGAATTCTTTGGATATGATAATATTAAGCAAAGACCATCTAGAAGTACCAGAAGAATTAATTCCTCATGCCTCCCTCAAAATAGGTGGAGGAACTCTGGATATTTCTTAATTAAGACACCCTGCTGGCTTTTTGGTGATAAGGAAATTAGTATGCGGCATGTTACATCTGCTTCACCCTGTTCTGAATTTGATTTCCAATAGCTTTTCTGTGATATCAGGATAAAGTTAGCCTCTCAATCCTACGTGTCACATATTGCAGTTCTCAACTTGAATTGAAATGAGAATAAAACAAGTATTTATTGTACCTATAAAAACCCTGGGTTGTATGTGGATTAAATAGGGTTCTGGGTGGAGCAGTCTGTGAGACCAGGGGTCTAAGATTTTTATGTGGGCAAATACGCACTCAGGTGAAGCACTTTGTTATATAACAACCCCAACTTTCCAATGTGGGATTTCTCTTTTTTTCCAGCTGGATGCATTTCCCCGGATCACAAGTTGATGATGTAAGCATGAAAATCCAACTGCAGCCCTTTGGAAAAAGAGGCTCCTCTCTTCTTCTTCCTCCACGATTTACATTTCTTTCTTTCATGGCATTTTGAGCCACCAGGGTCATCTCTGATGTACCTATTTATTAGGTGATTTGTCTTGCAGCCTATTTCCTTTTGGGCAGGGCCGGTCCAACGGTAATTGGCACCCAAGGCAAACTGTGTATCTCAACACTCCCACCACTTCCAATATAGAGGAAAATAAGAAGTCTAGAATTAACTTTTATGTGCATGAATAGTGCCTACCCCCAGTGGCTGGGGGGCACGGCAAGCTCCCACAGGTGGTGGCAGTGCCGTCAGCAGCATGAGCTTGTGGGCAGTAAGCGGGGAGCTCCTGCAGGTAGCCACAGCGCTGTTGATGGGGGGGGGGTGGCAAGCGCTGACTGGCAGTCGACGGCGGCCAGCAACAATTGCCAACTGAAAGTGTCGGTGGCGGGGGGGGGGGGGGGTGGCAAGTGGTGACCACCCACGGGTGCCTCTGGCAATGTTGGCGGTGCCTTTTTGCAGGGGGTGCACATGCACCCCCTATGCATTGCCAAAGTTTGCATGTACTTATTTGATTTTTGAAATGAACAATAAAAAAAAAATGTATTATTTCACCCTTTTCATATTCTTGATGAAATCTTAAACGCGACAGATGAAATCTAGGGTGCTTGAGATTTTAAAAAAGCATGGTTGGAAGAGAGAAGGAAGGTGTAAGAAACTAGTGTCACGAGCTGTAAGATGATCTAGGACTAGGGGTTCATCTCTTAGGATGACACTGCCAGCGGTATGCTCTTGTCGTAAGTCTGCTTAAGAGTTGGAAAGGCCGGAGTCGTGACTCTAGTGATCTTTCCTCCGAGATCTTTTCAGAGGTCTTTCTGCCCTTACCAAACCCAAGGTCTTAGAGCAAGGTGGAGCTGTGGGCATCCAGGGCTGCTCTTCAGAAAGACCCGCCTGTTATTTTGTTCCGTGTATAATTCTTCCAAATTTTGGCTACTTCCTAGTTCGCCTAAGGGCCGGACCCGCCCTGCTGTCGGGTCTGAAACGCTGCACACGTGTGTCGGGCAGTCTGTCACCTGAGCCGACCCGGCAGGCAAAACGCAAGCCTGCTCCCGCAACCGCCTCACAGCATGGCACCAACGACCCCCACCTCGCTGCACCTCCCCGACTGGAGACCGGAAGACACGCGCGAAGCAGCCCGGCCCCGCCCCCCGCCCGAAGCTCCGCCCCGCTCCCGCCGCCATCATGCCGAAGGTGGTGTCGCGCTCCGTGGTCTGCTCCGACACCCGCGACCGCGAGGAGTACGACGATGGCGAGAAGCCGCTGCACGTCTACTACTGCCTGTGCGGGCAGATGGTGCTGGTGCTGGGTGAGCGGCCGGAGGGGCGGCGGGGCCGGGCCGGGGCCCTCAGCGAGAGCGGGGTCGACGCCAGCCCTGGGGCCTGCAGCACCGCGTGAGGCCGCGCCGCCCCACTGCTGCGGCAGGCCAGGCTCTTTGGTAGAGGTGATCTCTGGTTAGACCGGCTGAGGAGTTGGGGGGATCTTGCTATAAGCAGAGACAGGGCACACGTGCAAAGTCGGCTCGCGTGACAAAAAGGACTTTCCGGCTGTGACAGCCTGCTGTGAAGTTTGTGCTTTCAGCGTTTCTAACGGGCTTTTGCTGGAACGTGTGGCAGGGCCCTCACTTTCTGGTGACTGCCAAGCTGCGCTGTCGTTTTTACGGTGTGATGATTGCTTTGGCTGGCCTACATTTATTGCACAGTTCACCCGTTAATTGCCTGATATGCATAATATATGGTGGGGGCCAAAGGCACACAGCAGTGCTGAGGATTAATGGTGTTAAGGGTTTTTACCACTTTTGGCACCTAGTGCTTGTGTTGGGACCCTTTCTTTTCTCCTCTCTGAGCAGATCCCTTCCTGATGCTGTCTTGTGGTGAATCCAGCTGCTTCTTTCTAGCCCATTGATGCTGTCTGGCTAAAGGGGATGGGCAAGAGGGATGCTGTTGTGGGGTTCCAGGCATGTTTCAGTAGCTCGACTTGGCTCTGGTTAGTAAACTGCTAAATACTTAACTCGCCAGGAGACAGTGGAGAAACCTCATGGAGTAATGTCACTGTTCTGATTATTCTGATGGGTGCAAATGTGTGGCAATGTTTGGTCTTCATAAAGACGAGAAAATGGCCTTCTAACCACTAGAATATTGTCCCTGTCAATGAAGATGAAACTACAACCATCTCCATCCTTTCTTCTGCAGACTGTCAACTGGAGAAGCTGCCCATGCGGCCCAGAGACAGAGCGCGAGTGATTGACGCAGCCAAACATGCCCATAAATTCTGTAACACAGAGGAAGAGGAGAACGTTTATCTCAGACGGTACGGGGCCCTCTTTTCCTCTTTTGGCACCCTTGACCATTTGTGTGATTGTGTGATGCTGCCACTGTTCAGGCTTCAAACTGATAGATGAAAATAATTTTTCTGACCTAGGAATTTATCACTGGTAGATCTGAGGCAGCAACTGTCACAGGATCAGGTGCTGTTCGTATAGAGGCAGGTAATTTAGGCCCAAGTTTGAGATATCTCACACATAGAAGGGAGCATGCCAGAGAAATTCTAAATCTCTCCCGCTTTGCAGATGGACAAATTAATTTCTCATCAGCAGATTAGTATACTGAAAAACACAGCTCTAGTCCGTGCTTTGTGACTAGAACAAAAACAGACATGAAACAAACCTCACACCTATTCCCTTTTTCCTGAAAGTGTGCTTGCAGAGAATAAACTGTAAATGACTTTAATAATCTTTTGGTTATTGCAGTATAGAACTGATAGATTAAAGGATAGCATAGGCGGACCTTATGCTTTGTTTTAATTTCCTCTGGGATTCCAATAAATTGCTTATTCTAGTAAACGTGACTGGATTTAGTTTTGGTTTTGAATGATGTGGGAATACCGATATTAAAACATCTTCTGCTGTGACTCTACTGTGCTGTAGATTGAGACATTTCTTACGGCAAAGAATTTAGTTAGAAAGAAGAGCGAGACAAAACCAGACAACACTGGCTACCTACTGGGATGGGTGGTTGCCAACTGCCAGTCGACACTCTCCCCCCCTCTTCTCCCCACTGCTGTCAGTGCTGCTGCTGCCTGTGGGAGCTCGCCGTGCCCCACCAGCCTGCAGGGGCACACAGCATTCATGCCAGACAAGTAGATCTCTTGTCTTCCTCTTTCACAGTAGTGGTGAAGTCAAGATAGCAAGTTTTTCTTGAAGAAAATATATTGAATAGGTTTTTAAGGGAGGAGACAGAAGGTATCTTTTCCTTGGTCATAACACTGCTTCCCTAGTCTACATCTTTGTATTGTTCATTCTCTCTCACTTCAGTGACACCCCGTTAACCATTCTTTCCCAGTCCCATGTGTGCCTGGTATAGAGTCCAGACTGAAGAAACTGTATATCACCTCACCCTTTTATGACTACAGATCTGCTAATAGGGAGGCAAAAAGGCAAACAAAGCTGAAACCCCTTATCTGGCTGCACGTCTGGCCTCCTTTCTGTTTGCTCTGTGGATTTCTAATGCACTCCTCTCTTTCGTATTTACAGACGTGTCAGATGCCTTCCCATTTCCGTAAACATTTTCTCTCTTTCTTCCCCAGACCAGAAGGTATTGAGCGGCAATACAGGAAGAAGTGTGGAAAGTAAGTGACTTCAGAGCAAAAGTTATCAGTACAGTATGGAGAGATCTGAATGTGTATGGTTGTTTGGTATTTGTTTATTGCTTTCCATTGTTGGCTCCATTGCTTAGAAATAATGTTTTTCTTCCTCTAACACATAGTAGGGGTATTAACATTTTGTAACCTTCATCTATGTGCAGTAGTCAGGGTCGTAGTGCGAAGACTGGACTCTTTCAGTGTTCTGGGGTATCATGCCTTTACTGCACTTTTAAATCTTGCTTTATTAATTTGGTAACACTGAACAGGAGGGTGTGGGTCATGTGATAGGAGGGGAAACAAAAACAGTATTCTAAAATGGTCTCAGCCTCAACCTGTGACCCTTCAAGTATTGAGTTTTTTTTTTCTAATGCTTGGTATAGATTTAATATCCTTAGGTTGATGGTTTCATAGTTGATAGGGTCGGAAGGGACCTGAGCAGATCATCGAGTCCGACCCCCTGCCATGGGCAGGAAAGAGTACTGGGGTCAAATGACCCTGGCAAGGTGTCTATCTAGCCTCCTTTTGAAGACCCCCAGGGTAGGAGCGAGCACTACTTCCCTTGGAAGTTGGTTCCAGATCCTAGCTGCCCTGACTGTGAAGTAGTGCCTCCTGATATCTAGCCTGAATCTACTCTCCGTCAACTTATGGCCTTTATTCCTTGTTACTCCGAGTAGTGCTCAGGGGAACAGGGACTCTCCCATTGCCTGCTCATCTCCCTTGGCCAGTTTATAGACGGCCACCAGATCCCCTCTCAGCCTTCTCTTGTGAAGGCTGAACAGGTGCAGGTCTCGTAGCTTCTTGTAGGGCCTGCCCTGCTGCCTCCTGATCCTGCAAGTGGCCCTCCTCTGGACCCTCTCCATGCTGTCTACATCCCTCCTGAAGTGCGGCGCTTAGAACTGGACGCAGTACTCCAGCTGCGGCCTGGCCAGTGCTGCATAGAGGGGGAGGATCACCTCCTTGGACCTGCTCATGGTGCATCTGTGGATGCAGGACAAGGTGCAGTTGGCCTTCCTGACTGCGTCCCTGCATCGGCGGCCCATGTTCATCTTGGAGTCTATAATGACTCCAAGATCCTTTTCTACCTCTGTGCTGACGAGAAGGGAGTATTATTTACTTGGTTATTTACTTGAAGATCATTTTTGTCCTGTATAGCACACAGGTTAATTGGCTACATGGTCAGTTGACTGGTTTACAGTGCAGGATGTTTTTGAAAGCATCTAATCAGGAGGAAAAGACTTCTGTTTTCTCACGAGTATGTGCACTGCTGTTTTCAGGTGTGGACTGCTGCTCTTTTACCAGCACCAGCAGAAGAATGCCCCAGTTACTTTCATCGTTGATGGAGCCGTTGTCAAGTTTGGCCAGGGCTTTGGGAAAACAAACATATATACTCAGAAACAGGAGCCGCCCAAAAAGGTAATTTGGCTTTGAATTACAAAGTTAACTGTGTCTTTCAAAGGGGTGCAGGTGGACCTAGTAAGTCTTTTCCATCTCTGATGCATAGTTTGGGCTTGTGCTCAGTCACTGATGGTCCCTTGTGGTTGTTTGGAAAAGTGGAATTGACTGCAGTAAGTCTTCCTTGGCAGAGGTTTTTAAAGCACAGAAACTTTGAAACTGGAGGAGAGAAAGAGGAGTAGGGAGGACTCCCAGCATCTCTCAGAACATTGGTTTAAATCACCAAGCGCTTCAGACTGGTTTATGTTTGAATTTTATTTTCCCTCTTCAGCCAGCTGTGTTAAACACTGCTTCAAAGCTTTGGGGTCATTGTTGATACAAATACATGCTGAGCTAAAGTAACACCTTTTTTGTTTCCCCTAGGTGATGATGACGAAACGGACCAAAGACATGGGGAAGTTCAGTTCAGTCACTGTTTCCACCATTGATGAAGAGGAGGAGGAGATTGAGGCGGTGAGTTTCCTTTGTCCTGCCAGTGCTGGCAAGTGGTGTCCTGTTGGGGCACTGAATGCAGCTTCTCCAAAGGTTTCCTGGTTGAATGGCAATACATTCAGAATGCTCGTTTATCTATTTAGGCATTTACTCTGTGCTCTTCACTGTGGTATCCGGCTACCTGTACATCACTGGATCCAATAGGAATTCTGCTCTGGGCTCTTACATCCTACTGGTATTAGTGAGGGGTATCTGTTATATTCCGGGATAGGCTAAAGGAAAAAAAAATCCTTTATGCTATTTTTACATACTCTGCTCTACTGAGTTAGTATGCAGGAGTTGTTCTCTCAACTCAGCTTGTATATTCTTTGACTTACCTTCCCTCTGTGCTTTCCAGAGCTGTGTCTTTGCTGCACAGTTACCCTGGACTATGGTCTGGGTGTTACCCCTAAACCTGTTTCTGTCCATACAGGAAAAACCTCCAACCCTATCAGGCAGTTTAAGCCTGAGTTAGGAGACATATCTCTTGTTTCATTTCAGGCTGGGTTGGCAGCCCATCCATTGTGAAATAAGAAGACAGGCTAATTAAGTCAGGTTGCTCTTGCTTCTCTGGTTGGTTCTGTCTTCTCATTGCACCTAGACTGTACTTTTTCCTCCCTGTTGCTGTGTATTTGGGGTCAAAACCTCTGGAGCATTTGAACAGAGGTGCCAACTTCCTTCCAGGCTACCAGGTTGCCAGGTGCTGACACCAGCCTTTGGGAAAAGCTGTGGTGTGTAAGCAGTAAGATCCATAATTTGGGGAAAGGTACCCAAATTGACACTTTCATATTTAATGGACAGGAAAGAAGTGAAAAGACAGAGTAATTGGTCAGGCAGGCTATGAGTCACATTGCCATATGCAAGCTGGATTCCTAGATATTCTCATGCAGAGTTTTGGCTGTTAGATGCTGTTTGCTTTTGCTGTCAGAACTGGCTGCCTTCGTAATGAATAGCTTCACTTTCGCCGTCACATCAACTCCATGCTGAATGAGAACGGCCATTCTGCAGGTGAAGTCAGAAGGAGGGCAAGTTTAACCTGTCACTGAGGGACATGGGATATGACAGCAGAAATCTAGCTCAGGTGCTGGGATGGTTCTGCACAATAGATGCAGTTTGAGGGTCTAGAGGTTGTTGACACTGCAGTGTGGAATAGAGGGACCTTGGTAGCATTAGTTCAGCTCCTAGCAGCAGCCCAGCTATGTCTAAGTAGACCTCTGCACAGGCTATGCTACCCTGCTGCAAAACAAGCAGAAGTATACCTCTGCCTGAGAGAGGCTGTGCAGGGGGCCTGTTCCACCCATGCTAGGGTATCTTGTGCTGTGCTATTTTGGGCTTGCTCTGCAGTGACTTCATTCATTTCCCCCCTTCCTTGTCATTCTCCTCCTTTTGTTTGCCTGTTGCAATCCAATTGATTGACTGAAATGAACAAGGCGATTGCTAGCCTGCTTTTCAACAACAGAATACTTGAGCCTAGAAGACCTTCCTCTGAATGGTGATGCTAATAAAAGGGATTTTGTTCATTGTACACATCTTCCCTTGCCCTTTCCTGATGGCATTTTGCCAGCTGGAAAATGATTACAGGCTGTAATGATGATGATGGCAAAGGTAACCATATGTCTTGGATTGGCTGGGGCAGTCCTGGATTTCAGAGGATCATCTCAGGGTGGGGATGCAGAGTGGCAGGAACTGTGAAATAGGAAACCTTGCCAACACTAACTGTTACTTCACAGGTGTTCGTGAAGTAAAGAACACTGGGTCATTACCTGACCATTGACTCCCTCAGCCTGGGGGAATAGCAGGCTTTCACATTGTCCCATCTAGTCACCCTAGATCCAACCTTTTTGAATTGGATCATGAACTTTTTATGACCCAGGGCTGGATCAGGAACTTTTTATCACCCAGTGGGCTGGCGAGCCATATTCAAAGATCTCATGGGAAGCGGTATCACATCACATTTTGATACCCCCACCCCCCGAAATGAAAGTACAGCATTTACTTTCGTTTCCTGTTGCAGCACCTCAGGTCTCAGAAAACAGCTTGGAGGGCTGCATGTTGGACAAGCCTGCCCTAGATAAAGCTAAAGCTGGCCCAGTGACTTGAATTCTCATTCCTACTTCCTGTTCTAAGCCATTATCACTAAGCATATTGAGAAGCAGGCATGGTGCAATCTAGAGGTGATGATGAGACAGCTTTGAGGTAAATAGACTGCTCCAACTTTCATCTGAACCTAATGTGCATAAAATGATTTTTTCCAGCCAGGAGAACTTATACCACCCCCCAGCTCTCCTGTACAATACGAATTTTCGTTTCTTTCTGGGAAAAATTTTACAATCTTTGCATTCTCCTGTGCCTGAGGAAGGGAATGTGTGCCCGAAAGCTTGAAAATAAAGATTTTTTTGCAACTGTTTAGCTGGTCTAATAAAAGATATCTCCTCTACCACACTGACTCTAGAGGTGACTGCATTTCAGGGCAGGCAGAGTCATCATTGTGTAGGTGTCTGTTGATCTGCGTCTCCAGGAGCACTGTGTAATTGAACAATATTATCACTAGCACAGTGGGACACTATAGGGGATCATTGTACAGGTTCAGGCTGAAGGTAAGGAATATTCTAGTTGTTATTGATCTGGAAGGTGATCCTGTGTGTCTCATTTACCACCTGAATTAGTCAGTGCACCACTAGACCACAGACTGACAGGATGCTGTATGGTTTTCAGAGAGAAATTGCAGACTCGTACGCACAGAATGCTAAAGTGATTGAGAAGCAGCTGGAGCGGAAAGGCATGAGCAAGAGGAGGCTGCAGGAGCTGGTGAGTCTCTTGTTTTCAGTGCGTTGTCATTGTGACAGTGCATTCTTTGTGGTGTGAATCCCTGTGCTAATGGTAAGCCTAAGCAGTATATGTTAAAACCTCATTGTGGGTGTTCAGGCATCCTGGCTTAGTTTTACGTGCACCTTGCAGTTTTAGGGAGAGAACTGGCTTAAGCTTAACAGACCAAACTATTTCCTTTTGTCTGACATAAGTGTAGAACATGTTGTGCCCTCAAGCCTACCAAACCCACGCTCTAGCATGGACC
Source organism: Gavialis gangeticus (assembly GCF_001723915.1). Lineage (NCBI taxonomy): Eukaryota > Metazoa > Chordata > Crocodylia > Gavialidae > Gavialis > Gavialis gangeticus. Next base: position 53,562,379 of record NW_017729029.1, read on the forward strand.
GTTGGAGGTATTGCATGTCCTAGACCTAGAGAAGGACCTGCCACTGAGGTAACTTTGTTGCTAATCCTGGAAATGTTGTCCTAGGAATCAACAGCAAGAACATTGCAAGTGATCTTGCCAGTGCAGGATATAAGGTGTGAAGTGGTCTCATGTCTAAGTAGCACTAGATCATCCAGGATTTCAAAGACTTTAACCTGCACTTGGCTGTGCACCCAGAAGCAGAGGTAGACAATGGAGAGACTGGAGAAAAAGTTTTCCACTTTGCAGAGAAGGCAGGTGGTTGCATTCATCACTAGCCATGTGCAGAATAGAGAATTGTACCTCGGTGAAGCACTGGAGGGAAAAATGACCCATGTTGACGTTGGCCTTGTCTAGAGTCTTTATTCTGTCCTAATTGCTTTTAATCAGGCTGAGCTGGAAGCCAAGAAAGCCAAGATGAAGGGAACCCTAATTGATAACCAGTTCAAATAAGAAAAAACCTCCTCTTGTCACCACTTGGGCAGCTGCCCATTTAGAGGGGCAGAACAACCACCTACCAGAGACTTCAATCAACCCTGCAGAAGCAAAGCATATGCATAGAAGAGCTGTACATTGAAGTTGACTTGGGGGATGGTGCTATCTCAGCTCTTGGCTGTATTTTCATTTAAGGTGGTGTAACGTAACAAAGGACTTCCAGGACTTTCTGCAAATCTCATTTCTGTGTACACTCAGGCGTTTTGTCTCTAACACCCTGACATTTATGGTAATGTCTGTTTCAGGGGAAAGCCCTCCCCCAGCTGTATGTGGGGATCCATGCACTTTTAAGTACGCACCAATCTTTTGATGTTTCCAGATGTAAATATATTTTAGACACATAAATAAAGCAAAAACCTAATTATACAGAAAATAAAACCTTACAGAAGTAAGTCATGTCCCTCTAATTAAAAAAAAACAAAAACAAATCTGTCGAAATATAAGCAAGCTAGAGTAGCAATGAGCTATATGGATTTCTATAGTATTGTTACAGACCAGGTATCTTCACAGAACAGACCTCATCAGGTGGACAATAAAACTCCAAAGAGAAGAAGTATGTTTCTGGAAGTCTCTGGCCAAATCTTTATTAGGATACTAAAAGTGTTTAGAAATGTTTGCTGCATAAGTCTGGCAGGAGTTGCAGGGCACACATGGCTTGTAGTTTCTCAAACTGCGGACCTGCTTTTTAAATTGGAGAAAAAGTGATGGTCAAAAAGTTCCTTAAATGTACCTGTGGCAGCACAGCTGTATTATAGGTGTATCAAACAGAAGTTCAACCTTAAACTGCTGAAAACAAAACCCAACCGTAACAAACACCACAGACAGTTTCTTTAACAAAGTGGTACCTCAACTAAGTGCCAAATGAACCATTTTAATTCCAATGATAGGGTTGAGGTGATGGTCCAAGAGGTACATGAAAGTCTCTCAGGCAAGAAGCCTGTGGAAGAGTACTGTGATACCCAAAAGCATACCTTTATCTATAGCAGCCATCCAGTTGATCCAATAAAAGACGGCACCTACAAGAATTCTTGCCTTTTCATTTGGATTTGACGTCCATCTTTATTGTTTGAGAACTCATTGCCCAAAATAACTGGATTCATACATCAGATTAAGTGGGTGGGGAAAAGTCTGCTTAGAATTTAATTACTATTTAATATTTTGTACAAGACAAATGTTAAGACCCCATCTATACAGTGTACACCTTTGTCACAGAAGTCTGTTCTGCTGCTACTTTTCTTATTTGATAGAACAGCCTGAAACCCCTTCTCACTGCTTCTGTCTGTTTATGACTTTAGCACAAATACCTTTTAAATTCCACCTGTAATAGAGGCAGAGACTCTCTGTTACTTGAAGGGAGAATCAGCAGTAGGGAGTGCTCCAGGTGGGCTAGGAGGCATGTTATGGGCTACAGGAGAATAGGTTGCCAGGGTTTTAGAGGCTGTGAATGTCTATTGCAGAGTTGCTTTACCGTAGTATGTTAGGGCTGAGGCAGCTTGGATTGCAGATCAACTATTGCAGAACTAGCTGGCAGCTGCTATGCAATAATATCGTGGCAGAACCAGGCTGGCATGGCAGTAGCTCCTAGCCTAGCAGCTATAACCTGGTCTGGAGGGCAGCTAGCCTAAGTAGAAACACCTGTGGGTGACTGGGAAGCCACATGACCAAAGAGGCAGGGCTCAGATCAGTGGTTCTCAACCTTTTTTGTACCAGGACCCATTTGTAAACATCACTGGCCAGTCCCAACCTAGTAAATAGTTTAAGTAGAAAACACACAAATATTTTGGCCCCCAAGTACTTACTACATGCTACAAGTTAAAGCAGCTCAACAGTCTTAATTTTAAAGACAGAAATCAACATCAACAGGAAAACTAACGGCAATATCAACAGGTGGCCCTCCTTTACTCCTGAGTGACAATGAAAATTGCCAGTGCCTCTCACTCCTGACTCGCAGTCCCCTGGCCCTGCTGGTGTCCCTCAGCCCCAACCCACAGCCCCCAACCCCTCAGCCCTGCTGGTGCCCTCACTCTTGATCTACTGTCCCCTGCCCCCAGACCTCAGCTCCACAGTGTGTGGGATGGGGAGGTGTGCACGCGCGGTAGGTATAGAGCTGCAACCTGGCCAGACTGGCATAAGCAGGAGCCACCTCTGTGGCCCAGCGGACAGGATCCAGAGTGGGGCATCAAGACTTCTTGCTGCTGCCGCTGCTAGGACCCATGTGCCAGCCATGCCACCGGCAACATATGGACTAATAGATGCGGGGGCTGCTCTGCCCTTGCCTCCTGCCACCAGCTGCACAAATCTGAGGGGGAGCATGCACCCTTGACTTGTCACCTGTGCCCCCCCCCAGTGCATCATCAATGTCCCCTCTTGCCCTATAGACTTAACTTGGGGGAGCTGCAGGAGCTGCTCTCTATGCTGCCTGGTTGCCACGTCCATGTGTGTGTGCACACATGCACATGGTGCCCCTGCCTGATTGCCCTCCTCCCACTTCCCCCAGCCCATTGCAGCCTGGAACCCTGCCAGCCTGCAAGGAGAAACCCACAGTTTCCCATGTTTTTCTCCTTTAAAGGAGAAAATCTATGCTTTTCCACATTTTCTATGATTGTTCACAACCCTTTCATAAATTCTTGTGGTCCGTTGTTGGGTCACAACCCACGACTTGAGAAATGCTGGCTTAGGCAACATGTAAGCCCAGAACTGGAGCTAGGGGGTCAGTCTGGCCTGGAAAGCTGCCACGGAAGGAGCTCTGCACTGAGAGGACTGGGGCTGAGTGACTGAATAGAATCTGCCTGATGTGAGGACTACAAGTAAGGAGCTGAAGGCTTGCAAAGAACTCAGCTTTGTTATGCAGCTAGTTTCTGTTATACCCCGGGGGCTGTTATAGTTTATACTGGAGGACTAGGTTTAGGACTGACGGGTGGTGGAGGTCTCAGTGGTGCTAGATGGGCATGCGGTTATTCCAGGGCCCTTGGAAGGCAAACCCAGAGCCTGAGAGGGGTAACCTGAGGGAAATGGTACCAGAGCAGTCGAGAGGCCCTACCAGGGCTGGACATCAACCAGGACAGAGGGGCCCTGAGAAGCACATGGTTGTACTGATGGCCACAGGCCCACCAAAATAAGCAACTGGTAAGACCTGCAAGGTGTGGGCATGGCTGTAAGGGTGGTCTGAGGCCATGGTTGCAGCCCTTAAGACAGTTACCAAAGGCCTAGGTAGATCTAGAAGAGGTAGGCCAGTGTTCTCTGGGGACTTGTGAGCAGTCTCCTGATTTGTTTTGCTCAAAACAGCATCAAAGGTGTGGCAGGCAAGAAAAGGGGAGACCCAAGAACCAGAGGGGCAGGAACTGCCAGGCTACCAGGGGGTGTCACGGCTATCCCTGGGACTGCTACACCACCTCTTCACTTTGAATGAGAACATGTTTCCAGTATATCTTATATTTACCACTTTCCCATGCTGAAGGAAGCTACTAATAAAACGTTAACATCTTCCAAATTTGTTATGGGAATGTTCAAGTTGCCCTGACTAAGTTTCAGTTTCATCCTATTCCTTGAACAGTCGTATTTCTGTTTGCTTAGAGAAACTGAACTGGTGTGGATTTGATCACTTCTACATCTTAAGTCTGCCATATTTTGAGAGCGAGACAGAAAGGTGGCCTCATGTCAGACCTAGGAGTATAGAACTACGTGAGCTCCTGAAGATCGGTCTCTTCTGAGTCGGTGCTGGGTAGGGCAGGCATTTTGTGTAGCATAAGACCGCTGACCTTGTTTGTAACAATCTCAGTCTTGTCCCAGAAACTCATAAGTTTAAATGCCAGTCATGGTAAGACGGAAGGGCAAAAGAAGGAAGCGCTTGGTGGAGTTCTGAAAAAGACTTACCTCTATTACGCATGAGCCATTTGTCTGGCTGTAGTAATAGAGTCCAACCAGCGGGGGGCCTCTCTATTCACTTACAGTGTATAGAGTCTGGCCAAAATATCACATGTCCTAAATGTTGGTCATGTGATGGAGCCAGTGAATGTCCTTTCCTGACCCCAGCAGGAGAGATGTGCAAAATCAAGGACTGTGTTGAAGTAATGAAACCTATAGTTTTGCCCTGGTCCTTTTTCATATGAGGATCTTGTCATGTTTCGCTGCTGAGGGTCTGTCATACTCCATGTTTGAATGTAGCTGAAAACCAAGGAACTCTCTTTCCATGTAAGGACCAGGGAAGTGAAATTCCTCAAAAAATCACTTAGTTTTAATAGTGCTGCAGCTACCTTGTGGTTAATAATATCAGCTGGACTGTTGGATTTAATTTAGCCTAACCTAGACCCTAAATAGAGTGAGGTCCTGCCCCTGCTGAAATCAATAGCAAGAGTTCCACTGAGTGAATACAAAGATCTGACTTTAGGATTTTTATCTGGAAGCGCAAATGATTATTGCTTTGCAGTTTTGCATGCGTATACATGCACTGTCATGTACACATGAGCATTTACTGATACAAAAGGAGAGCCTGGCTCACCATGGGCAGGTGAAAGGTTAAAATAAACTGCTATTAATACTCGTTTATGGCACTGGATTTTCCCCTGTGATTCACATTTTCAGTCTCAGAATCTCCACCCTCTAGGCAATAATTAGCAGCACAGCACGTCACAGCACAGCTAAGGGAATCATCTTTTCTCCCAGTTTGTCCTTCCGGAAACCCAACCTGTGCACAGCAACCAGTCTTCATTCCCCTTGTGACTAACGATCTGCTTAATTGTTTTGAATCAATGAAAGGCCATCCTGTGAATTGAGAGTGGAATTGTTATTCCAGAATGACTCTGTGGACATTTTCAGCGTACAATTAGGAGGCTCTTTTAAAGTGGTTTAAGTTAATTCAGAAAAAGGCACACACGGAGTTATCCCAAATAGCTCCATGTGTAAACGTTCTCATCAGCTGTATAATGTTTACCTGTCTTTGTAAGGTGCTTTGAGGGCAATGGGTAGAAAGTGTGGTGTCCACGCTAAACCTAATTGTTAGCATACTGGAAAAGTAGTAAAAAGAAAGTAGTATGACCCTCTCATATTGGTACATCAATGTAGCTTTTTCTGTTCGAAAAGAGGTAAAAGACCTTGTCAACACAAGGAGGGTTTGGCTGCTCTGGTTATACTGGTATAGCTAATAGCACAAAATAAGCCTGCATAGGGACAGTTACACCAGTAAAGCTGTGTCCCACTAGGGTTTGTATTGCTAAAAAAAATCACATCCCTACCTGACACACATGATGTATATGCAGAACAATCTGTACAGCAGTGGCAAAATATGTTAGGTGCTCTATGTGCACATCAGCAGAAAATCCACGAGTCCAGTGATTCTCAACCTTGGGTGCCTTGAAATCCTTTCAAGGGTGTTGTGGGGTGCCACGCAGTGTGATTACTGTTAGGTGTACAGTTGTGATTCACAAGATAAACCCAGAGATTTCAAATTGGAAGCCAGAGTGTTAAAACATTCTGCCCTGTTGTGGGCTTTCTAAGTTTTTTGCAACAGAAGAATTGATCTATTATTTTTCCGGAGTCAAAAAACATACAGACTAAACGCTGGTATTTTCCAAGAGGCGCCTGGAGTCTAAAAAAGATTGAGAACCACTGTACTAGGCAGAGCAGCAAGAGGCATTTCAGGTCAGGCAAGTGTTAGACATTGCCAGAGCTTTGTCAGCCCTCCTCCTCCATGCGTAAGTAGTCACATTCAGTGGGTGGTTCAGACTGCGGTGTTCTTGGGAAGCCACTCCCTGTGAGGCAGTCCTGTGTTCAGAGCTGGGAGGGGAAAGGAGGAAGCAAGCACTCCCTCCTCTTGCGTATGCAGCTTTGTTAAGGCAGGTCTGATGGAGGAGGAATGTAATGTATCAGTGACAAGTTTTAAGTCTCCTTGGTTGCCAGCCTGATAAATCTGGCGATAAACCACAGGTCTGACATGGGAGAGCAAAGTGGGAGCCTGTTCTTTGTTCACGGAGAACGGTGCAGTGCAGCTGAAAGCCAGTTCATTCACACTCAGAATCGTCCTTTGACCCAACATGTCTGTGAACCTTCACAGTTACTCCCATTAGAGGTCAGTAAGACTTACACAGGCCGCAATGACTTGCTGGCACAGCACAAGGAAAGGTGGGGCTCTGGCTAGCATATTAAACACTTCCTGACTTCACATAAGTCCCTAAAAGGAAATTCAGTCATGCTGGCTCCCAGAAGTGACCTTCAGTCAGGTGACTTCATCCTGGCTGTGCCTTTCCTGATATGAAGGTCATTTGCAGAACCCAGACGGCAAAGATCTCCCTTCACCTATTTCAGGATTCTCATTTTGTATCTCTGGGGCAAAATCATTTATTTTAACACAGTTTTAAGATAGTTTAACTTAAATACCCAGAACACTGTATTTCTCTGCATTGTAATAAATGACCAGTAACTCATGGTGAGGAGAGCAAAACACTTTGAAACAAGACCTGAAGGAACAGCATAATATAGAATCAAAGTAAGATGTCACTCCTTTTTCTCAGCAGAAACACTTGTGGCTTTATAGCTCAGGACCCCCTTTTAGAGTTGGTACATAGGAATGTAGGCTTTGCAATGTCAAGTCAGATCAGCGGCCAATCAAGTCACTTATAGGCATCAGTAGCAGTCCCCAGATGAAGATGCAAGTCATGCCGAAGTGGGAAGTTGTGGAATAGCCAGCCTTTAGAGGAAATCTTCTGCCCTTCTCATTAGTTAGGGCAGCGGTTCCCAAAAGTTTCCCCTTGCAACCCAACTTCCAGGCTCATGAAACCCACTTCTGGTTGCCGTTGTGGCCTGTAGCTGGTCATGAACCCCACTTAGGTCAAATCCCACATGAGGTCACAGTCCCTGGATTAGAAACCACTGAGTTAGGGTTTGGTTTATTCCCTGAAACTGGAGGGTTTAGTTCTTCCGAACTCATGGATTGTTTTTTAAAACCCACATACCTATGTGTCATTTCAGAAAGGCCTACTAGCTGGCTGAGAGGTATGGTGAGATTTTTCAAAGACTAATTCACAGCCTAACTCTTCTCTCCTTCAAATCAATGACAATATTACCATTGCCTTCAATAGAGCAGGGTAGGGCTATACTGAGTGCTCAGTACTACTTTAGTGATGAGCTCCTTACTGGACTCAACAGAGGTAATTTTTCAAAACAAAATATAGAAATCTAAAATTGATGTCCGCTGAGAGATTAATTTTAAGAATTTTTATAGGATTTTAAAGCTCTTCAATAATCAGACATTAAGGTCAATAAATTAGGAACTTGCCTTTAGATCTTTACCTGCGTTTTGTTAAAAAAAAATAGCTGTTTTTGCAGTCTCAGTTTCCTTTCTGGTATAATCTTGCTTCCCCATACAAGAGAATAAATTTGAGTGATACTGTAGATCAGGCTTATCTAACACATGGCCTGCGGGCCACCATGCAGCCCGCCAAGCCATTTTCTGTGTCCCACGGTGCTGCAACGGGAAACGAAAGTAAACGCTATTTACTTTCGTTCCCACCCCTTGTCCCCCCCCCAGCCCCTCAGCAGCTTTCCTAATGGCTGCTGAAGGGCTGGGGAAGGGACAAGGTTCCCACATGCACCGTGTCAGCTTGACGTTGCCGATGCGGTGCAGCTCCTCCCCTCCCCCTTCATTTCACGGTGTTCCTTCCTCGCCCCACCCCTCCCTCATTTGCATGCCAGCTCCTCCCCTGTCCCACATTGCAGGGTTTCTGTTCCTAGCCCTGCCCCTCCCTTCCTCATTTGCATGCCAGCCCCTCACTTGCTGGTCTCTGCCGGCCACGTGGGCTGGAGCAGCTCACAGTGCAGCAAGTGGGCAGGCGCAGGGGGTGCAGATGCCGGCTCGGAGGGATGCTGCAGCCAGGCCTGCGGGAGATGCTGCCACTTCTGCTGTGGTGTCAAGGCGGGAAGCCAGCACCCCTCCCTGCATCCCCCCACGCCTGCAGACATTGCACTGGGGGTGGTGAGTCGTGGGCCCTGGGGAGGGAGGGACCCCTGCTGCTTGGGCTTGGGCCCGGGCTGCCCCGGGGGAGAGGGAGCAGGGGGGTGTCCCTGCACATCCTGCACCCCCCGTAGAGTCCCCACATGTCCCTCTGGCTGCTGAGCCCAGGTGTGCAGGTGTGGGAGCATCCTCGAGGCCACCCAGGTGGCAGGGAGAACACGGCGGGTTCAGGTGGTACCCCTTGACCCCCTGTGTCCCCAGGCTGTGGCCAGACTGGACAGGCCACGCGAGTGCCTACTCCTGCCGGCCCACTGGGTGATAAAATGTTCATGGTTCGGCCCCACATTCAAAAAGGTTGGACACCCCTGCTGTAGATCTCTAGAATCTCCAACTGGTAGGAGATCAGCACGTGTCATTGTAACCAGAATATCTCTTCTGATTGATGCTTAGTCCACACATCCATGAATGTGTTCTCAGAATGCAAAAAGAATGGTCTATGATCATCAAAGATGCTGGGGTAGTACAGTCAAGGAGGTGCTTCACAAATTATTTAGTTTAATTGTATCAATATGTGATTAGACAATTAAAACCTGTCCACCAGAATTTGATCTGGACCCAGGTATTGTGGCAAAGATCACTTTCTCCTTGCTGCTGGGAAGCTGGAGAGTCCTGCCCTGATTTATTATTCAAAACTCCAAAGCCTCAAGTAATAACTGGAATAACAAGTGATACCCTATAAATAGTGCAAATCAACACCTTGTTTGGCCATTACAAACTCTGTAATTGGCTGGCATGTCTCTGAGGTGGATTCTAAGGTATAGGCTACCTGTGATTAAAACAGAATAATGTATCATAATAGTTGGTATGTGTATGTCCCGGGGGATGGCAGAAAAGGGGCAGGAGACCCTTCCTGCGGCATGGGTCGAGGAAGGGACAGCCCACCATGACAATAAGAAGAAATGCCCTAAGAACAGGGCAAACTTACCTCTAACAGGTGCAGCCAGCTGTGGCATGGGTCGAGACGGGCAGCCTGCCACGACAATAAGAAGAAAAGCCCTGAGAACAGGGCAAACTTACCTCTAGCAGGTGCAGCCAGGCCGAATGAGCCACAGAGGGGCAGAATGCCTGTGCAATTCATCAGCCACTTTTCTCTGCAGCAAGTGCTCTGCAGCTGGAGCCGGTGTGGCCTGACGCCATCATCCAAGAATGCCGCCCAGCAGCGATAAAGGCGACAGTGGGGAAACAGCTGGGGGAACGCAGCAGAGAGGGATGGATTGTCCCTTGAGCTGAGCAAGGGCCTCCTGGCGACCAGGAGGAGAGGCCGAAGAGGGACCCAATGGAGGGGTCCGACACTTAATTAAAGGGACGCACCACCCCGGATGGTGAGTGAGCTGGGCTGGAGGAAGGCACTGAGGGATGGCGAGGTCATCAGATGCAGGATGCGTGAGTGGGGAGCGGGCTGAGACCCTCCCTGGAATTTCAGATAATTGTTACTCTTTTGGTTCATTTTTAAGCCCTGGGGCCAGAAGAGAGGCTACTGGAAGCACTTGGAGGGCTGAGTGGGCTGGGGCCACATAAGGGACCCCGAAGCTCATAGACCAGACCCATCACCAGGCATCATCTCACTGCCCTGACTACATGTAAGTGGCAGAGAGGAAAACTGCTGTGATCACTGAGAGTCGGAACAACGGAGCAGGGACAGGACGTGACACCTAAGTGGAGTTGAGCTGACCATCATTTGGCTGTACCAAGAAGCTGGCGCAAAGCTGGGGTGTAAGGGAGGTAGAGCCCCAGGAACATCCACTGGTGATGACACCTGGCGTGTTCCCCACGGTAAGATGGAATCCCACTACTGAACAAAACATCCAAGACGTGGCAGGCGAGTATTGGGGTATCTCTCAGGGAAAACGTGACCCAATATCATGGTAGCAGGAGCAGCCTCTGTGGCAGACCCCAAGCGCCCACTCTAGGGCCACATGAGAGAGGCTCCACAAAACCAGGCAGGTACAGTGTACATGTGACTGCCATCAAGAGAGTGGAATCAGAACTACTTTATCATTCACCATAGGCCCTGTACTGCTAGTGACTGATGAAGATTCCCTTTGGGCCTTATGTTCTAAGAGCTGATGAACTGGCATCCTTTTCTGGCCTTGTTGTACAGTTCCAAGTGGCTGTGATGTACAGCATAGGGATGAAGTGACGGCTTAGCTGATCAGGGCTGTTGTCTTAACTGTAACATACACCAAGGGATGAACAGGAAAGGCTCGTCATTGTCTACAGCACAGAGGCAGTATTGATTTGCTAAGTCTTGGGGAAATGCACATCCTGCTCCAACTCAAATGCCCTCTCAAGGTCAAAGCTCTGAGCCTAAACAGAATCCCTGTGGAGTGATACTTCCTAATGACAATGATATCTTCAGACCCCTCTCAATATCTTCACTTATGCTCTGCCTCTGCTGTTCTCCCTGTCCAGCGGTCTGGGCTAAGTGAAGAGTGATCATAATATGTACATTCATTCTCTGGTGGATTTCAAGGAAACGTTGTGCTTTTGACTAATCTATCTTTGCCCAGCAGCATGGGAAACGCAGACATCTATCTAATAGGGCCTCTATACTCACGAGCGCATCTATACTCAGCGATGCTGCGTTGTAGATCATACATCTTAAGAAGAATTATGCCATTGTTAAAAGGTTAATGACCCCTGACCCTTCCCAGCCTAATTCCCAACACTAACAGGTTGGTGAGTCCTTAAACTTCAGGAGGAATCCTCAGCACTGTAAGAATATGCTAGCAAGGCATAGGCAGCAGGCCTAGGGGACAGGGGACAGAGCTGCTCAAGGGCATGTCCCACCTGATTTTTCTGGTCTAAACCTGCTGTACAACCTGTTAACCAGGTGCTCTGCAAGGCAGATAGCTGTAATGCGTGCAGGTGATTCAGAGTCTGGATTGGTCTGAGGCAAATGAGGCGGCTGCCTTTGTTCCACGCCTCTAAGGGAAACTAACAATTTAATTATCCAGACGAATCAGGTTCTTCTTTCTCCTAATTGTAGCAGGTCTTCATGCAGTTCCTGCACTAAGCTCTTTAGACCTGGGAGTAGTTTTTTCTAACCAGGGGGACTCACATTCGACATCTTTGCCAATAATGCTAGTGTACCTGGCATAGCCAAGCCCTTTAAAAAGTCTTGGAGACACTGTGATTGTGAGGATATTTTAATTAGCAAACGACTATGATTAAGAAACAAATGATCCACTACCACAATCACCGCAAAGAATTTTATTGCTCTCCACCATAGGCACAGAGGGCTTTTATATCAATTTTAAATGACTGTGTCCATGAGAGGAATCTGTTCCCCTTTTGCTGTACTGCTGTAGTTAAAGTGCTGCAACTTGTGCGTGTAAAGAAGGCCAAAAGGCTGCAGCGCAGAATCATTTTCTTGTTTCTCGCACATAATGGGGCTGGGCCAGAGCCCAGATAAATCAGTGGCAGTTTTTTAATTCACTTCACTGAGCTGTGAAGCAGGCCAGTAGTTCCAAGATCAGCAGAGCCAGCAAGACTGTCTTCCCAAAGCCTTTCTCCTTCAATGGACTCTTCCTCCCAACCCTCCAGGGAGAGTAATGCTTTCCTACTGCACTCAGGCAGTAGATCTGCCTGCTCTTTATGTTTTCTTTTGCCTTTCATTCAGCTTGGACAACGCAGGTAGATTTAGGTCAGCGTCAGTTCCCTAGACCCAGTGCTTGGTGAGGCCAGGTTTGGGCACAAACTCCACGCAGGGAGAGCGATTTAACTCCCACGCTCATATTGTTTTCTAAAGGAAGCCACTGAGACATTTGTAGTAGGCCTGGGGATTTTAAAAACCAGCTTAGTACAGAAATCTCAGCTGGGGCAAGTTGGAGTAGTGACTGCCCTGGGCCTGAGAGTTCAGTCAGTCTCTTCAGCTAGGGTCTTAACTCTGAACCTGTTTGGTGGTGGTTCATTTTCAGCCCAGAACTTAAAGGCTAGTGGAAGGCTTGAGTCTGCCACTTCTGTACCTGTCCCATCCTACCATACACTGCAAGTTGTCCTCCAGACCACAGTTCACATTTACTTGTGCCAGGAAGAAAGCCCCTGACACAGAAAACTTACCCCCGGTTTCCCCCAGGTATTTTAAGCCTGAGTCAGGAAGAACCATGCCTGGAGTATTGCCATGTCCAGCTCTTCCCCAGCTGCATGAAGGCTTGAAAGGGCCATAGCAACAAGTTGGGATGGGGCCCAGGTCTGCTAAGCTGTACTGGGGCTCACCTGCTGCATGATTACAGTGCATTTCATAATTCCTACAATCAGTCCTTGGGTTTTGCTCGTGATGCTTCCCTCTCCTCCTGTGCTGGGTGGGACGTGCCTGCTTGCAGAGCAAGGCTGTCCTCATTGTGAATGGAAGGGGCCCAAGGGGAGATAGGGCAGCCCTTCCTCACACTGCTGGTCCTGGGGAGGCCGATGGGATTTATCTCAGGAGAAAGTTTTAACCTTGGGGAGTAGTCTGACCCAACATGTTTTACATAAACAAAAATATTGCATAATGGAGCCTGGCAGCAGTGGAAGCAGAGAGAAAACACCTATAGTGGGGGAGGTTTCGACATGCCTGACTCACTGATGATGACATATCAGTGCTATTCATTCCTGAAAAAGCCAGAGACAAAGGCTGTTACTCATATAATACTGGGTCTTGACTGTTTTTGTTTGGCCGGCCACCTCTGCATGAGAGGGGCAAGTTTGTAAGTACATTGCTTTCTTACTCCTTACCTATACGTTATAGCATCCACATCAGTTCTTATAATAGTATTGCAGGGCTAGAGACCAAGCACACACAAGTACCCCACAGCTGTGGTCTGGGCTGTGTGTTTGGAGATATACATTGCATATTCAAGCCTTAGTAGCAATCAAGGGGATCAAAATAATGATCCAGGGCCAGGAGAAATGACCGCTCACATCAATTTATCCCAAGCTACTGAGACAGATCACAACTGCAGACTGTGACTTTGCTTTAGAAGTTTGGGAGCTTAGATTAGGCTCCCCCTCTCATCACTTTTGAAAAGTCTTTGGGTATTTTAGGTTGTGATTGACTTTCCTGATTGTATCTGGTCTTGATTTATGAGAGCTATAGTGACATAAAACAGCTGAAGCCAAACAATATTGCATGATTTTAGATTCTTAATTAGGTTTCATTCATTTGCTGGGTTGCCTTGGCTACTTTCCATTTTCAATCCGTACCTTTAACAACAACCAGAACTAAGTAGAATGATTTAAAATGGAGGGACATTAATATCTGCCCTGAAGAGCTTGGATTCAAAGCACTTTTTTAACAAGACACTTGGGACACTAAGGTATCTGTAGGCAGTGAAAGGTGTCTCTTACTAACACTTTCAAATGCTAATTTTCTGTATTTATTGAGTCAGTTTGGTAAATACTGCACAAATAAGGGCATCAGACTGGTATTCAGACACCGCAACAAATGCAAAGAAGAGTTCATAACTTAGGTTCTGAACCGGAGCTGACTAAAGTTAATGGGGATATTTTCCTTTTCCAACCTGTAAATCAGCCTGCATCAGAACTCTGGGATACGATTCCAGAATCAGGGCTGAACCCTCCTAAATGCTGGAAAAGCTCCAATCTGAATCTCAGGCTACACTTGGTAGCTGACCCACATGTCTATAGCAGGCCAGTCAAAACTCTGAGTCCGCATTCCCTGGATTTGAAATCTGCCATTTGAGTGTCTTTGTAGTATATAACTGTGCCAAACAACAAATAACTGAATCCAAGGTGCTGCATAACTTAAATTAATTCTTTTAAAATTCTAGAATTGGCTTATTGGGTTACTCGCACAAGAAGCAAGGGGTTTCATGATCTGTTTTATTGGACTGCCAGTAGAGTGGGGAGAGATGTTGAACAAGCCTTCAGGCACCAGGTGCTCTTCTTCAAGTTACCTGCAGGCAGGGAGCATGCTCCTTGTTGGGGAGGTGCTTGATTGGGATTCAGGGACTGCCTTCCATTCAGTCTTTGTCGATCCTCTCTCGAACAACTGCTGGTTGGTTGTAGGCATGACTAACAGTCTAACACTACTACTAATTAATTGTATTCATGCTAACTCTAGAGACCTGGGGAAATGGCCTGTAGCCTTCAAAAGACAATCATCAGTTGCAGCTATATGCTCTGGTCTCCTTCTTGCTATAAAGCTGCCTTGTCTAAGGATGCTGCTTTATCTTTCCCTGGATATAAATAGCCTTCCTGTTGCCCGTAGAAAAGAAAGACAAGGGATCTTTGCTGGTAGGCAGTGAGTGGTGTCCTATTGCACATGCACAGGTTGGATACTCTCCAGAATACAGAGTAGTAGGTGTTGATCTCACAGAACTGGAAAGTCCACCCCGATTGCTCCCCAGAGGACAGACACTTCCCCGTCTTCAGAGCACATGACAATGAAGCTTAAAGGGAAAACCTCCAGGCTGCCCTGGATCTGCAGGCCAGCCTCTTAAAACAACAGAGAGAGAGGAAGGGGACGAGGAAGAAATCAGGGGCCTGCCTCATGTAATTCATTCCGGGCTCTTGTATAGTCAATCCAGTTGCACACGGCTTTTCCAATTAGTGTCTTTAATCAGTGGCCAGGGCTAGCAATGAAGCACACACACAACAATACATTAGTGCTTCCGCCTTCCAGTAGGGACTGCAAGGTTGTGATGGAGGTGGCTTTCATGAACATGCAGTCCACTGCCCGTGGGAGGAAGTACAGAACTGGCAGAGGTTCTGAGGCTCAAGAATAACTCATCTCAAGATGCAAGTTGTCCTGTGTCCCTGCCTCTCTCCCCCGCAGACACTTCCAGGCGTGCTGCACTATGGTTTGGAAAAGCACAAGAGCATTAACCATTCCACATTTTATCAAGTCATGATAAGCTTCAACACTGTTGCAACTTAGCTTGGACCTCATTTCTGTATGTAGGTGAAAGGAACCTGTCTCTGGTTATCGTGACCCCTGAAGAGAGGGCATGTCTCCTGGTGCAAGTAGTACTGCAGAGATATCCCAGGCTGCTCTGCACCTGTTAGTTCCAGAACAGAATGAACAGAGCCACATTATGGCTGAGGACCAGGATTTATTAGCCTGCATTCAGCAACACGCCAATGCAGCCCTGTTCCAGAGCTAGTGTACTTAGAGCTGGTGGGAGGGATCGCAACATTACAACCTGTCCTAATTCATCCTTGTTGCTCACAACCTTGGCAACCAGAAGGTAGGCAGAGGGGAATGATACTCCTCACCTAGTGCAGAGTTGTAGAGTGGAACAAAGTCATTTTCTGTTCTGTTCATAAAGGTCTCTAGCTATTGTTATGCTAAAGGATCCCACGCTGGCACAGCCCAGTTCCTGATGCTTGAGGGTCTTTGGACTATACTGAACCTTGTGGCTCATGCTTATGTCCAGCTATCAAGTTGGGAATACGCTGTGCCCATGATTCCTTCACTG
This sequence comes from Gavialis gangeticus, assembly GCF_001723915.1. Classification (NCBI taxonomy): domain Eukaryota; kingdom Metazoa; phylum Chordata; order Crocodylia; family Gavialidae; genus Gavialis; species Gavialis gangeticus. The sequence continues at coordinate 53,578,318 of NW_017729029.1, forward strand.
CTCTGCCACGTGGATGTCAGACTTGAGGAAGGGATAGCGGCAGCTGTAGGGCTGGCGATGTGCCCTTTCAGTGAATGAAAAAGCAGAGTCCAAATACACAGTGATCCAACACTGGAGTGAATCATAGCTTTGCTAGCTCTGTTCTTACAGAGGAAAGTGAAAGCTGGGAGGAGTCAGTAGGAAGGGCTTGGCCTGCCTTAAGCACATTGCTATGTCAAACATTTAGCGCCAGGCTCAGCCTTCCAGAGCAGAGAGCAAATATTTAACATGATCCTTTGTGGAGCCTTTCTGCGTCAATGCCTTGTCAGCAGAGGATTTCCAGCCGCTGGACTGCTATGAGGCTGTCCCCATCCATTCTAGTGAGGAGGACACTGGGAACCTTAGTTCTGTTAAAGATCAAAGCAGGATTAAGGATGGTGATATGCAGACACCCTCAGCCAATTAGCCTTCCCCAGTTAGATCTCCCAGGAGAGCATGGCATAAACAAACAGCCACATGGAAGTAAGATACAAAAATCAGGTATTTTTAATATTCCCGATGGGAAAATTCTGTTTAAAAACTGCATCATAATAGACATAACTATTGCAGTTTCCCCCTCTGTAAAATGAGGAAAATGATACTGGCTTCCTTCACAAGGTAGTCTGAGCACTATAGACAATGAGTTCTATGTATGAGTTAACCATTACTAATACAGTTTCAGCAAAGGAAGCCAAGTGTTGGGAGACTGAATTTCCCCCAAGGCCCTAGACCAGGGTGGAGATATGTTAAGAGCAGCATTAAGGAAGCTTTTGATACCACTGCTGGCATTTCCTGCTGGTGAAACAGAGACAACTTCAGTGGCTAGTACTCTTGCCCAGTAAGAAAAAAAGTTTTGTAGCAAGGCTGTGAAACACCTACATAATTTCTATTAAACGTACCTGGTACCCTTGCTGCTATGTTTTGAGTTCAATAAAATCTCAGCCCCCATGTACCAAGCCCATCATATAAAATGGATGAACAGGACTTGGCTACTCTTGACTTTACAGCTGAAGAAACCAGGTTCTGACATTGTCCTGCCCCAGTTGAGTCCAGTTTAGCAGCATCCTCCATGTGCAAAGACACTCAGAAAGTAAATGGAACACTTACGCTCATCCTGGCAGTTTTCCAGCCTTGCATTTCCACCTCCCAGGCTGACAGTAAATATTTCACTTGCCCCAGTGAGCTAATCCACATGCCAGCAAGAACCTCCCAAGCAGCATTTCTGGGAGACCCTTGACGTTACTCAGAAGAGCTTGGCAAGGCAGAAGCTGGTGAGAAGCAAGTGCTTCTAAGGAAGCTAGGGGAGGAAAGGGGATCCAACCAGGCTGATCCATAATATGCATTTCACCTGTAGGAAAGTGGTCTTCTAGGGTGATTAAAGAAGCCCAGCTGCTGGTTGGGTCAAAGTACCAAGCCACAATGAGGACTGGTTTTCAATGACCTGCTCTTGTTTTCCCACCTTCATGTCTTACACACCTATAGAGTCTTCCCCTTGAAAACAAAGGCTCTTAGGTAGTTTGGGGTATGCATTGTGGCTCACCCAGATCTCTGGTGCCACCGTATGACCAATTGCCTCTTTTTCATGTTGTTACATTCCTTGCCACTGCTGGTATGTCTGGACTAGAAGAGGAATTTTTATAGCAGAGAGCACACCTGTGTTGTAGTGCAGCTGCTCAGCAGCATTTGAGCTGGGAGTCCTAGTGCACAGGTCAGCCAAGAGCAACTATGCTCCATGTGCTGTCTGCCTAGAGATTATGACCATGATTAGTGGGGCTGTGTCCTCCATAATCCACATGACATGGATTAGCTTCATAAATAGGAGCAGTTACTAGAACTCTGCAAGGGAAAGTGACCACTTCACCAGGCACGTTGTGTAAAAACTCCCAACAGACAACCAAGTTGCAGATAGAGGCAGGACTGTCCATCAGCTGTGTATGAGGGACACCATTTCCCTGAACTAAGGGTGAGAAGCATCCCCACACTTTGTATATAGGCCAGCTGCTCTACCAGGGGAGGAGGGCCAAAACCCAAAGTAATTTACTGGGTAACCCACCTACTATGTGGTATAAATTAAGGTGCCAATCCTCCATTATCTTCCATGATTCCTCCATGTTCTTACACCCTTTCACCAGGAAAATAAGATCAACCTGATCTTAGTAAGCCGAGCACTACCCTTGAAGAGTGCTACAGCCACATAAGCACAGGCAGGCAGGCTTGACTACAGCTTTGCAGCACAGCTGCTCTGAGGAGCCCATATTGCCTAAGCCTGGCATTGAACATGGGTATGTCCAAGTTGAGTTTTGTTTCTTAAGCTAGTGACACTAGTGTTGGCTCCCATTGCTAGTCCTCCCACTAGATTTGTAATTCTGTATCTATTAAAAAAATTGTCTCATCTTAGTACAAACTCCACTTAAGAGACATTTGAGTTAACAGTTAAAAATGCTTGTTTTGTTTGGAGAAAGTAGACTGAAACTTAAACTGCAACTTCGCTGTGCTCTGGCTGATGTTAGTGCAAACACTAGCAAGTACCTCATTTATGCTAGAAACAGAGCTCTGTACAAATCAAAAGATTCAGTTAAGAAGAAAAAAACAACACAAAACAAACAAACAAAACAGAGTATAGGCCAGGGCTGCCAAAACTGACATTTCAGATTGTGAAGGACACAATTCCTTTCCCCCAGTTTGAGAACAGGGTTTGCCACAGTCCCATTTCTGATCCCCAATTTAGACATTCATTTTAATACTTCTCTAGTAAGCGTTACATATTCATATGCACCCAGACTATAATATTCCCCCTGCCACCATACTGTCACCACGTGCAACTAAATGTTTCAGCTCCTTCCCCACAACCCTCCTACCAGCAGCTG
>NW_017729029.1:53586202-53588904 GCF_001723915.1 Gavialis gangeticus
TCACAAATGTGCTCCTTGATGATCTTCTCAAAGAGTTTCCCCAGGATTGAGAACAGGGTTTGCCACAGTCCCATTTCTGATCCCCAATTTAGACATTCATTTTAATACTTCTCTAGTAAGCGTTACATATTCATATGCACCCAGACTATAATATTCCCCCTGCCACCATACTGTCACCACGTGCAACTAAATGTTTCAGCTCCTTCCCCACAACCCTCCTACCAGCAGCTGCAAAAAAAAAAGCAAGCAAACAAAATTCGTTCCAGATGTTTTTTCTTTTTTAATTTCTTTACACTTGTTAAAACAGGAGTGACTGAAATAGAAACCACAGTTGAGTCCCATCAGGGGAATGACTTGATACAAGAGCCAAGGTCAGGCAGTTGACCCTCCCCTTACCCTTTGCCAACCAGTTTAGTCACCAGTTGTAGCTGATAACTAAACGGTTTTGATACAGTCCATGAATGGTCATAGTAAGTTACATAATACAACATGCCAGTTCACAATGGGAAATAACTTAAGTGAATTTTTTGATTTCATCATACAAGACTAAGACAAAAGCACCACCCATTCCTCTGAGGACATTGGACCATGCACCTTTGAAGAATGCCTTTCCACCTTCGTCACGAGCAATCTTCCGCCAGCAGTCAATTGTACCAGTGTACATGATATCAGCTGTGGAAGACAGAGGTGGTTAGTGTGTCATGCACAAAAGGACAATGGCTTAAGGCTCCCAGTTTTGCCACTGCAAGGAGAAAGTCTTAACATGTGTGCCCTTTAGGAAAGAAAAGGTCTTTGGCTACAGTTGCCACACTGATGGGAATAGACAAGAGGTCAACTGTATTAACATCTATTTCAGAGTCTGTATTTTAAACAAAGACTTTCATTTACAGGGTCCCTCCAGAGTTATGTTGCTACTACAGCATCCTGATGGGTTATGCCATGTGCACCAATTTATTAGATTTCAGGTTTTTGGTTTTTTTAATTTAGAAGAGCAGTGTCAGTAGCAGTAGCAGTGTTGGCTATGGAGAAGAGCTCTTAAGTTCCAATCCTGGCTCAGCCATTTACTTGCAGTGTTACCTCTGACAGCAATAGCAACACTTGCCCATCAATTGTTACATCAGTGAATGAGAACCAGTCTTCAGCACACTACATCATATTCCCATGAAATATCTAAAGCAACTAAGTGGCAGTTGCATTAAGGCAACAAGGCATTAAAAGGAGGAGAGATTCTCTCTGACAACCCATTCCAATATTTAGATACAAGATCCTACAACTGAAATAGCCCATCACCCTCTCCAAAACCTGGCATTTAAAGACATACCTGCCTCCAGATGTGCAGGACTTTCCACCGTATTCTAACAAGTCTCTGTGGCAAGTTCTAGACATCCACCCTACAAGGCATTCTACAAGGGAACTGGAAACATACCTGCTTTACGCCCAGACTGCATCATCATGCGACGACGCACAGTATCAAATGGATAGGAGGTCAACCCAGCAACAGCAGTAACTGTCTGAGCAATCATCCAGCTGATGAAAATGTGGGTGTTCTTTGGGTCAGGAAGCATTCCTACAGGAGGAAAGGGGGTGGGGTTCAAGTTAGGAAGACCAAAAATCAGCACAATGGTGCTAGCCAGCTACTTAGTTTTTCTAGGCTATTTTCCACAGTGGGGAAGGACTCCTATTTGGCCTCTGAACTACCTTACATTGAGACAAAGAACTTACCCTTGGCAGTGTCGTAGATGCCAAAATAGGCAGCTCTGTAGATGATGATACCCTGCACAGACACATTAAAGCCTTGATAAAGGCCCTTCAGCCCATCAGACTTGAAGATCTTCACCAGGCAGTCACCAAGACCTCTAAATTCTCTTTCAGCGCCAGCTTTACCCACGTCAGCTGCCAGACGGGTTCGGGCAAAATCAAGAGGGTAGACGAAACACAAAGACGTAGCACCGGCCGCGCCACCAGATGCCAGGTTACCAGCAAAGTAACGCCAGAACTGGGTTCTTTTGTCAACACCGCCCAGGAAGACCTGCTTGTATTTGTCTTTGAAAGCAAAGTTGAGGGCCTGAGTTGGGAAGTATCTGATCACATTGGCCAAGTTGCCACGCCAGAAGGACAAGAAGCCCTGCTCTCTGGGGATACGGACAACGCAGTCAATGATGCCCTTGTATTGCTTCTCTGCCGTGATCTGCTTGCTTGCATGCTGTACCTGTGGGACATTAGGAAAAGCTGGATTAATAAATCACTTGCTTTCTTACCAAGGCATCTTTATGCTAGTAGAGAAGACCACAAGGAGTGTCTATAGTTTCCGCTAAGCGGAGTTTGCTTTCGCCTGCATTTCACCATTAGCACCCAACTCGGTCCTGAGGCAACCGCCTTACTATACAGATGAAGTCACTTCACGCTAAAAACAGCAAATCTGTCTTGAAAATGGAAACCTGCCACTTTATTGGTATTTAATAAGTGCAAGAATCCAGAGAGGCCCCAGGAACAGGCATCCCAAAGCCTCGCTAGGTTAAAACCCAGGCATCTGCACCACGTGAACCCAAAGTGAGCCAGAGGACAAAAAAAACCCAGCAGGGCTCCCTCAGCCGGCGAGGAAGCCAACAGACCCTTCCGGCTCAGCTCAGCTTCCTGTAAGCAGCGGCGGCGGTTTCTGAACAGCTCCAGCGTGCTGCATTCCCGGCCCTTTACGACAGCTC
>NW_017729029.1:53593904-53594543 GCF_001723915.1 Gavialis gangeticus
AGGGCTCCCTCAGCCGGCGAGGAAGCCAACAGACCCTTCCGGCTCAGCTCAGCTTCCTGTAAGCAGCGGCGGCGGTTTCTGAACAGCTCCAGCGTGCTGCATTCCCGGCCCTTTGCGACAGCTCTCCCTCGCCATCCAGGCCTACCACCGCCTCTTTTCGGGCTCGAGGGCAGCATCTTCTGCTCGGACTGGCATCGCTGGCTCCGTCTAGCCGCAGAGCCCAGCAACGAGTGGCGGGAGCAGGACGGAGCCGGTTTAGAGAAGACCCCAGCCCCGCCATGACCCGTGCCAAAGGGATCGGGGCCGGCTCGTGCATCCCGGCCGGGAAGGTCACGGCTGCCCCAGACTCAGGGGCAGCGCCGCGCGCCGGGCCGCGCCCTCTCCTTGCCGCGACCTTGGGGCGGGGGATGCCCGGCCTCGCTCCCGCTCACCTGCAGCAGCAGCTTCACCCGCTCGATGGGGGCGACAGCGGTCTTGGAGATGGCGGCGGCTACGCCGCCGGCCAGGAAGTCCTTGGCGAAGGACAGAGCTGCGTCCGTCATGGTGCGGTGCGGGTCGGGGCGGTGCGGTGCTGTGTGGGCCGATGCGATGCGGAGGCCGCGCAGCGGAAATGGCCGGCTTACATAGGGCGCGCGCGGG
>NW_017729029.1:53594764-53596834 GCF_001723915.1 Gavialis gangeticus
GCGCTCCCCTCCCGGCTCCGGCCTAGGCTCTCGTTCACCTGAACACGCGCTGGTACTAGGCCGCACACGGACCTGGAGGGGTTGAGGATCCCAGAGGAACCACGTCCATGCAAACCGCGACCACTCAAGCGGTTTTCCTAGGGACCGGGGATAACAGCTTTATCTGGCGCGGGGTAGTACCGCGGAGGTAATGTATAATTCACCTCCCACTTTCCTTTCCAGCAGGAAGATCTTGGCTGTATGGAAATGGGAGACTCCTCCCTGGCTTGCTCTGAGGGCGAGCGAAACTTGGGGGCATCCAAACCCCAAGCCTCGGGGCTTGGGCCTGCACGTAGGCTGCCCGCCAAAGGATGTGGAAGCATCTGAAGCCCCAGGTGGCGGCGGGGAGGTGTTTGCCGGGAGAAGGGCCGCATTTGGTTCTTGAACGACTCACGGATTTGGAATTGATTTGTCTGGGAACATGAAAAAATTTCCTTAAAAAAATAAAATTATCTATCCACACACCCCCTACATACATATATATACACATATACACCTATATATATAGCTGTATCTATACACATACACACACACACCTATCTATCTATACACATCTATCTATATAAATGATGTCTATGTATCTGATCAAACAACCAGTAATCCCTTCCTCCCCCCATGAACTGCATGGCTGCCAGATGAGCTTGTTGAAACAGACTTGGGGCACTTGTTCTACGTGCCCCCAAACTCCTTAGGCAGCGACTCTGGTGCTCTGTCTAAATATCAACTCTCTTTGACTCTGCCCTCCCAAAACTTTCTCTGCCGTTCTAGTCTGCCAGGGTGTTCTTCACCTCTTGTATGGCCATGGTGTGTTCCTCTGCTTTTCAAGCAGTATTCCCCGCAGTGCCGCAGGAAATACTCTATACCTATATTATTTGAGGTATTGCATGACTTTGTGGCGTTTGTGGTCACGCACTCTGTATTAATAGACGGTTAATAAATAGTTGATGGATCAGGAGCAGGTTATAGGCAACCTACCAACTCATTCTAGCAATCATTTATAGCAAGTAATTGGCCATTTTTCACCATGAGGATTATTCCTTTATTAAACCTTTCCAATTTGTGTATAAATATTAAAGTATAATGTGAGAATGAATGTTTCACCCAAGTAAGAATGCTTTAAGAGTCCAGTTGCTTCCCCATTCACTCACAGATTACCAACCTGGAGCTCTCAGTGTGAGGTAATGACACATTCTCATTCCCAGAGATCTCAGAGTACTTTACAAAGGAGTTTGGTCTCATCATCCTCATTTTGTACAAAGGAAAACTGAGGCACAGGCAGGGGAAGAAGACTACAGGTTACCCAGAAGGTCAGTCAGTGGCAGAGCCAGAACTAGAACTCAGGTTTGAAATCCTAGGCCAGTGCTGCAGCTACAGAACCACACTGTGCCCCCTTTATAGGGTTGACACGTGCAGAAAAATAGTGTTGTTATCAATTTGGGGAAAAGTCTGTTCTTTCAGGCAACAAGAATTAGGAAGAGCAAAGTTAGGAAAAGCCATTGTCAGAAAGTGGGCAGGGAGCACAACTGATCAAGACGTTTTGGCTGGACAAGTCCTAGGGCTGAATCTTGTCTGCACAGCAGGCCGACTAGCTTTTAAGGAAAAGTATGGAGATTAATGTGCTTTGGTCAGTGTTGACAGTCATGTACCAAGGCAGCTTTTCTACTCTTTGCACTTGTTCCAGGCTCCAGTTGCTCTAGGCTTATAGTCCTGGGCCTGTGCCTCTGAGCTTCTGCCCTTTCTGGGGCTAAGACCTAGGGCCTTGGGTTTGGCAGCTGTCCTGCCCAACCCCTTGTGCCATGGCTCTGAGATCCCACCAGGGTCCCTACTCTAGTAGTGCTGTGCCTGTGCTTCTGACCTCTTCTGAAGGAAGGATATCATGCAGGACACTGGGGCCACCTTGTCATGCGGCTTCCACATCTCCCCTTACAGCCACCCCTGGTCCACTGAATGTTTTTCTTTTTAATCTCAGGTTCCTCCCTGCCTCGTGGATACAGTCTTAACTCAGGGTTTTGTTTCATGGACCCAATGTTC
>NW_017729029.1:53601834-53608218 GCF_001723915.1 Gavialis gangeticus
ACCTTGTCATGCGGCTTCCACATCTCCCCTTACAGCCACCCCTGGTCCACTGAATGTTTTTCTTTTTAATCTCAGGTTCCTCCCTGCCTCGTGGATACAGTCTTAACTCAGGGTTTTGTTTCATGGACCCAATGTTCAAACAAACAAGGAAGAAAGAAAAATCGTAATTGAAACTCCCTCCCTCTCTGAGGCTACTTAGAGTGTCCACCAAGGCCTTCCCTCCAGCTGTCAGGGACAATACAGCCTTCTCTACAGTCAGGGCTTGACAGATCCCTCTCTCTCCTTGGGGGGAATTTATATCTCTCCTAGCCCCACCACATTTTGGTCATGTACCCTACTCAGCCTCACCTGGCTGGAGTTTCTTACATGCTGGCGCTAGTGTGGAAGCTAGCTGCTATACCTTCCCTCGGCTCCTTTTCTGGCCTTAGGCCCCTGCTGGCCCAAAATGTTCTGGCCTTAAAAGGGCTAGGCCCACTTCCCTGTCCCTTCCTTCCATCTTTACTGGCTCTGTTATGGGCAGGCTGCCTCTTCTGCTTTGTGTCCCGTATCCCTATGTTAGACACTGCAGGCATAATACTGTAAAGAAGAAATCTGCCCTTCTAAAACAAGGGAAGTGGCACAGCCTGTGAGACTATCTGGAGGGTAGGGAAGTAACAGGTATAAATTCGAGTCTGGGCTCCTCCAGCCAGGTCTCTGAAATCCCAGCTTAGCTCAGTCCAGTTCTCTCAAATTCTAGCCCATGCATGAGCTTACCTCAAGGCTGATCTTGGTCCTGTCTTTATGCATATGCAACAGGGGCTCAGTAATACTCCCCTATATTACAGAAGTTCTGTGAGATACCAGTCAAAAGGTATGCCCACATTGAGAATTAGGAATGAGTGCGCCTTGTGGCCATGCCCATATTTCCTGCCCATAGAATCATAGAAAATTAGGTTCGGGAGGCCATCTAGTCTAACCTCCTGCTCAAAGCAGGACCATCCCCAACTAGATCATCCCAGCCAAAGCTTTATCCTTGTCTTAAAAACCTCTGAGGATGGAGATACCACCACCTCTCTGGGTAACCTGTTGCAGTGCTTTTCTACCCTCCTAGGGAGAAAGTTTTTCCTAAGATGTAACGTACGCTTCCGTTGCTGCAACTTGAGATCATTGCTCCTTGTTCTGTCATCTGCCACCACTGAGAACAGTCCAGCTCCCTCCTCTTTGGAACCATTCTTCAGGAAGTTGAAGGCTGCTATTGAATCCCCCATCAGTCTTCTCTTCTCTAAACTAAATAAGCCCAGTTCCCTCAGCCTCTCCTCAGAAGTCATGTCTCCCAGCCCCCGAACCATTTCTGTTGCCCTCCACTGAACTATTCCCAGTTTGCCCACATCCTTTCTGTAATGGGGGACCCAAAACTGGACATAGTACTCCAGATGTGACCTCACCAGGGCTGAATAGAGGAAAATAATTACTTCCCTTGATCTGCTGGCAACAATCCTATTAATGCAGCCCAGTATGCCGTTAGCCTTCTTGGCAACAAGGGCACACTGCTGGCTCATGTTCAGCTTATTGTCCACTGTAACCCCCAGATCCTTTTCTGTAGACCTGCTGCTTAGCCAGTCGGTCCCCAGCCTGTACTGGTGCATGGGATTGTTTTGTCCTAAGTGTAGGACTAGAAAAGAACAGTAGTGTAGGAGCTGACCTTGCTTGTGAAGACTGAGATAAAAAGGGGATTGAGTACTTCAGCCTTGCCTGCATCATCTGCTACTAGGTTGCCTCCCACATACAGTTAGGGACTCATGCTCTCCCTGATTTTCCTCTTGTTGCTGACATACTTGTAGAAATCTTTCTTGTTATCCTTCATGTCACTTGCTAGCTGCAACTCCAGTTGCACTTTGGCCTTTCTTAGCAATACTCTTATAATCCTCCCTAGTCATCTGTCCAAGTTTCTACTTCTTGCAAGCTTCCTTTTTGTGTTGTAGATCACTGAAGAATTCTCTGCTAAGACAAGCTGGTCTTCTGCTATATACTTGCTAGTCTTCCTGCACATCAGGATGCTTCATTCCTCAGGTTTCTTTGAAGTACAGCCAGCTCCCTCAGACTGGCCTCCCAGGGGATCCTGCCCGTCAGTTCCCCGAGCGAGTTGAAGCCTGCTTTTCTGAAGTCCAGGGTCCGTATTCTGCTGTTCTCCTTCCTTCCTTCAGGATCCTGAACACAGTCATCTCCTGGTCACTACTGCCCACGTTGCCACCCGCTTCTACACTGCTCACCAATTCTTCCCTATTTGTGAGCAGTAGGGCAAGAAGAGCATGGCCCCTAGTTGGCCTCTCCAGCACTTGCACCAGGGCATTGTCCCCAGCACTCTCCAAGAACTTCCTGGCGTGCCTGCGCACTGCTGTATTTCCCAGCAGATGTCAGGATGATTGAAATCCCCCATGAGAACCAGTGCCTGTGATCTAGAAACTTCCATTAGCTGTTTAAAGAAAGCCTCATCCACTTCATCCGCCTGGGCTGGTGGTCTATAGGGGTCTTAACCACATCTTGATGGTTAAGATAATATATGTTAGATAGGGAAGCTGCCTTCAAGGTGCTATGTGGTCATGGTCCTGGTGGACCCCACTAAGCTGTGTGGGTTCTTAGACCCCTTGCTAAGGAAGTGCCTCACAGGACACCCCAAGCCTTATGGGCTAGATGTGCAACTCCAAAACCGCCCCTTTATCACTCCCCATGCCTCACAGATGGTATTCAAATATTGTCCCTCTGAGACCTTGATATAACTCAGCCTTCCTTCGTCACTGGGCTCCCTGGAGCCCTGTCCCTGTGCCCTCACTGGTGCTGGGCTCCCCGCAGCGTAGTGTGCCCCAATGAGGGCTCCTCCTCCCCAGTAGCCTCAGCCTGATCCACCAGTCTAAATAACAACAGAAAGCACAAGCCCCTGGGCTATAATGTAATACAAACAGTCCAGGGTGCACTCTGTCCCTTTAAAAGAGGCAAACTTCCCCCCAAGCATGAAGTACCTTGTAGCCTAGGGTACCTGGTGAGCTCCGGGAGCCACATTAGTTCTGTGAACAGCATACCAAGCAGCCGCAGTGTCTCTGGGCAATTCTTCTCTGCAGACTTCTTCCCTTGGCTGCTGTCAGAGAACTAACCCCTGCTGGTCTTAGCCCTGGGTTTTATATGTGCCCAGGGCCCTGCCTTCTTCCCGTCAGCTGACCAGGTGCAGGCTAATTCCCTCTTTACCCTGCTGCATCTGGTGGAGTTTCTGCCTGGCTCCTAGGGCCCTCTCTCTAGGCAGATTCTGCCCTTAAAGAAGCAGGCGGCTTAGTGCCCTGTGACAGTATACTACAAGGCCACTATTATTCCTGCTCTCAAAAGCTTCATTCCTTGAATATAAGACTGAATTCTGATGCTGCCTTCTGCTATAAATTTCCATGGGCAAGCTCTATTTTTTCCTAGCACGCTTTGCCTGAACGTTCCACAAAGGCAGTGGGGTGCCTGATTTCAGGTACTCTGTGCCAGCTACAATTGGATGCCTCACCAATGCACAGAGAAGCTTTGCACTTCTCCCAGGAAAATCAGGATCAGCTTTCAGCGTCCAAGAAAGCTGGATCCCATGCACTATTCCTTGCTCACCTGAGGCCTACTAGTGACATTTATGCTACCAGAAAACTGGTCCTTCCAGTGCAGCATTCCAGTTTCATATCTAGGAGAAAGCCCGCTCTGCTAGCAGGGATACTGGGGCAAGCGATTGGAAGTCCAGAGGTCAAAAGCTTGAGACCATCACACAAGTGCTAATGGTGCAGCCATGTCAGATTCCAGTGAATCTGCAAATTCTGCTAAATACCTTGCCACAAGGACATGAGAAAGGAAAGAAACTAGAGGAAGCATGGAAACATTTTGATTGAGATCACAAGAGTCAAAAGGGATTATGCTACTCAAATCTCAGGTTGCAGTGGGCAAATATTATATAGCACAGGATTCAACATCTGATCATATCTTTTATTCCAAAATATTAATTTAATATAAAATACGGCTTAAAATACTGACAAAACATTGATAGGATGTTAGCTCTGACATAGCTAAGCCATGTGGTAGCTGCATTTCTCAGGCAATATTCAGTAGTTAAAGCAAATATTAAAACATACAAACAGTGCTGCTTTTTTCAGTGATTCAGGTACAGGGAGTGGCATTCTAGGGGGATAAGGGAGTGAGAAGATATTTTAACATGCACTTAGGTTTGTTAGATTGTCAGTTCAGCGCACCTCACACACGATGATTCTTTCTCGGTAAGAGCACAGCTGCAGAGTATTTCCTCTTTGTTTGCAAGAGGGACTCCTAGAAAATTCAACTGTTTTCAAGCAACTTTTACAAAAAGCTGAAAATAAGAACTGGGAGGATTAGCAGAGGTGTGAATTGTGCAGGAACAGAGCTGCAGCTTCAGAATGCCACATCCACATGGGATCTCAGACGGACAGATTTCAGTCAAGACGCTCACATGATAGGGAGTCTAGTTATTGTTCGTAACCATTCTGGACACTAGTGCCCCGAGGAGCACTGGGATTTTAAAAACAGATTTACCATTCTCTAATGATTTTTGGACTAAGTTACAATTCATGCTCATCTCTCAGCTCTCTCATTCTTTGCAAGTGACTTTAGTATTAAAAAGCTATTTGACATTTAAAAACACTTCCACTGAGTTGGTTTTAAGTTCCAGTACTGTAGTAGTTCAAAACCGTTTGTGTCTTTCCTTTGTAGGTAAGCTTGTGTCCATTTCCTACGCGAGTACAACACCCATGAATGTCTGACACAGGTGTTTCAGTACCACAGTGAGGGGCTGGTGTCTGTAGCTCAGTACACCCTCCTTTACCTTATACTTCCTTAATATTGTGGAGCTGATTCAGAATGATATTAGCCTACCATCCAGGCCATGGGCTTCCCAGATCAGTTTTCAAGAGTGGGTTTCCTTGGCTTGAAGTTTCCTCGGCTCAAAGTTTCCTCTTCGAAGCAGCTTTAATTCTTGCAGTTCCTGTGGCTGTAAACTTTGGTCCACTCCAGGAGTGAGCTTGTAGCTTAACGGAGATTCAATATAACCATTTCTGTAGAGACAGACCCGCTTGCAGAATTCAAAGGTGCTAAACATAATACCGAAGTATGGGACAACCTGGAAAAACAACCATACAGATAGAAATCAACAATTAATTTACAGTTGCCAGTAAGATTCCCTATTCAGAGCTCAGAAAGCTAGGGTGTCCATGTCTTGATCTGGTCTCCTAGTCAGTGGAGTTATGCTGATTTACCCTACCTGAGAATCTGGCCACAAACTAATTAACCCAGTCTGGAGCCTGCAGAATGCTCCATGAAATGCTAAGCACACCCCTGATTATAGTACTGTCTTGGGGAAATGGGCCTGCATGGTACTTTGCTTCAAAGTGATTTTTTAAATAATTAAATCCTAACAGGAAATCTCGGCGGTATTTTGCACATGGTAGAGTTGATTTTCTTCTTTGTCCTGAGCTGGTTCAGCAGAGCTCTGCTGATCTACCCCAGCTGAGAATATGGGTCTTTATGTTTAGTAGTTTCCCCTAGATTCTCTCTCTCCTTTTCTAAATGGACTGGAATAAATTGATGAGGATGGTGTAATTTGAGAAGCAGCAACTTTGAGGAAGACCAAGATGTACTCAGTAGCTTCATGATTCCTTTTCCTGTTACAAACTTGCTACTCAGCATAAATAGGAATGGCATCACATGTGTTACGATGATCACAAGTCACCCATTAGCTTGTCTCAGCTGGCTGAAAATAGGTTGAAGGCAATTCCTACCTTGAGCAGGCTGGCCGTGAGTCCACTCCAGAGTCCAAGCACACCTCTGTGCTTCACCGTTTGCCTAAAGCAGTCAATCATGCCAGTGAAATGCACGTCAACTCCTCCATAGTGGGGAAGGTACGGACTCTGAGCCTGTTCACAAGACAGACAGAATAGAGTTTTCTTTTAAAGAAAAGAATAAATGCAATTAAAACTGATTATTTCCTTCATTTTTGTAGGGATTGAATCCTTTCTTTTATGGCAGGTTTAAACAGAGAAGAGTTCTGGGACAAGAGGCCTTTGTCTCGACTCAGAAGAAATACAACACCTGTCTGCAGCCTTATGAAGAGGCCACTAGGAAAAGAGAAAAATGTCAATACCTGAAGTGCACAGGGCAGGATAAATCGAGCAGTAATTTGGTGTTGCATTTATGCCATACATACAAGCCACATCACAATGCTTATTTACATGATCAACATGCAAGATCACACTGATACTGGGTTATGCTCTTCCAGACGCATGTATAATTATCCCAGAGGAGATACCCACACTGCAGTCAGTGTTGTGACTGCAGCCCCGACATACCTGAGAAACCTGTAATCCA
>NW_017729029.1:53608229-53610459 GCF_001723915.1 Gavialis gangeticus
AGTATGGACTGATAGATTATTCATAACCAGCAAATATTTAATACAAGCCACATCACAATGCTTATTTACATGATCAACATGCAAGATCACACTGATACTGGGTTATGCTCTTCCAGACGCATGTATAATTATCCCAGAGGAGATACCCACACTGCAGTCAGTGTTGTGACTGCAGCCCCGACATACCTGAGAAACCTGTAATCCACATAGTTTAGAAAACAAGGCAGTGAAGGTGCAGCACCATGGGCTTCAGTTCAATCCCATCCAGACTCTGAAGTACTTACTCAGAAGCCTGTACCACTGTCTTCCCTGAACTGCTAGCTGAGCTAGCCTACCTGTCCCACGGTCTAGACATATTCTTAGCTCATACAGAAGAAGGTGCAAGGGTCAGCGTGGGAGAGCCTGAAGTGCTCAATCCTTTCTTCATTAATCTCCTATTGTGTTAGAACAGTCAGGAGAGCCTGATCATGAATAATCCAATCCTCATCCATCTCTGTATTTACTGCAGGACCTACTTTGTATGTGCAAATCAGGGATTTGCTCACACACAAGAAACTCCTCTCCTGCTAAGGGTGCACTGTCCCTTTGCAGCTTAGGCAGGCGATTGCCTTAGTTCACTGAGGATTGGTGATTTTATATTAGTGGGAACAGCTAATCAGTTACTGAATATTTATATAATTTTCTTTTTCCCTAACAAACCATAGCAGCATGCAGCATACTATTTCTTCCTTCTTGGCTGGCCTATGCATAGCCTCCTCAAGGTGCTAAGCCTCTAACAAGCATCTCTATCAAACTGACAACTGGTGGTGACATTTTCTAGATGCTTCTGCTATAGAATATCAAATAGTTGGCAGCTCTGACCTAGATGGTGAAAAACGGAAACACACTGAGGACTAAAGGCCAGCTCTGTTGTAAATGGGTGAAATAGAAGTGACTTTAACTGTGCTCTGTCCCTTTTATCCAGCTTACAGGGACTGAAGCAGAGCTGAGGACTTCACCTCTGGAGACAGCCTGTTTCTTTCCATGCCTCCCTGCCAATATGCTTTCACCATGATGAACAGCGAGCATGCCTAGGCGTAAGAGAAGGCTGTGTAATTGCTGGGGTCACTTTGGTTCTTGGCCTTTCCCCTGATGCAGCTAATTCCTTAGGGTCAGCGCCATTCTCAAGATCCCTGGTGGTGGTATGATGCTCCCCTACCCACACCTCTATCTGATGCAAGTAAAAAACAAATATTTTTAAAGCCCTTAAACCCTGTGCCCACAGGGCTCTTGACCAGAGACTCCCAGCACAGCTCATTGTACAAGGAAGGTATAGTGTGACAGGGGCTCCAGATCCCCTAGGGCAGATGTTGTTCAGGGCAAGGCAGTACCTGACACAGTGCCTTGCTCACTTAGGAGGTAAGCACAGAGTCACTTTGGAAAGCCTCACCCTGGGAACTGAAACCCAAATGCAGCTTGGCCCATTTTTCTTCCTTTTTCCAGCTGTCAGGAGTACCATGAATTAGTTCCCGTAATCTGTTATAAATAGGGAAACTATCAGTAACGGAGGAGTGGAAAAGGGACAATTTGCGGAAGGAAAACTTTATTACTGCTACATAGTTGTATCTGTGCCCTTCTACGTGGCATGTCTTTACAGTAAGCAGGGGAGGACCTGCAACAATTAAGTGTATTAGTTTAACTTAATTGCCTTAGCTGCTGTATACATTGCAAAGACGCATCAAAAGAGCTGCTGTTTTGCCTATAATACAAAGGTGCAAGGAATGCCGATTTAATTAAGATGTACGCAGGAAAAGCCTTCTGAGAAATGTTAAAGAACAATGAATGGCAGGTCAAAGACCCGGACTTCTAATTTGCTCCCCAGTCTGTGATCGCTAAAGAGATTATTTATAATAATATTCACTGGGGTTAAAGCCATTTTCAAGATTCTTGACTATGGTGCACAGTGCATCCCTCAACCATTCTGTTTTAAAGGAGCACTGCCTTCATTTTTTTCCAAGATTTTAAACAGTATTTAAGGAACAACTGTCCAAAGAATCTTAGCATCACTTATCAGAGGAGATAAAATAAGTGTCATGGCTCATAGGACACCACAGCTTAAAACAAAAATATGTAAGCTAATATTGTATGTTAAGTAGTTTTTGTCAGAGGAATTCAAAAAATTGTACAGTATTTAAAAATTGCTTCAAAATCCATTTCCTCTGGCTTTTTTTTTTTTTTTTTTTTTTTTTTT
>NW_017729029.1:53610470-53625762 GCF_001723915.1 Gavialis gangeticus
TGGTTTTTTTTTTTTTTTTTTTTTTTTTTTAACTGAAAAAGCATTAGTGAGGATGTTGGGTAGTCCTGTGAGATTTACATATACCCATAATAGTGCAATGTCTGCAACTTTGGTAAGGCACTGAGGGCCAGAAAGTGAAACTAACTGAGCAGATCAGACCAGTATCACTATCCAATCTTTTCAAAGACATGGCCTGGCTTAGATAAGTGAGACAGAGCTGCCTATGGGATAAGATCTGGGAGTACTGTTCTTATGGGTAGCATAATACATAACAAGGCAACTTATACATCTTTATTTTGGCAGAGCTTGAATCCTTAGGCTGCTTAACTGATGCACGTATCAAACGTATAAGATCTTTCCTCCCAAGAAATATTCTACTCTTAAGGCCTTTACATTTCTCTGGAAGAACAGCGGTATTGTGTGCAAGGGCTGTGCTGATAACAAACAGACAAGGAATGCTAAGTTGATCATCTTCATTCCATATGTCTGCAGTGGATGTACTCGGTCCTTTGAATGATCAAATGTACTAAATAGAGGACATCTCTATTTACTCTCTCTCAAATACAAACAGCCTTTGTTGGTCTCTAGTAGCCAGTGAGTCAAACAATCACTATACTGTGCAGATATTCTGTTCTGATAATCTAAAAGCAGGAGACAAAAGAGGAGTCAGGTGCCATCTGTACAGACTTAAAATAACAGGATACAATCCTAGGTGAATGTCACAGCAATAGGCTGCCATTATAGGCACTGATCTTACAGACCTTTACAGGGATGGGACTTCTAATGACTTTTTTTTTTTGCTTCCCTTGCCCTGAAAGCTGATCACAATTAGTTCAGTGGGATTCTGTTCCTTAAGGACTGCAGGATTGGGCTTTAAGCATAAAACTTGCTGGCTTATTAGGGACAAACAGGGTGGCACCAGCCTCTTCCCAGTGGGGGGCTGAGGTGGGCTAGTCAGAAAACTGTGGGGGTTGCGATACAACTTCTGGCCAATGGTCAAACATACTTACTCAGTTTTTTAACAATACCCACTTAAGGTGCTGTGCCTCTGCAGGTGGGAGCATGGCAGATTCAACTGCAGGGCAGGTGGTGAACTGGGTGGGAGGCAGGGGGGCTTGGACAGGGACGGTATTGGGAGGGGTGGCTACAGGGCGAGGGAGAAGGTGAATTTTGGGGTGGCTATAGCCCCCACAAAACTCCCCTAGCACCACCCATGGGGACAAAAATGGGAACTCTGGGACCAGATTTTCAGGTAAGGAACTTAGGCCTTCTGCCATTTGGGACACTTTGACTTCCAACTGCCTGACCTGTGCGATCTGACATGCACCTGATTACATCCACAAGGTTTTGTGGACACAAACTTTGGGCACAAGAGAGAGAACAGCTTGAAAAAAGAGCGAGCCTTTTAAAATCTTTCTTCTTCTGCAAGATGAGATTTCTGTCCATCTGAAAGTCTGTTATGACCATACAGTGTGTGGCACTACTGACCCAGGAACAGCAAAAGGACAGTTAATAAGGTATATTTCAAGATCTTGTTTTGGTGACCAACTAGAGCACTACCACTTAGTATTTTATAAAAATCAGAAAACTTCTATCCTGCTCTTCTGAACAACTTCTGAAACATACAGGAAAGCAGTTTATGATGAAGCTCAAGAGTTCATTTTACTTAATCTAAAATAACAATGCTAAAGTTTTGTAAGACTGGGTTAGAAGGGGCATGTAGGACGGCTAAAGGCAATTGCAATTGAAACGAAACTGAAGGACAAATCCTTGCTCAGTCAAAACTCCTGCTAAAATCAATAGGAATTTCATGCGAGTGAGGACTGAAGGGACTGGACTGAAGGAATATTTTATTCCCCGTAAATCACAAGCCATTTTACAATGTAAACAAAGAGCAAATATTTAAAAAAGAGCACAGACTAGATCAGCCACATTTAACCCCTCCTGGGAGTCACCACTCAGGGGCAGAGTCCTGGCTTTTTCTGTGTCAATCATGCTGACTAAACCACGAACCAGGACATAAAGTCCCCAAAGCCCTGTGGAAAGGCACTCTGTGAGGTAAGAGTGGGCAATTGTCTTCAGAGTAATCAATGACAACAGCTGACCTTCAGCTGCTGCACTCTAGGAACACCTTGTCCTCTTCTCTGGGGGTTGGGAAAAAAACCCAGATTTAAAGCCAAAGCCTGCTTGGCTTGCTGAAATCAATGGAACAGGTCCAGGGAGCAAGATCAGCAGTGTTTGGCCTTACATAGGTTTGGATCAGAGCCTTTGTATTCTGTGATTTCACTCCTTGCCCTGGAGTCCAGGCCTTGCTGATGAGTCTTAGCTTTCTTAAACCAAGTTTCCTTAGCTTCTAAAACTGACTTTACTTATGTTTCTAATTTCCATGCTTGTGGAGGTGTCCTGAAAACTGAAAATGGATGCCTTAACTATAGCACTAGTGCAGTCATTTGTACAGTCCTTCCACTGTGGTTTCAAAGCGTCTCTTAGGGACAGAAATTACACAAAAACCAGTATAAGTGATTGGAAACCAGTTCTAACCTGTAACACAGCAGAAGTTCAGTGCATATAAACTACTTTCAAAATGTCCTAAACTAATTTAAGATAAACCCGAATTAATGTAGTACCAGACTTAGCTGGTTTAGGTTAAATTGGTTTAATCTTGAACTTCTGTCTTGGATCCCCTCCACATTCAAGTTAACTCACAGTCCCCCGGCATCCCAGGATGCTTTGTACCTCCCTGCAATCCCATCCCCCCTATACTTGCAGAGTGGGCAGGTTAGCTTTGGCCCAAGCTGGCTGCTCCAGCCGAGGCAGGTGTGCTCTAGCACTTTCCAGCTTTTGGCCTGGGCCACAGCAGGCATGTCGCTGCGTTTCCAGAATCAAAAATGAATGTCTGCTCATTTGCTTGTTGGTGCAGTCTACACAGCTTAGACTTACAACCTGCAAATACTGAATCGATTCAGTCTCTGGTTTTTTGACTGTCTGTACTTAGCCATATTGATTCAGCTTCAGCCAGTAAATAAAGTTGACATCCAGATCTGCACCTGTTCAAGTGGTGCAAGTCTATGACTGGGCTCCAACCCTGCCTGTTAAGTTTGATGTACTTCCATTGATTCCAACTGGGCTGCTCTCACTACATGATGTTAAGCACATGCTTACATCTTGATAGGATCAGGGCTTCATGTTGTGCTGAGTGGCACATTTTAGTTTGTCTCCTTGGTTAAGAACAATGTTAAACTAAGCCAATATAACCCTAGCTTAACTGCCCCCCCCCCCCCAAAGTCATTTGCACCAGTTTAACCAGCCTTTTGCTGGTTAAACAGTTTAAAGTCACATATTAAGTAGCAGTGCAACTCTGTATGTATGTAGACAAACCCAAAGTGAATAAAAGTCTCTCCCAAGTCATTTAAGATCGTCCATGCAGGGGAGGGCACTGATATAATAGCTTTGGTGTCTACAGAGTACCTCTTCTAACCTCTGGGGGAAATTCCAGAGGTAAGTAAAATACACTCTGCTTTCCTAAGTACCCTATGTATCTCACCTGGATACAATATGCTTCACTTCCTTCCCCAGAACTCTTGTGCGGTGTGGCTGCATGCTGATGAATAACTCTCTCAGTGGGGGCTGCATTTTACTGGTGGATCAAGTGAGCTGTGTAGAGCACTGTGCTACTACTGAGATTCTAGCTTATTAATCAAAGCTGTAGCTCCTTGGATGAAAGGTGTTTGGGAAGAGTGGTACTATCATTAGTCATGGTAGTTGTCATTCTCAAGTCCAGCAGAGGCTTTAGAGGACTTGAGAAAGCAAGAAAGGAAGAAAGCAAACTCCAGCCTTTCAAAAGCATGGCTTAATGACCAAATGGACAGTGTGTTCAGGTTTTTCTCCCTTTCCTGGCACTGGGGGTCTGAAAGAAATGCCTCATGGTGTTGTCTGGCTGGAGAAAAGCCAGTCAGAGCTTTTCCTCAAGCAGTGCTTTTCCTCATATTTTCATCAAGCAGTGTTGGCCAAGAAGCACGTCCTAAGTGGCTCATGTGCTCCATGGAGAGGGTTGGGACTGGGCTCTCCAAAGCAGTAAGGCTCATCCAGACTGCTCAATGATTACCTCAGAGACTAAACCATGTTAATAATCAAAAATACATTTATGTTACCAGGAACTGAGAGCTGGAAAAAAAAAAAATCACTAGGAAAAATGGACCCTGTAAAGACCCACTGGGGAATACTCTGCTTCTAATCAGGCTGGGCGTGACCTGAGGGACCACTGCAGGTGGTCATGCAAACCTAATGCTAACACTGAAGCACTGTGCTACAAGGGGATAGGAATCCAACTGGAGGTGTTGGACATACTTATTGTCTGATCTAGTCCCATCACGCTGCAAACATACACACATAGGGAAGAGGAGAAACGCAGCACTGATGGGAGCATTGTCCTTTTCATGAAATACTAGGACAAGTGAGCTACTTAGTGCATCTTTGCTGACATCAAGTGACAACCCGAGAGCTGAATTTGGCTTTCATGCAGAAATCCTTTCTGCCTGTCCAATCAAGTGTGGAAAGTGTCAGAGTCCGTCTGAAAAAAAAAATCCCTCTCCAGCTAGAAGCAGAACTGCACTAATCAATTAAATGTTACTGGGCTAAATTATACAAATAAGTATGCATAAACTGAATTAGCAATACAGTTGGTGTTATGGCTCCCTAACTCCAATATAAACAAAGTATTGTAGGTTATTGCTTAGTAACAATGAATTCACGAACAGTACACAAGAATAAAGTATAAGTGTAGGGTATATGACTTAAAACTAGTAGTCTTGCTCTGTGTGATTCTGCCTCTCTGCTCATTCAAATTGCGTATGTTTTTTTAAGTTTCCCAGACATGAGCACAAGCAGTCAAAGACACAGACCTGGATAAGAAAAATCTTGAAGCATGCATGCCTTTAGATGTCCTGTGAAACACATGACCCGAGAGGGTTTGGTTTTTCTTTTTAGACCCTGGCCTGAAACTCTACTAACTTTCAGATTTCCTTTTGGCAAGAAAACAAATCCTGTGAAGCAGCAGAGATGCTCTTGTACGAGTACATGCAGAGGCTGGCTTGGAAGTTTTGCAACACGTGGTCAGTAAGGAAGCAGTCTCTCTGCAGCAGTTACATGTAAGCAGTGTTGCACAGTAGCCGCCTCTCCACTCCCCAGTTAACGGCCCCCAGGGAGGGTGTGTTACCTCACAAACTCACCACAGTAAGCCGTGACATCCTCAAACCCTGTGCTGCTTGGTGTGGGCACCCTCCTGGAGAGGAGTCATGAAGCTGCATACATTGTGCTGTGGGCAGTGATGAGCATGCACAGCATGAATGCAGCTACACTGCTTCTGGAACAGGAATTAGTTTATGCAGAGCAGCATGGCATGCTTGGAGATGCCCTACCTGGCACAGCAACTCTGCGGTATAGATATGCTTAGGGAAATATTTTTCTTGTAAATGCTTCCTGTTTTCTGTCCCAGAGGCTTGTTTATAACTCAGGTACAAGATCTGTGGTAGGCAGTCCTTCTGAACACAAGGCCTTAGTCAAGGAGCTATTTTAACAAAGAATTGTATAGTCTTCTTACTGGTTTAGATTATCTGTGCGCCAGAATGTTAAATGACTAGTCATGTCTCACCCTTCTTAAGGCTTCAAAATCTGCTACTGCAAAATGCACAGCTACCAACATTCATAATATAATAAAATCTTACGTTTGTACAGCAACTTTCATCCCAAAAGGTTTCCAAAACACTTTAGATGTCAATAGGAAAACTTACTTCTGAAATGAAATATTACGGAAAAGCAGCTATTGCTGGGTGATGTGTGGCAATGCATTACCCAGCAATGGCTGCTTGTCCTTAATGATTTTATGGAACAGGCCAGAGTAAAACAGGAAGTAAAGAACAGGAAGGTAATTTGTTTTTGATAGTTCTGAAAGATTGTTGCAGTCCAATGAGTATGTAGCCTGGGCTGGAAAATTGTATGGAAGTATCTTTCCATTACATACTGCAACAGAACACATTCCCAGGAGACATTTCTTGAGAACATGTGGAGTGTTATGTGGTCAGTGCCAAAATAGTCACAGAATCCTGTGGTAACCTTAAGGAGCTGGACTCCGTGAGCATGTCTGCACAAGATGCTTAATGCACAGTAGCCTAATAACACTGCACAATTGCACATCACAGGACAGACAGTGCTAATGCTACTGCACAGTATTATTAGGCTATTGTGCAGTAGTGTCACTAAAAAGGCATTCACCAGTGCTACTGCAAGGTAACTCTAGTTACTGTGCATTTAGTGAGTACTTCTTTAACCAGTTACTAAATTAAATGGCCAGTAACTACTGCACATTAATGAATGTGTAGATGTGCCCAGGTTGTAGCAAAGTTTGCTGGTGGAGCTATAGAGGTACAGGAAGGGCAGAGGGGTTGTGGGGGGAAAGAGGCATAAAGGGCTCCCTCTCCCTCCCTGCCTACAAGTCACTTTTACAATAATGCAAAACCACCTTTTTACAACACAACTTAAGTCCCCTGGTTTATAATGTAGTAACAGCATACTTCTCATTATAATGGCATATAACAGCTGTACTGAAATTCAGAGTCCAGGCAACTCCCTCTTGAACAAACACCAAAAATGGGGCTATACAGACTGCAAAAAAAAAAAAAAGGCACATGAAAGCTGCCCAAATCACTTGGACTGAGTAGGGAAGGTGAAACTAGGTACTAGCATTCCCAATGGAAATGTGCTCCTAGATGGGAAGTTTTCCCCAATCTGGCTTAAAGAATGGAAACAATTGGAAGAGAAAATCTTGTATTCACTGAAGTATATGAAGGGTGGTGGTGGCAATATGGTCGAGATGTCCATTTGGGAAACTAGATTTTGGTTTATTTATTCTTTAAAAAAGCCATTTTATTTAGGATTTGATTTAGCATACAAATTTGTCCAAAAGAATCATAAAGCACCAATTAAAACACACAAGCCACATTCCCACTTAAGAGTTGCAGCCAACTATTGGATCATTGTGCTAGGGCACAGGAAGCTAACAAAGAAATTAAATCAGAAACTATCATAAACTGATTATGCTACTTTCAGTGCTCAGAATAAAAGAAATGCAAGAAATAAAGTGACAAAAACAGCTAAGAAATGATGCTGACCCTTAAATTATTTCAAGTGCTCTTTACAAAGAGAGGTTTTATATATATATAAAGTTAATTTCTAGTTTAGAACTATAACATCTAGAGCACACAAATCAGCCATGCAAAATTTCACTAACATTTACTTTGAAGGTTTTGGCAAGCTTGTCGGTAAACACAAAAGGTTACAAAATTTGACTCTGAAAAGCACAGTCCTAGGATTTTCTTGTAAAATTTGAGTACAATGGTATAATTCTGATTTGCATCATTAGGTTTGTATCCTGCCCTCCAATCTATTGGGCATTCCTGATAAAGGCCATCTCTATTAGAGAATTTTCTTGTGCCCAAATGGTAGTTTATTCGTTTGCTCTAAAATCTGGTAACATAGTAAGTTTTACCAAGGAATTTGCCTTTGACTAATCCCATTCTGCAGACTCACAACATAAGCTAGATGTGCCATGCCAAAACATGCATACCATACCTCTTAAATTCTCTAACATGCCAACCAGGAGCAAAGTGAAAAAGGAAGACAAAGGGATAAAATTAGGATAATCACAACAAAGAGTGCCCATGCATTCATAAAAACCAATTCATATTTAATTAAACAAAAGTAAAAACATTCAAATATACTTGGCATCAAATACAGAACTTCTTAAAACATTTCTAGACATGTTAAGGCTAAAGTGGAAATGGGAGGAGGATGGTACCAGGAGAAATCATCACTAAAATATGAAGTAAGGATCGTCCGTTGACAGTCTGATCCTGGTGCCTTCAAAGGCAGGGATAAAGACTGCTGACACAGGAGGTGCAGGCTCTGGCTACATAGAAACCAGAAAGGATGGATCGAGGGGATGACGACAGATGCTGTTAGTAATGCGCAGCCCTTGCCTACCAGGATGGCTCTTCAGAGAACTGTGCAACTAATTCCTGACTCAGGAAGAACAGAGTATTTGGATGTGGATACAGAAGGACAGGCTGATGTAAATCTAGGGCTGTTCAAGAAAGTTGGTTTGCAGAGCTGGGTTTATAACTGAGGTGTTGCCAGTCTGGTCCTCAAGTCACGTAATCAGCCTGCTACCGTTCCACACTCTGGCTGGTCTACGATGTTCTAGGTTTTCTTCCTGGTGCTGTCTAATTTCACTCTCTTGGGAGAATCGAAGGCACCTAAAATAACCTTGAAGCACCCCAAATTCCCTCCCTTAACAGCAATATTAAGACATGAGGCCAGGACGACTGGCAAGAGGGATTTGCTATTGGCCCCATAGCTCCTGTTCTTAGTGCTTTGTCACTTAGCAAGTCTGCAAGATGAACCATAGCTTCCTGAATGCCCTGGCAAAGCACTTGCACTAAGCCTTACTGTAACTGAACACTGCAATAGGTCACAGGTTTTATTTTGTACTGCGTAGGATCAATATATGGGAACTCAGCGGAGATGAATGAAGGGAGGAAAAAAAGAATAATCACAGCTACCAGAGATGTCAACTCCTTTGTTTTCTGTTGTTTCCCCAAGGGACCTGTGGGATCTTTCATTTCTTCCTCTTTATTCTCTCCCTTCCTTGGTACCCATTCCTGACAGCACCTGTATTATGCCTACCCTGCGGTCATTCCCTCATACACTCTCACTTTGGACTCTGAACTCAGCATCTTTCCTGCTGATTTCTCTCAGCTGACACTCCCTTGGCCCAGTTCCCACTGGCAGGTTTTCCTTTCACTTCAATGAAGGTAGAGCAGACCCCCAGCAGGTGAGATCAGTGCAGACCTGAACCCACAAGCCTGAGCAATGCACTGATGCTAATTTTTTAACATCATTTCTTGGACCCCACAACCCTGCTGCCGCCAATCCACAGTTAACTTGTGTTTGAGCTGCCTTGAATTGTTAAAAAAAAAAACAAACAACAAATCAGGAGCTACTGATTCGATACGAATCCTCCTAGGTTCCCCAAGCACACTCTTCCTTCCCTCCAGCTTGTCAGTGAAGTGCTAGGAACAGGTGGAGGTTCCCCAAGCACACTCTTCCTTCCCTTCCAGCTCAAATCACCTGAATGCCTCTACTGCAGTTTGTGTGTTTGTCAAGTATGAAAGCAGAACACTACAGTGTACTAAGAAAGTGTCACTTGGATCCTGTTTTCCTTTCAGATTTCTAACAAATTTACTTTCCATAGATTTGGGACAGTTCCTTACAGAAAACAGTGGTGGCCTTAGGGTTGTTGGGGCCCTAGGCAAGAGAGTCATTGGGGCCCCTTAGAGGCTTAGTTTTGATGACCTCCACAGTTGTATCGTGGATCTTTTTAATATTCTTTGGGGGAATTAGATAAATAGTCGAGTGTCAAAATGCAAACAGAGCCACTTGCTTACAAAAACTTCAGCCCCCCTCAAAAATTGTTGCAAAATTTTGGGGCCCCCTAAAGTGTGGGGCCCCAGGCAGTTGCCCAGTTTGCCCTCCCCTAAGCCCACTACTGCAGAAATACTGCAGTAAGCCTCATTTCTCAAGATGCTGGACAGAAATGTCCAAAAGAAACCAAGGGCAATTATGCCTCAAACGAATGAAACAGCACAACCCAGTGGCTGGAAAGAAACAAAGCTGGGTTGTCCTTTACCACCCCACTCCCTGGGACAAAACCTGCCATGGACCTTTTTAACCTGAGGCCTGAAGCTGTTGAATTTTACTTCTTTCAAACTAGTAAAAATTAATGCCTGAATTACCAGTGTACTAAAAACCACAGGCAGTTAAAGATAAGGAGAACCTCATGAGAAAGTGACCTTATCTTTGCCTCATTTTGTATAAACTACGGTAGGTATGGGCTTGTGTCTACCATATACACGTTCTCGGTATCCGAGTCCTATCTGGGTACATCAGGTGGGGAAAAAAAAGCATTGAAGGCGTAACAGCAGGGAAATCAGACTCCATGTTATTTTTCAGGGGCCTACATTACAGCTTTTTAAAAAACTCAAGGGAACTGAAAACAAAGTTTGAATTGAGGGATTTGTTTTCCTCCTTGAAGTATTTGGCAAAGGAAGGGGTTTAACTACAAAGTCATGTAAATAAGCATAATTTTTTACATTTTCTAATACAGTTTTACATCTGAGGGATGAAAGGAGAATCCCCAGGTCTGGGCATTCGTTGTACTAGTCTTTTACTTTGCACTTAGGTAGAGTATCCAACCTGCAGACCCAGACCTGAAGTCCCACCTCTACCATCTGACGCTTCCACTCCAAGCTGAACTCCCTCAGGGGTAAGGGATGACCTTTGCTTGACTTCCATGCTGGACTGTAAGCAAGGCTACTAGGTACAGCAAGAGCACTTAGGATGTGGAGATGAGCACACCAAGCAGCAGATCAGTTTGGGAAGGGAATTAAGCTATAGTTGCTTGCAATTTCAAGGTCTTTCCAATCCCACATTCCTATGAGTTCATTTTTCTTAGGGCCAAGCAGCCACCAGTTTATGACAACCACTGGATAGTTAGTCTTATGATGAATTTTCAAGGCATCTTGTGGATCAGATGGAAGCTGCAGAAAGCTTAGACTCTCAGGGAAGGTACAAGTGGCATAAGTGATGATGTGTTTATGTAGCTGATATTCCTGCAGAGTTGACAACAAGAATTTCCAGCAGGCACTAGGCTCAGCTGGAAGCAGAACTAAGGCTGATACTGATTTTCGGTAATTAATAACATGACTAAACTCGCTGCATTCTCAGTTAGGAGTGCATATGCAATGAAAGGGCACACCGCAGCTCTGGAGTCAGCTCTTCTTTTGTGCAACTCTCCTAGCACCTAAGGTTGTATGTCATCACATCAGAGAAGGCTGTTGCTTCTCAAGTGTGGAGATCTGATGGAACATACAACTACTATGAAGTGGAGAAAGGATGCAGTTTACTGAAAAAAGAAAAAAAAAAAGTGACAGCCCTAAGAGGGAATTATATCGTTTGAGTAAGTCGCAACAAATAAAAATCTCAAGCCAAATCAAATGTCAGCCATTTCTTCTAAAAGAAATAACACATCTCAGCCCTCTTTGCAATGGACATGAGGTGGAAACTGATCAGTTAGCTTGTTCCTAGTTCCAAAACTCTGGAAATAAATGCAAACTGCAGAAAAATGATAACAATAATAGTGCTCCGTACCTGCATTTTCCGTTTGACAGTTTCAAAGGGGAAAGAAAGTGTCTGTGCTACACCAGCAGCAAGACAGCCATTGATGAAGTTCTGGAGGGGAGTGAAGTGACTGCTAGGCTCTCGCCAGATTTTGTCCAAGTTGATATACACGAATAATGACCCAGCAGAAAATGGGATAGTGCCTATAAAGCAAACCAGACAGAAAAGGTCGCCCATGAGCAAGCAGCACAGCATAAAGAAAGAGCCATGCTTTCTTCTTACCCCACTGATGATCTAAATGGTGTCCGACTGAACCAAAGAGACCCATACTTGTTAGATACTGCGGTATCAAGGGAAGGTCTTATTTAAGCTTTATGTTTTAGTGTCCAAATATGGCATTAGATATTTGCAAATGCAAACCTGTAGATTGTGCTGGTGCCTCTTATATCTTGGTTTCAGTCACTTTCTTCACTTTACACCAGCCCCAAGAGTGCCCACAGGTATAACAGGGCTGCCTCAGCATCCAGGGTCCTGGGTGACATTGCTATCTTGTTTGGTGTATTAGCTCTGTTCCTGCTTGCACCACATTTAAATTTGATTACAACAGGAAAAACAACGAGCATTTAAAAGTTATAACCCAATTTGTATAAACCATCGTACTGCATTAAAGTGTTGTATTCTGCAAAGCTGCAGAGAGATGGTAAATAATTTAGACAATAAATAACAAGTCACATCTGCCTCAGCCACAGAGACATACTGCTAGCTTCACCTTTCATGCATATTATATTGCTGTTACATTGCTCTGACCAGGTACTAGGAACTATAGGTATACGTTGTTTTTCTTAAGTGAAGGAGGGAAATGCTGCTTCTCAAACCAAAGTAAAAAAAGCTAAAGCAAAAATGTGTTCTTGGATTCTTTTAATCACACATACTACACTGGCAGCCCCTCACAGTTTAGAGGAATTTAGCTGTTGTAGCAATGACAAGATTGACACAAGTTGATACCTACAGTGCTGTGTGCATATATTTGCTTTCTAAAGAGCCATTTGTTCTTTTAAGATGTGCCAAGCAAGTTCTACATATGGATGTTTTAACATCCATACATGCAGCAAGGCTCAGAAATATGGTATCCTACTGTTAGCTTACCTAAAACAGTCGACGAAACACCACGATACAGAGCCAGGAATCCCTCTTGATGATATATTGTGTAGAAAGCATGAAGAATTCCTTTATAAGATGGTTCCAATCGGTTCTGCACAATGAGTCGGGTTTTAATGACATCAGTTGGGTAAGTTGCTATGGTTGCAACCATGCCAGCCAAGCTTCCTGCCATGATGGCATGCCATTGAGATATGTGACCCAAATCATCCGTAAAGAGCACAACAAACCTAGAACAGAGAAACAAGAGAGGGGCTATTCCTTTATTCTTCTCACATACACACACTCCAGAATATAATATACAACTTGTTTTTGAAAGGCAGAATGAAGAAAAAAAGATTTTTCCAGAGTTATGGCTGCATAGAGCAGGAACAGAGCCTCATCTTCAGCTGACTCACCCTGCCTTTCCTGCTTAACTGAAGCTGAAACCCTAGCTGCTGCTGAACACTGGTCTCCATGGGTTGATTTATGATTCTGAAAAAGAACTAAAGAGTCTCCAGGGTTGTGAAATAGGAGGAGAGAGACCTGGAGCAGCTAGCAGAGTGCAGAATTGCCCCAAAAAAGGTTAGCTTGATTAACAGATCATCAAGACCATTGAAAAGGAGAGACTATCTTTAACACCTGTGGAACAATGAGCCAGGCACTGTCATGTTCAGGCACTACTGCGCATTGAGGATCAAGTCCAAACTTATACTGGCTGTTAAAATGTTGATGCTGGTGTACTTCGTACATTTTTGCTAATTTACTCCTGGATTCATGAGATCTCCTTAGCAAACCCAGATTTGCCTTTCCTGTAGATGTGGCAAACTCATACATCACCCTGCAATGGGCAGCAAGGGACATCATTCAGCCAGCAAGCACTGGGGCGTGATCAAAAAAATCACAGAAGAATCTCAGTCCAAGCCTAGGGAGCAAGAGATGAGGAGCGCAGAAATGCATCTAGAGTTCCACATTTGTGCCTTGCAGAGTCCAACCAGCTCATTTACATGGTTAGACCAGTAGGGGCCAACCTTTTTGACAGGTATGCCACAAATTCGTCCCGTTCCTCCGTGAGTGATGCTCTGATCACCTTCCCCTGCCTGATCTATTGCTGTGCTTTCTGCCCTGTCTGCTGCTGTGCTGCCTTCACTTCCCACATCTGCTGCATGCCACACAGAGGCTGCCCAAGTGCTGTTGCCACTTGTGGCACAGACCACACGTTGCCCACCCCTGCGGTACACAAGTCCAAGGAGTCCAGCTGGGGCCACATAAGGCACCCAAGAGAACTTGCTGCAATACAGATCCACCACTTCCCATCCAGCTATGCCTTTCTCCTCTTAAAAACTCCCTGTTTTCTCAGTCTAAACATTCATGTCCCATACATGTCTATTCCTGTGGTTTCTATTATCTCCACAAACACATTACTATACACTGTTTCTCTCACTCTCTGGCATTTTATGCCTCTGCACTGAATGTCTCACTTAGGCAACTTGACAACTAGACCACAAATGGTTTAATGTGCACCAGAGGGAGGAAGTGAATACATTTTTTTTTGTGGTAAAGCCCCTGTTGAGTAAGTGAAAAAGAGAACTGCCACCCCAACCCCACGCAGCTGAATGCACTGTTTCAAGTCTCAAGATAAAATGCAGCCACCCTGTTCAAGACTCATAGGGCCATCACCAAATGAGGAGTGATACCAAATCTCCGGGCCCTGTGTGTCATATCCTGGAGTGTACACACACAGCTGTGATGATTCATGCTCTGCCAAGCCCGAGACATGCAATAGATGGCATCAGCCTGAGCTGAGGACCCCGCAGCAGATCTGATTGGGCAGCGGGAAGGTGAGCCCACACTTGTCCCCTCCTCTCGGGGTGGGAGAGCCAGCGAACTGGAATAACCCTCCTTCCCGCCAGCCGGAAAGGGTGCCTACATCATGCACCCAGCTGACCTAGATAAACAAACCAGCAGAGAAAAGAAGCTGCAAATCATCAGGCTGTTGCAGAGTCCACCGAAGGCTTTGCACACAGCTGACTGCCAAACACCGGAAGAAAAAGGACGTCCTGAAACGCTCCATTTCTATTGGGTGACATGGACAGAAAGACGCCACATTTCCCAGCACTCCAATTCCTGTCTCCCGTGTTCACTCCCCTAGTGGGTTTCCCCATCTTATTTAAAAGACGGGTTTTGGAACGAGACACATTTATAGCAACGTGGAGGGAGCATCAGCACAGCTCCTCACCAGGTCTGGAGACGGCACAGCTTGGATTCTGAAGTTTAATATTATCAAAGGGAAAAAAAATTAAAAATAAATATGGTCAGCAGAGCTGAAGGAACAGATGTGAAGACCATGGCTTTGCTGGGTTGTACCGTGAAGGACAATCGACTCCCAAGTTATTAAAACCAGCTCAAACCGAGCAGGCCCACTGGAGGGGAGGCTGGAGCAGCACCAGGCACAGGTGGATCCTGCTGTCTCTGCCACCCCGCAGAAAGGGCCAGCTGGCCAGGATTGCCCTGCCTGCCAAGCCCTCGCTGGCCTCTGCCACAGCCCAGGTATTCGAGCCGTTGGGGCCCTGGGCACGAGAGTCATTTGGGGCCCGTTTCGAGGCTTCGCTTTGCTGACCTACACGCCAGACGGATGCAAAATGTTGGGGCCCCCTAAAGCACGGGCTGCCCGGTTTGTGCCCATGCCCTGAGCCCACCACTGGCTTGCGGCTGCTTTCCTTCGCACCTGGCACCAGGGCAGGAAGGGGGCGATTCTTCTTCTCATCCCCCCGGCGCGGGGGGCCCGGGCCCGGGAGTACCGCGGGGCTTGCGGGGTGGCCGGCGGCGGGGCCGGGCGCTTACCTGCGGTAGGCGGCGAGCTGCAGGGCGCTGTAGGGCCCGAGGCGCAGGCAGGCCGTGAGGTTGCCCTTCCACAGCGCCC
>NW_017729029.1:53626043-53629540 GCF_001723915.1 Gavialis gangeticus
ATGGGGCGGAGATCGGCCGGCTGCCCCGCCCCGCCCCGCCCCGCCCCGCCCGCGTGGCCGGGACCCTTCCCGCGCCGCAAGCACGCACGCAGACAGCTCTCAGCCGGCCTCGGGCAGGAGGCGCTTCCTCTCTTGCCCCCTCAAGCGCAGGCCCTGGCCAGGGGCCCGCAGCCCAAGTCGTTTGGGAAACGTCTGCGTCGTGCTCGCGGGCAGGGAGCGGGCTGGCGCCGGCCGGGCCCCGGAGGCGGCTGTGCAAGCAGTGGGGTCGCACACCGACTGTGTGGCCTGCCTCAGGTTTCCCTACTTGACTTGGCTGGCGAGCAACGTCAACCTCAGCCCGAGGGCTTTTACAGACAAGTTTCTGCCCATCTCCATCCCTACTTTTCCTTCTGCCTTGCAGGATCCCCAAAGCTTGTTATAATCCCGGATGGGCAATGTTATACCCCAGCTCTGGCTGCTACAATGCTGAAAGGGGTCCACCCTCGCCTCTCTGTGCAGCTTCCTCTCTTCTGACAGGCTGGTGCATGTCCGTGCAGAAGTAGTGCGGACAGACTGGTTCCCCCGCACGTCGGAGGAGCGGCTGCAGCGTCCTACGGAGCTGGAGATGGAGAAAAAGAATGATGCCTTTCAGGTCCTATCTGAGGCCCCAAACCTACTCCGAGAGCCGTGTGGGTGAAGGAGGGCACCTATGAGATTTTTCTCTGCAGGATAAAGAGCTTGGGAGCCGGGATGAAGCCTGAGATTAACAGATTCATGCTCCCTCCCACCTTCCCCACACTGAATTTGCATGTATCCCCACTGTTAATTCAGGTTAGGTTTTAGTTACATACATACATACCTATACATATATGTACACACACGCGGGCTCCGTCATATATAGTTACACACCTTCCCCCTGCGGGCAGTTTGTCTGCTAAGCTCTCGGGGCAGGGACAGTGCCCGTTTTTATGTCTGAAAACAGCCGGGCGCACTGTGGGTACTGCTGTAAACAAATGGAGATCCTGTGATTTTAAAGATGTGAACGTGTTTAGTTTAAAATTTGGTCTGTCCCACAAAGGTATTTATATGCATGTCTCCAGCAAGGGTATTTGCATTAATTATTGGGAAGGATTCTGCCGTTTAGGAGTTGCTTGCCATTCTATCTTTAAACAGCTCTTTGCAAGCTGTGCTTCGTATAACTCATCCTCTTACATTAAAGTTTTCCATAGGATTTTTGCCTTAAAATCTGTTAATGCTACTAATAGTTCACGGTGAAGGAGACAAGACATTGATCATTTTGGCTACTGCATTGTTTCATCCTGCTCCGAGTAGGATGAGAGATGGTGTTTACTATATGTATATATATAATTTCATTCATTCTCTCATTCACAGTAGAGAACCCCAAGTCTAGATCTGTTGTGAAGAAGACGTAGAGTGAGATTTAATCAAGACGGCAATGTCATTACAGCCGAAACTACTTCTTCATCTCCTCCAGCGCCAGTACACTGAGAGAGGGGAATGCTGGACAGAGAATCACATGAGTCCAGGTATGAGAACAGCAGGGGAGCAGTTTTCTTCTCTAACCCTATGGGATCTCTCACCAGGAGAGAAAAAGAAATCACTGCAGGACAGCCTAGTCCAACTCTGTCAGGGAGATTGTGGCGAAAGGGGCTTTGGGAAGAAGGGCTTACACCTGAATAAAGAAATGGCCTAGATATAAAAATAGTGATATTAAAATGGCTTCTCTTGGACGTCATTAATATGAGACTGTTGAAACTCAGCACATGTCATAGAAGTTCATGTTTTTCATTTCTGCTGCACTGACCAGTTCCATGTTTACTGTCCACCTAGCTTCTCTTCTTGTGCCCCCCATGCTAGCAGGGTGCTGCGGAGGTGGAGGTGTCAGCATATCAGTGATCTTTACCATTAGGCAGACTAGTTTTGTGTTGTTTTCTTTTTTTCTTAGAATTAGAAAAAGGTAAAACTGAAGCCTAAACTGCTTGATAATGTAACTTTAAATTACGTTTCTAATAAACCATTGAGTATTTTACAAATACTGTTTAAAACTAGCTTTTCCATGATGGAGCATTGAAGGCTGTATTTCTTGCTTTTTACCTGGTTTTATATGTCTATGCTTAATTTGCATTATTAACTACATCCTTGAAATAGCTTGTGATGCACCTTTTAAGCATTCTACAATTAATCACATTTATCCTCTGTGGATAAATACCCTTAATTCAGCAGTATAGGAAGTTTGCTACAGAAATCTATAGCCTGAAGCTTTTCAGAGAAAAGAAAACACACTGAGGACTTAGTTTTGGGTTAGCACAGATTTTATGAGAGTAACTCAGACAAACTCAGTGGATCATACCTAGATTATATGCATGTGGCAAGGTTCAGAATCAGGCCTAACACTGAAATCTGTGGAGCTGTGATTTAATGCAGAAACTGAGCACCAAATCAGACACAAATTTGGTAATAAAAATACTTTCCATTTGCATGCTGCCTTTCACAGGAGGCACTTATAGTGCTCAACAGATGTACGTATAGTCTTGCAAGATGCTTGTGAGAGTAGAAAGTGAAGAGAGGCAAGGTTCTCTGTGTATGTTGGCTGTGATCCCCCAGGAGCATGCACTAGCCAGGGACGGCTGGAGCACATTACACTGAATTGCTACCCCTCCCCTCCACTGTATCGGAGGCTATGGAAAGGGAGGCATAGGAGCCTGGGTTGCCCTCCGGGCTCTCGGACTTGTGCAGTGCTTTCACTCCTCTTGCACCTTGGCCTGCTATTATTATTCCCACACAGATCTGGTAAAGGTATCTGTCTCCTCTGTCATAACACAGGGCAGGACTATGTAACTGGTGGCCCGTGGACCACATGCAGCCTGAGAGGGATTAAACTGCAGCCCTCAAGCTCTCGGCTTCCCACATCTCTGGGCTCCCCCTTCCTCTTCTAGCTGCCACTTCCTGCCATTGCCCTGGGGGGTAGGGCAGTGTAGTGCACTATAGGGAGCTGATGGTGAGTCCAGGCTACGCTGGGTGGGTGGGATGATGCCTCTGTGGTGTAACAGAGGTAGGTGGGGGTGGGGGAGCAGTGCAGTGGGAGAGAGAGTGCCCATGAGCATGCACGTTGCAATGGGAGGGGGAGAACGGTGCCCGCATGCTCGCAGGGTGCAGCGGTAGGAAGGGTGCCCATGCGGGCCTGTGGAGTAGTGATGGCGGGGGGGCATCCATACAGCTCATAAGGTGCAGCCCCCATTGTTGTGGCCCCCAGGGGCTTAGAAGTTAGACAGCCCTGACATAGGGTCAGAATTGAGCCCAGATCTCCAGCTCCCACTTCTCTGCCTTTATCGCAGGACTGCCTTTCCTTAGTGAGGGCAGTTGGCATCGTCATCTGGAAAGCAGGCTCTTTAAAACTGCGAGACTTTCAGGTCTTACAATGTCTGTATAGACAAGTATCCGTAATAAAAATTCCCCATGCTAGAATTTGTGCTGTTGATACAGATTCATAGTTAGGT
>NW_017729029.1:53634540-53637654 GCF_001723915.1 Gavialis gangeticus
ACTTCTCTGCCTTTATCGCAGGACTGCCTTTCCTTAGTGAGGGCAGTTGGCATCGTCATCTGGAAAGCAGGCTCTTTAAAACTGCGAGACTTTCAGGTCTTACAATGTCTGTATAGACAAGTATCCGTAATAAAAATTCCCCATGCTAGAATTTGTGCTGTTGATACAGATTCATCGTTAGGTCAGGAACGATGTTGTTATGGACTAGAGTAATAATGATTGTGGCATTGTGGACTTTATGTACAAATCCTTGCATCTGCCTGGGTTAGATTAGGACTGGGAAAGTTACTCTCTCTAAAGCTGCTATCTTTCTGCTATAAACTTTCTACCTATAATAAACTGCTGAATCAAGGATAAAAATTACTTTAGGCAACAGCCTGTGAACAAAACACATTTATACTAAAATAATTCTGAGTTAATCTTGTTAAAGATTAAACCCAGCATAGTACAAGATGCATGGCAGATCCAAACGCGTAATTTAGATGGTAATTTAGTAATTGAATTTAAACACAAAGATTCAGTATTTGATTTCTACTGAAAGAAATGTCTAAAAACCTTCCAGTGCAGCTAACCAGAGGGTGGCAGTGTTCAACTCAACATTCAGTTGCTTCTAGAAATAAAACTCTATAGTTGTGCTGCTTCCCACTTGTAACCATTAAAAGGTAAAATCAACATCCGTTTGGAGCAGAAGTGTAAGCCAATCCACAGGTCAGTCTCATAATTGGAAATGTCAAACTTGCAATGAGGGACAACATTAAATAGAATTGGTACTAAAAAAAGAATAAATAGACGTCAGAAACGAGGATGAAGATTGAATTGAGTATGGGCACTTTAGGGCATCTGGGAAGAGAGTCCTGTAATTCTGAATCACCTTATTTTAAAATGAATACCATAGTAATGCTTAGCATTTATACAGCACATTGCACGTTCAGAGCATTGATGTGATCTATCCCAGATCTATGCCCTTTGCATATTTTGGCTTCTCAGTTACAGCCTGTGCCTTTCCCAAATGCCTATGAATGTTGTCCACTTCACCTTCCCCCACTGCCTCTTCCCTAAGCTCCCCCAAGAAAATCAAGCCTTATCTACACAACCTACTTGCACAACTTCAGCTTACTTGGATTTTAAACCAGTTATTCTGGTGTAAACCCTTCTTATTTTGGTTATTTATTTGGTTTCAATCTGTTCCTCATTGTTTTAAGTTAAGCTGAAATGAGGCTGGTTCTAAACTGAAATGGGCCTGTCTCCCTAGCCTTCTGCACCGGTTATCTAAATCAGATTAAAATGACATCTTAAATTAAACCAGTGTGACCTTCTTCCATAGAATCTCATGTCACGGTAGACATTTGAGGAGGATCGGGATTGTGAAACTATCCTTTTAATTCAGTACCTTGCCTCTGTCTTCTGTGCCCAGCACCAGATACTCAAGGAAAATGTAAGGTCCCTGAAACAGGCAGATGTGGGATAACCTGACTTCAAGTTAGGTCTCATTGTGATCTCTAACAGTCAATCATTGGCGAGGGGTGGGCAAAATGCAGCCCTGGGGGCTGGATGCGGCCTGCCAGGCCATTCTATCCAGCCCAGAGGGCCCCTAAAAGTTTAGAAAATTAATATTTATCTGCCCCTGGCTGCCTGTCATGCAGCCCTCGATGGCTTGCCAAAACTCAGTAAGTGGCCCTCTGTCCGAAATAATTGCCCACCCCTGGCTTAAATCCTAAAGCAGGAGGTTTACCATCCTTCCCAAAATTTGTATTAGTGATAAGTATTACAATTCTGGATACCCATATACATGTCCAGTCCCTTTCTGAATCTTGTGAAGTTCTTGGCCTCACCAGTTGCACAGGCATGGCCTAATTATGCAACATACCTAATCAGTTTTTAACTGCTACTTTTTAACTTTCCTGAATTCCTGCTTTTCTTTTGTTGGGAGAACACTGCCAAGGTGTCTTTCCTATCATTTCCCCTAAGTCCTCATCTACCTTTGCCATTGCATCTTTGCCTTACATCTCTGGTATCATCCCAGTCACCCCTCCCAGAGTAACTTGCCACACTTCTCCAGCAACATAATTGGCAATTGCAAGAAGACCTCAATTTCCACAGCCCACTCGCTGGAACACAGAGCTTCAAATGGATGCAGTTTCCGTGCGATTACAGGTGCATTGTTCGGACGTCTGCAGGGGGCTTGTGAAGCTCTGATAGGAGTGAGTTGTAATGACAGTCTGTTGGCATGGATTGCAGCGTGCTAAAAAAAGCTGGACTTCACCCTCAGAAAACCACGTTCTCAGCCAGTGTATGTGCATATAATACTGGACTCTTTTGATCTAGTGACAGGAAAATTGTAGGCATTAGCAGCAAAGAGTTTGGTTGAATTAAATGCAAACGAATCACGTTTTAACCCTCTCTGGATTATTGTCGGTTACAGAATCATTACTGTAGAAATATGTAGGCAAAACTGCTGCTTCCCGATGGAAACCCCTAAGGTCTGACAAGTGAATATTAGCACCATTCTCTCCAAACGCAGGAAGCAGGTGTTATTTCTTGCTCTGATTCTCCCCTCCACGTTGCTTCAGTAAAAAAATATCTTCAGCTTTTACCCTCCTTGGGTCAAACTTCACAGCGCTGAGTTTAGAAAAGCATCAGGTCCTGAACCGACGAGCGGAAAGGGAAACAACTAAAACGCCTCCAAATGTGTTTGGTTTCGAAAGGCTCTCTGTAAATAAGGAAAGGAAAAGCTGAAGGCGCAACTTGGAGGTGACCTCTTGGGTGAATCCCATCTGTTCTCATCAGACCCGCTTACACCGTTGGAAATGTGTTTTTATTTTGTTAAATTCATTGTGATGTTGTTGTTCAGGGGTGTCTCATTCGCAGGGTGTCGAAAACGAGACCCCTGCGTGCAGAGGGGAGCGCGACTGGGGGGCACGACCCATCCCTCCTGCAGCTACTACTAAACCAGTGAGGATTTTACAAATATTATTTAAAAGCAGCTTTTCCACGTTGCGGCGTCGAAGGCTGCAGCGGGAAGCGAGCGGCCCAGCTCCCTTTTCCCCGGGCATCGGACGCCCACTTCGCCCCCGCAGGGGTCGCTCTCCCGTCTCCCGCCTCGGCCCGGTCCTC
>NW_017729029.1:53638101-53644690 GCF_001723915.1 Gavialis gangeticus
GGCTGGGCCCACGGGGGGCGGCGGGGGGCTGAGCTGAGGGGGGCGGCGGGGCGGCGGTCCCGTCCGAGGATGCTTCATTCACGACTCGCTCCCCCGCGAGCTGCTGCGACCCCGGAGGGGCCGGGACCGAGGGGTCCTGCGCGCTCAGGCCGCCGTTGGGCCCCGCCATGTGGCGGGGGGCTCCGTCGTAGGGGTCACGGGCCGTCCCCCTGGCCTGGCGAGGCGCGGGGTCCGGAACTGGGCGGGCGTTGAACAGGACGGTCCAGTTGTCCTCTGTCGGTACGAAACCGGACGCCTTTCTGGCCTCTGTTTTTCTCCTCGAGGAAAATAGGGGGCATCGAGGCGTTGGGTTTTGTATCGTTGCCGGACACCTTTATTTCTCGTCAAGGAAGATGATTCAAAACCCGATGCCTTGATGCCATCTGTTTCTGTCTTCAAGAGAAATAGGGGACGTAAAGGTGTCCAGCGACAGTACCAAACCCGACGCCTTGACGCCCTCTCTTTCTGTCTTCAAGAGAAAGAGAGCATCAAGGCATTGGGTTTTTTATTGCTGCTGGACGCCTTTATATCGCCTCAAGAAGAACAGAGGACATAAAGGTGTCCGGCGACGGTACAAAACCCGATGCCTTTACGTCCTCTCTCTTTCTCTTTGAGACCAGGATTTCTCAGAGACCTTGTGCCTTGGGTGCACAGCAGTTCTTGTGGGAATTCAGCATGGGTCTCCCGGGTACCTTGACCACAATGGCAGCCCTTTGTTCACTACTATCAACTGACATGTTACTGGATGACTTGGTTTCGTAGACATCAGGCTTTTAAAAAATAAGAGAAAAATAGAGGATGTAAAGGCATTGCATTTTGTATCGACAGAGGACAACCGGACCGTCCTCCACGATGGCCACCCAAGGCAGGGACCGTGCCCGTTTTTATGTCTGAAAATGGCCGGGCGTGCTGTGGGTACTGCCTTGTAAACAAAGACGATCCTGTGATTTTAAAGATGTGAACGTGTTCAGTTTAAAACTTGGTCTCTCGTACAAAGGTATTTATACGCACGTCTCCTGCGAAGGGGTATTTGCATGAATTATTGGGAAGGACTCTGCTGTTTAGGCGTTGTTTGTCATTCTGTCTTTAAAGAACTCATTGCAGGCCAAGCTTCGTATAAGTCATCCTCGTACTTTAAGGTTTTCCTTAGGATTTTTGCCTAAAATCTATTACCGCTACTAAGAGTTCAGGCTGCAGTGGACAAGACATTGATCATTTTGGCTACTGCATTGTTTCACCTTGCTCTGAGTAGGATGAGAGATGGTGTTTACAGCTCTCTGTATGTATTAATGCTCTTCCCTTTGCCACCAGAACTGCAGCTACATTTTTGGCAAACTTCAGAAAGAGAAATGTGGACATAGCAAGTCTGGGTAGTGCAACTGGTGAGAATTTAAGGGGATCTGGATGAGGCTCTTGGTAACATTGTGACCACCTGGCCAGATTCCGACTTTGGTTTCATTCATGGTATTTTAGCTGATGTTTCTGTATTGGCCTATTGAGAGTTTGCTTTCTCCTTCCAGGCAGCAAGTTTCTGACTGGAGCATTTTCAGTTCTTGGGATTTTGATATGGAAAAAATAAAATAAATGTTCAAATTGGTTATTGCATACTCTCTTGGGATTTTCTATTTCCTTAACATACTGCCAAGCTGTCCATTTGGAAATAAATCGGAATTTTTTTATGTTCGCTCTAGATTGTGAATTTCTTGTGGCAGGGATTGTCTACTTTTCAACTGGAAACTGTCTAGCTTATTGTGAATAAATGTTCAAAACCAACCAACCAAACAAGGCAATAGCAGTTTCTACTCCTGGAAACCATCATCATAGTGGGGGAGATGTTGTTTATGTATTTGTATCCTTTATTTTACCACACACGTAGCATGATTGAGTTTCAGGCTTAGCAAAAGTTTGTTCTGTTGCCAGAAGAAGGACTCGTCAGTGGGTGACAAGGGGGTCCACATGTTGTCCTGAGCCATCCTTGCAAATAAGGCAAATGAGTCCAAAGTAAGTACAAGCAGACAAGATTTGTTGACTTGTATGAACGTGAAGAAATTTATGTACTTGTGGGTGGGGCTTACAAATGCACTTGAACAAAATCCAGTCATTTTGTACACACACAAACATACAAATCTATTTACAATTCCTTAGGATTAAAAAGGTTTGAAAATTGTTGGAGGGAGAGATTTGCAATAGGAGATGCAGGGCTGAGGGAGTGGTGATGTTCTGGACTGCAGTGGAAACAGAAGACTTTGTGGTGAAGGAGAAAGCTTTTAAAAAGTTTTAGAAACTAAGCGTAAGCTTCTTTTTAGAAGAAAACTTGCAATGCCTCCTGCGCTCTGAGTTTCTCAGTAGAAGAAACAGTTAAAATTGGAATGGTTGCAAAAACAGAGATTGCTATCACCCTGCTCCTGTACGTATCCAGTTAGAGGGCAGGTTCATCATATACCTTTGAGGGACAGTACACTTTGTCATTGGATTTAACTTAGGTAAGTAATGTGGGTGCCCCAGTGATTTGCATAAAATATTATAGTCATGCTGGTAAAGGCAAGGTTCTTTGGGTAGATGTGATATCTTTATTAGACCAACTAAACAGATGGAAAAAAGTTCTTTCCCAGCTTTTGGGCACAAACGCCCTTCCTCAGGCTGGTTGTGTTTTCTTAGACATTACTTTCATTTAAAATGCATTTCTAATGATAACTTGAGGGTGTTTCCTGTTTACTTCCCAAGCCACTTTAGATATTCTTGTGGTTTTATCATTATCAAATACAAATGTAGTTGTCAATTTATCCTCTCAAAATTCTTGTGAGGCAAGAAAATATTACAGTAATAAGCAGATCAAATTGTAAAGCTGTGGCAAAAAAGGCCGATGCAATCAATGGGCAGAGGAAGTAGGAGCTGGGAGGTGATTTTACTTGTGTGCTCTGCCTTGGTGAGACTCATGCTGGAATTTTACATCCAGGTCAGGTATCAAAAGGGATGTTGAAAAACTGGAGAGTATGCAGAAAATTGCCACACAAAATTATAAGGGCCAGAGAAAGTGTTCTGTAGTGAGAGATTTAAGCTCAATCCATTTAGTTTATCAGAGAGAAAATTGAGAAGTAATTGATTACAGCAGATAAGTATCTTTATAGGAGAAAGT
The DNA here is from genome assembly GCF_001723915.1 of Gavialis gangeticus. Taxonomy (NCBI): domain Eukaryota; kingdom Metazoa; phylum Chordata; order Crocodylia; family Gavialidae; genus Gavialis; species Gavialis gangeticus. The sequence continues at coordinate 53,641,277 of NW_017729029.1, forward strand.
ACTCAGTACTTAATTTAGTGGAGAAAGCCGTAGCAGAAACAAATGGCTGAATACATTCAGTTGGGAAATAAAGCACTGTGTTTTAATAGTGAATGTGACTAAGCATTGGAACAAATAAGTCAGGGAACAGGTGGGTCCTCCATCTTTTCAGGTCTTCAAGACTGGCTGTCTTTCTGGAAGATGTGCTTTAATCAGACCCAGGCTATTGGACTTGGGATAGGAGTACCTGTGAAGTTGAAGGATGGATAGTATACAGAAGACCAGAATTTCACAGAGACATTGTGCCTTGGGTACACAGAAATTCTGTAGCAGAGCTGGGAATTCAACACAGGTCTCCTGGGCACCTTGACCACAATGGCAGCCCTTTGTTCACAACTATCAACTAACATATTACTGGATTAATTGGTTTAGTAGACATCAGTGTTAAAAAAAATAAGGTATTATGAAGCAGGGGTGATAAGTCAGTAGAAGCTTTGATCGTTTTTTAAAAAACCCTGCGCAATGGAAGGAAAGTGAAGGCTAATCTTTGCTGAGCAGCAAGGTAAGTATGTGCCTGAATCTCGGCTAATACAGTAGGCTAGGAAGGGATGTGAGAAGTGAAGTGGCAATGCTGGTTGTAGATATAGGAATGAAGAACTCTGACTGCTATAGAAACTCCATGCCCACCTAAGTGTAATGTATAAGCAAAAGGCAAGGAAGATCCCTGTTTTACTTGATAGATATTATGTGTCCCTCCGTGTTTTACCAAGTGGTTGGGCACTTCATTTGTTCACAGGAAACCAGGTAATGATTGTAGCTACCAACATCTGTACTCAAAAGACGGTATAGATGTAAAGCTTTATTTTCTGTGTTGGATCAGCTGCCTTAGCAGAAGAGGAAGGGGAGGATCGAAGTGGGGAATTGGAACAAAGCGCTTTAATTTAGCCAAAAGATTCTCCCTTTAAAAGGGGAGAGGGAAGTAGACTGATGCAGGGATGGTTCTTAAGCAGTTAGACCTGCCTAAGCATTCAGGGAGATGCTGGTTAAACTAGCTAAGATGCATGCAGCCCATTTGTTACAGTTAAAATCCCTTCTTTGTTTTGCTTTGTTCTACTACTAAAATTAAATAGCACTTTGTTTTTAGGTAGCAGTTTTGAATCGTCATAGTGTCACTGGTCTCATCTTCTGAAGGGGAAGACTTGCAGGTAACTGAACCCTGTTGAGCCTGCAAAGTTAGCATAAAGTAGTGCCAAGGGCCCAGGGACTCAGCCTAAAGACAGGAGAATTGCAGGATTCCATCCTAGGACAGGTGAAGGCAAGAAGTCTAGTATCCGAGGGAGGACCAAGAGCTATCACATACTAAAAATAATCTATGTTGTGTTTAATGCCAAAGGGTCATATTAAGTAACAGCAGGCTTCAGTACATTAGGCAGTATTTCTGTGGTTTTGTGCGTTTTCTTTGAGAAATGTTACTGATGGTTTGAAAGGCTCCTCCTGGCTGTAAGTGGTGTGGAGGAGAAAGATAATGGCTCTGTGAAGGGAAGAATAGTAAGCTGTGGTAGCTTATATACAGTCAGTTCTGTGAAGACAGCAATCAGGATTGCTTCACATGTGATCAGTTGACACTTTTCTGGAACTGAAAGCTAACCATAGATGTGAATTCTCAGTAAAGCTATGAGATGCCAGATGTCTCTGTAATGCACAATTCAAACAATGTAGAAACAATAATTTTGACAAGTTTAGATCTATGTGTGGAAATGGTGGTAGAGATTTATTTAGGCTTTTTGCATTCACTTGCTTTCTGGTCCTGCAAACCTGAGCTGAATGCTCATTGCTGCAATATTAAGATTGCTAATGTAGAAGTAGTGGTGACGTCTAAGAGCCTGCAAACACTCTAGCTCTGGTAAAACCCTCAGGGTTTGCGTTGCTGTAATCATAGCATTTGGTTTAATTTTAATATGTAGCCAGTGTTCCCATGTGTTAGAGAAACCTGGAGCGGAGCTGATGAGATTAGGAGGCAGAGGTGGCCAACCTCCAGTTTGCAGGCTGAATGTGGCCTGTGGGGCTCCCTACAGTCGAGAAATTTGGCACCAGGGAAGCAGTGCCAGCATTGATCGCAGGGTCAGGCCATGTCTGGATCTGGTGCGCAGCATCAGGCCATGGACCTGCCCTGAGTGCTGTCCCCACTCTGAATCTAGCCTGTAGACTGACCCCACCTTCGGGATCTGGCCCACAGACCAGCCCCATGCCTCTCATCTGTTCCACAGACCCAGAAGGTTGAGCATCACTGGCTTAAATACAACGAAGCAATAAACTTTGGAAGTAGCAACCAGAGAGATGAATGTGTAAGTCTTGTTTTGTTTGGTGCCAGCATTGTAATAACAACACCTACCTCATGTAGCATTTTTTCATTACGGGAGCTCTCGAAGGCAAAGAGCAGTACAGGCAGTCCTCAACTTGCAACCTTTTGAGTTACGATGTTTCACGCTTACAAGGTTTATAAATTGACACCCTGTTTCAACTTTCTGACCTTTCTGACCTCAGTTTCAACTTTACAATGCTTGATCTGACGCGACGCGACGGCATTAAACAAATTCACTGCATCACCCATGTCCCTGGAGAACATCTCTCCAAACTTTTACTGGTGTAAAAAGGGGGAGGTCCAAGGCAATAGTCAAAACAGAGATCTTTTGATGGAATGATACAAGAGAAGATTGGTTAAGTCCAGGCTCTTTTGAAAATACTTTTAGAAATAAATTGATCTATCTTGAAACTGGAGAAGCTTGATTGGATCCCATTTCTTATTTATAAATACCAGCTGTTAGGTATGTGTTCTACTTACGCAAGTTGAAAAAAGGTGTTTGAAAGGAGTGGTTCAGTCTGTCTGAGTTTGTTTGTATGAAAGGCCACTAGTTTGCTGTATTCGGCACACAGGATGTAGGTAGATGGAGATTTACTATTTAACGTAGATTCCATGTTGCTCGGGTGGGGAGGTGAACTCTCTCTATTTTGATCATTTGTGATGCTCTGAAATTCTCATCCTCAGGGACTTCAGTTTCCAGAAGTTTCTCTGAAAAAACAGTGCTGACTCAGTAAGTTCAAGTACTGGAAATTTCTACTTTACATGTAAGACCTCCTGTCCAAATTGGCAGATTGAAGGCTTAATGTACTTGTTTAAGATTTCTAACTGCAGTGGTTTTTCACTTATGGAAAAGAGCTCTGTATGTCATTCTTTTAGAACAGGGGTTTTCAATCTTTTTTGGTTGGTGTACCCCCAGTGGCTGGTGGAGAAGCAGGAAGTCCCCCGGTAGGGGGCAAGGTCCCTGGCAGCTGATTGACGATGGAAAACTAGAAAAGTGCTGGCGGTATACGGCGGCAGAAGCGCCAGCAGTGCACAGTGCTGGCGAAAACAAAAGCAGTGCAAGTGGCACAAAG
>NW_017729029.1:53649690-53664575 GCF_001723915.1 Gavialis gangeticus
CCTGGCAGCTGATTGACAATGGAAAACTAGAAAAGTGCTGGCGGTATACGGCGGCAGAAGCGCCAGCAGTGCACAGTGCTGGCGAAAACAAAAGCAGTGCAAGCGGCACAAAGCGCTGGCAGTCCTGCCCTCTGATTCTCTGTGCTGCTGCTGCATACCCCCTGGGGTCTTCCCAAGTACCCGCAGGGGTATGCATAGCCCTGGTTGACAACCCCTGTTTTAGAAGGTATTTTTAACATGAAAACTGGATTTCCTAACTAAACTTCTTTCATAGTTGTTGGACCCCCTAAATAGGCCTTTATCTGAGTTTAATTTAACTCTCATTTGGAGGGTATCCAAAAAGATATCCAAGATCTAGTTAGATAAAGGAACAGCTGAGCACAGACTAGTCCATATAAACTTGATTGAACCCATGCCCAGAGGAGGGGTTGAATAAAAAGTGAGATAATGAGTAAAGACTTTGCTGAGCAAAGATCTGATATTTCTGGTTGCCTCTATTTGGAAGGGCTCAAATAATGAAAAGCCAAGTGAGGCTGTTTTTAGATTGGCATTTGAGAGCTTTGGGAAAGCTCAAGAATGTAGATATGCTTGACCCTTATAAAGAAGTAAGGGTAGGAAGAAATGTGAATAATTCCACTTTCAGAGATCTATACAGATCTGATTTTTTTTTGTAACTAATACCAAGAGAACACAGCTCTTTCAGAAGTAAAAAAGCAGCATAAGCTATCCCTTCTGATACTGTCAGTGGTGTATTTGTTCAAACGCGGTATCATAAAGACTGTGGAAGTGGTTGCTGAGTAGTTGAAGACTGGATTGAATGATAGCTGCAAAGTATCAAAATCCCTGGCCCAACCCAGTTTTATCTGCTGAGACTGCTGAAGGTCCTTTCTACTTCAGGATCTGCTTTGTGAAAACTAAATGTGGGAACTTTTTGTTTGGGAAATCAGGCGTCCTACTAGCCAATATAAGGGCTTAAGTGATGGATATTTGAGGTGGGAATTTACAGATGGAGAGTGTAGCTGTTTGGCGTGGGGGTGGGTGGACTGCTGTAGCATGTGTTCCTTCTTCTAGTTCCCAACCTGTTGAACAAAGCTCTAGCTGCATTTCTGGTCCTGTATGAGGGCTGAGTATCACAAATGCACTAGTCACAAATGGCTGACTCTTTTAGAGAACGCCATTTGGTCTGGTTTGTTTGTATAAAGAAGTTGGTTTGTATGGAGGTACTACCTGGCTGAATATTTGGAGTTTTTAGTGTTTTCATACAAGTGTGGTAGTTAGTTTTGGGGATTCAAAAAAAATTTTTTTTTATTGGTAAAATAAAAGTGGAAAGGGGTCGAGTTGGAATGCCACCAAAGCTAAGAAAAATGCACTCAGGACCTGGGGTTTCTTCACTGATAGTGCAAGTGAAGTCAACACCCCTGTTTAAAGAAATAGTTATTTTGCACCACGTGCTTTTCACAGGACCTTGTATTGCTTAAAGTGGGCATAATTACAAGTCCTGAAAGACAGATCAGTGGTCTACCCAGTGTAACAGCGGGAAACAAAAGCATGCAGGTTTCCGCTTTTCTAAGTGATTAGCAGTATTCATCTAAAAGTCATATTTAGTTATTGCGATATAGTTGCAAGTATTTTGCTGACTAGAAAGCTTCTAAATGATTCTCAAGCACGCAGTTTTTTTGTTCCCATAAAACATGCTCCAAATTTCTTGGTCTTTCAGCCTTAATGTTTTCTTTTAATGGGCTCACATCCGAGCATCCAAAACAGACAAAACATAGCATCATGTTAGGTTAAATGGTTCTCAGTAGACAACATACAGCTCTCCTTTTTGCAGCAGTCCACTAGCCATCCATAACCCATCGTTTCCCATGTAGTTCGGCAAATTGGTAAATTTAGGCTCAGACTGTTTTTCAGGAGAAGAGAATTCTATAACTAGGAAGTCTCTGCTGAAAATGCTTAGTCTCCAATCCCCTAAAGTGGACATTGACAGGTTGTGAATAAAGGCATTTTGTCAGCTTAAGACATTAGCGTACATACCTTACTACACTTACATTAATGTGAGGGTAGTGTAAGGTGATGCTTGTGAGTAACAGGTAACATCCTGAGATTAGAAGGCAGCTATTACTCTGAATTTTGGAAGTCATATTCCAGTCCTCCAGACTAATGAAGAGCAGAAGGACATTTTCAAGTTTAAATAGGCTCTTTAATCTGTGTATAAACATAGAACTCCATGGATTTTTGAGTTTGATTCTGTTTCCTCTGCAACAGGTGACAACCAAACATTTCGGTGAAACAGCTATAAAAAGGAGAAGGCTGGAAAGACTCAAGCTGCAGGAACTAGAGCAAGAAAGAGAAAGGGAAAAAGAGAGGGAGGAAGAGGAGGCTGAAAGGTGAGAGACTTATTTTCAATGAGTGTCCTACTTCTTTGAATTTATTACCACATCTTCTTCTCAGGTAAATCCCAAGAGACAAATACCATGAATTCCATTCTGATCATGTTAAGGATGGAGGAGATGCAGGTTGGAGAGCTTACACTGAGTGCTAAATGTTGTATTTAATTCATCATGTGTAATGAAAGCAAAATAAGTTTGTTAGTTTAAACAGGTAGGAATCAGATGAAAGGTGCACTAGTAAAGGGAAGGAGTGGTAATCAACTTAGTGCAGGGAAATAAAGAGATTGTGTTTGTATAGTCTTGAATTGTCCAGAGGCCTAAACCTCCCAATGAAAAGGTATTGTTCCCCCCTTTGATCTCTCTCCTTACATGTCCGTGAATTAAGTTTTTTGTTATCACTATTGATATATTAAATGTCATTTAAAAGAAAACTTCTGTGAAGTCTGAAGAAGGCTTTTCTGCAGTAAAACTATAAATTAACCCAAGAAGGTGGCAAAATACTCTGGACATGTTTCCAGTAGCAGAACATAAGGTTACAGATATGAATTGGTCCAAGTCTAAAGGCAATGCTTAGCTGTGTTGTTTTAGTAAAAGTGGACCTCACAACATTGCTGCTGTTGGAGTAGTGTTGTTGGAAAGAGCGTCAAATATATATGTATTGTTACCAGGCTCTTCAGGTTTATCCAAGAGGGTAATCTACTAACATTTTGGATGTGTGGTTGAGGGGAAACCAGAAATCATGGTTTCTTGTTGGCTACAATGCCAAAAATTAAAATTATACAGCCTCTCTGTCCTGAAGTAAAGCTAGTATCTGACATAGAACATGGGACAGGTAGGCTTCTACATGGTTCAGCATTGTCTGGAAAATCCCCATGTACAAATTCATGCTTCATCTATTTTTTACATCCTTTCCAATGGTGTTATGTGAGAGCAGCATTGGTAAAATGCGTATGAAAAATAGTAATTGTATACTAAGATTTCAGGAGGAGTGTATAAGCTCTATCTTGCCTGACGTAAGTGATTAAGCCAGGAACGTGCATATTGATATAGAAATGCTATTTAGGATGCTAAGCTTGGGAACTGTAATGCTAGATCAGGGGTAGGCAACCCCTGGCACAGGTGCCAGAGCGTGGGACACAGGCATTTTGCTTGGCACACACGCCTTGGGGCAGATGGTGGGAAATGGGCAAGGGCTCCGCTGCCAGAACAAAGATTGGGCCCCTGGTGGCTCCATCAGCCATCCACCCCAACACGCTAGCATCTTACAATTCAAGGTTGTGGGTGTTTTTGGCACTCTGGATGACAACGTTGCTGACCCCTGTGCTAGATTAACTCAAAACCACCTAATCTAATACCTTTGTTATTTGAATAGTTTAATTAAGCCAATTAGGTTTGATAGGTGTATATGTCCACTTTTTGTCCCTGGGATTTCCTAGACTTTTGTGAGATGCTGTATTGATTGTGCAGAAAATTTATTTTCAGTAGAATATAGAGAACTTTGTACAATCTTGTTAAAATGTTGACTTCAACTTGCATTCCTAGGGAAATCATAGAAATTAAGGGCTGGAAGGGACTTTGAAAGATCATTGAGTCCAACCCCCCTGCTCTGGGCAGGAATGCTGCTGAGATCAAATGATTCCAGCAAGGGGTCTCTCCAGTTTTCACTTGAAGACCTCCAAGGTTGGGGACTGCACCACCTCCTTGGGAAGTCTATTCCAGAATGGGAACTGTTCTGTAGAGTCTCTAACGTGGGCTAAATCCCTATTAATTTGTAGACGAGTTTGGCTTGCCTAAGGACTGTAGGTTTGGATCAAAGAGGTTATAAACTTTAGTTACCAGTTATAACATAAAAAAGAGCAGGTGCAGGGGAGGAGGAACAACAATCCAGTCTTTGTGATATGGAAGAAACTAAAATATTAACAATGTCTGTACTGTAGAGAGACAACGTATTATGAAAAATCTAAGAACACAAGACATTTCAGGAGAGAGAGTCAAAACCAGTCCTAAATCTGTGGATCTATTGGATGTATGTTGGTTGCCATTGACTTTACACATACTGCTCTAGGAGAGAGGATTTCTTAGTGCTAACAGCTGTTGGGTTCTCAGCATTGAGCCACTTGCTGTTAGCACGCTACAATCCTACCTCCCAGCATCCAGGAATTAAAATGTAAAATGAGTGTCATCTAAATTGTCCCATATTAATAATTACCTAGAAAAAGACGTGATGATGAAAAAAAAGTTGGAGAAAGAAAAAGGAAGGCTAAGCTCAAGAGGAGAGAACAGAGACAGATAGATCGGGATGAAAAACGCCCAAGAAAGCAGCAGAAGGTAACAGCTGAAGAAGAGCAGTGGCCAGAGAATATGCCTGAATGGGAAGAGAGGAAATATCTACTAGCTCAGAGAAGAGTGGAGTCTGTAAGGCTGCTTACAGTGCTGTTAAACCGAGTAAAAGTAAGACTATTTAAACGAACATTCTAAGTTTAAAGGACATTTACTAGAGCTTGAATAACTTACCAGACACCTGATGGCCAGATGCTGGTTAGAAAGATGGTTTGGGATTCTGGGAGTACTAGCATGTGTTATTCATAAGGTAGCACTTTGTCACTATCAAAACACTGTAACCTCTCTGGCAGTCCAGGAAATACTGTCAAACTGTTCATTTTTTCTTTTTCTTCCTTTTTTTCATTTATCTTTCCCCTTTCCTTCTCCTTTCCCATTTGCCTCTGAACAGTCATAGTATAGCTCAGCTCATGAAACACTGATTTAGCCTTTTCTCACACCTATTTATAAGAAAAATGGTGGTGTGATTCTAACCAGAAATCTGTTCTTTGTCTTTGCTCAGTGGTTTCATCTCTGATATTGGACTCTGCCCAATAGGTGTCTGATAAATTAAAAGCAGACCCCTGGTTCTCATTACCATGCTGAAAAAGATGTGTAATTACTGTGCTAAATCCCAAGCCAGCACTCTAGGAAAAGAGGTCTCGACTACTTTTGCATCCTCTTCTCCTATGAATAACTCTAGTTACTGCATCTGCTGCCAGTCATGGCTTATTCAAGCAGCAGAGTAACCTGGATAATGTCAGCTACACCTCCAGTGTTCAGCCTTCTGTGGGCAAGCAGCGAAACTGATGTTTTTTGTCAGTTTCACTCTACTGCTGTTTTGGAAAATCTGTTCAGCAGTGTGGAATTACAGAAGTCTGCCTACAGACTCACTGCTTTGCTTCATATTTGGATAATGATCTTAGTTATATGGGCTAGCTTTCATTTTTTTTTTTTTTAAATGAAAGCTCAAATGCTACAAAGACTTATATTCCATCATTTGCCAAGGGGAAGACTTGCTACAGGCCACTGGCAAATTTTTTGTAGTGTTTCTTTTTTAAAACACTAATGCTTAATATTTCTTGCATGTTATTGGAGTCCCTCCCTCTCCTTCCCAAAAAAGGTGCCTGCCAGAGTTCACACTAGCTTGCCTTTTGACTTTTAGTGAAGCGTGACATCAGTCTTCAAAAGCTATCACAAAAAAGTAGTTTAGAGCAGTGTCTCTAATTATTTGTACGTAATAAAATGTTCCACTTACAAAATGCAGAAGTTAGACTTAGCAGAATTACCAAAGTTAGTGGGATTCTATAATCAAGCTGGGTAAAAAAAAATATTTTAGTGGTTTCAAATCACTTATATCCCAACAAGACAGGTCATTTTATTGAATGGAAAAATATTTTAAATTAAGAGCCCAGCTTTGTGAGGCAACAGGAGGGCTGAAGAGTTTGGTTTGATTGGGTTTCGAATTAGGTCAAATTGTGCCCTTGGTTATATCTGTACCACTGTCTTAACTGTGGCAGCATTGGGTTAACGACAAGTTGGTTTGTAATTTAGCTCAGTTTGCTCTGATGTAGCTCAAAGAATTTTTTCAAGCTCTGTTTCTTTGCTTTGAACCAATGCTCTCTTTCTCATGATTTTTTTCCCATTTTATTTGAAGGATTTTGCACAGTTGACCAGCCAAAAAGTGGAGCCTTTACTGGACCTTGGAGACTTAAGGAAAAATCACTTTCCGGAGACAGAGTTACAAACTGCACAGAAGGAGCAGAAAGACTTCCATTATCTTGGGGAGCAGAAGCATGGGGAAAAGTTTAAGTATCGGTTATTTCAAACAGATGGCTCTTCATTTAGTGAGAGAGAGTGGGAGACTAAGCTACCTGCATCATCTTGTCATATTGTGAGGACTGTCTTAAATGATCCTGCTGTAACCCTGAGCTCTGGTAAATTAACTAGAGTGGACAAGTACAGCTCCTCTGAAAGTGGCTCTTTACAGATTACAATTACTCAAGACTGCAAGCTCGTAGAGTCTCTTGATAGAGAGAACTCCCCTGCTTTGAACGTAGCGAACTCACAAACAGCATGTGATACAGGCTGCCGCAAAAAGCAAAAGGTTTATGAAACTGATGAATTCATACACTATTTATTAAACTACTATCAAACCCCACGGTATGCACGTGTCTGCCTACAGCCAAAAACTGCTGTGAGCAAGTCTTGGTGGCAAAGGGTGGTGTCAGATAATGGCAACAGCTTTCAGATCAACTTGAGGAACAAGTATGGGCAGCACCTTGCTGAGAAGAGTTTTGTACAAAATCTGGATGAGAGAACTTGCAGCAGGGATGATAATTATAGATGGGAGATCACCATTGAGAAATCAGAGCCTACATCGGGAACGTCCAAACATAAGACCTGTTTTCAAGGGTTCACAAATAACTTCCAAATACAGTGGAATGACTCACTCAACACTGGCAACTTCCCACGTGTAGAACTGAACAATTCCTTCGGAGGTACCAACCTCGGTCATAATAAAGAATCCAAACAAGACAGTAACAGCAGGAAAGTTACTCTGCCGTACAAGCCATCTGGGTCAGCATACAAATTAAATGAATTATTGGAAGAGATTAGTAGTGATTCTGAATACTTCAGTAGCTTAGTAAAGAGAACGGAGAGAAAATATGAAAAGGTTTTCAGTGATGGTAACAAATTATGCTCGCTTGTGGGAAAGGAAGAGAAAAAAATTCTTGTCTGTGTTAAAAATGCAGCTCAGAATGATGAAGACAGTGAATCCAAAAAATGTAGCTTCTGTTCAAATTCTGTACCTGATGGCTTGACAAAGCAGAGTGGACGTAAGCTTAAAAAATCATGCAAGAGGTCCAGTAGTAAATTAAGACATGAAGGGCAAAGAAGTGAGAGGCGATCCAGGGAGGAAGAGAGACATGCTCACAAAAAGAAAAAAAAAAGAAAAAAGCCTCTCACTAACATTTTATCTGATGAATATGGCTTTTCTGAAACAGATGGTTGCAGACAATTGGCAACTCTAAAAAAGACACAGAGGAAATGTAACAAAATAGTACACCACAAAATGAAACTCAAAACGCTTCACACAGTGACAGCAGTCTCAAAAGATGCTGTCTCTCCTGATGCCTCTGCCCTTCAGGGATCTCACCAAAAGGCAGGTAAGTAGAGATACATAAAATAGGACCGAGAGAGTATGCTTAAATTGGAGAGGCTTATGATCACTGACAGGTGAACTTAATCACCAGGGCTATCCTAGTTTTTGGAAGCAGTTTAGAGGGAAGAGGGTGTCATGCAATGTTTTGACAGTTTAGCTCAGGAAACGCTCCTCTCTTGGTAGCAAAAGTTTTCCCAAGAGATGTAAGAGCCGAATTGGCCATTTACTTGGATGGCAAAGCATCTCTTTTTAATTCTCCAGTGTACATTTTATCTCCAGTTTTTAACATGGGCAGCTCATCCCATGTGGGAGAACAAAACGTGCACTTCTGAAGAGAAGTAAAACACCATGCTTACTACTGTGGTAGAAAGCGTAGTGGAAGAGACTACAGCATGCAGCGTAAAGAGGGATGGAAGATATGTCTGAGCTGAATGAAGTTCTGTATGGAGGCTGTCTGTTCTCCCAGCAGTAAAAAAATATTCTGGATACTATTTTCCCTGTTTTTTGAATTGTGATTCAACCTACTGTAGCTCCCACCTAACTGAAGTACATTTCTGCATTTTCTGTCCTGACAAATTCATTTCAATTTTTTTTTTCTTCTCCATGTTTACAGGAGAGGAGAGGAAATTAATTTTGAGAAAAGAGATGGATTCCAATTCAGCTGTAAGAGGATTCCCTCCATTTCCTGTGGAGATGATTGAGACAAATCCTTGTGCAGACACTGTTTGTGAAGCAGAACCCAGTAGAGGATGCTGAATGCCTGTCAAGTAATGGAAAGCTGGTCTCAAGGCTACTCATGGAAGGAGAAAGTTTCTTTTATAGCTGTAAGAACTGAACTGTAAGGGTTAGTAATTGTAAGCAGTCTAGAATAGCCTGTGTTGCTTAGAGTCTTCCTACATGCAGAAGTGGTAGGACAGTCTGGCTGGTATAAAGAGCCACACAAAAACAGAATCTTTCTAGGTTTTCCAACAATATTTAAAAGGACCAAAAAGTTACCTAAAGGCATGGCCAAGTATTGTGGATGAGGACCAGTTGCTAAGAGGTTTGAAGCTTAATAGCTTGAAACCTCCAAGTTTAACTATGTCAGGGAGATATGAAAGAGCTGAACAGATTGTGCACGAAAGCTCTTGTAGAGATGTAATAAATCTTGTGCAGTGCTGCCTCAGTCAGATTGTTGAAGTGGTAGGAGTAGAAAAGGTGCTATGGCAGGGCAGGGATATTCACTTTTTTTGGAAAAAAAAAAGATGGGTGAAATCTTTCTCATTTTCAAATTTGAGAAACAAGCAGGCTAGTCTATTTTAACCTTGCCTGAGCCCCTGGGCTGGAACAGTTCCTCTGCTTTCAATTAAAATTTCAGAAATTATTTGGAAAACTAACAGGCTCTTGGGCTGGTCTGTCTCATTACAGTCCCAATAGATTAAATGTTCCTCAGATGCTGCGTAAGGATATTCTGAAAATGGCACTGATATTGAAAATAAAAGGGGATGCTTAACATTAGGAGAAGTTACCTTCAATATGTGCTGGCAGTTGTTTGCAGCAGAAGTTTGAATCTTTTAAAGGAGCAAGTAGGAACAGGACTGCTTAGTTTGAGGTAGCTGACAGGTAATTCATAGGAAGGACTTCTAACATTGCTACATTTCATAATTTTTTTTCAGCATGGAGTTATAAATGTGAAACTGCAGACTAGAAGCTTGAATTAATATCTGTTGTTTGTTCAGTTGTCTCTATTTAGAAGACAGCCACAGCTGCTCCTGGACAAAGTCCCCTTGGGAGATGGAACTTAATTTAGAAAATATACTGACTATTTAAGTTCTCATTTTGGAAAAAATATTTATTACATGTCAGGATACTAAAGTAATATGATATTGCTGCTTTCATACATAGCATATCATCCATGTTGTAACTTCTGCTCTAATAAATATTAATAAACACTTGCAGTTATTGTTCATGTTAATCGTGCTTTCCACCACATAGTTCTGTGATGATTTCTGTGCAGGTTTTTACCATAAAGATTATTCTCGTTAAAAACATGCCCATATGTTGAGTGCCTTTTCAGGATCATCAATGACAAACGGTTGCTATTCAGACAAAGTACTGTTAAGAATAACACTTACCTGAAAATAATTTCTTAATCAGAATATTGTCTATGTACTTTGGAAAAGTTATGTCTCTGGTTGCTATTTAGACTTTGCTTTCTAGTGTTTTATACAGTTGTAATGGTTACCAGCTATAGAAATGATTTCATGTGTAAATATTTCTGTTTACTGTCATGGCATATCACAACATGTTTTCCTCTATGCAATATTTACAGACCAGAAAAGGACTTCCCTCTCTCCTTGTTTAGAAAGGTATATGTGTACATGCTCATCCACATCAGTGTTACACTTACATAGAAGTGACTTTGGTGAGGGGACTGGAACTATTAAGTGTAATTTTCCAATGATCTTGCACAATGCCATCGTATTATTTAACATCAAGTAAATATACTTGTCCTGCAATTGCTTGTTGCACCACCTGCCTTCACTCAACTGAAAAAGCAAGTCCTGAACATCAAATTCTTAATTTGGAATAGATACAACACTAATACAATGAATAGTATGTTATATGTGCACTTTAAAATGACAAATGCCAACCTGTTTTACTTCATCATATTAAGATATAAATTAACTTTATTAGCACATACATTCCAGCTTTGCCCTTTTTATATCATAGATTGCACCGTTTAGAACCTACTCCTGCTTATTTTCAGATCACCTGTTTCTCTACCTTTTCCCCCACACGCACATTAGCTGAGCCTCTCTAATTCTGTATTTTGGACCATTTGGTATAAATAACTTAAATTTCATACCATGGGTCAGCATTTGTTTAAATTCCATTTTTGAGAATATCTTGAAAGAAATTTCTAAGAATTTGCTTTTAAATTTAAATTTGTAGATGTTTTTCTGGTTAAATCTGTATATTGATACTGCTGAAGAATAAGCTGTTGTGTCTCAATTATGAAAGTTAATAAAATGTATTTATTTTATGTGTTTTAAATATTAATGTATTAAACTATGGAAGATAATATTCAGGTAGTTGATCAACAGATGGGTGTTACAGAAACATTTTGTAATTTGATGATTGTATGTAGGACACATTCCTTGGTGTTACAATTTGTTAGCCCTTGTACAGACACAGTATAAAAGGATAGACCTTGCCCTGACAAGCAGTAAGATATATGTGCAATCTGCAGAAGGTGTGTACTGCTGTTAGCATCTGATCCTTAAAGTTCATTTTTGGAGTGCTGGCCAAAATTTGAGGAAGGGGTGAGCAGCTGCATAGCTTGTGTAACAGTGGAGACCCTGCTTCTGCAAAGTTTTATACGGATGGAGAACAAGGAGAGCAATGGTTAGACACATTAGTGAGTCTCTTTAAAATAGCTGCCTTAAGAGGGGTTTGCTAGCTCCTACAATAGGTTCAGGCTGCCCGTTTTTAGAGTACCTGGCTAGTGAGAACTGTGGGTGATCATGCCTTTTGTTTGGAAATGGAATGGAATAAGCCAGCTGTACATCAAAGACATTTGGATGAGTATGCAGAGTTAACTGCGGGCCAAAAACCCATGCAAAATAGTTTATTTTTTAAATAACCTTGTCTTACCTCCCTCCTCTCTATATTATTTAAGAGACCTAAATAAAGAACAGAAATGGCAGTTGTAGCTCTGCCAGGTACCTCTACCTGTAGCTGGGGCAAAGCAGTGATAGCATCTCTCCAGCTGTTTCAGTTATGCCTGTGAAGTCCTTGCATCTGAGTGCCCCACTCCCAGCTGTTGCCTTAAATAGCTGCTTCAGGAGCTGGCATCCAGGGCACAGAAGTGAAAAGTAGAGAAGGAACTTGTATTCTGCAAGAATGATTTACTTTTGCTGAAATGTTTGCACTTACATTTCTGGCATAGTTTTGTAGAGCAAGTCAACAGCCCTTTTTTAAATAATTCATTTCTATAACCAAGAAATTTGTAAAAATGATGTTGTTTTCATCTCCTATCACATCTATCTGAGGAGAGATTTCTACTTACTGTTTTACAGCAGTGTGATGACGTGTAGTTTAAAAAATAGGAGAAAAAATTACTAGAATTTAATCAATTATTATTACACTTCTAAATTTTTCCAGGCAACATGATCACATCCTCCCTTCTGAGAGCAGTCTTGGACATTTTATAAAACTGAAATGGACTAGAGCAATGAAAAAGTAGTGTCAAGCTGACATATTCAGTGTACCAAAACGTATGAATAAGCAGGTTAAGAACTGAATTCATAGTACACAGGATACTGGAAGACCAGGTAAATAAGAGTTCAAATATAAATTCCCTTTGTTCTATAAGGTTTTTCCCTGCTCCTATCTAAAGTCTCCAGGTATAGTGCATGCACTTTGTAATCCAACTTTGTTTTTGTGACTGCTTGTGTAACATTTACTGAGATCCTTCATTACTGAAGCCTATATTCATTTATAATTGAAAGACCTTAAAAGTAACAACTAGTTAAGATAACTAAACAGAGGATAGAGTCAAGTCTGTAGAGGTTTATGAACTTTACAGAGCAGCTGAGAGTGAATCAGGCTGGCTGGTGATGAGATTCTAGTTAGATTCTTTTCTGGTATTCTAGCAGCTGGGTTTACATTATACAGGCACAAGTAACCTCCCAATTTCAGTCTTTTCACACTATGGAGGCTGGAGGTAAGGCCCTACCACTGCTTTTTCTGCATGTTAACTGATTTCATATTAACAGAGTATGAACTGCCTGGTTTGTTTCTAAATGCTTAGTCATTTCAGCTTGTGATTGTTGGAAAGAGGATCAAGCTGCAATGAGCAAACAATAATGGACAAACAGAATTTCTATCTACATTTCTCGAAGTGCTGCATATAGAGAGAGAATCTGCCTTTTCTGAAGCAACTGTCCAAACTAAAGAAAAAAAAAATCTCAACCGTTCCTCTAGCAAATTTTGGCTTTGAGAATATTTTACCTCTCCCATAATGTTATCCACATTCAACATTAAATTTTGTCTCCGCTTTCTGCCAGTTTTCCAAATATATTGTACCCATAATTCAGCTTCTTCAAAAGTCTTCTTCCTCTTGTTACCTTCTTTTACAGCAGACATACTACATTTAGATAAATTCCTCAAAGCAGTTCACAGTATATAAACTCCATGTTAGCAAGACTGGAAATTGAGGCACAGAAGTTAAGCGTCTCACTTTAAACTGAAGAGAAGCAAGAACTCAAGGTCCCACATCCAGTCCTGTGCCCTATTGACTGGATATCACGCACACCAGGATGGTATAAAACAGTCATGTACAACAAAACAGAGCTTTATAATTCTTTTGCCAGGTCCACAGCATCAGAATTTTTCCCTTCAGTTCACAAAAGATTCATACATGCAATTTAGAGTTTATTTTTTACCTGGGGAGTATTCCCTCAAAGCTGTTTACTTTCAGTCACAGGATTTGACCAAAGAGCAGTGCCTGTCACAAATCCCAGATATCATGTTCTGTAATATTTATTCTGGGTACTGCTATTGGGTACTGCGTTGAGTTCTTTTACCACTCCTCTTCTATACAGAGGAGCCCCTCCATGAGCATGAAGATTCTTTGGAGATTATCAGAGAAGTTTTAATATTCCCAAAACTACGGTGGCCATGGATGGGCTGTGTTGCGTTTGAAAACAGGCTTTCGTTTTTGTTCTAACCTGTACCCAGAAGCCAGGTATATAAAGCAGTGTTTCATTCTTCCCTCAGTAATAGCTTAAAGCACATGAGACCCTTTGATGAGAAGACTGCTCTCTACTGAAGGCTGTAAGTCTGCAACAGCAAAACAGATTTTATAGCAGTGCTGTAACAGTACTCACATTCATGTTTTATATTTAGCATTCAGTTGAAGTTAATCTTGAGTCCCAGGTGTGCCTCAGACTAATGAAGTTTTATATTTTCCAAAGTGTAGGTTGTACACTAGGCAGGACAGAGTAAAGACGATACATCTGTACACTTAACATTCAAGACAGTTCCTTTGGATAAAATAGATATACACCACCACTAGGTAAGACCACTTTATTTTCTACCTTTAATAAGTAAAAAGCACTCTTCTTATTTGAGGTAAAACCATTAGAAGTAGTTTGCCTTTAAAGAGTACAAATGCCTTTAAAAATAGCAACACAAAGCTTACAACTAGGTTATATATGTCTAGAACCTCATTAGGTAGAGTTCATACAGTAATACTTTATGAAAATCACCTGTCCAAACAACTATGCTATGTTTTAAGGCCTTATTTTACCAAGACGCAACAGTATTTTTCAATATAAGGATCAAAGGAAGTCATCAGTTCTTACTATCTCAGGCACTTTTCCCTTCTGTGTACGTATGATGGAAGCTGCTGCCACCTCATGGAATGCATTCACTTTTGCTCTGTTTATATAATATTCCCCTTTTGTTAGGGGTACATTTGTAAGAGGTTCCTGTTCCTCTGCCTGAAGTTATCAAATACCATCATCAACAGAGCAAGAACTCCTGTTGAGTTAGTTTTCATACAAAACCATGTAGTAGCTGTTACAGAGTACCGAAAGGTAATTTTTGTCAAGCTGCTCAGAAAAAGCCAAAATGAAAGCAGGTAACACGTTGTCTTTCTGTAGCATCTTCCACCTCTGAATACACTCAGGCATAATGCCCCTGTAGCAATGAGGACAACGATGCACAAAGAGTTTAAGCGACTTAGTTTTGCCCCCACAGGAAAAAACCTCCTGACATCTTGGCTTAAGCCACCAAACCAACTACGTACTTTTTAAAAATGATTCTACTGTAGCTTTAAAAAACTTTTAGTAACTCTATGTACCAAACCTTGCCCACTCTTTATTAGCTTTTCATTATTACAACAGCAAAAGGTTATGTGTACTTGAGACATAAGCTGCAGGTAAAGGATAATTAGCGTTCTGCAGAGCTGGCTTACTACAAACTCATACCCTTAAAAAAAAAAAAAAAAAAAAAAAAAAAAA
>NW_017729029.1:53664659-53669316 GCF_001723915.1 Gavialis gangeticus
AATTAGGGTTTTGAGAGGGGGGTTTTTCAAAAACCCAAACCCTAAAAAAAAAAAAAAAAAAAAAAAAAAAAAAAAAAATCTTCAGACTGAAGTTTAACAAACAGACTGCCCAGAACAAACCCCACAGGCCAATGAACACAGGGGCTGTTTGACTAAGGGAAGACTTTAAAAAAAAAGGGGGGGACCTGTGCTGGCTTAATGATACCCAAGAGCAGCAGCCGAAAGAAACAAACTAGAGAAAAAGAAGTGTGCACATAGGCAACATAGTATCCAAGCCAAATTATTTTGGGGAAGGTGGCATTTCACAGTGGGCCATTTACTCCTTAAAATTCCTCAGAAATGTCTCCGATAGTTAGCCAGGCCTAACAGCAATACTGATCTTTCTCACGGGACAAAGCCATCCTCTAGGTCTCTTGTTTGTATGTGGATTAGTTACTTGATACAAAGAATCCTGTTAATCAGGTATGCAAATGAGCTATGAGATGAAGCAACAAGCTAAAAGTATTTCAAAGGCTTGGGTTACACTAGCACCCTTTGCCAGATGCAGTGTGATTTCACTTAGTTTATATTTTGTTACCCTATTTGTTAGGGGGTAACAAAGCCCAAGAGCAGACATGCTTACACCAGCAAGAAGTTGATTGTGTTGGTATAGCTCATTTTGTTTGGGAAACTGATACAAGCAATACTAGGAGACGTGCTCTCTCACTAGTGAAATCTGCATCTGCAGTATGAGGGATGCTGATAGAGCTAGGCCAGCAAATCTTCTGCGGTTTACAGAAGGCCTAAGAGTCAGCAGCAGTTGGCTTTTCCCCACAGCCTCAATTTCACATCTTTTGGATGGACTGTTGGATTCAGTCCATGAAGAGTTTTGCTAATAAAAGGTGAATGAATAGTAGTCATGCTCTGAGGTTTACCCTTTCTCGGTGTCCATTTGATAACCGATACCTAAACCTTTGTAACACTTCAGATGTGTTTTAAAAGTAAAAACAACAGAAAACATTAATCCAGATATGTGGCTGTGGCAAGTTTTTTGCCAAGTGGTTGAGTCCCGAATTTTAAGCTAGTCAGCTTCACTCAAGGGCACGTGTGTTTCTCTAAAATGTCAGTCTTATCTGACATTAAAATTAATAGGCAAGAACAATATCAACTCAACATCACCATTAAACTGATTATTTATATAGCATCATAGACTTATATGATGCATTACTGGAAACCAAAATACATGATTCCTGCTTTAAAGAAATTCTACTATGGTTCGGATCCTACAAATGCTAAATCAAGCACAATTGCTTTTGTCTTCGTAGGCTTGAAGCCCTGGACATTAAACAAAAAGTGCCTGGATTTTCACCTACTTGGTACTAATAGTGTTAGAAAAAAACAGCACCAACTTTCTAGTTAAAAGTTGCAGCTCAATTTTGCTCAGGTGCTTTTGGAGTATAAAGCATGTTCTTATTATACAGATTTTGTGGAAGCAGTTTCTGGGTTACCAGTTAATTTAGATAAGAAAGTGTTTCCAAGGAAAATGAATTCATTGCAAGTCTGTACCTCATCTGTGTATTGTTGAGACTGCAACTCATAAAACAGAACTGGAATGTTACAAATGGTCCTTTAAGATACAAAAATAAATTGTTCCTCACTGCATTCTCTAGTCTTTCTTTTTTTCTTCTTTTGCATCTGTTGTTTCTTCTTCATCCGAGTACACAGTGGGTTCTTCTCCTTCCTTCAGTAGCTTGCCAACGCAGGGATACTTAACTATAAAACGAGAAAACAAAAACAGCCTAGGTCATTTGCTTTGCATGTGTACCTTTTGTAACCCAGCACTGAGGTATAACAAAGATTTTCATGTTGGAGAAAGTTCATACTGTATATGTAGGTGTATATGAAAGAGGTAATGACTCCAGTGTGGTCATGGTATGAGCTCCCAACTCCAGGATGACTGCTTAACATGGGATTTGCATAATTTCCGAGTATGAAGACCATTCTGGGAATAAACATGTCTGACCTTTCACAACTATGGTTTCTGACAAGGTACTCAGGGGTATGCGAACATAGGTATCCTAAGGAATTAAGGGTCATATGTTGCACTTGCAAACATTAAAGCAGCATAATAAGATGTCCCATTTCTAGTGCTATACTTAAAAGGTTAGCCCAGTGTTCTTGTTTTATTATCATCAAGTGCTTCCAAGACAGCAGTAAGAACTCAGAATATACACAGAATTGCCATCATGCACATAAAGAGCTTTTCAGGCAGACAAATAACCAATATTTACACTTTCTGTTTTATGCAAGTGAAATATGATCCCTTTAATGATCTTCTGGTCTAAAAGCCCATGTGAGATGTAGAGCTGTTATTATTCTTCATCAGTAAAGGTATTAGGTGTGGGAGAATGTAATACGATAATTATCTGCTTGGGCATAAGAGGCTACCTGAGCAACTTCCAAACTACAAAAGGGTTCAAGTTACATTTTTTTTTGGGAGGGGGAGAACAACAGCAATAGAAGCATAAACCAAAAAACTTGCCTTATTTAAGCCTTTAACATAACGAGTTGCAAAATAAAAAAGGAGTAATAGTGGTTTGTTTTAAATTAGTTGTTTCCAGGGAGTTAAATATACCACAGTCTGAAAAAGGCTGGGAAAAGGACTTTTGTTTGTAGGGACACGGATGGGCAGACAGACAGCAGTCCATCTCTGCTCGCTCTGGGGCTGTCATTCACAAAAATGCCATTATCGTTTCTTTCAGTAATCAGGTTTTCAGAAGCGACATAGGAGTCTAAGCTGCATTTTCAAAAATCATTCAAACTCTTTTCAGTATTTTGCTTCTTACCTTATTAGAACATTTATAGACCAAAGTTCAGAAGAGCAACAGGGAGTGAGGAAGGAGGGGAAAATACTCAGCTTAGAAGTAAGATTCATGGCATTAAAATTAATCTTTGAGAAAGTTCAAGGACCTACCAGCAATGTCAGCTAAACCAAACTGCATCAGAAGAAACACACTGCACTTTCAGTCAGATTAACTGAAGATATAAAAGCAGTTTCATCCCCTGCCAGTTTTTAACAGTTTAATATCAGCAAGTGTGACCGACTATAAAGAACATTTTTGTCTCGCCTGTTGCCTTAGGAAAAACCCTCACAAATACGAGAACTTGAAACTGTTTCTTCTCACTTTCATTACATTCCCCTTAGGAATTACAACCACACACAGCACAATATTTTCAAATGCACATCTTATTTTTAAATAGGCAATGCCCCTTTGAATTACCTCTGTTATTATACACTAGTTAGGCCCCATCAATGAAAATGGGTTTAAAGTTGCTTACAAGTGAACTGTGATTCCCAGTCTTTCAAGGTTTCTTGCTGTGTAGCATCAAGGTCAGATAGGTCATCATATTCATCTTTGAGAGCTTCTTTATCTAGACAGAAGGTGGCTAGGCCTCTGGATGCATCCCTTCCGGCAAAAATCCCATACGGGCCCTCTTTAAGAGAAAAATATCAATGTCACTGTTAGATAGCTGATACACATTTCTGTTTCTTTGATGATCAGATACAGAAAACTAAAAAATTAAAAAAATGACACTTGGATCCTTTGCTCCAAAGCTGAGGTAAAAGTCACCCAAACTCCAGAAATATTTTAGGGTGGATTCTGTTTTGGTAATAATGACTCGGATATTTTTCTAAGTAAAGCATTCAGAAACTACCAGTATGTATATGGAATAAAAAGGGAGGAAACCAAACTGGAAGAATGAACAAGTCATGGCACGTGGAGAATGCAGCACGCATGGGAGAGAACAGCAGAAACAACAAAGGGATTTGGCTTTCCTGGAGCAAGCGTGCTTGAGAAATATAAAGCTAAGATGGCACCTGTAGTGATCATCTGTAGGAACCAGTTGTGTAAGGAAATGAATGGAGGATGAATATCAAAGTCTGAGAAGCAGCAGCAAGCAATGGCATGCTTTTCTTAGAAAAGCTTAGGCCCGGAGAGAGTTAACTAATGAAAGGACTTGAAAGATGGTTGACTGTGGCTGCAGACACTTCAGCTGACCCTTTTCCCAAGGAAAGTGATTAGCTAGGAAGCAAGTATCTAGTAAATTTTATGCATCTTTTTTTTCCCCCTCTCTCTTTTGCAATGGTAGGATGAACCCGAGTGACCAAAAAAGCAGTTCCCAGTGGGGCAGAGTTATCTTATCAAGACAGGCTCTTGCTAAACTTCATCAATCATTAACCTATTTGCCAAGCAAGCAGAATGTTTGTACCCCTTGAGAAGTAACAGAAAACTGGGATATCAGGTGTTGTATCCATGCATTAAGAGCTTCTTCGAGGCACCCAAATGAAAGGCTGATCGCTTTAGAGCTGGGGTGTCAAAGATAACACGACCCCCGAAGCTGCCTCACGAAGTCCCCAGTGCTGTCCTGGCGGGACCCCCAGCACTTGCCGTAGCTGGTTCAGGACCAGCCAGAGCAGTCCGCGGCCTGTCAAACCAGCTCCGCAACACGCCAGCCCGCCACTTCCCAAACGGGATAACTTTTCAAAAAGGGAAAAAACAAACCCCCGTCCACGCGCGGTTTCAGTCGTCTTAAAATCAGCACGACAAAAGCGGGCTAAGCTGAAGCGTGGCTATAACCCCCAAACCCCGGGCTTCAAAGCCGGCAGCCCCTGGCT
>NW_017729029.1:53669441-53677177 GCF_001723915.1 Gavialis gangeticus
CCCGCCCCGCCCGGGGCGGCACCAAGGGCCCGGGCCGAGCGCGGCGACGCCCCCAGGCACCGCGTGCGGGGCACCGCGCGCGATGCCTTGTGCTAGGGCAGCGAGAAGGCCCAGGCCCTTCCTGGGGCTCTGGGGGACAGGGCCGCTGGGGCGAGGCGGTCAACACACGCAAGGCCGCAGAGGTAGGAAAGAGGGAGCTGAAGATGGGAGGCGGCTCCCTCGGGGCGCGCTCCAGAGCCGCGCAGATCATCGCTTCCCTGGGGGGTCGGATGGTAGGCAGGGAGGGGAAACCAGCAAAAAAAGGAGAGATCTTCCATGTTGTTCTGCAACGAAATTTAAAATTAAAGAGGTTCGGAAACAGTGCCTTTTCTTAGGCCGGCTAAGACATGGCAAAAAAAAAGGACCTTTTCCTGCAAGATTTTGGGCTCACAAGCCCTTCCTTAGGCTCAGGGAAAATTCAGGATGGTAACAGGTCCCCAGAGGTAGAAAAAGCAACTTCATTTTTGCATGGAGGAAGCTGAAGGTGGAAGTCTGTTCCTCTGAGAGTGTCTTTGGGAGCTGCTTTTTGATGAGCTGCTACTGCCAGGCAGGTGATTGTACACTTTGGGTGAGCTGGAATCAAAGGGGGTGCAAGTGCATCAGTGCCCCCCCAATTTTTTTTTTTTTTTTGGTGAAAAAGTTTCATGTTCCAAGCCAAATCCACTCCAAATCCGGGAGTCAGTCAAGAACTATAAGCAGCCCAACAACTGGCAAACATCCTCTGCCCCACCTGGGGCTTGAAATGTTTCCAAATCCTTTGGCAGGCATCTTATGTGAAGGCCCAAGCCTTAGCCCCCAAGTTTTGCTTACCCTCAGCTGTACGGCCACAGGAGGAGTCACTCATCTCCATAAAGTGGGCATAAAGCTACAGTACCTCTCCGGGTACTGCCCCATGCCAGGAAAGTGGTTATCCCTGGGTGCAACTAGGGGACCACCTTGGTGTTCCCCTGCTCTGCCCCGATCCCCCGCCTGCAGCAGCATCCACAGAGATTGCCACGAGGAGCTGTGGTCCAAGCCCAGGGCTGGAGTACTTGCTGCCCCTCAGCCCCCTAGGCAAGCTGGGCAGATGCAGTAGTTGCACCTTGGAAACCTGATCCTGTCCCAGTCTTTTCACTGCTGGCTTCTTTATTTCTCTCTCTCACGGGTTTTCACTTTCCTCTCTTGCCCTGGAAGAAGAGCCCTCAGCCACTGCCGCCTCCACATCTCTTGGCCCCTGCCTCTCTCAGCCGGCAGTACAACACGCAAAGGAAGGTCTCGCACTGTACTGGCAGTTAAGACACTCACGGTCATGTTGCGTACTGCACGGTCAGTACAGCCCTGGGCGAGCCGACTCAGCTGTTTTGCAAGTCCTGCAAGTGCCCTGCCCAAATGTTAATCGCTTCATAACACTCCTCTGAAAGGGTTTTGTATTTAGGTAATTTATTCTACTCCTAGAAACAAGGGGAGAAAAAAGGGAAAGGGCTGAGAGGGGTTCTTTTCTAGCAAAAATTGCACAAAGTTATCACTAGATGGTGTTGCGAACAAACGTATCTTCCCACACGAGACAGGCTGAGAACAATGTCGGCCTCTTCTCTGTGAGCCAAGAGAGGTAGTTTGTCTCAAGTCACGCAGAAGCCTGGGTAGATTTGCCCTTTAAAAACTAACTAAATGCATCTCTGATTTAGCTAGCCTATGAAGAGCAAACCTGCCCTGCCTTCAGCCTGGTCTCTAAATTCAGGGAATGCACTAGATTTCACAGAGGCTCACAGGGAAGGTTTCACTGAAGCATGAGTTAGCAACTGTAAACTGGAATTTGCTTATGAAACAGTACAAAATGGCAGTTCATGCCCCTCAAATCACTGGTACTGGAGAGGCAACAGCATGCATACCAGGTACTACAAATCCAGGTTTATTCTCTATTGGATGGCTAGAATAATCCAAACTAGAGGATGGCTCATTTTATTACAACCCATTGCAGCGATTCCTCAGCTGGTCCACTGATGCGAGTAATTTGTTGTATGCAGTTACTAGTATTTAATCTAGCAGAAGCGTTCTTTTCTGGCTGTTTAATCATCTGCACATACATTTATTTCTTTTTTTTTTAAATTGCCCGATTGAAAGGTGAATAATTCATCTGTATATTAGTTACTTAAGAAAGCCCACATTCACCTGCATTCCTTTTTTTCTAAGGGGGTTGGGACCTCTGTATACACCGTCTCCCTTTTATACATGAAGGAACACTGCAAGCGGTGTTGCCAAGGGTGAATTCTCCAGGGTGCTTAGCAATCTTGCATGTCCTCATTCAGTTTTTAGTTCCATGCGAGTCTGGACGAAGTGCAGATTTCAGGATGGGGCCCAGTGAGATGTACAATACCAGTTCCAATTCCTTAAAACTGGGGTTGCACAAGTAAACAGTGCACAATGTGCAAGAAGTGAGGAGTCAGAGTGAAGCATGGAACGCAGCCATAATATACCCTACGGAAGAATTTGGTACAAGTGATAGTTGCTAATAGTGTTCGTGCAGCTGCTAGAATCAAATCTTTCCATATATCAATAGCTCTTTCCCATTGATGCCAATGTCCTGACCTTTACTTATGTTTTAAATGCCCAGTAACCAACATGAGACTGAGAGCAGTTTGTTTGATTGGTTTAGTTTAGTTTTTCCTCAATGGCAGGAAGGAGTTTTGTCCCTCTAAAGGCCACTAGGCTTCTATTAGCATTTCTGACCTGCCTAAGCAATAAGGTGCCAGACAGAACTTGTTCTGTCCTTGCAAGGTAGAGATTTTGCTACCACCTGCCATCCACTGTGGGAAACTCCGTTTTTATTGATCTGGAGCGCGAGAGCATTGAGACAGCCATTGGGTCAAACCACTGGATCCTAACCGGGACACTCTCAGACCTAGAATTGCATCAATGAAGTTGGATGACATAGAAGAGGCCCAACCCAATTTAAAATAGGACACTAGTTAGCTGCAGGGAGGTGAGCATGGCATCCCAGGAACAAAAGTAACACCCTGAAATGGAGTGCAAGGTCTTCCTTGCATTGTTTACAATGTTTTGTTCAGGGAGAACAGAAAAGGCAATTAAGTTAGATGGAGGACAGCTATTGCCCAATTTTTTTGCCTAATATACTGGGAAAGTGATATAAGGATAGCTGATCCTTGGATTAGTAAGGATCAGCAAATGCTGCCAAGGTTCCTAGTACCTTAGGTTATCTGCCACGTATGTACTAGTTGTGCAATTCAGGGCCACTTCTCTTCAAACTTGTTTTATTTAGAGAGGAAGTTTCAGCCCTCTTAGGATGTACTGTATTTAGGAAAAATGGTACAAAACATTTAGAAAATTGATAACATACAGGATAGGAATAAAACTAGGTGCCCCAAAAGGCATGGCAGAAATAGTTACATTTGTTCCTCATTTCTTACCACTGGAATAATCTCAGCACCAGTTATTCACAGCAGTGTGCTTACACAGAATACACAATACACAGAACCATGCTATAGACCAGTGGTTTTCAACCTTTTTCCACTTGCAGACCACTTTGGAAATTTCAAATGGAAGTGCAGACCCCTTTGAATGGTAAGAATGGATGTTCACATACTTTTGATTGATTATAGTCATCTTTTGCAGACACCTTAGACATAGTCTGTGGTGGACCCCAGGTTGAAAGCCACTGCCACAAAAATTGATAAAGCTGTCACAGCAGAATTCTTTCCCTGCACTAGTCGGGCAAACTGCTCAACCCCTGAGAATATCAGCTTGTTTCATTTTTCTTGCAAGTCAAAATAGCTTTTTTCTTTTTTAAATGCCCCTACTTGTTTTACAAAAGCTATAGCTCCAGCAAGTTTGAAACAGAACCAGCTTTAATATACTCTAGTATACTGCTTATTTGGTTTGCTTTTGGAATAGCATAGTAATTCTACTTTTAATTAGCTCTTCAGAGAGCCCTCCTTACTTCTAAACAAAACACCTAAATCTGCTACCTAAATTCCCCATTACATATGTCCTTTTTAGCTAGTAACTAAAAAAAAACACAAGTGTTTTAGGGTCCCTGCCTCCAGGCTGATCCTCAAGGTCCCTAACCATTCCTTTATAATAATTATGTCCAGCAATGCATCCTCCTTGCTTATTAACAACCAAACTAGAAGCAAAGGATCTTACTAAAGGACTCTGAAAGGGGCATTGTTCATTCTGCTGGTTTATTTCTCAAGAAACAATCCCTATAACAGCTTTCTTCCTCAGCTTGTCTGCCATACACATTTCAGCCCCAAAGCCCAAGAGTCAGCATTTTCAGAAGTTTCAGCTGAGATGTGTGCACCTTACATTTCCTTTGGCCCAGTTTTCAGGATTGATCATCACCGCTGTGGTTTCAGCTCCAGCTCCAGCTCCAGGCGGCATCAGTTGGGCAGTAAGCTTAGTTGATCCTCCTGAAAACACTAGCTTCAGGGGGCCAGTTGTGTCCTAGCTCACAGGGAAACTGGTAGGTACTTATGATATACCACCTAAATATTTTGTTAATGCCTTAATGGTCCCCGCCACCCCCAAATGTCAGCCAGGCACACAAGAATCTAGCCTCTCTATCCAGTAGTCATTTCTCTTAGCGCAGGTACAATTTCTGAGCAAGCCACATGAGAGGTGTTACTTAACTTCCTAATAAAAAACATAAAGGGATGAGGCAGAAGCTACATCTTACTTTCTCCAAGTCACTAGTGCCTGTATGACGGGAGGGCAAAATGCAGCCTGCGGGCCAGATGTGGACCACCAGGCCATTCTATCCAGCCCACGGGGCCCCTAGAAAAAAATTTAGAAAGGTAATATTTATCTGCCCCGGCTGCCTGTCATGCAGCCCTCAATGCCTTGCCAAACTCAGTAAGAAGCCCTCCTCCCAAAATAATTGCCTGCCCCTGATATATGAGCTAAGAAAACAGAATCCTTTTCAGCACTGGAATACCCCAGTAGCTGAGATCTTCTATAGAGGCCTCTACCTGATGTCAAATTGTGCTGTTGGTAGTGGACAAAATTCATCCCCATATGGGTCTAACACCAGACAACCACACTTCACCCCTCTTTGGATGTTCTCAGTGGTGGATTGTCCTTGTGCTGGCCCCCTCTTTATTTTGCAGCTCTCCTCTCATTCTTTCTAACTGGCTCCCTACTGGACAAACTCAGGTGGACTTGATAGCAAATGATGGGTCACATGTTCACAAAGGAAAAGGGAATGGTAAGAGATGCTAGAATGAGAGATCTCTCCAAAAGGAAGATGATGAAACACTGATGACTATCAGGCTCCTGCCAGTATGGGAATGGATTCATCAGAACATCTGCAGCATGAGAAGACTACAGATGGAGCCCATTACGCTGTAGTGGAGAATGTGTTAGAGATGTAGGGGAAGGATCTGTCAGCTGTAGCAGCCTGGCAATATGCTATTGAATTTCCCTTTTCAGCAACATCCAGGTGGAATTTGCTACTCAACCTGTTTTTTCAACCAGTTTTTCCTAGCACAGCTGTCAGTCAGACCATCAGGTCCACAGCTTCCATTTGGTCCTGCCAACTAGGGTCTTTGTCAATCACAGGAAAGCTGTCATGTTATCACAGAAAGAAACTGCAGTCAATTATTGACCTAGGTCAGCAACTCCAGGGTAGACACTAGGGCTCTTATACATGAAGAGAGGCTGCTCCGGCACACTGCAATTACAGCGCATCAGAGCAGACTTGATCAACTGAGTCTGCTGGAGTGTTGTAATTACTACACGCCAGCATCACACGCATCAGCATCCCTGTGCTGAAAAATGGCAGCAGGGCGCTTTAAGTTAAGGCTCATTCAATGAGCTTTAGTTCAAAGCACTTGGCTGCCATTTTTCAGTGCAGGGGTGCTGATACACATGATGCTCTGGGCACTTTCGGTTAGCACGGCTCTCGGAGCTGCGCTAATTAAAGCACCCCACCTCCCAGAGCACATCTATAAACACCTAAGTTCCAGACAGGAGCTCCAAGCATGGGCTCTTTTTCTTGGAGGTAACACGTGCCTGCGGTTCTCAGTAGGAGAGCCTTCAGGAAGGCTTGGTTGG
Organism: Gavialis gangeticus; assembly: GCF_001723915.1. Lineage (NCBI taxonomy): Eukaryota > Metazoa > Chordata > Crocodylia > Gavialidae > Gavialis > Gavialis gangeticus. The sequence goes on from NW_017729029.1 coordinate 53,675,529, forward strand.
GGTGTAGGGAGAAGGAGAGAGAAATCTATGCCTGCTTTTCAGTCCTAACATCTCTAACGTGTACACTGATGGCAAAGTAAGAGCTGATCCAATTCCTGCACTTCCTATAAAATAACTCCTTGTGATTTACCTAGAGTTCCAAGAAGATTTTCTTAAATCTGGAAAGTAAGTGTGAAAGAAGACTGAGCCAACTCTCAGTTCTAGACAGTAACATTGCTACTGTACCAACAGCTCAGTCGGTGCACTGAAACAACAGTACCACACAAGTTAATGGGCTACCACCTGGACTCTTTACCACACTGCAACACTTACTTATATGGAAATCAGTTGTTGAAAAATATCTTAATGCAGTCACAGCAATGTCAGAAGCATTACACCTTAAAAGAAGTCAAATTATTTCTGTGCCCTCTCTCATAGTACAAGAACCGTAACAACTTACATTGACCCTTCCATGGGGGCAGTTATGTATTTGTCAAGTCAGTATTTGTGTTCCTGATAGAGAATAGGTAAGTGTAGGGAAATCCTCAAAAATGTAGAGGAGAGAGTTGTCTCTGCACAAACTTGCACCAGTTTTGTTAAGCCTGTGCAACTCACTTTACAGCAATTCTCACTGCATTTGGAAGAGGCTTGTTTCTATTTAGCTTGAGCCCATTTAAATTAAACCGGAATAAGCAGAGTCACCCAGCCTTTTGCACTAGGACAGTTAGGTTGGGTTAAAAAAAATCATGTTAAGTGGGTGCAACTACATGTAGACAAGCCCAGAGATTACCATGGAGAAGAAAGTGAGAAGAAGAACAGAAGGAAAAAAAGAAAAGAAAAAAACAACAGCTGCAGGAATAGGCACATGTGGAAGGAATATCTTTCATTCCACCTCCTCAATAATCTTGCTGTCTAGTCTGATTTGACATATTTCTAGGTCCAAGCCAAGTTCCTGTCTCATTCCACCAGTGGTTCTTTTTATCTCCAGCTTTCTGATTCTGCCCATCATTTTAAAACGGGTAGGTTGTTTTTGGTTTTGATGCAAGTCGAGACTGTTAGGTAGTGGTCTGGGATGTCGTTTTCAACGTACGGTAAGATGATTCAGTTAATTTCATCCTTCCATTGACTCCCAGCAGCTCTAGTTATGCAGCATCCTCAAAGGAAACTCTTTTGGACCCTTGAAATCATTATTCATTTATTGCTGGTGAGTGTGTATAGCTACATAAGAAATACACTCTTGGAAGATGCTGTGACCAAGCCCAAAACAATCTTTGCGGCATCTATGGCAGCATACTTAAACATACACAAAACTTATAAATAGCATAGACTACAGTTACCAGGACAGGTGGAGACCGGTGAGGCGATACAGAAAAAGAATCTAACCATCAAACACATCACCGTCAGGCACGACCAAATTATTACAAAACTTGTGAGTGTACTGACTGCTTGCAGGCCAGGTTCTCTGTGGCATCCTGCCAGGAAGTTTTCAGGGAACCGAGATGCCCTGACTCTCCCAGGCCCAGCTAGGGCACCCTTTAGGCTGCTCCAGTTTACACGAGGGTCTGTGCACTGGCCAGAGACAGGTGTAGTAAATATGTTCCAGCTAGTTCTCCTCCTGCCTTGACATGCCGCCTGTGCCAGGTCCATGGGGAGGGAGGCACAAGAAATGC
>NW_017729029.1:53682177-53683413 GCF_001723915.1 Gavialis gangeticus
TGGCGTCCTGCCAGGAAGTTTTCAGGGAACCGAGATGCCCTGACTCTCCCAGGCCCAGCTAGGGCACCCTTTAGGCTGCTCCAGTTTACACGAGGGTCTGTGCACTGGCCAGAGACAGGTGTAGTAAATATGTTCCAGCTAGTTCTCCTCCTGCCTTGACATGCCGCCTGTGCCAGGTCCATGGGGAGGGAGGCACAAGAAATGCTAAGTTAGCTCTATGCCCTCTTGCAAGAAGTATTTGCAAACTGTTTCTGCTTCTTTTATGCTGCCTGAGAGGAGAACAAGGAATCTGCAGTGTGCAGAGGGATGGATTTTTATCCCAGTACTGTGGCTATCTAGGAGTACTGTGTCTTGGGACCCCCTCGCTCAAATTACTTCGGACTTGGAGTATCCTGCAACCCAGCAAAGCACAGCGATTCTCAAGGCCCAAATATCCGAGAGGACTTAGACAAAAAAAAAACCCAACTATGTTTGAAAAGAGCTCACTGTTTAGCCATGGCAGTGCAGTTCTCCCTGCCCCGCGAGTTAAACCAGGAAAGAACAAACCAAGCCTCTGTGAAGTCGAGCTGACATAGAAGCAAGTTCCTGTCCCGGCAGAACGTCAAGCCCCCAAAATACACAACGGCCCTTTCAGAGCACACATGCACTCAATGCGGCCAACGCCTGCTGAAAGGGACACTTGCGGGGTCACGTCTCCCCTTTCCGGTTCCTTGCTGGCTGCCCCGAAGCAGTTACCCCTCACGTGGCGCGACTGTCCACACGCATCTGGCGTTCACGCCCCGCAAGCGAAGGCAGCCGCGACAAGGGAGGCTGCTGGACACATTACCCACTGGGGAGATGGCCTGTGACCTCTGCGGCACTCCCGGATGGGAGTTGACTACCCAAAGCTGGGAGCCATCACCGTGCAGGACGCCGCCGCACTGCGGAGCAGGCCGCTGTTCCTTGCTGCTGCCCTCCTGCTTGCCAGCCTCCCCCCCCAGAAGCAGCTGCATGGACAGCGAAGCGCTCGGGAGGCCTCTGGCTGAGGACTTGCTGCTTCCTAGAAGCTCCTAAGCTCCTTACCCCCTAGGCCGGGGCTCTTAGCGCAGCTTAGCGTTTGCTCTTTCAGCGAGGGGAGCTCGCTGCCTGGCCGGGCAGGGGCGGCGCCTCGGCGTTCCCGTCCGTGCAATGGGCAGAAGGCTGCGGCGCTGCCGGGGCTGGAAGGCAGGACCTCCCGCGCCGCCGCCGCCGCCGCCG
>NW_017729029.1:53683453-53689264 GCF_001723915.1 Gavialis gangeticus
GGGCGCTGAGGCGAGGCGAGGTGAGGAGAGGAGCGCGGGCCTGGCCGGGGCGGGGGGAGCCGCGTAGCGAGCCCGTTGTGCCTCTGAGTAATCCGGATTAACACCCTGCCTTGGAGCAGTCGCAGCCCCTTCTCCTGTGTGACCCCCCCCCAGTCATGTCCTGGACCAGCCAACGGCACCGGTTGTCTGTGTTTCCCCCTGGTTTTCCGTAGTCCAAAAAACAAGTGAAAAGCGAGAGCTGCTGTTTTCTGAGGGGGGCCGGAGTTTCTCCAAGCCTCAGAAGGTTGCGAGCCGCCGCCCTGGGATTTCTCTGTAACCAGGGAAGGGCCAACGCGGCTGCAACCGACCCCCCACCCGAAAACTCAGCCGGCGTTTTCCGAGGGTGCTCTGAGTCCGGAAAGGTCAAAAATCACCCGTTTAGATTAAGCATAAGGACATCCAGGCCGGGGCGAAGCAAAGGTCCGCCTGACCCAGCGGTCTGTGGCAAGCAGCGTTTGCTTTGTAGGAAGAGCGTAAGAAACGGGGCACGTGCCAAGCGATGAGCCCCGCCGCACTCCCGGTTCCTCACGGCCAGTGTCGCAATGGAGCTGGTATTAAGTGGTGCGAGCGTGTGGGTTTTCCTAGGGGGTGATCTCAGGGACTGGGTTGGTACGTGCAGTTGGACAACTTTGCTGGCCGTATTGGTGTTAACACTTTTACGCGTGCCCTTCTGGTTGCACCCAGGTGGGCAGCCACAGTCAGTGGGACTACTTGTGTGTGGCTTAGACTGTGAGCTTCTGCAGAGCTGAGGCCGTATTTTGGATCTATGCTTGGCACAGACTTAACGGTCCATAAGCACCTGGGGCTTCATTCTTGATTAAAAGAAAGGGTTAAGAAATAATAAATACTCCTGAGGAATCCTGGCTCATTTGTGCGTGTAGCTGGTACGATTCATCCGTGTGGCTTATTGTAGTGCTTACAGATTTAAGGTCAGTCCTGCAACATATTCCTGCAAAAAGCTGCCAAATCAGACCCTTAAACAGAACACTGAAATGGGTTAACAAATCTTTACCAATGCCCATTTTAGCATTTAACCATGGAATCGGCAATACTTATGAATCCACAAGAAAAGTGGTGGTCTGGGTCTAATTTGCAGCAGAAGTTTAATAGTAACTTTTCTAATAAAACGTAATAAAAGTTCACAGTAGCATGGGTACTTTTATAAAGATTTTTCTACTGTTTAAGGGTTATGAAGCAAAATAACTAATTATGACTAAGTGGCATGTGATCAAATAAATGAACAAAGTGACCATTTTGTGATCCCCTGCTCTTCTTTCTGTTATTTGCTCACCTTCTGTACTTGGTTCTCCCTCCCTGCTACCAGTGCATTACAGAGGTTCGGTCACACAGGACATGTTCTCAGTGCGCTGTTTCACCACCTGTCTTTCAGTCCACTCTGTGCTTGATGCTCTGAAGTCAAAGTCAAAGGCCTGCCTGAACTGAAAGGTGCATCGGGCTAGCACTGTTAAGGGGTGTCAGCTGCTATAGCCGGGGGTCTACAAAGGAGTGACGTTTCTGGCATCGCATCTCAACTAAGCCAGGGTTTAATCTGTGTTAGCTCAGTAGGGTTGATGCACTTGCTCTTGAACGATCTGGGTTTCATTCTTTGTCTTGCGTCCCCAAGAGGAAACTGTTGCAGAGTCCCAGTTGCTGAGTTTTTTAGATTGTGGTATAGGAAACTGAAGGGGTCTGCTGGGACCTTGAGATTGTGCAAGGCTGGTATTAAAAATAATAGCATATCATTTTGTAAACTGAAAAATGTGATTTGTCAGCCCAAGTGATCTGGAGTCACAGTTGGGGGTTTTTTTTGTTTTGTTTTTCAGGATAGACTTCCCCCAGCACAGGACTTTGGTGTAGGGCTGTATAGCAGGGTAAAGGCAGGTTACATGGAGGTACATACATTGAATGGTCTGGGACCAACACCCCCGAACTCTGCAGTAGTGTGTTGAAGACTTGGTTGGAACTGTATCAGTTTCAAACCCAATGCACCTTGGAGAGGAGGGGGAAATGCTTATTCACATGCACTCTGATTCCCGTGGACAGCCCCACCGCTCCCTTCCCTGGCATGTTTTTTGTCCTCTTGAGGTGCTGAGGTGTTGGCCCCTGCAGCGTTCATTCGCTCATGTGAAACAGGATGTTGTGCTAGAGGATGCTTTTAGGAAATGCCACTGAAGTTGCTTTTCTGCTATCAGTACTGACAGCTTCAGATATTCACGACTTTCCCTCCAGCATGTAATAATAATACTTTTATCTTGTATGCTTGCAGGTGACGCGTGTGTTATATTCTGAGATATGTGAGCACAGAGCTACTAAACGAGGATGCCTAGAAACAGTCTGATCTGGGCATGGTCATACATGAAAACCTCTTTTTTGCTGTTTGACTTTTTCTTTAAGACCGCAGTAAAAGGTGCACTGATGAGGCTATACTTAAACCAAAGCTCGTACTTCTGGTTCAGTCCTGAGACTGTGCCTAGGTAGTTCCAGACTTCAGTGAAATTGCTCGTGTGATTGAAAGTAAAGGCATGATGTGAATGGCTTGCTGCATCTCACTGTTCAGCACCTTATGGGACTGAGCCCTTAACCACTTACTCAAAAAGACCCAGACAGTCTGGCATTAACTCTTTAGTATAGGCTTTGAATTTGTGACCCTTCAGTCCAACAAAGAGAAACTTCCAGATCTGTGAACGTTTGAGTGCCCTCAATTTTTATTTGCTTTGTCAGGAGGGGAAATTGTACAACAGCTTATTAGCTTGGGCTTAATATAAGTAACTATATAAAAGGTAAATATATAAAATAAAGCTGTGTACTGTTAGCTGTATGGACACAGTGATTGTCAGTATACAGCTAAAGACTGATTGTACCTTCTGTGAACCAACAGTAAGCATCTTCCCGCTTTTATCATGATGACGGGTAAAAAACTTTTTTGCTTTGAGTTTTTATCCTAAACCCAGCAGTATTTTCTTAAAATGAAATAGATTCCTAGATGACCAAACAGATGGAGATACACCCAGTGCAGATTTGGTTACTCCAAATTATTTGTCCTTTGGGACATGTAACAGATTTTTGGCAGTGTACGCACATTGTGCAATCAATATCCATTCTTCCCAGTCTCTCTGGGATCCAGTAAGCATGACAAATTAATTTTCCTAGCTCAGTGTAAGCCTTAGGACCTTAAAAGATTTAGTAGTATTGGTGCAAATGTTACCCTGGGCTTTAGTTTCCAAATTAATGTTTGTCTGCACTCCAAAGTTGTCTTCATTTATCACTGGAGTACGTGCTGCAGACAAAATATAGCTACAGACAAGCTGATAAGCATTTTCATTTACCAAAAGGAGGGCTGGGCTGGGAAGGAAAGAAATGAAGAATGATGCCTGGGCTGGAAGCACAGTTCATTCAAGAAGAGTCCATTTATTTGGAACGTTTCGCAGCGAGGCGGTACTGACAGATGTTGAGATCACGAATAGCCATCGGCCAGGGGCTTAGAACGCTACTTAATTCTGAATGACTGTGAAAATTAACATGCCTCGAACAATCTTTGTCTGCTGTGATGATTCCAACTGGTATCTTAGGGGAGAGACTCTAATACATCTGGTCCTAACACACAAATGTTCTCATCTTAATCATCACTGCCTAATCTCTGCTTTAATGCTTTTAAGTCTCCAGGTTAGATTTTAATTTGCATTCCTGAGTCATTTTAGGATGATTTTAAAATAAAACCAAAGAAATGAGCAGTGGCCCCAGCAGGCCTGCCAGGCTGTTTTTCTGAGGATTTTCATTAGTCTTTGACTTTATACGACAGCCTATGTGCCATGTGGCTGGTCTCAAAAAAACAAATCTTTAGTTATATAATGGGGGCATCAAGCTATGTAATGACGAGTCAAACGTGGGACTCGAAAGTGTCATGACTAGCATCCGCAGGAGCTCAAGAGTCCAGAGAGTCAAAGCCGCGACAGCAGCACATGCACCAGCTTCCATTTTACTTCTACGTTGTCAAGAAACATCTTAGAGAGAGGCTGAAAAATTACCTTCTGTTTGCTGTCAGCTCATGTCACAAGAAGGGGCAATACTGCAAACCCCAAGCCAACAAACATCACGAATCCGGCTTCCAGAAAACTGACTGGCTTAAAAATACCACACTTTTTTTTTTTAAACAACCCATTTGAGATTTCTGAGATGTATCAACATCACCCTTTACAGCTGCAGCTTGATCCAAAGCCCACTGAACCCCAGGGGAGGACTCCTATTGATTTCCAAGTGCTTTGGATCTAGCCCAGACAGAATTGAATTTGACTGCGATGAAATGCTGCTGTGCCATGTTGAGTCACATGTGTGCACACAGATGTATGCACTCTATATATGAAATAGTTTCCCAAGGCAACATCAAGGACACGAGCATTGGTCTCATTCAAAATTGATCAGTGTCTTCAAAGCTAATTTGCACAAATTGCACAGGGCTTTTTGCTTGCCGTTGGTTTTAACAGAGAACTAGATTTTTCAGCAAGTCTTTAATATGATACTGCCTTTTATTTAAGGCCTGGATGCAGCGTAGTTGAGATTCAGAGATAAATAAATTTGTCTTAATCTCAGAGGGTTTTTCTCTGCAGCTTCTGCTGCTAAATTTTACGTGCAGTGGAACAACTCAGAATCCCTCCTTGCATAACTGCACCTAGCTCTGGGAACAGGGACCATTTAAAGGTGTTATTCCCTCAGTGTCCAGTCTTTTGATAGCCTATATTTTTCTTAATGACTTAGTGCCTGGAGTTAGTTGAGGGCATAAAAAATTGGACTTTCATTTAAAACTAAAATAACCCGACCTGACCCCCCCCCCCCAATTTCTAGTCCTGTGGAAGAAAAGTGGAGAATGTGAGTTCAGATAAATCTCAGAAATCTCAGATGGGTTTAAAAAAAAAAGTGTGGTATTTTTAAGCCAGTCAGTTTTCTGGAAGCCAGATTCGTGACGTTTGTTGGCTTGGGGTTGGCAGTATTGCCCCTTCTTGCGACATGAGCTGACAGCAAACAGAAGGTCATTTTCTAGCCTCTCTCTAAGATGTTTCTTGACAACGCAGAAGTAAAATGGAAGCTGGTGCATGTGCTGCTGTCGTGGCTTTGACTCTGGACTCTCGAGCTCCTGTGGACCGTGCATCAATGAGTTATATAGCCTGCATCACTCTCACAAAGACATTCTCTGCAATTACCGGATTTGCACTTGGCTTCATTCCTTATTTCTTTCTACTGTGTCTTGTCTAAGTTTAATTACAATTTGCTGATAAATGCATGCTGCTGTAGTGAACAGGAGCCTGTTGGCTACTGGTGCCAGTGTTTGGTGGAAAAGTCAATGAGGCTTTGGTCTGAAGGAGCCTCTTCTGCTGCCTTTAGCCTTTACCAGACTGTCCGTATGTTCCATTGATCTAAACGAGAATGACACCTGCCAGCTGTGAACAGGTTAATTTTTGCTGCTACTTTATGAGTATGTGCTGTCCTGAATACTGAGACTTTTCCTTTTTTGTTTTTTGGGGATTTTTTGGTTGTAGAGTCTCAGCTTCCCTGTGAGAGTTGGCGTGCACTGCCCAGACTGCCAAGGGGCTGGGGGCAGAGTCCAGCCTCAGGGCTGGGACACAGCAGTCTGTCTGCCTTCTCTTCCCAGGCCTGCCTTTGGTTTGCTGTGGGTGTGTCTACACAAAGTATTTACCGCAGAGCTGACAAATTAGCTCCGCAGTAGAATGTCAGCGTCTACATGTGCGGTGCCATTAAGCCAGAGTAAACCAATTAACC
>NW_017729029.1:53694264-53696748 GCF_001723915.1 Gavialis gangeticus
CTCCGCAGTAAAATGTCAGCGTCTACATGTGCGGTGCCATTAAGCCAGAGTAAACCAATTAACCTTGCTGTAGGATAGTACTGTCAGACACAAATGCTGTCCTATGGCAGAGTTATTTACTCCACCACAACACACATGTCGATGCTCATGGGGCTGGCTGTGGCGTGAGGATCCTCCAATGTGGGGACTGCCTGCCAGCTAGTCCCACACTGTACCCCTGTTGTGCCCCTGCCAGCCCCTCGACAGCACGTTGAGCCAGGTTAGAAGAGCCCTGGGCTGGCAGGCTGACCCCCGGGGCTCCCTGCCAGTGGGGGCTGCTGCACCTAGGCTCAACGTGCTGCGGTCCCGGGCACATGTGCAAATGTGGCACCCAAGAGCAGTAAACGCTAGCGCAAACTGTGTCGGAGTTTATTCAGTTGCATTAATTGCATGTGTAGCTGTTCCCAGTGCGACCTTGACTAAGTCCCACAGGGTCTAATCCTTTCCCCACTGAAAAAATGGGAGCCTCAATGCTGTGACTCAGGATACCCTTTTGTAAACTCATGGCAAATGCCCTGGGGGTAGGTTAGAGGGAATATGTTGCCTCACTCCAATCCCCTTGTAAATAAATATCCTGTTTCTGACCCATTCAGGGCAGCTGCAGGACTTTTGTGTTCTCATGCCCTTCCTTCGCCTGCTTTATGGTCTACTCTCTGACCTCTTGGGCAGTTGTGAATCAGAACTCATGGTAGAGGTGATTATCTTTTATTAGACCAACTGGATATTTGCAAAAAAAAAATTCTTTATTTGCAAGTTTTTGGGCACACACCCTTCCACAGGCATAAGAGAATGCAAAGATTGTAAAATTTCTCCTAGGTAGAAATGAAAATGAATGAAGTGCTTTGGGAGTTTCCCGTTCAAGGAGCTTTGTAAATGCAAGGTAACAGTATAATCCAGGGGTGGGCAATTCTTTTGGGCAGAGGGCCTCTTACTAAGTTTTGGCAAGCCATCGAGGGCTGCATGACAGGCAGCCCAGGGCAGATGAGTATTAATTTTTAAAAAAATTTTAGGGGCCCTGTGGGCCAGATAGAATGGCCTGGCATGCTGCATCCGTCCCCTGGGCCACATTTTGCCCACCCCGGTATAATCGGTAGCATGTACCATGCAAATGATGTTTTCCTGAGTCCCTTGGTTCTCCAGCTGTAAATGATTCTCAAGTCTGGCGTGAGATGATTTAGCGTTAGTTGGATTAGTCTGGAGTCAGGCAGAAGGCAGGTTAGATTAGCACCTTATAGACCAGCTAAATCAGATGCATAAGCTTTCAGAAACAGCAACTGACTCTGTCAGGTGCTAAGATCCACACTTTCCCTATAGAAGTATTTGGAAAGGGCTTATCTACAAACTTCCCTTCTACATGTGGTCTTTAAAGTGTCCTCAGTTTAATTTCCCCCTGGTATCCAAGTCTTTTGCAAATGACCCGTAATGGACTGCAGCTCACCATTAGAGACTGCAGTTTGGAATCTCAGTTTAACACATCAGCCGTTTGCATCATGTTCCTCTCTACCATGTTTCATTAATATAGGAGCAATAAATACCAGTATGTAGCAAGCAAAGGAATGTTAAATCGCTGTACTTGGACTGTTAACCACTAACATATTCTCTTTTAAAATACAATACAAATTTTCTTTGTTGGAGTTGCCGTTTGAGTTTTATTACTTCAGTCCTTTGGTGTCTGAAGAGTGGATTTAATGAGTGTTAAACTGCTAAAGCTACTTGGCTAGTGGGTTTTGCCATAATTAAAAATGATGGCTCATTATAGAAGAATACATTCAAATGTTAAGGTTCTTACTGTAAATCAGCTTAAAGCAAGGGAAATCAGAGGTGTTGCTTTTCTCTCAGAAGTTCTTGCTTTCCATTTATCAAACCCCTGGAATTGTGTTAATTTATTAAATATGATCTTTTTAATTAAGAGCAACATAAAATCCATCTTAACTGGAAAGATGGAGGGAGAGCAACCTGGGGTTTTGCCGTTCGAGCGGTCACCTGCTCGAGAAGGTGAGCCACCCTGATTCTGTGAAGTGAGTAGGCTTAAGTGCTGAATGGAAATAGCATCCTCTCCTCCAGCAGATCTCTCTACCTCGTGCAGCAATCAGCTGCTGGCTTTTCTGACTGAAGGATGCTTTTGCCACTTCTGCTTCCCCTGTCGCTGCAGTGTCATCGGGACAGCCAAGGGCGAGTGAGGTGGATGTGTTCTGTGCCTTGAGTCACAGCTCAGACTGTCAGCTAAGGCCCATCCTGAAAAGCAGTCTTCAGTAATGCCCCATTAAATCTTTGCCATTGACTTCAGTATGCAAGGATCTTACACTGCATCCCTCTAGGATCAGGTCGAGGTTCATAGTTTCATACTGCAGAATCTAGGAATGACCTGACCTGGGCTGGGAAGAGTTTGCCAGCTAGGGGAAGAATACTTTTTTTTTTTTTTTTTTTTTTACAGACATGGGGGGC
>NW_017729029.1:53697697-53701020 GCF_001723915.1 Gavialis gangeticus
GGGCCAGATCTGGCCCACGGGCTGCATTTTGCCCACCCCTGGCCTAGGCATTACTTAAGGCCCAGGTGAAGGCACTGAGATATGAAAGCAGCGGGACCTGGTTCTAGTAGTTCAGGTTGCAGTCTTTTACAAAGAACACGGCTTCTGTGAACAGTCACCAGACCCTCAGCCCAGCGAGATGTGTAGGCACGTGCCTGTGTCTTAGTCAGCATGTAGTCCTTTTGAAATCAGGTGCCGAATCATATGCTTCAGTTTAGGCAGGAGCATAGACACCTGGCTGAATCAGAGCTGACTAATTTGAGGCTTTAAAATACTCCTGAATTTAGCATCCTTTCCCTTTTTGCAACGGGAGATTTAGTAAATAATTTCCTTTCCCTGGAGCAATGCAGCATCTTTAAGAGAGTTGGGAACAAAATGCTACGCTTTCAAGATGCCCAGAAATGGAGTCCAGCTAGTTCATCGGGTCACTGTGCTACCGGGTGAGACACTGTGGAGTGGTTTCTGATGCGGTTGTTTCTGTGCAATGAATATTTTATGTGATGATTTTAGAACCTCGGGCAGAAAAGGCCGGATCCTCAAATGAGTCAAAATGGTGCAAATTGAGTTATATGGTAACCCAGCTGTCAGACTGACTTCAGTGATACTGTGAGTGTTACACCTGCAAGAGATTTGGCCCATCAATACGAAACTCTTTGTTTTCGATATTTCTACAGTGCCCAGTATTGCAACATCTTCCTGACTGGTTGGAGTGGAAAGAGCTGTATTCTGAACATGGTATTGGAAACCAGGAACTCTGTATTTCTAATCCCAAGGTTACTGCTTGTTTTCTGGGAAAGTCTTTCTCAGTTTCCCCATCTACAGCAGTAGCAGGGAGCAACACTACATGCTGTCCAAGGTGGATGTGAAGACTAATGCCTGTAGGATGCATGGAGGATAGAAAGTGTTGCCCATGTGATCCCATCTGTGTAATTTATTTTGCATTTATAAAAAGGGCTCCCAGCATTATGCCTCTGAGCTTGTACAGAAGGGTTGTAATAAAGAAAATGAGCTATTGACCACTGAGGACCAATCTGAGTTAAATGTCAACTAGATACGAAAGGTTGACTTATTTTTTCCATTCTTTCCTGTTCTCAGAACAAAATGCCTGGCAGACAGGACCTTATTGCCCCACTCAGGAGGTTAATAGTCACTTTATCTTCAGCCTTGTGTTTGCAGACACGAGAGAGTCTCCCCACAGCACTGCGTTTCCTGGCCTTTCTTTATTATTGCTGAAATCAATGGCCAGTGAGATTTCGCTTGAGACACGACCTTCACCTTTGAATTTGTTTGTCTTCCAGCCCAGTTAAAGCCCAGGATGTTGATGGACTTATGGATATTATTGCATGGGGGACCTGGTTCTTGCACTCAGACCCCTGCAAATTGGGAGCAATTCCACTGAAGTCGGTGGAAGGTAATGTTTGCGGGAGGAGAGTCAGGCCCACTAAGCTTTCAATTGCTTTTCATACCACAAGCATTAGCAGTATTCTGGACCTGTTCCAGCTCCCAGTGAACTCAGTGGTGCTGTCCCATTGGGAATTGGACCTGTCCTGAGAAACAGACTTTGAATGAAAGGCATATGCAAAGCTCTTAACCTCCACAACGTTCAGCCCAGCAGTGCCTCAGGACACTTATTTTGGACTCTGATAAATATACCACCTCTGATCTACATCTAAACTAGGAAGTGGACCATGTGCCTCTGTTTATCTACTGCATTCTCACATTTCCTTGCAGATGCTTTTATGTATATAGTGTTTGGCCACCAATGAGCAGCAGTTGTGTTGTTAGAATTTGATATTTATTACTGTTTTTGTGTGAATGTGCAGAAATAAACCTCCTTTTTCCATGTCTTCCCCCTCCTTAAACAAAAGAACCATAGTTTTCTAATGTGTAAAATATCAACTGTTTGCAGCAGCTCTTCCACTGTGTCACAAGTTTAATCCACTTTTCATTAAGAGCCATTACGGTCTTGGACTTTAGATTTACAGCATTGTATGAAAAAGGTACAGGAAGTGCAGCCTACCCTCACTTTACTGCTCATATATCATTCTAGGGCTCTGATATTTCCCCCACAAATACATTTCATTTGTATACGGGAATGAGAGTTCGTGCTTAAATATCTTCTTGTCAATGAATTGAACCTTGGCCAGCCTCTGGGGAGAAAACCGGCCTTTTTGCCGCATGCGTTCTTTGTGTGTTGGCGAGTGTCTTGTGACACTGAAGTCCAAGGTGACATCTGTGCTCTTGTTGCGGATCTAGTGGAAATTGCCTTTTGAGTGACACCTCATTTGACCTCCAATTCCAAACACGCCAGGAAGAGTCTGTGTCTGACAGTCGAGGCACTGAGGAGGCCCAGACATGCAGGGTAGAGTTAGAATATCAATATCCTCTCTGATATAATCAGCAGCTCGTCGGATCTGACATCCTGAGCTTTATCCCAGCTCTCTTGCTGGAGGTGGAGGTGGAGGTGGAGATGGTATGTTCTGTGGTTAGCTACAGGCAGTGATTCACAGGCATGAATATCAAATCCTGGAATCAAAGTGATATTCTGTTTTGTACTTTCTGTAAAATATCCTTTTTAATGAAGGAGCTTGTCTCCCAGAAACTCCTCCAACAGGGGACTACCAGAAAAGACATCTCTTACAGAAGGTAAAAATAGGCATAATTAGATCAACATACAGCAATTAGTTGCCAAAGCAAGTATCATGACACATTCCTCAGGCTTGTATGCATGAATAAAGAGCTGTTACAGACTCGCAGGATCTGAAAGAGACTTTTGGCTATACTCTGTGCTTTCAGGGACAGGATTTCATCCTGTTTTTCTATTACTGTTAAGCACAGATGGCTGTCAGTATGTGTAAAGTCTGAAGGACAGAAATCCTCTTATCTCCATGTCTTTATTTCACCCAGAATATTGTATTTTATCCCAACCTTGTTCCTTCAAAGCTCTGATGTTGCAGCCTTTAAAAATAGTGTGTGCGCTGCATTTTCTACAGTAATGAAAGGTTTTCACTGAAAACTCCCAAGCCAAGCTCATTTGCCGGGAAAGGAATCTGACTTGTAGCGCAGCTGAATCTGTTTCTAGTTCAAGGCAGTCTTTCCTGAGTCATGTTTGTTAGCACACAGCTAAGCAATCTGGACTCCCAATACAAAGGGAGAATTATGGCGTGACTTGGGGAAAAAGTGACTGGCGAAGTTACATTTAGGCTTCCTCACAAGATTTATGACATGAATGTTGGAAAGGGAGCACTGCGTACAACTCTGAGGAAGGTCAGATTTTGTAAACG
>NW_017729029.1:53706020-53707056 GCF_001723915.1 Gavialis gangeticus
AAAGTTACATTTAGGCTTCCTCACAAGATTTATGACATGAATGTTGGAAAGGGAGCACTGCGTACAACTCTGAGGAAGGTCAGATTTTGTAAACGTTGGGATAAAAGCAAGAGCAGAGGGAAACCCAGTTTGAGCAGCGGGAGAATCTCTGGGAAGTCTCAGTTAATAGAGGCTGGCCTGTACGGGGATTGCGGTCCAGGACTAGTTCCAGTCATGGCTCTACCACAAATATCTTGTTGGAACTGTGGGCAAGTTGCTAAAAGCCTGACTTTTCAAAGATGGAGAAGTTAATGGGCTGGACTCGATGATCTTCCGAGGTCCCTTCCAGCCCTCATGTCTATGAAATCTATGAAATGGACACAGCAGATGTTCTGCACTTTGGAGACCAACCAAAACTCGTTACATGGGTCTCTGCAATGTGGTGGCAGAGCTAAATTAACCAAGATTTGTAATGTAATTTTTGATCTTTGGCTGGATTGTGGACATCTGGATTGTTGTTGTTTGGACTGCAAAAATTACAGCTATATACACATGTGAGATGCATATTGATTTATAGATATATCCATCCAAGCAGGATTTCCCCATGTGATCATTAACATCAACCAGTCCAGTTTATGAGGTGCACATTCTTCACTGGCTAAATCCCTTTCCTTAGTTCCACCCCAACTGTAATAAAGAAAGAGAAAGAAATTAAACTGGATTTTTTGTCTTAAATGTTACTGTCATGAAGACACAACAGCAAAAATACAAGCAGTGATATATAAATGTTTGTGTATGCATGTGCACGCTTGTGAGAGAGGTGTGTGTATCCACATGCATGCACATATACAAGCTACACACACATTTTTATACGTGTATGTATAATATATACAGGTATGTATAAAATGTACAGACATCCATGTATAAAATGTACAGACATTTTATACATACATGTATAAAAATGTGTGGCTTGTATATGTGCATGCATGCATGTGGATACACACACCTCTCACATGCGTGCACATGCATACACAAACATTTATATATCACTGCTTGT
>NW_017729029.1:53707067-53711306 GCF_001723915.1 Gavialis gangeticus
TGCACATGCATACACAAACATTTATATATCACTGCTTGTATTTTTGCTGTTGTGTCTTCACGACAGTAATATTTAAGACAAAAAATCCAGTTGAATTTCTTTCTCTTTCTTTATTACAGTTGGGGTGGAACTAAGGAAAGAGCCAGTGAAGAATGTGCACCTCATAAACTGGATTGGTTGATGTTAATGATCACATGGGGAAATCCTGCTTGGATTTTTGCAGAGAGGTTAAAGGCTAGAAGCCAAAAGAGTCCAAAGCCTGTCCTTTAGCAGAGAAGCCATTTCAGAGACTCTAAAATGCACTTAAAAGCAGCAGCATAAGCCCAGGGGATGAGTGCCAACTTGCTGTAGGATTCTCAGTGCTTCCTCAGAATTGCTCAATATAAAATTCACATGACATTTTGCTCCTTTCTACAACATATAGCCATGTTTAAACACAGTCACAGCACATGGCTGTGGCCTAACTGTAGCTAGATACGGTTTCTTCTTGTGAACATATTTCTAGCTATGTGAAATGGGTTTTTTTGACTCTGGCAGCAGCAACCTAGTTGCAAAGAGGCTGCTAAAAGTGCTGCTTGGGTTGGACAGGAAACATATTTCTGATTCTTGACTCCATTTGCAGCCTTTTAACACCTCTGCTGTAGAGCTTCAGGCTGGTGCCTGGTATGCACGTGTATGTATAGAAGGTGGCCATGGAAATGTGCCAGTCTCGCATTTGGGTGGGGGAGGGGGTGGAGAGCAGAGGGGTTCCCATTTTAGATTATATATCTCTGCTTGTTCTCTTACTTTGCACAGGCTTTTTTGTGGGTGTAAATGTGCCTGTAAAACAAAACAGAATGAAAACGCCTGCTTGTTGGAGAGCTGGCTTTTTAACAGCTCTCTCTCAAGCCCAGAGGATGAAGGTGCCTTGCTGAGTCACTGGGCTCTGCTGGGACTTGCCGACTTCGATCCCTGTGGGCTTGTGCAGAAGTTAGGAAATGCCTGGGAAGAGTTTGCAGGCCTTGTAAGTGCCACGTCTGATCCCTCACTGGAAGGTAACACCTTTCTCCCAGTGATCCGCCACCTGGCAGCAGCCGCTGGGATTCCTGGCTCTGCTTCCAGACCCAGAGAAACGAACAGCGCGCTGGTAGCTCTGGGTCCGCAGGCTGCCAGAGGGAGGTTTACATGTCCCGCTGCTGAGAGGTGGTAGTGATGAGTGAGCCACACCAGCACTTGTTTCCATCAAACTTCATGCACACGGACTAGCTGGAAGTGACATGGGAGTTGGACTGATGTCAGCAAAGCAAAGCAACTCTGAGGTCAGGTGTGATGTGCCCCTCGGAGCTACACACTTCAGCCAAAGACAACGTGCAGACTTTGGGGAAAAGCCAGATCTGATTTTGGGCCCAGATGCTAAAATCATTCCTCCCCCATCTTTAACGTACCCTCTTGGCACTGTAAAGGTCTGTGTGATACTGCTGTTTCACTAATGTGGTACTCTTATGTGGCTGACTGCAGAATTTTTCTTGGTCCCAGGTATGTTGTAAGGCTTGCTTAATTATGGGAGGCAGAGTTGCCCAATGGGTTGGGCTCTAGTTAGGAGAGCTAATCTGCACTGTACTACTGACTTGCAACCTTCCCCCTACACCTCAGTTTCCCCATTTCTAATATAGGGATGAGGATATTTCCCAGCATTTGGACTTTGGTATCTATAGCTGCAAAGCTGGAGATGGGGCGTCTGGGGGTTACTGCAGTCCCAACAACGGAGAGTAATAGCAGCGAGTAGTAAGGATCACCGTGATACTGGAGTCAGATGAAAAGCTTTAGAGAAATGGAAAACGTATTACCAGGTCCCCAGATGAGGTAGTTGTTTCACACGGACAACGAACTGTATGTTGCAGTGGTTGATGTTTTTTTAAAAGAAACGGCTTTTACAGACATAGAGCCATATGTGTAATTGAAAGGTCAGCTATGGGGAGCTGGATTATATTTTGCCTAAATGAAAATGAGCAGAGGCAGATATTCATATTAAAATAACTGCAAGACTAAAAAAAGATGCTAACATATTCCTGAGAGCTAGGCTTAGATCCTGGGAGGGAAGGGAAAGGGGAATCTGCTACCTATTAGCAAAGGATTTGCTCCCTTGAGGATTATGGACTCAATTCTGCACCTACAAAATGCACGGGAGTTAAGATGCTGACATCTCCAGAAGCTGGACTAGGTCTGGCAACTGGGTCTGTGCCACTTAAGCTCTTTTCCTTTTGAGTTACAGTACAAATTTTTGATTAAGTTTCCTCCTATTCTTCATATGAATGTTGCCATTGGCAGCCTTTTCTGAGCTGCATGCCAGGCAGATGTCAGATGAAATCCTACTTCCGAGGTTTCATGCATCAAGCCAGTCGTTAAGTTTCCTAGTAATCTCTGGGAATTCCTTTCTGGTGGTTATTACTCTATAGCAGGAGTTTGGGTTTCAGCATTTTTCTTGTGGGCTTGCTGCGCTGGGTGGAGACAAGGAGCTTCTTGTCAAGCTGTGTTTGTTTGCATTAGGAGTTCAACATGGAGTCAGCTGGACGAATGCAATAATTCAGTACAACAATGAAGCTCAGTTGGTTAAGAGTGTAACTAGTGCTGTTCCCATGGGTACATTTTATTTCTTAGCCCCTTCCCAAAGACTCAAAGTACACCTTTCTCCAAGCACACCTAGGCATGCACTCTCCTTTCAATATGTTCAAGGACCCACTTCCCTCTGAAGCGCTCCGATGGTCTGATGAATACCAGTGACGTTGGACCAGGGTAGAATCTAGGGCAAATATCACTGGTTTTTGTGGTGAAGTGTCACATGTCTCGTCCTTCAAAGTGAAATCCTGGCCCCACTAACGTCACTGGCCTTCAGCAGGTCCAGCACTTCATCTCTGGGCTCCTTGGATGGCACGAACAGGTTTGTTCTCCAAGTGGCTGCTGTGATTCTTCAAGCACACAAAAGAGGGGATGTGCTTTGGCAATAACTGCCCTTAGCTCTTGCTGCCCCATCTCTTCCCTCCATAGTGGCAGGTATTCGTATGGATGTGGATCTTCCCCCCATAGTGGGAGGTATCCATGCGGAGCAGAGCTGAGAGGATTTTGACAGCTGTTCAGGAACCTGATAGATCTGCCCACCTCAAATATCTCATCTAAATCATACTTGGTGACAAAAATAAACACGTACAGCCACAAATTCTGCTTCAGCCTGCAGCACCCTTGATGAACAAAACAACTTGGTATTTATGTTCCCCAGCAGTAAAAAAGCAGCCATTAATAAACTCTGTCCTCCCTCTGTGGTGACAGAAGGGGAATGACCCCTGGCAAAATTTTAAGACCACTCGGCTGCAGTTGATTTGATTATTAATGTATCCCTTCAGATTCTTACGCCGTATGGCTAGGGGCTCAGCCTCTCCTTAAGGTCCCCTGAATCAAAACTGCAACATAAATATAGGACCACTCCTAATTTTGTCAACCTTGGCATACTCCTCCTCAACAGCCCTGGAGTGGGAGAAGAAAAGCTGGGCCTTGTGCTGCGCCTAGAAAGCAAACAAGTTTGCAAGGTGGGAGTGGGAACATATTCCAAAATGTAGGAAGCATCATGGAGGAGGCCTGCATTTATAAGGATGGACTCCAGCGACATTGCTTCTGCCAAACTTAGAAGAAAGTGTCTCTCAAGTATCCAGGCTCCAGACCATTTAAGGCTTCATAGCTTGTAACCCCTGGATTCCACCTAGAAGTTTATGGATCATGCAGCAACTTGCTCTCTGTATAAAACTCCACTTTACAAGCAAGTCTGCATATTCTGCATGAGCCGCAATTTGTAAATGATCCCAAGATGGACCTCTCTGCAGTTATGGCAATCTGATCTTGAGGTGATCTGGGTAGTTGTGGAAAGGCCAGCATTGGTCAGAGAAGGTTGCAGTCTTTGTGCTCAGAGGGGATGGAAAAAAAATTGTTGGCCGCCATCACCACTTAGAGCACTTTTATATGTGCTCCAGGGCTGGGGGTGGGTGGGTAGTGCTTTAATCAGAGTGACTCTGAGAGCTGCTCTCATTAAAGTGCTGCCACATCTTCTGTATCAGCATCCCCGTGCTTGAAAAAGGCGGTGGGAGTGCTTGAACTAAAGCTCGTTCGATGAGCTTTAGTGGAAGTGTTCCCACCGTCATTTTTTAAGTGTGGGGACGCTGATGCACAAGATGCAGGAGGCTGCTGGAGCGCAGCAATTGCCACGTTCCAACA
>NW_017729029.1:53711317-53745579 GCF_001723915.1 Gavialis gangeticus
GGCTGCTGGAGCGCAGCAATTGCCACGTTCCAACAGACTCAGTTAATCGAGTCTGCTCCAATGCACTAGAAGACCAGTGTGGTGGTGCAGCCTCCATGCTCATGTATAGGTGCCCATAGTTACCGGGGGAACAAGAGCATCCTTGGGCTGTGTGTCTTAAAAATGACAATTAACCTTCCTTTAACCATGGCAGGAGAAATAACTTCTGAAAACTCTGCCCACAAACCAGAATCATCTGTGTCTTGTCTGGACTGAGCTGGAGCCAGTAGATCTCATCTAAACTCCTGGTGCATCCAGGCACTGGAAAATTAATTCCACGGCTCAAGCTGTATAAGATTTAATTGAAGTGCAGAGCTGAGCAGTAGGTGACTGGGGGAGTGTACACACAGTGCTAACTTTCTGACAGTTAAGTTGACTTAACTTTTTAAAGTCAACTTAACTGTCAGAGCATACACACATGCGGAGCAGAATCAATTTAAATGAGGTGCAAGATAATACACCTCCGAGGTGTATTAACTAAATTAATACAACTCAAGATAAGGCAGCTTAGCTCACGAGATGGCTGCCACCATGCCAAGGAGTTGTACACTTCAATGTGGCTTAACTTCAGGCAAGTTAGTTAAATCACCTTATTTTAACTCAATTTAGTATATGTGTATGCACCCCAAATGCTGATGTCTCCTATGTAACCATTGTCGTAGTCACACGGGATGCCTACACGCATGCTCCACGTTCTGATTAGAACACGTATTCTAATTGGAACGCTTCAGCGTGTTGCAACATCTCTTGTATTCAGCGTCCTGTGATTCAAAATGGTTACGGGGGTGCTTTAACTAAAGCTCGCTGAATGAGCTTTAGTTAAAGCACCCCCATGGCCATTTTGAAATGTGGGACACAGAATATATAAGACACTGTGGAGTTTTAATTAGAGCAGTGCCCCCCCCCCTTCCCACCCCAGAACCCGTGGATGAACACCCATGGAGACAATGAGATGACACTATCAACTTCTTCAGGCTGGGATGGAAGAACCAGTGGCTACAACTATCCTCTGCCCAGACGGTAACAAGGCCACGCAAAATCCATATACCCCTATAGGGTCAGCAGGATCTTGTGTCAGCTGCACACAGATCTGAAAGCAATCACACAGACAGCCTTGGGTTACAGCCAGTCTTGGAGCCAGATGGAGACTTGGAACACAATAAAATAGGCAGCAGCTCTAAAGTAATACAGCTGGGACAGAATGAGAGAGTGGTCATTCAGGATAACATGATGGCTGTAGTCCAGCAGTGTTCAACCTTTTGGTCCCATGGGCCAAATGGAGGGTGTGGGGCCAGTCTGCAGGCTGGATCAGACCCTGTGCACCAGGATCATGCCCCAGAGCTCCATGCTGCCCCTGGGCTTTGCACCACCTCTGCCCAGCCCTGAGTGCTGGGATTGGGCTCACCTCCTTCCTGTCCCATGTGCCAGGATTGGGCCCTGTGCCACCCTGCATGCCTGACCTAGCCTGCAGGTCCATAGCCCATGGGGCTCCTCACAGACTTGAGGGGAGTCCCATGAGCTGGATGCAAGGTGCTGGGGGCTGGATCTGGCCTGTGCACCAGGGGTTAAACACCCCTGCTATGGTTGCACTTTGACCATCAGAGCTTCTTTGAATGAATTAAAGACAAGGAGACCAAACCTGAACACAAGGCTGGTTGTAATGAGCTTCAGAGTGTGACCAGCTGTGTCCCTGTATGGCTTTGGGCAAGTTGCTGACCCTCCTTGCCTCAGTTTTCCAGTTTGATTATCGGGAAAATAAATGTTTAGCTACTCCACTGTGATTATAGTGATCCGGGGGTGGGGTCTGCAAAGAGCTTTTGAATCCTGTTTGATACTAGGGTCTCTGTCTCTATGCTGGGCTACAATCTTTGTTCCAAAAATGGGTTTGAAGGCCATAAAATAGTGGTGTCAAACTCATCCGGCCCTCTTGGCCAGGTGAGGGTGACTGAGCTGCTCTGCTGGCCAGATCGGGGCTATGCAAGTGGAGCGAGCAAGCAAGCAAGGGTGGTCTGCCAGGGTCCAATGTGCAGCATGTGCCCCATGCTGGCTCCATGTTCCTCATGCAGAGGGAGTCCGAGGGCTGGCACATGCACAGCTGGACTGGCCACACGTGTTGCTCACTTCCCAGGGGTTTGGCATGGGGCACACACTGGATGTACTGCCTTGCTGGCCAAACCATGTGCACTGACTCAAACCTTGACGTGCTCCAGAACCAATGTGAAGAGCCAGTTTGGTGCAGGCCCCAGGGTGGCTCCCTGTGCTGTATGCGGCATCTGCAGCACAGGGACCAGGGCTGGCATGTGGTACATGAGTGTGCTGGGTTGGTCTAAAACCCATGGGCTGGATCATCATTGGGCTCCATGGGCTGGACCCAGCCCGTGGCCACATGTGTGGCATTCCTGCCATAAAAGAACATTTCTCTCTGTCCATTCCTGGCCTAAACAAACAGACACAGAGCAGAAAGCAAGGCTGTACAAAGGGGAAAGGGGTAGATTGTGGATACCCTCCAGACCTCCTGTATTAAGGATTACCATAAACAGCCCACCTTTTTTTTTTGTCTGCAGTGTGGCAAGGGAGGGGCCTTGGGCAAATGCAATTATTGCAGAAGGACTTGGTCACACAGTATTTTCTAATACATGTTTGCTGAATACTTTCCATGCTCAAGTGCATGTCATTAGTACACAAAGGTAAACTTCTTGGGGGAGTTCACAGCACTTGCATGGCAATATAACAACTGACTCCTTGCGGGAGTTTTATACTGAGGCAGTTTAAGACTTATTTTTGCAGGATAAATGGGATGTCTGAAAAGTTCCTGTACACCCTTTAAATGCTGGAGAGTGGCTTATTCTTTTTATTGCTGTTCCAAAGCTGTTTGCTTTGTTTCTCCAGTTGCCTTTCTCTGATAAAAACAAACACTGCTGTCTCCTTAGGGCTTCTTCCCATCCTAATTACAGCCAAGCCCCTCATTAGCCCTGTGCGGTGGGGGAATCAAATAGCATCTGGTACTTTGCACTTAGGATGCTGTGGTTACCAAGAGTTGGAGAGACAGGAAAAGGGGGAGTTAACAATTCATAACCATGTATGGAACAAGCCCAGCCCTCCTTGGACCCAGTTCAGCAGAGACTGAGGGCCTCAGATCAGGAACTTTATCTGGCTAGTAATTGCATCGGCATGCTCGCTTTCTTGTGCATGTGTGTGGGCATTTGGTGAGCAGGACACTGAGCTGCAGAACCGTTGTGCAGGCATCCACGCACAAGTATGAATTGAAGGGGTACATGCCTCACTTGCAAGGGCCATGGCTGGATTCTACAGTTGCCTGAAGAGTAAAAAGTAAGTGCCATTCTCTTCCCTCCTTCCCCATCTTTTCAGGAGCCGGCTGATTCCACTGGATACTTTACATTCTGCCTCTGTTGTGCCGCGTAAGCCATAATAGTGCTGAATAAAACGTTCGTGATCTCCGCCTAGGGTACCATTCTTAATGCAGAAGTGCAGAGTAGCCATTGTGACTGCATTATTAGACTCGTGAAAGTTAGGAATTTTCTTTTTCTTCAGTGGACTAAATCTAGCTGTAGCCACTTTTGCTACCAAAAAGCTGTCCTCCAATTATAGGGAAAGAAGAAAAAGCGCTTTCTGTCTGATTAGCTGAACTGCTTGTACAGTCAATAAAAACAATAGGGCAAAATGCATATTCACTTAAAAAAAGTTCTGTGGATTCAGCCAAAGTCTTTACATTAGAGGCTGTTTAAGAACTTCAGCTGCACAGCCTCTGTGTACATAAAAGCTGAGGGTTTTCTCTTCTATATCTGCTCTCTAATTGTGCAGTTAATTGGCCTTTAATTGCATTTAAAGTGTAGATTTAGCTGCTATATTGTCATGGTGTGTGGATAAGCTGTGAATGGAAAATAGACTGGAACAATGCATGTCTGTATTTGTGCTGTGGATAACTCTGAAGACACATTTCTTTTTCCTGTGACATCGTCCCTGGTAAGAAAAGGAATGAAATGCTCCGTTTTAAAAACTGAAGAGTGGTTCTGAGACTGATATTTTTAGTCCGGAGACTGTAGGGAGCTCTATTGGTGTAGACAGTATGATTAAATAGGGAGGAAAAATAGCTGTAAAAGGCTAACAAAGTTACATCTTTGAGGCTTAAGACATGACCTCATGACGCTGCTGTCAAGCTGTGTTGTTAAATGTGTAAGTGAAATCCTGGCTAATAGGGAAACTCTGGCTGACTTCAGTGAGGCCAAGATACCTCCATCAGTTTTTTTCTCGTCAGAGGTTATATGCTTACGGTCAGTAGCCTATGGCATGAATTCCTTTGATTGAGGCTTGGGATTTCAAAGGGGATCTAGCTCCCATTGGGTTTCAGTTAGGATTTCCATGGGATTTTGGCCTCCTTTACACTCCTTTGGAAATCTTCAGCCAGAGTCTCAGAGAAGGATCTAAATATTTAGAAAAGAAAGAAAAAATTGTACAAAGGGAGAACATACCCCCAGCTAACAAAATAGCCAAGGGGGAGAGATGTTTGCAGTTGCACTTGTGAGAAAACTGGCTCAGGCTGTCTTAAATTAGTAATACAAAATAATCTGATTTTCAGGGCTAATTGAATTGTCTAGTTCTACTATTAAATAACTTTCTCCATACTTAGTTTATCCAGGAATATTGTTTCATTTATGCTAAAGCATTTTTTCTCAGGACCTGTTCAGCAAGAGTGGCTGAAACAAAGCTGGATACTGTAGCCTAAGAGCACATCTGTAGAGAGAATTGCCAGATGAGGCGTCATTTCAATAGAATATGATCACTGTACCTTTTCTATTGCATCTCCAGCTGTGTGGTGTAATTAGTTGCTTGCATTTGTTTCCTTCAAACACTGGCTTTTTTTGGAATGGTGCATTAAGTTTATGTTTGGTTGATATTTCATAACCTGCCATTTTAGTCTGGTGACCGGTTGCTGCATAGATTAGTACAGTTATTAGTACTTTGCAGTCCTGGGTTATAAAGTTGATATTCAACTTGGGCTTTGGCTATTACAAAGTAAAAGAAGTTTATAAACAATCAGTGTAGCACAGTAATAGAGCCCAAGATTAGCTTTGTATGGCGTTTGATGGGCATTGGACTTGAAGAGCTTGCTACAAAGAGCCACTGAGTGGAATAGTTATTCCACAATATTCTGCTATGTTGATGCTCTTCTAGAATAAAAGTCACTCTATGCTAAAATTATCATTATGGTTTGCAAATGCCTGCTTTTTCTGAGTGAAGTTATTGCAGAAAGGAGCATCCACCTGGGGAAGCATTTCAGAGTAGATATTTAGGTGAATAGTCTTGTGCAGAATTGGATTGGACCGGTCTTTACACCAAACTTAGCCATTTGATTCCATTCTTATTTGAGTCTCTTTGAATGCAGATTTTAGTAGGATTACTGTATAGTATGAGTACATCAACACAATTGCATATATTGGGATTGGGATAATACAATCAGATTAACTGCACTGAAAACTGATTGTTAAACGCCGCAAGTGCTCTCATTACCGCCGGTTGGGAGAAGCAGTTAGTTAGAAACGGCTGGCTGGAATCTCCCTGAAACTCTTAATTGCCAGATATCGTCCAAGTAGTCTGCATGGATCCCGATGAACCAAAACCTTTCTTTCTCTTTTTGTTGGAAGAGGGTTGGTTAAAATCATGCTGACATGGACAACCCCCCCCGCCCCCCCTTTTTGGCAATATTATCAAGATCTTCTGGCAGTCAAATGATATGTTGAGATGGTTTATTTTTTCAGTTCCACTGGAGTAGAATTCCCCTCTCTGCTTTGTGAATTCAGTACTCCAGGACCCTGGGAGCCAAGATGAGGTCATTGTGCCAGGCCCTGTACAACAACCTCGCAAGAGATGGTCTGTGCATATGGATAAAGAGTGAGACTAGAAATGGAGAGAGTAGCAAAGTGTCTTGCCTGCAATCTCACAGCAGGTCAGTGGCAAAAGCAAGGAGTAGAACTGAGATCTATGAGGCCCTGTTCACCGAACCACGCTGGGATCACTGATGCTTTCCCCCGATCAGTTCTGTCCCGAGCAGCGCACAATATATTGTGTTAGATTCTCTCTGCCACCCTCTTCTTAACTGTGTGTAACATTGTGATGAAGTTGGACAAGGAGAGAGGGTGAAAATGATGGCAGATTAAAACCTGTCAGTGCTGAGCCCTTCAGAAAGCCAATTTGAAGTCCACAGTGATGCTTGACAATGAGTCAGAAACCTCTGGCATTTTTGAGGCCAAGCCCACAGGCATGCAGCGTCTGTGCCGTCACAAATGAGCCTGGGCGTTTGAGGATCCTTTTTCTAGAGTTTGACTTCCCATGTGGTCGACTGGCAATTGTATAATGTATATGAAGCCTATGTGAAAGGTACA
Source organism: Gavialis gangeticus (assembly GCF_001723915.1). NCBI lineage: Eukaryota > Metazoa > Chordata > Crocodylia > Gavialidae > Gavialis > Gavialis gangeticus. Next base: position 53,717,758 of record NW_017729029.1, read on the forward strand.
GAGAGGATGCTGGAATAAAGCTTGGTGCTGCTCTGTCAAAGAACAGACCCAGGAGACATGCTAGGATGAAAGAGTCGAGCAGGGGACATGCCTGGACCCGCTGTGTTTACCATCATTGTTGGTCATTCCTCAGCTGCCCTAGATGTACAGGTCCATGTTGGTGTTGCTACAGGCATCAGACCATCTCCTGTGGGGCCGCGTGGGCCAGGCTCACCCCTGCTGGGACTCCACCTGCGTCCCTGGAATCAAACCAGACACATTTGGCTGGAGGCACCGGTCATTTGCTGGGGACCTTTTTTTCTAATTTGTGAAACTCCGTGTGAGGATGGGTATTTCTATACATCTTCCATCTTGAGCCCAGGTCTGCTGCCAGTTAAATATCCCCCCAGCTCTGCCCCTCGGTCCCCTGTGGGTACATCAGAGAGAGCACTGTAGGTCAGACCCCAGCTCTCTCCCTGTCGGTGCAGGGGGTAGGGGAGATGCTGTGCTACACCCCACGCTGCTCAGGGTTGCTGTCGAAGCATTGACTCCCCTGACTGCTGGTCTCTAGTGCCTCCAGGCAGGAGTGAGTGGGCAGGATTTATTTGTGGGCAGTGGACGCAGGGCCAGGACAGCTGCCATCTGTTGAGGTTTTAGAGACTCAGCATAGGCTCTCCCTCCCTGGGTGCCTTCTGGACCACAGTCAGTCTGCCTAGGGTGTGTTGTGGGTTGGGGATGACCAAGTCCCTCCCTCTGGCCATACTCCTGGGCCAGGGCGCATCTCCTTAGGCTCAGAGGCCCCATAGCAGAATCCAAACCATGGACTTTCTCCAGTGGGTCCAGCCGTCAGGCTTTGTTGATGCTCTTCCATGATGAGGTGTCACCTAAGGGTCAGTTAATCCAGTCTTTCTTCACCAGCCTTGGCTGCTGCTTCTCTGAAAGTAAACAAGACAGTTTCTCTTCTTATTTCCTCTCGATGGGCACATGCAGACCAAACTGTCTTAGACAGGTCTTATTCCTAAAAGACTTCATGCCAGTCATCCTGGTTGCAGATCCTTAGGTGGTATTTTACAGAAGCCCAGCCCTTGGCGAATGTGCCCACGTTCTGTAAATCCCATGCTGGGTTTTACATCCCTGTCCGTTGAGTCTTCAGCCCTAGCTAAACACGTAGTTACAAACTATCAACATGGTATAATTTAGTTACTTGAATAGTAAGGCTGGTTGCCGATACTCAGTGCAAACTGCCAATTTTCCAAGACAAATATAGTTTGTTAGAAGTGATGTTAAATATTTGGCTGAAAGTTCGGTGCACCACCTCAGAAACCATCGCTGTGCTAGATCGTAATTAAGTGTACTTAGCTGGTCCATATTTAATGTGGTCACTAAAGAGTCCATGGTGCCTTTCGCAAGAGCTAGGGGTGTTAACCCCAGTATCCTGGCCAAAGTCCAACCGGAGTACATACTGCCTGCCGAACTGCTGCTCTTTCAGAGAGGTTGAGTCCTTTTTTGGCCCAGCACTATTGAGAAGTGCTGTGCTCCCTGAACACTGCATTTTCCCAACAGCAGGCAAAATCCATGGACCTACACAGAAAAAAACCAACCTGGATGCGTTCTCCTACCTCAGTTTGAAATGCTCCTTAGGCTGGGATCAGGCCCCTGGAGTAGGTCTGAAAAGGAATGAGCCCTGGGGTAAAGTTGCAACGCTTTGGCTAATCTTGTATTGCTGCAGAATCCCCACAGATATAAATCACATCGTGACAGCCATCATCTGTATCATTTGATACTGATGCCATTGCCCTATCTGCCATACCCCGAAGTATTGGGATTGGGTAACGTCACGTTAAAAAAGGCTTTGAGAGATGCTGTCTATGGTCGGTGTGTAGAGATGTGCCAGAGCATCCCTGTGTATGACATCAGGCTTTGCAGACTGAGTATTGTTGTTTGGACCCCAGCATGGCCATGTGGTTCCTCTCGGCGTTCGTTGCTTCCATTGACTTCAGTGGGACCCGGGTGCCGCTGCCTGTTGCGGCGCTGTGTCCTGGTTAAGATCCGGAGGGAGGATGCAAACTGAGTGGGGTCCTGCTGGAGCTCAGTGAACTTGGAGAGTGCGTTTCATGGGGAGATAATGGGAGCTGAGGATTGAGGATGGTCTTTATTGAAAATAGGCACCTCTCTGTCCTGTGGGCATCACAGTTCCTCTCCAGCCTGCAGCTGCACACAGACTCTCGCAGCGTGAAAAACATCGGCATGAGCATGGGATGCCTGTTGTCCCCTCACTGCCCCCCTTGTCTCAGGCCGGGGTTCCCATCCAGGCTGCGGAGGAGCTCCACACCATAACCCCCCTTTTCTGTTGCTCCCCCCAGAGGGTATTGCTGGTGGGAGCAACAGGCTTTTTACCTTTCGAACTCTGGAGAGCGCTGAGCTCAGCAGAATGGGTGGTTTCCTTGCAAGCGCTAATTCCTGTCAGCCGGCCGGGTAGGAATGAAGCTGCTTGACTTGCACTGAGCCTTTTCAGTGTGAACCTGACTTTGGCAGCAAGAGGAGCGAGCCTCTTACAACCCCTCTGGAACCTCGCTCTCCTGCTTGGCCTCGCGCTTTGTTGTTATAACAGCAGCGAGCAATCGGTTTGACCAGGCTGATGCTTTTTGCATTTACAAAGAGCTGCTTGGTTTATGGGCTTCCCACCCAGTTACAAGACCAAGTGAGGGTGTGGCAAGCCACCCTGCCCTTGTATCCACACACCAACCGCTGGGGAGTGGCAGGTCCCTCCACTTTAACCAGCAGAGCCTGGGCCAGGCGGAGTAAGGCATCTGCTCCCAGCTGGCAGAAGGCATGTGAAGATATTCCTCACCTTCAGCTGGCTGCTACGGTCCATCCAGCAACCTTCCCAGAGTGCATCTTGTGCCCTGGCAGCACAGAGGGGCCATCTGGAGCTGCCAGAAGCACGCTGATGGTTTGTGATCCAGGGCTGGGCAGTGGTGGCGGCTGTCTGGCAGCCCAGGCAGCTCTATGTAGCCACAGCCTTCTCTGTCTTTGCAGGCGCTCGAGGGGAGTTAATGGTGCCAGGTATTGTTTAGTAGTATATCGCCATCCAGAGAGAGCTGACTACTTGACCGTTCCTCTGCTCGGGTGGGAAAGTGCCATTTCCCATGCATGTTGACTTCAGCGGGGCCAGGAGTTCACTGTTTGTCCTTCAGGGTTCCTGAATTGAATCGGGGTTGTTTTTTTTTCTGATCATTTTACTCCTCAAGGAAGAAATTTGCAGCCTAGCAACTTGTTAATAGTGCAGATCATGAGCTTGATCCCTGCCAACAATGACCAGCGGCCATCTGCTTGCTACCAGTAGAATTCCTTGCAGTGGGGTGCACTGTGCCCGGCTGTAAGTGCTTCCAGCAGCAAGCCCCGTTTTCTGGATTACGCGTAAATGGGGAAGGTGACAAATGCCGACAGCGACAGGAACAGCAGAGCGGGGCAGTGCAGGTAATCAGTTACCATGGCACAATACACAGCGGTTTTATACAAATGGATCAATAATCAGTCTGTCCCAGATGGCTCATATTAACACAAAAGATGGTTGATCTAGTACAGGCACGGGCAGTTGCACTATTTCTCGTAATCATTTCTGCAAGTGTCGCAGTCACAGTGAAGGGGATGCATTTATCAGCACAGGCGCGCAGGCATTCTGAGTTAGATACCTGTCCTCAGTCTCAGCAGACCAGCACATTTCCCCCAGTGCCCTGCCAGTGAGAATTTGGGCTGAACTCCTGTAATAACTCTTGCTTGGATTTTTATGATGTCAGAACAGAGCTCTTCGGAGTCCCATGTTGCATCCTCCCTTGCATCTTGGTGTAACTTATGTGCCTGAGGTGTCAAAATAGTTGATTCTAATTTTTGCCTGGGGCAGGGGTCCCAAACCTCCGGGCCATGGCCTGGTACCGGGCTGTGAAGGGTTGGCTGCCGGACCAGAAGTGACTGTGGACCGGCAGTGACTGGCATACTGCAGATTGGCAGCCAACCCCTTTTTTATATTGAGTATACATGCTGCCGGTCTGCAGTATGCCGGTCCACAGTTTGCCGGTCCTCAGCATAAAAAGGTTGGGAACCCCTGGCCTGTGGGACCTACTTCAGAGAAAGAGCTTGCCTTGCTCAAAGTGTCTAGCTTTGTCCCCTTAACCGTCTGGAGGGGTTGATTTGTCATTTCCTTGTCTCGCATACCATCCCTAGAGCATTAAGAACCTCCCACGTGATGACCTAGATCTGGCTTTAAAATCAAAAACTTTGCCAGGGATTCTTACAACAAATAGTGCACTTGGCCCAAAACGTATTTCAAATACAGAGCCCACAGGAATTGTGTAAAGATGACTAGAGTTAAATGGCACCCAAATCTTTACAATACATGGATTCATCTATTCTTGGGGAGAGAGAAAACTAATATCCTGTGGGAGAAGCTGTAATTCCAAAGGCTGATTCTCACGGGGTTATTGTAAGAAAATAGCTGAGCAGGAGATATGTTGATATGTACCAAAGCTCTGCACTGAATTGAGTCAGCCTGTCAGGCCTGAATCCATTCACGTGCAATTTACAGTTTGAGGCTTGTAGGATATAATAATCAAAGTGTTTTAATAAATAAAATATTAAAAATAAAACAAAATTAGTGGCAGGCTGCCAGCTGTTTTCAGCTCTGGTTATTTTATTGTTATGTGTATTGGGCTAGCATTTAGCCCCAAGTTCTACTGGGGTCTCACAGATGCTGAGTAGTTATTGCTCTTTATTATATTGGCAATCAAGATTGCCAGCTCTTCAGCTTTTTCAGAGCCACAAAGGCTAGAAACCCCCCTAGCCCTAATACTCAAAGAGCTGTTATATTAGTTTGGGATATGATCTCTCTTCCCCCCTCTTCCCCCTTATCCTTGTACTGATACAAACCTTAGCCTGGATGCAGCCCAGCTGATGCCAGGGTGTGCTGTAGGAACTTATTGCAGTTCTTACATGGGAATAGCTTCTAGATGTATGGTTTTGTCAGCACTAAAGGTGTGGGTTGTTAAAGCCCAATAAAGGTGTACTTTAACTAAACCAATGGCTGTAAGTTATAGTTAAGGCCGTACAATGTTTGTATGCAGACAGGCCTTACTTAGCACCGGCACAAATGGTTAAAGAGCAGAAGGGGTGCTCCAGCTTGGAGTTTTTGCAGCAGTTGTTTCTTTTGGCTTTAAAGCTCCAGCAATCTGGTGCTAATTAGGGAATCAAGTTCCTTGAATCTTATTCATAAAGAATTCACTTTTGCTTATTCATTCTAAGAAATATGCAGCGCTGTGTTTGCCAGACACTGGGAGTATAATTTGTGCCCAGAAACACAGCTCGAGTCTCACAGTAACTCAGTTATAAATGAGATGTATTTTGAGGAATATTTTGTTCCAAGATGTATACCCAGAATTACACTGAAGGCAGCACATTAATCAGCAGACAGTCTACATACCTGGGACAGCATGACAGTGGCTTGAAACCAGCTTGGGAGGTGGAGTTATTTTTCCTGATTTACTTTGGCAACTAGACTATTAACTTCAGGAAAACTTCAGCTGAAAGCTTCTTCCTTGGAGGTGGAGGGAGCTTAAGAAGGAGGTGTGGGTGCAGGGCTCATGAAGGGAAGATGCAGCCAAAAAAATCCCCCTTAAAATGAGGTTCATGTTTTGTGATTTTTGGGTTTTAGCTTCAAACAGTGGGCAAGTTTCAAGGTTGAAGCCAATGAGTAAATGAACAGGGTGAAGATACTATTATTCTGCTCCAAAGCCCAGCCATTGATAGTGATGTCTTCAGGGCTGCCTCTTTCTTCTGCGTAGTGACTTGCTCATTGCCATGAAACTGCAGCGCTGTAGGTTCCAGCACTCGCCCATACTGCCTGGCCTCAAGCCTGATGGCAGAAGGATTTCTGATCGAATCCTCCCTGCCAAGGCGCGTGTGGTGTGTGTAGCTGTGCAGATCTATGGCAAGGTCTCTTTTCTGTCTACTGTACAATTACACATTTTTCTTGAAGAGATGCTTTAGTTCTGGACTCGATACAGGAATTTTTAGGTGAATTTCTATGGTCATGTTATACAAGAGGTCAGACTAGCTCGGTGGTTCTCGAATATTTTTGGTTTGTTTGTTATGTTGCTCTGAATTCGTGTTATGGTTAGTCAAGAAAAATTATGTCGTGTGTCACTACACCCATACTGGTGTCTCTAAAAACCTGGGAGAGAATGGGGGGTTGTTCTTTAGTTTTTCTTTATTTTCCCTTCCTTCCTTTCTGTGTTTCCCCTTTTATTTCTTATGCTTTCCCATTCCTTCCTTTCATGTACTGTCAGCTGTCAAAGTTCACTGCCTGTATGTGTGCAGGGACACTGGACTGGCTCTTTTGAGAGGCTCCTTCTATCCTTTATAATCTCAGTATGGAGTTTGCCTGCCAGTCTGCAGAGGTGGCAGTCCTGTGAGTCGAGTGAGGATGAGTAATGCACCATGGGAGCGTGTGCCCTCTCTGTCTGTCTGCAGCCGAGTGCCATAGAAATACTTAGACAGATGGACAGACAGCCTTTCTGTCATTGTTTCATTGATATACAATACATCTCCCAAGGTGTTGGGAGTTTGCAATACATGCAACACGATATGCAATACATCCATAGGTTTTGGGAGGATGCAGTACATCTCCCAAGGATTGGCAAGGATAAAGTGCCCACTTGCCCTTTGCTGGTAGCAAAACTCAGCTCGGATCTTTTCCTTGGGCTTTGTCCTTTCTTCATGTCCATCAGATTGCTTCAGAGGTAACTGGATCAGGCTAAAAGGGTGGCTGCCAGTTCTTAGACCATTAGACCAGGGTGACCTTAAAAACAGCTAACCTCCGCCCACCTTGCAGGAACGCGCAAGCTACAGGCCATCATGACAGTGAGTTTTAATCTGTATCTGCAGGCCCGTGGGAGTGTCTGTGACCTCAGAGAGTTGTTTAAATCCAATTGGAGTTGACTTACTGAGTGGGAAATTAGCCAGGCCAGAACCTGGGGGATTTGTTCATGCTGGGGGGATGAAAGGTATGTAGGAGGGAAAGGCAGCCATTGGGTAATCCCTGTGACTAAAAATACCTGCCTGCAGTCACGGCAGCAGTGCGCTCCCTGGGATTCATGAGAAGGGAAGAGCTGGAGGTGGATAGCTGGCTTTCTGCCTCTGAAGTATGTCAGCATGAACAAGGCTGGCCAATTCTCCCCCAATTCGCTACAGAGAAGGCTGGCATTTGCTTTGGTTTGGTTTGGTTTGGTTTGGTTTGAGGTTGAAGTTTCCCATTGTAGGGTCCTCCAGCCCTCTGCCTGGACCTACGGAGAGCTATGGTGCAAAGGAGATGCTGACCCCCTGCATAGTCTTGCTTTTGAGGAATAAATGCTAAGGACAGCAAGGGCTCAAAAATACATGCTCTGGCCTGGGAAACAGCTCTCTTTTTCCTAAGCATGATGAAGGTTAATGAGAAATATGCACTTTTGTTGCAGCTCTTTAAACCACTTCCATTCAGGTCACAAACAGGGCAGCTTAACTCAAGCCCATGCTCTGATTCTCATGCCACACACCCAGGATGAGGCGAAGAGGCAGTGCTCCTGATCTGTCCTTCAGCATGGTCATGCTCCTTCAAGGCTCTCCTAAGAGTGCACTTCAAGCTGAAGCTGGATCGCTGCATAACACGCCATGATTTTTATAATTTCCAAGTGGAGGCTTTTGGGTGGATTTGGGGGGAATGGAAGATTCAGATTATTCTTCACCAGAAACTAACAGGGAGGTTATATTTTTAGCTTTGTTAGCATCTGTTGGGGTCTGGCTGTTCTCTGAGAAACGGTGGTGGAAGCAGCACTCTAATGGTGAGGTCTGCTCCTTGTGAATGTCTTCAGTGTCACAGGTGGATTTGAGGCCACTTTCTTCACACTACCTATGCAGAACTAATGCAAGGTAGGACGCTCATACCGCCTCAGCAAAATGGTCAGCTATATTGCAGTGACAGCACCAAGAAGCGTCCTGTTTCCTGGCTGGACTCTTAACGGAGCGCATTGCAGAGTCTCTCTTGGCAATACAGAGGCTCAGAAGAGACACTGCTCAGTTTTCAGCTTCCTCGGGCAATTGAGACCTGGAAGTTACTGGGACAGAACCGGCATGGGGGCTCTCCACGTTGTTTGTTCAAAGAGCAGCTTCAGACTGCATCTTGGTGCCCTTACTCACGTGGAACACCACTCGCACCATAAAATATTCCTCCACTAGCACCCATGGGACCCTCATCAAGGTCGGAACAAGAGAGGGAGGTTTAAAGAACAAAACTATATGGGAACTGGCCCAGCTGATGGATGATGGGACCCTGGTGAACAAGGCTGCTATAATTTGCATTTGAATTTCATCCAGAAGCTAAGTGTAAGGCCTTTTTTCCAAGGATCACAAATAATAGAGGAATACCAGCCATCAGAACATCTGGGTAAGCAGCAAGATGATATTTAATATCAATAAAACCCTCTCCTGGGATGAACAGGGGGTTGGAATTCCTTCCAGCCTCAGACAGTGCTTAATTCCCAGCCCTGAAGAGATCTCCAGAGCAAGGCGCTGGTCCGCCACTGCCATAGTTCAGACTTCAGCAAGGTTTCCCTGAGCAGGGCCCACAACTACTGAGCGCTTCTACCTGCTGTCTGCGTTCAAGAGGCTTTTTCTATACCAAGGTTTCCTGCTACATGCCCATGCCCGCTGCACCACACTCTGCCCTTGCAGCAAGCGTGTGTGTAACACTAATGGAAAGCAGCTGCTCGGCTGAATTGTAGTCTCTCTTTTTTCAGTGTAACTGGAGGAAATGCCTTTCATACAGTCACATGGGCTTGGTCTGTAATTGTGCGAGAAGGCAAAGGGGGGAGGGCAGGATGAGAGAAGAGCATTTGCAAGCTACTGCTGAAAAGGGGATGGAAAGGCGCTGCATGCTCACTGTGCTGGACCTAGGGGAAGCCACAGCTCTTTGTGGAAGCACAGCTACATTCTCCATCCATCAGTCCTTTCCGCTCCCCAGCTAAACCACTGGGGAATAGTGTGCAATGCAGCCACTGGTGTCAATACAGCTGTGTGGGCATCCTTGAGCTAGCATTAATCCAGCCAGTGTGGGTGGGTAACTGCTGCAGAGCTTTTGTGACTGTGGGCTTCAGCCTGGGCTGGTCCCACAACCTGAGCACACAGCCCCAGGGCTGATACTTTCTGAAGCCTACACTGTCATGGTGACACTGCTCCTAGAACCCGCTGTACAAAGATTAGACTGACTCGGTTATGCGCTGTATCACACCTCCGACTGTGGTACACACACAGCCTTAGCTTGCCACACCGCCACTCGCAGGCTAAACTGGGGTTGGCCACACCCCAGTACAGAAACCTTAGCATGGACTTGCCCAGATGTCCCCTGTCTATAGGGAGAGTGTGACAGAGCCAGCTTACACATGACTGGAGCTGTTAGCTGTGGCCCAAATGTGGGGAGGACTTTGGTCAATATTCTGGGCTGAATCTTCACCTGTTGTATGTTGGCCTGGACTTCTGGACCTCATTGATGCTTTTTACTGATTGACACCAGCTTAGACACTGGTTAAACACTTTCCAGACAGCCACGTCTGCTCTTCAAAGCACCACTAGATAACCTTCATTGGAAAGATGGGAGGAAACAACACAACAAAATCTGTTGTTTTGTTCTTCCCCATCTTAACTTCCTGTCCTACAAGGATGGCATCGACAGAGGCTTCCAGCAACTGCACTGGGAGACTCAAGGGCATTGCAGGACCCCACATGACTTCTTTGAAGGCTGGACCTGATGATCTCATGAGGTCCCTTCCAGCCCTAACATCTATGAAATCTATGACACTGAGAAATTTGGGGGCAGTTTGGTGGGGATGCATTTAAATCCAGCAAGGAGGTAGCAGGGTGCTGACTTCATTGGTTGGAGAGCAGACACGCTGAGAGAACTGCCTGTGAAGACCCTTTCACAAGCTGAGCAGCAGGAAATGTCAGGCTGCTATCACTGAGCAGCAGACATTTCTTATGCTACAGGAGCTGAACTGCAAAGTCAGGATCAGGACAAAGCAGCACTTCCTGTCTTAGCTGCTCTATGGGGTGAAAGACCAAAACAAGCAAATAAAGAGCACCCCCATTCAAAGGAGAAGGCAGCTGGCTGCAAGAGCTGCTCTTTGCCTTGTCACCTTGTCCTTGAGCTTCCAATGTATTTAGCTCCCTCTTTTGCCTCTTAGCCTCGGTATGTTGTATACACTTTGGGACAGAAATTGTCTAGCCAAGGCAATGCAGCATTGGGTTGGGGACTCGGGAGAGATTGGTGCAATGCACTGCTCTGCTACTAGATCACCGGGAGACCTCGGGTACAGTGCATCTTCCACCTGAGCCTCAACTTCATCATTTGTAAATGAGGGGTAATGACGCTAAAGCACCATCAGAGCTAGGAGTGAAAAATCCTGTAATGTACAGGGCCCAGCACGATGCAGCCCTGATCCCCAGTGCTGGTCTCTGCACACTACCACAATAATAAAAAAAATAATAATTTAGCATAACTAGTTCACATGTCTGTCATGTCTGAGTGTTCAAGTCTCTCCTATGATGCTGATTCCAGTTAAAACAGTCGGAAATATCATTGCTTCATAGGCCCAGGAGAGAGAGGCCAGAGATATTTCATTATAATGAATTATAATACTAAGCATCATGAGGATAATGGATGGACGCAAACAATAGTGACCTGAAAGCCAGCTTTGAGGTATGTCACCTTAAGGGTGGGGATCTTCTCCACAAACTACTCAGTCATTCTCCCATTCGAGGATTACAGAATAGTGTTGGGGGAGGGAGAGGAAAAAGCACTTCATGTAGATTTAATTTCCCTGGACACATTTGATTTTCCAGGATTTAATACAGATGTTTAGCAGCCCAGGAATTCACAGTGCCCCGAGGGAAGGAGATGCTGGCAGAAGTTTTCAGAGGGTTAGCTGTGTCATAAAAATTTGTTCTGAGCCTGGAACTAAGGCCAGCCATCTTGAGGTTATAAGGCTGCAGAACTGAGGTAGGCTTTATGGTTTCAGGTGCTGCTTTTGGCAGGGAAGTTGGGAAATCGCTCTTCATTTAAAGCCCCAAAAGCTGGTTGGTGGCAATATTTGCTGTATGCACTCTGCTTCTGGGTTGAAACTCAAGGTGGCTCACCATGTTGAAAGCCCCAACTCCCACTGACTTTGGCTTTAAGCCATTCCAAAAACCAGACCCTAGTGAGATTGGCAATTTTGGCCGCAGCTCTACCAGGCTGCCTCTAGCGGCTGGTACACTTCATGATGCCTTTTATGGAGCTCTCAGCAACAGAGATGACCATTTTGCTACTGTCGTCATTGCCTCTTCTCTACTACTGTACTGTCTCTTTGGTCCCCTTCATAGCCTCCTTTGAGCAAGGCCCATAAACATGTATCATCTCATTAAGGACAGTGAAGATTATCAGTGTTCAAAGTTATGCCTGTGCTAAAGCAGAGCCTATACACTTAATAATTTTCCCCAATGCACACATATTTGCTTGGCTGTCAGTAGGACCAATCCCTGAAGAAAGGCTCTTAGATGTGGTACATCTCAGGTTCATGGTCACTTGAAGATGTATACATCCCTCTCTCCCTGTTATAAGCCTCAGCATCTTTGATGTTGTTCCAGTCCTGAAGCTCATGTGTCACAAAATTATTCATTTATATTTTTTAGTGAGTGTGACTGACAGTTTTCACCAGCGCTGGTGGAGCAGTGGACAGACACGTAAGAACCGATTTTCCACCCCCAAGACGCTTGCAGTCAGCTTGGGATGGGACTGAAATAGATGGGAACACTTGACCCACTGTTAGAGAACAGATGTGTATAGAAGGTGTCATCACCAAAAATGCAAGGCCGACACCAGGAAAAGAGGCTGATGGGAGAGATGGCAGGGTATAAAATACTTTTAGGAGAAGAAGAGAAAAGTAAGGGCAGCATTTGATAGGGCCTGAAAGGTAAGGCCATGAGCAGCAGGGAGGGAATTAGAGAGAAGAATTAGTAGACAATTTGGATTTTTTTTTAAGGAAAGGAGGTCCGGCCTGTGCAGTACCAGCCTTTGAAATGAACCCTAACTGTCTCCTTCTGTGGTTTGTTTTGCAAGTGGAGAGTATGTGGGCATGTCGTTCTAATCCTCAAAGGGAATTACAAGACACCTTTCATAGATCAGCCTACGAACTTCACTTCATAAATCTGCTGGATTTAAAAAATCATGGACTAAATATAGACATTGGATTTCTGGCACATTACATCCTGCCTGTAGCTGACCAGCTACATTCCTTCACATATTTCTCTCCTTCCCCCACTCCCATCTCTACCCATTGTCTCCCAAACTACCACTCATTGGCATTTTCACAGACCTGCATGTTGAAAATTATCTTCTTTTCTACCTTGGAGAACAAATAACACCAGCAATCTCCCTATGCCTGAAGAAGGGTGTTTGTGCCCAAAAGCCTGCAAAGAGCATTTTTTTCAACTATTTAGTTGGTTTAATAAAAGATATCATATCTACCCAAAGAAACTTGCTTGCTATGGGCATGTAATGTACCCTGAACAGGAGTGCTCTGAGCACAAGAGCTGAGTCCTATGACTGCTTTCCATTGTGGTCCTGAGCAAACCAACTGAGTATCCACTGCTAAAAGGGTGATAAAGGATATTTGTATCACAGTGGTAGGATGAAGACCCGTTAATTCCTTTAAAGCTCTATGTAAAACTTTAATGCAAGAACTGAGCAGCACTCTGAACTCTGGAGTGGCACCATTAGGAAAGAGGAGGTGGCGAAAATCAACTCCAATGGTATCCTCCTCCTCAGCAAATGTGCAGAGTATAAAGTTGCTCATCATGAATACCATCTTCAGACAGAGTGACAAATTTAAGACCACTTGGAAACATCCATGCTCAAATCACTGGCACCTTCTTGACCATATTATTGTCAGAACCTGAGGTCGTACTGACGTCCATATCACGCAAGTCCTGAGAGGTGATGGTCCAGATGACTGCTGGGCGGACCACCATCAACCAAAAGGAATCAGAAGAGATTTAACATCAAGGCACACCAAAACTAAGCTAGATGTGAAGCTTTTCAGCAATGCTGTACTGAAAGGCTTTCTAACCTACCTAATGACATCAAGGACATCCAGGCACACTGGGAAGAACTAAAGAACATTATTCACAAGGCATGTGCTGAATCAATTGGATACCCCACTTACCGTTGCCAAGATTGGTTTGATGAGGGCAATGAGGAAAGCCTAGCATTTATCCATCGGCAGAGAGCCACGTTTTGCAGTTTGCAAAATGACCCCTCCTACCAGCAAAAATGAAAGGTTTACCACCGGCTCAAAGCTGTAGTTCAGAGGAGGCTATGGGACATCAAGAACCAGTGGTGGCAAATGAAGGCCATGGAAATCCAGACTTTTGCTGACTAACATAACATGAGAAGCTTCTTTCAAGCAATAAAAGCCATCCACAGGCCATGTTCCAATGGCCCAACCCCCTTGCAATCTCAGGACGCCTCCCGCCCCTTTAAACAGACAATATATCCATCAAGCAATGCTCGAAGGAGCACTTCAAGACTCTACTGAACTGAATCTAAAGTCTCAGCTGCCACCATCGAGTCCGTCCATCAACACCCAGTAGCAGAACCTCTTGCTGATTCCCCCATCCTGCAAGAAAGGCTGGCGGGCCATTACTCAGACCAAGAACAATAAGCTGCCAGGCTCAGATGGCATTCCCGCAGAGGTCTTCAAAGCTGGTGGAACAGCACTAGCGCAAAAATTGCACCAACTTCTCATCGAAATGTGGGTCAATGAGGAAGTTCCAGCTGACTTAAAGAATGCCAACATTGTGACCATTTTCAAGAAAGAGGATAAATCAGTGTGTGGGAGCTACTGAGACATTGTCCTCCTCTCTGTTTCCAGGAAGAGAGGTTCTTCTTACTCGCATCCTTCTGAATCGCCTCCTTCCCCTTGCCAAAGATGTCCTTCCAGAATCCCAGTGTGGCTTTAGACCGTCTTGGGGTACCACTGACATGATTTTTGTTGCACGACAGATCCAGGAGAAGTATAGAGAACACCACCAGGAGCTGCTTATGGCATTCATTTACCTAACCAAGACCTTCGACTCCATCAAATGTGAAGTCTTATGGAAGGTGCTGGCTAGGTTTGGTTGTCTACTGAAGTTCATCAGTGTCCTCAGGCTGCTCCATGATGGGATGCTGCCACAGTCCTTTGCAACAGATCAGAGACAGACCTGTTAACCATCTGTACCGGTGTCAAACAGGGACCCAACCCTTTTTTCCATCAGTCTTGCTGTGATTTTGATTCTCATCCGTGACTGCCTTCCTCCCGGAAATGGGGTTGAGTATCAAATGTATGGTCAGCTTTTCAACCTGCAGCACTTACACAGCAAAACAAAAATTACTAAGACTGGCATCACCGACCCTCAGTATGCTGACGACTGTGTTATCTGCAGTCCACCCTTGACTCTTTTTCTCAGGTGTCTATCATAGCCCGGGACTCTGCCTTAATGTTGGGAAGATGGAAGTGCTCCATCAGCCTGCCCCAGCACAAGTTGCACCCCCTTTCCTTCCACAAATTACCATTGGTAGAGAACCCCCTAGAAAACGTTGAGCATTTCCCATACGTTGGCAGCCACCTCTCCCAGCCTGTCAGTTTTGATGCAGAAATCGAACATAGGATTCACTGTGCCAGCGTATCCGTTAGAAAGCTGCTTCACTGTCTTTGCTAACTGCGATCTGCAGATGGAAACTAAGAACCTGGTCTACAATGCAGAGGTGACACCTAGAATGGTTCCATCCGCTTTGCCTCAGAAAGATCCTTTGCATTAGATGGGAAGACCACTGCACCGATGCCAGCATCCTCTCTGCAGCTAACATAACCAGCATTGAGGCAAAGATCATGAAACGTCGACTCTGCTGGCCACTGTGTACGGATGGCTGACACTTGTCTCTCAAAGCAAGTCCTCTTCTCTCAATTTAGTCATGGTAAGAGGACCCACAGAGGACAGAGGAAGTGCTACAAGGGCACCCTGAAAGTATACCCTTAAGGGTGGCATTGCCTGTACCAAAGGGTGGCATCAACACTATAAACTGAGAAGTGTTGGCTGGTAAGAGGTCTCAATGGCACTGCACCAGGCATCAAGCTACAGCCCACTTCAAAGAGAATTGTCTTGCTCAGGAAGCCGAGAAATGGCAGAGGAGGAAGGAAAGTGGACAACATCCTGGAAAATAGTTGTGCCCCTCCCCATGGCACCACTGGTCATATCTTTGAAATAACTTACAGAGCATGAATTGGACTCCTCGGCCACCTTAAAACTCACCAGTAATCTCCCCCTTGGCAAACATCATCCTTGTATTGAGGGATAGCCAATGGTGTAAAGTTTCGCTACTCTGACACACGTTGGAGGTATCAATGGGAACTCCATAGAGGAGGATGACAGAGCAGAAATCAACCACTGCTGAATTTTACAAACTTCCTGCAAGTGTCTGGGTGAATTGCAAGGCAGCTCCTGCTGACAGCTTTGGGAATGAAAAGCCTCAGAGCTCTGTTGGGTTAAAATACCTCCCCACTGCAGCCCTGCACTCCAAACTCCAGCCGCAGATTGCAACCAGTACAACTAGTTGCGCGCTCATGCATGCAGCTCTGCGGGAAACCATGCTGCTGTTTGCAGTGGAGGCGAGTCATTCTTCATAGGTGTAACTGCTTGGTCCGCAGTCCTGAGCTGATTGTACGTAGGAGGGAGAGGAGAACACAGCTCTCCTCCAACTCTGGGCAGGGAGCTTGAATCCTTCCCCTTCTCCCCAGTGGTACGGAGGGGCCAGGTCACCAAGGAGCCATCCTACTGCCGTGGTGCAGGCTGTAGCTGGTTTCTGAGGGACCTTGAGATGGGTCCTGTACATTCAGTGCACCCTGGGGCCTCTCAGCAAGCCCATACATAGCAGGGAGGGGCTCTGGGCCCAGCTGGGGAAGGCTCAGTGCCAGGACTGGTGGGTCATGGCACCACAAGCCAGTGAAGAAACGGCATTGTTGAACACCCTTCTTGAAACAACAGAGCGGATGCTAATGACAAACATGGCTGGCTGAGATAGTCACCACCCCTACAGAGAAGGCACAGGTCACGCAGCAGCCATCGTGCAGGTGCGAGCCTGAGCCCGTAGTGGCACCTCTTGCTGGCTCTGCCCCTCAGTCCTGGTGAAGGAGGAGGATTTCTTCTTCCCAGCCTCTACCCGTCCTTGGTGAAGACTCGCCCGGTGGTTCTGTTTGCCGCCGCAGTGCTCCAGAGCGCTCCCCAGCACAGACTCCACGTTGCTCCCTGGGACTTCCAGCTTCTTGCTGTCCTCAGTGTCACGTGGCTCAGAAAATGTTGGAATTGTGTTGCCAGGGCAGCAGCGGTCAGCACCCGCAGTGGATGGGGACGATTCCCTCTTGTTTGCTGGCTTGAGCCGACTGTTCAGAGTCATCACAGCTGCTGGAGCGACTGGAGATGGTGCATGTGCTGTATCAGTGCGCTGGCTGCAGCGCTGTGCCTGTCGGCTCTTGTTATGCTGTGGGAACAATGAAGGACTGAAGGATCAGTCAGTTCATGCCTGTGCACTTGCACGCATTTCCATCGGCAGCCTGACACGTTCTCTCTCCACATCACAGTGAGAGGCACCTGCCCACCAGCCTATGTCACACGCAGCCTCTGGGAGTGGCTCTCTCTAAAGTACGGGGCATTTAAACAGAAGCTAGGGGACTGTAAACCTGTCTTGAACCAGTCTCTCAAGTGCTGAGTCTGTGAATATATATCAACAAATATTTTTCTGGCCAAGCTCATTGCTTTTGGATTTGAATATTTGCTCATTTACAGCTTGGAAAAATCCATTGTGGTTCCCCTTTAGTTTCCCATCACTGTTTAATACCCTGGAAATTGATGGCCCTGTGATTTAACGCTGGGAAGTTCTCAATGGACCATATTTACAGAAACCTCGTAGACTCTGGAATGACTCACTTGACCTCTGGAGGCCTTAATCAGCTCTGCTGTAAAACAGGACTGATTGGCTAAAGTTGCTGCCTGCACCCTGTTTTGCACTGCAGCGATGGCTTTATGTTAATTCCATTGGGTGGATTTTTTCATACTTAAATTTAGCCCCATAACAGTCGAGATTTATCCAAGGTCTAGTAAGATTCTTAGAGAGGGAATACGAGTCTAAAGTGGTTACAGAAGCAGGTGAAAACTAAGAAAAGCTACACGGGGAATCAGTTGGCTCTGACTGTTTTAATTCCCCATGGTTTGAAGCAGGTGTTTTTTTATATAAATGGGTCCAGGATCAGGCCTGTTTTGTGGAATAAATTGTGAGAGTTGTGGGCCTGCAAGCTGTATCTATTTTAGTTTATTGAACACTTTCCTGAAGCATCATTTTGAACACATTTTCTTTTAGGGGAAAAAAAAGGCTAATGTCACAAATGGTAACTGTATAGAAAGTTCAGGGAGAAATGAAAGAAATCTTCTTTAATCCTTGAGAATGTATCCGTGAGATTGCCTATTGATCACCACTTTAATCACAATACATAGGAAATGCAGACCTTGCAGAAGAGAGACCTTGATGAGACATAAAAGAAAATGAAGAGAGGAGTTGAAAGGCATAATGCCTCTGTGGGAAATCGTGCCAACCTAACTGTATGTTACCATCCAGTTTTTGTGGTTGTCTAACAATGGTTTGAAGTTGTCCTCAAAACATCTGTATTTAGAGAAGGTTTAATTCAATCCAGGCTTCAATGTAAGCCTTTTCCATTGACTTCTGCAAGCTATGATACTGTGTCTCCGTCTCTTTGGGGCTAAACTGTGTTAGTTTTGTTCAGCTGTAAAGTGGAGGTAAAATCCTTATTTCATGTGACAACTGAGAGCCCTAGCTAATGACTACTGGTAGAGCACTGAGGTAGTGAATTGCTGTATGCAGACCTAACTGAAATCAATGGGAGTGGGGTTAGTCTGGGTGCTATGTGTTGATATAGCTGTTATTCCTTGTGGTTTACCACAGCGTAGGGAAATGTCACATTCTGCATATGTCAGGGGAGTGCTTGGTAGCCGTGTTGGTCCGAGACAAGAAGACATACAAAAAACTAGAACTCTTGGTTCCAAAATGATATCTTTTATTAGACCAACTGGGAAATCACAAGAAAATTGTCCTTTCTGCAAGCTTTTGGGATCAATGTCCCTTCGCCAGGCTCTGGGAAAAGTATAGATGGTACAACATGGTAAAAAGTCCCTATAGGTAGGAAATAAATTTCGTTTTTGCACAGAGCTGAAGATGGGAGGCTGTCCCTCTGGGTCCATGAGAGTGTCTTTTTGGACCCAGAGGGACAGCCTTCCATCTTCAGCTCCCTCTGTGCAAAAATGAAGTTTATTTCCTACTTATGGGGACTTTTTACCATCTTGTACCATCTATACTTTTCCCAGAGCCTGACGAAGGGACTTTGATCCTGAAAGTTTGCAGAAAAGGACAGTTTTCTTGTGATTTCCCAGTTGGTCTCATTTTGGAACTAAAAGTTCTAGTTTTTTGTATGACATTCTGAATATGTCACTTATCTTCCACAGCTACAAATAATAGTTTTTGAATCGTCCTGACACATTCTTGTATTTCTGTCATTGTAAGGTTTGTCCTGCAACTCTGATGGCCTGTTGTGCCTTTCTTTTCTCTCGGAAAGATGTGCATTGAAAAATACAAAGCAGAGCCTGTCATCTTTGTATGATTTTAAACACTAACATCATCTTTTGTTTTAATCCAGAGGGGAGTTGATGTGGCCAGCTCAATAGATCAATATGCCCTGTTTGCAATAGGGCTTCGGAGCTTATGGCTAAAAGCTGACTGTACTGAGTCCAAAACGCATTTGATCTATTGGCACAGCTCGGCTGTCATGTGGCCAGCATGCTGGTTCAGTGCTGATGCTTAATTCATTTTTATATTACTGACAGGATAACCCAGTGCCTGGTCTGGGGAGGACACTACAGGACAGGAGAGACATGCTCCACGGTAGCATGGAGCTGTGGTTCTCTCAGAACCAGCCGTCATAGAGACTTGTTACTCTGCAACTGGAAAGTATTGCACTGTTCACTGAGCATGTTTAATGGCTGATTTCCTTTAAAGCAAACTTTGATCCTGACTTCTCTGGAGAAGCAACACTGACTTGTTGGTTTTGGCTGGGGAAAGGCGTGTTAATGAAAATCAAGGGTGAGCTTGTGGTTTGAAGTGCAAAATATCTGAGTGAACCCTGTTTGTCATTAGCATTTACTCTGTTGTTTCAGAAGTGTGTTGAACAATGGTGTTACCTCGCTGGCTGAAATATTAATCTGTCTCTAATGTTATCAGGGGAACTGACTGATAATTAACTGCCTATTCTTTCTTTATTTCAGTGATTATATCATGGCTACAGGGCCGGCTGAGGTCATACAGACGTCTGAGGCAGGGGAGACAACTGATGAATGCACAGGTAAACAGCTGGTCTTCAAAGATGCAATTAGTTTGGGAAGCAGGACTTGGTTCCTTAGGGCTAAAAAGGGGGCATGGAATGAATTTTACCTTCCAGGCTCTTGGATTTCCAGAATGGAAAGAGTCACGTAACCCTTGTCTGCAGAGCAGACATGCTGGGGAAACCAGTGCAGAGATCTGGAGGACCAGAGGCCGGTGGAGGGTTATGCATCTCAAACTCCAGTGATGGATGCCAGCAAACTGGACTTTCTAGTTTGAAAACCTGGCTGCTATGTGTACTCTGCCCCTGAGAAGCTGCTGCAAGCGGTAACTTCAGTGTGTGGAAAGGTGTCTGCCTGTGTAATCAATATAGCATTTCTCTGTCATTCTTGCCCATCCATGTTTGGCACAGACTTCCACCCATGTTTTCTCTTCTGAGTGACCTGGGTCTACCCTCTGTCGACCCAGCAGTGAGCGTGGTGGGATAATGGTTTAGATGAGAGAGGGGAATGCCTTGTCCAGGCAGGAAATCTGTCTTGAATCAAGCAGAAAACTCTTTTTCACTACCCAAACTAGCCCTCAGGAGAGGTGGAAGTGTTGGAAGAACAAGAAACACAGGTAATTCAGGAGGAGCAGTTGGGAAGTCCTCTGTAGAGGCTTCTGTTCAGTCTTTACAGGGGGTTGTGACTGTCTTGCTTTCTCACGTAGAAATGCATTACAGCCATTAATGTGAACCAGTGTCAGCTGCTGAGCCGCATGTGCACATGGTGTGGACACTGCTGGTTGTCAGTCAGGAGTGTAACGTGAAGGCTGCAGGTAGGCTCACAGTTGGGAGGCAGAGAGATAATGTTGGGGGAACAGAGAGCCTGGAAATGGGGCTTGGAAAGGAATTATACTTCAGAACAAAATGGGGTCTCTCAAGTGTTTGTGCAGTCTAATAAGCATTTGTGGGACTGGGATAAAAGCATAAGAGGAAGAGTAACAATGGATGCTTAAAACCACCCAGCCCTTCTGTCTGTGTATCTAGTTTGTGCAAGCCCTCCCAGGTTACGTATTGTGCAAATGTGAAGTCTGCCGTGTGAAAGGATTAAATTTTTCACCAATGCTAGCTCAAACATCCAGCAAAGGGGTCAGATCCTGCTGAAGATGGTGGGAGTACTGTCAGTGACTGGGCATAAATACCTTGAGCATAAACATGTACCTTGAGCATAAATATGTATTTGGTTCCTAGGAAAGTTTCCGTCTGTGGCTCACCCCAGCTTTGAAAAGGTTAAGAGTGGCTGTTGCTAATACTGAAGTCCACTGGGTCATTTGACTGGTACTGAGGAAGCTACCCTGTGTCTTCGACCCTTCATGGCTCTCGTGCAATGTATGGGGTTAACAACACAATCCTTCTTTTCTTAGCCTTAATTGGGCTGGATCTCACACACCTTGGAGCCTGGCATTCCCAGCCCTCGCTGCTCAGTCAACTGGATTATTTCACAGGGCTTTGGAAAGTGTTGTCAGTATGTACTGTTGATGGTGGTGATTATTTAGGACTGATATGGGTGCTGGTATTGGAGTGAAGAAGGTCTGGAGAGCTACATTTCTGAGGGGCATTCTGGTTATGGTTAGCATGTTGCCTTGTGTGATCAGCTTTGCCAGTGCCTTACTATGGGCTGGTGCAAACTCTACCTATGTCCACAGGGATCTCCAGGGACGACTTTGGATTTGCAGCTGGGCTCTGTAATCGTGTCACCTCATAGATAAAATACCTTTTGCCTAGCTTGTAAAGTGTGCTGAGATCTTGAGCTACGGGTCTGTGCTAAGTACTATTATAGGTGCTATAGTGGGAGTCACCGGGCGTTGCTGCTGTAGGAGGTTGGTGAGTAAGCAGTGTGTCACCTTTAATGGCAAGCTTGTATTGAGGTTTGTTGGGGGATTAGTAATATGCCAAAGGGGCTGCAAGAGAGTCTCTGATTAGACCAGGTCAGAGTTGCTTTCTGAGAACCTGGCACGGGTGTTGGGACTGATATTCCTGAAAGGCAGGGCTGACTGCAGGCTGTTTGCCTACACTTCCAGGACAAGGGTAGATGTGTAAATAAAATGAGTTACACCAAGTAAATACCCAGGCTCCGAGTCCCTGTTTTGCCCTCCAGTGGAAAGTAGGGTAGATTTGCACCTTAGACTAAATGAGAAGTGTATGTAGCCCAAATGAGCTGGAGCTCATTTCATCAGAAGCTCATGAAAGCTTGTACTATCTATATCTCTAATTTACTGTAGTTAGCCTATAAGGTGCAAATCTAATTTGCCTTCTGCTTGACTTCAGATTAATATGGCTAATGACATGCCCCTCGAATGGAAAACTAGCCTGCAATCCTCTGCTGCTGCTTGCTGGAGGGGCAGCCATGTGATCGTTTTATACCGTGGAGAATAGGAGCATCCCTGTGTGTGTCAGTACTTGCTGCTGACATCCTGCACTCAAGAACAGGGTGGGGACGGGGTGAGCAGCGCCTAGAGTCATTGTTTACTTCTCAAAGTAACCACTGTCGACGCATGATGCAGCTGCATGGTGGCATTGCTTCAGCATCAATAATGCCCCTGGCATGAATTCTGGTATGTGCGGGGTGCACGCTGAGACAAAGCATTGCCAGCTAAATCACTGCTGGGAGCAGACAGATAATAGCGCTGAAGTAATGCCTTGCTTATGCAGAAATCCTACAGCTGCATGAGTCTGTTATACCAGCACCCCCAGAAGAACAGTGATTTGGGCTCTTGTACCTTGCAATGCTAAGAAGCAGAGCAGCTATGTCAGACAGAAGCTGTCGCATACAATGGGCCTGACCCCAGACCACGGTTAAAGTCAGTAATGAATAAGTGACCCTTGTCCTTGTGTTTTGAACAATGCCCTGAGGTTAAAGTACCTGGATTATCAAGAGTGAAGGAATGTAACAAATTCAAGTCATCTCTTGCATGTTAGGTTCATTTGTTTACTTGCTGCATTTCTCTTACTTGGGTTCATGACAACCTGGGAAGTCAGCTTCACTTATTTGTACCCTGTTTTACTGTCAGCACCTTGGTGCTGCAATGTTCTGGGGCTGTTGAAAAGTAACGGTCTTTAGTGGCATCTCTAAAACATTGTGCCAACTTCTGTTTTGGTCTCAGACTTTACAAACACTTGATTTTACAAAAATATTCGTTGTTGTTATTACTAAAAATATTGGCCAAGTGTTGATTGCCCCTTGAAACATAAGCCCATTAAAAATTTGAGTCAAAAACTTCAAATGCAGGTAAGTGAATTACAGACATTAAGCTTTTAAAATTAATTGCTTTGTTCTCCATGCTAAGCCATATACGGTTCACATAATGAATTACAGTTCGCTGCCATGTGTCATGCTTAACCTATGTGTTTCATAAGCTGAAATGTAGAGAAGTATCAGAACCGTCTGCTTATTGTAGTGATGTTTCATAGACGACACAGCTAAGAATTGCGGCTTCACATTTCACTGTGCTCCAGCTCTGAATTATTTAAATAGGGATGCAGGGAAATCAATGGGTTGTTGAGACTTGTGGGTATCCAGAGGGTTCCTCCAGGGGTTTGGATATCATGCTGTCTGCAGGCACCTGCGTCTCTGTCCCGTGTGCATGACTCTGTTCTTATATTTCAGGAAAGAAAAAATCCAAATTTCAGACGTTCAAAAACTTCTTTGCCAAGAAGAAAAGGAAGGAGCCTCCTGCTCCCAGGGGGGAAAGTAATTTGAAACCGAGCCAGTCCAGCAGCGATGTCAGCATCTCCGCACTAGACACCACTGCCCTTCACTCCCCAGCTGAGGCCGGGTAAGCCTGCAGAGCGAATCCAAATAGCCAGGTTGTACAGCCATCATGCAGCAGCAGGAGGAAAGCCAGAGCTGGCCCCTAAGGAGCAACCCCTGGCCAAGTCTGTGCAAAACAAGTCCTAAAGCTGACGGTGGAATTCCAGGAATTTCCTCTTTCCTCGGCAGCGTGCTTGAGAAGTCAGCACGGGGGGAAATCGTCCAACTCTTCCAGCCTGCAGCACTCCAGCCAGCCTCAATTTGATGCCTGCTGTTTGAAAGCCACCCTGGCAGCAGGGACTTTAGAAGCAGCAAATGACTCGGGGCTGCTGAGACAGGGAATGGTCATGAAACCGAGCGGCTGTTTCTGGCCATAAACAGGGCTTGTGAGAAATACCCTGCTCCATGGCTGGGGCAAAGGAGGAGAGAATAGCAGCTGAGTCCCTGGGTTCATTCCTTAGGGAGGTAGTTAGCCATGTTAGTCTGAAGTCAGTCAGAAGGCGGGATAGAGCTACACCTTTATTGACTAACTCAATAACGATATATATATGAGCGTGAGCTTTTGTGAACCCAAGTTCACTTCATCAGCATGTGACAAAGTGAACTTGGGTTCACAAAAGCTTGTGCTCATGCTCGCTCTCTAGATAGCTGTCTTATGTAGTTAGTCTATAAAGGTGTGTATCTACCCTGCTTTCTGATTAATCCCTACAACCGGGCTAGCCAGGTGGGGCTGTGCCATTGGTGATGGTTTTATTTATTTTTTTCTTTTTAAAGGCATCTCCTTTTGTTTCAGCAACCACATCCCGCAATGTGGTGGAGAAATCACGGTTCAATTTGCTGGCTGCACTGAATCCAGGAGGGGGTAGGGAGCCCTCTGAATATGTTGTGCCCCTACCCCATGGGCTTACTATTATTTCTGAATTGGGGAGGTGTGCACAAATCCATTTCAGATGGCTGTGCCCTCCAGGGAGCAGGCTGCCCCACTCTCAGCTGGGGGTGCACTTTTCACAGCCAGCCAGGAAGGTTACGTTTCCTTTAGAAAAGCACAGTGTAGGTTAAACCTGGAACAGCAAAAAGCTCATGCCCTTTTGTGAAAACAGCCAGGCAGCTCAGTGCTAAATCAGAATGCTGTTGAAATAATCCACGTCACTGTTTAATGAATCATAATGGACTACACGAGTTAAACGTGTCTCTCTTAAGGGGACAGATAAGTGGGGTGTGTGTGTACACCACATACTGAACTGTAGGAGAGGTGGGGGGCTGGCCTGCCTTGATAACATAGCCCTGGTGGAGTCGCTGTAGAGTCCTTTGGCTCCAGAGGCAATTACAGCAATTCACCTAATCAGTTGTCCCTTCCTAGCTGGTGCCTAGGGTGGAAGTGGCATTGATTTGTAAGAATAGGCTGCCGTCTTCAAATGTCCTAATCCATTACATCCTACCCGCTTGCTCATTGTCCCAGCCCCATCCTTCAGAGAGTAGAAACTGAAATGATGATTATTGTGATTATTGAAAAACTAGAGGTGGGCAAAACCTCTCTGAGTTGGTAAGAAATGAGATGCCCTTGTCTGTCAGAACTGTCAGGGGCGCATTGGCGCTGTTCATGCCCAGATCCCACCCTGGGCATGGACCTTATAGATACAGAGAGCATCTGAAGAGGTGAAAACTTTGAGGCCTGATCCTGAAGGTGCGCAGCCAGTGGGAATTCTGGGTGCAGCAGGCTTGTGCTGAGCTTTGTGAGGCATGTCTGATACCAGAGCAGCCTTGTAACATTGGCAGCAAATACTGGTGTTTCCTCATTTTGCTTTTAAATCTTTTAGGTATAAAATGTAATTTAAAAAGGATCGATTATGGCCCAAACCTCTGAGTTGTTCAGTGCTTTCCTCCAAAGCCAGAGAAACAATAAGCAGGGGCCAAGGAGCAGAGTTTCTACATCAGTCCAGCTCTCCAGGGGCTGAGATGATCAGGAGGGCTGGGCAGTTGTTGAGGGTCCTACCTCACTGCCCCTTGGTCCTATGTACATGAAGGTAGGGATCCCTCCTGAGTGGATGAACACAGAAGAAACTCCCTGAGTTGGTTTGCACTGAATCTCCACGCCAATATGTGGGTAAAACTAACACATAGGACAGGGGTGGCCAGAGTTACTCACCCTGGGAGCCACATCCGATCCTTCACCCAAGGTGGAGAGCTGGGGGGGAGCGACTCAGAGTCGAGGTAACCACCTCCCCTCCTGTACCACTGAACCGCTCTGGCTTTCCCTGTGGGGAGCGTACCCCAGGGTAGGCAGAGTGGCTGCAGCCCCCACCCCGCAGCTTGGTGTCCCCCGAAGCCACCTTGGGGGAGAGGGGTGCGGGGCTTTGGCTGAGAAGCCCTGGAGAGCCGCAAGCACTGTGCTGGCGAGCTGCAGTTTGGCCACTGCGGACATAGGAGCATCTGTTTCTAAATCCTCTTGTGCCAAATGCAGTGCATTGGGCTCCTAATGTGTTGAATGGTGGTTTAAGCCTGCATAACGCTTCCTCCTTCTCTTGGATGATGGTGGACAGATGCTGTGCTGAAAGCAGCAGGTCTGGGGGGCGGTTTGAAAGAATACAAGGCAGCACAGGAGGAGAGGGGACAGAGCAGCAAGAGCTAGGGATTGAAGGCAATGGGACAGAAAGTCAGTGCTGCCCGGGGGCATTTGAGAGTGTGGCCGGTTGCTGGGTTTGGATCTGGGGCTCTACATTCCTGTTCATGCTGCTTTAAGAAAGAGCAGCCTGTGGTGAGTGAATGTGGCTGAACGATTCGTTTGTGTAGGGAAGCCAGGGCAGAAGTGTAATGGCTAAAACATCTGCATTCTCTTTTCTGGCTAACAAGGAAGCTTTAGTTTGCAAGCCAATGTAAATAGACTGCCCAGGAGGACACTGTGAGTGTGCACGTGCACCCCCCCCCTCGCAGGACAGCTTGCACACACGCACACACACCCTCGCAGAACAGCTTGCACCTTCCTCCACTAGGGCTGCAGTGGCTCCCAGAGTCCCTGGTAGCTCTGTGTGTCATGGGCAAAAGAACCACACATGGGGGTTTTTTTTTAACCCCAACCTAAATTTGATGCTGGCAACAGCTCAAAGAGAGATCAGCTCCTCTGTCAGCCTCATCCCAAATATGCAATGTAAGGACAGTCCCAGGTTCAGAGAGGTCTGTGTACGCCCAGCCTAGAGTCAGTTTTGGGCAACAGATGAAATTGGGAAATGCCCAAAAAACGAGCAGCAGCATTTTGCTATAGTGATTAAGAATCTAAGTGTGCCCATCTTGCTAAGCAGAGACATTTCAGTGGGCCCTTGCCTGTGTGTAGAGCTTGTCACCCTGGGAAACACTTCTCTAAAAGATAACACGCACAGTCAGAAACTGGGGTTTACCCTTAGCATGAACCCGTGCAAGTACTTATCAGTGTGTGGTAATAGCAGTGGTAAAGGCAGGCGTTAACTAGCAGACACTGCTACAACACCGGGAAGAGCATGAACTCTGGCCTCCGCTTGTAGCACAAGAGCTCGTATTAGTTGGACAGGACAGGGAACACGCATCAAACATACGGGACTCCACTGAAACACGGGCGTTAGGAAGGGTGAAGTGAAGTAGGCCTTGCAGAGGTCAGTCCCCAGTGCTGGGGAAAAGAAGACGCTTCCTCTATGTGGCAGGAAGACACAGGGGCTTTCTTTAAGAAGGCGCACTCTCTGCCGGAGTTCGCTTCCAAGGTGAAGAGGGAATTCCAGGTTCAGAGCCCAGCGGCAGGGAGACCCGGTCCGTCTGGATTGCCCGCAGGAGGCACGCGCTGGGGCGGAGAGCGGAGTCTCCCCGACAGCTCCGCAGCGAGGGCTTTCCTGTCTTCACTTCCAGTTACTCTGAGGCAAGCTGTTCAATGCAGCTTGCGTCACCTCAAAGGCAGCGTGTCCAAGGCCTGGGTTACAAGTCTGGCAGCTGAGGACAGGAAAGAGTTGTTCGTTGTTTCCTGGTGAAATGCTGATGTGAAACCTGAGTGCAGCCCACAACTGTTGTCCTGTAGACATGGACTATGCAGGTGCCCTGCAAGCATAACCCGCTCGGGGGAGTGGGCCAACTGGGCTGAATGCACTTGAGCTTCTCTGAGCGTAGGAGCTCCTAGGCTTGACTGGCTTTTCAATCGGAGACCGCTGGTGCCAAGGGGTCATGGTGCAGTGTTAGTAGTGAGGCTTTCTTGGGCCCCATTGTCACTGCTGAGCTGCCCAGCTGGAGGAGGCACCGTAGCATGCACCTCCCTCCCCTGGCAAAAAACAGTTGTGTGTGCAACCAAGCCAAGACTGTTGGAACTGGTGCCACAACTGAGCTGCCACTTAGACATGGGTCCCGGCTATGCACTGAAATGAGCCGGGGAGACCATTGTGCTCCAGCAGTTCTGTTCTGTTTAGGTGGCCTGCAGAAACTCTCTGTACCACAGCATGTGCTGAGGCACGAACAAAGCCCCTTCATGTTGTGGGACTTCTTTCCTATTCGCCACTGGCA
>NW_017729029.1:53750579-53750828 GCF_001723915.1 Gavialis gangeticus
CCTGGCTATGCACTGAAATGAGCCGGGGAGACCATTGTGCTCCAGCAGTTCTGTTCTGTTTAGGTGGCCTGCAGAAACTCTCTGTACCACAGCATGTGCTGAGGCACGAACAAAGCCCCTTCATGTTGTGGGACTTCTTTCCTATTCGCCACTGGCAAGAAAAAATAGTCTCAGGGCTGGGCTGTTCTGCATCTCACGATTTCTTTGCTTCCGTCTATAGACTCACTAGGGGGGACCAGAAGGGTTTGG
>NW_017729029.1:53750839-53751108 GCF_001723915.1 Gavialis gangeticus
TTCTCAGGTCCCTTCCGACCCTAGAAACTATGAAACATAGACCCCATAGGCCCCCCTCTAGCCACCAAGGGCAGCTGGCACATAGCAAAGGGCTGCAAGGAGGTGGTGAGGAGCTGCTCTGCTGGTTTTGTGCCGCAGGGATTCCCCACGGTCCAGAGAAGTGTCTGAGTGGCTGGGATCCCTCTACATGAAGAAGTGACACGTGGGAACCTTGCTGGAGGGGAGAAGTGGGCTAACATCTAGCAGCTAGTGAAGGGAAGGGCTTTTGA
>NW_017729029.1:53756108-53772818 GCF_001723915.1 Gavialis gangeticus
GGAGAAGGGGGCTAACATCTAGCAGCTAGTGAAGGGAAGGGCTTTTGAATTCAGTAACTGGCATCAGCGTGGATGGATTTTCTCTAACAATAATGAAGGATGGAAATTTTTTTCAATCAAGGTCTCTGGACAGTGCTGGCAAATGCTGGGGGGGTTGGGGACTAATGGTAGAAAAGGGCAGTAAGAAGGGAGGGGAGATTATAAAAGAGTATTTTGCTTGTGCCACCCCTGGCTGGCTGCAGGGCAAGGCTCAAGGTGGGAGTCTAGGTGTTTTTACAGTATTTATTATGCAGGTTATGGTGGTGTAGATCAAGCTAGGGTGTTATGCCTGGTGCCGTGTAAACACTTAGTGAGATTGTGCCTGTCCCCAAAGTGTACAATCAACACAGAGGAGGTGCACAAAAGAGGGGAGGGGAGGCGGAGGCAGAGAGAGGGACTTGCCCAAGGTCACACAGTAGGGCAGTGGCAGCTCTGGGAACAGAGCCAAGATGTCCGAGTCCCAGTCAAATGGTGTCTTCCCGAGGCAACCACATTCATGTGTCTGACAGCAGAAGGCTAAGGCCTTTCTGGGGGTGGCTGCGAGTTGCTTACAAACCTTTCTTGCCTTCCAGATCCAAAGGAAGCCTGGGAAACAAAGCCCTGTCCCATGACAGTGTCTTCATTTTTGAATCAGCACCAGAAAATGCAGCTGGTGATGCATCGTCTCAGGAGAACATCCCCGGAAGAGTGAAGACCTTGCAGGTAAGCCCGTGTCCCGCGTTTATGGGGCTGGGGGCTGCTGTACATGCCAGGTGCCAGGCTGAAAAGGCTGTGCTTGGATCCTGTACCCAACCGCTTCCTCCTGGTGTGCAGCAGAGTTTGAAACTGGTATTGGAGTGCCCACAATACGCGTGGCCTTGCCGCAGTAACACGGCTTCCCTTTTCCTGCCCCAAATTGTTTACCACCTAGATTTCCCCCCTGATGAGGCACATCCTCTTCTGAGGGGCTTTCCATTCTGTACTTCCTTGCTTCACCTTTTGAACTAAAGTCATTTGTTTTCATGGATTTGTGTCAGTCTCTTGGCGGCAGTTCTGTCCTGAAGTATCTCTCTTCCATTGTCCAGTGGCAATGACTGCTCTGGGTAGGCAGGGTGATGGATGGGTCAGAGCATTCCCAACGACAGCTGTATTTATATCCTTGTTCTCTTATCGCTGTCAGCTGAGGAGACATTCTGCTAGGTCACTTCCTTCTTCCAAGGCACATGCTGAACCCTCCTTGACAACCTCCTTATCAATCCCTTGGTCATGGTTATTGCACTCGGACAGCTGCCTGACTTCCAAGACAGAAATAAAGATTTAAGGTTGTTCCTGGGACTGAAGCAAACTGTTGATAATATGTCCCAAGGCCATGGAGAGGCTTCATTGCAAACTGCTGCTGCAAAACAAGCTTGCATCACATGGTAACGAACGGAAGATGCGCAGAAGGGCTTCTGGCTCCACAGAAATACAGCTGAGGCCAAGTTTCAGGCCAGGATATTGCTTGTAAAACAATGGGAGCAGCAGGGGAAGGGCAGTATGTTTTCATATGACAGGCCTTGTTCAGGAAAAAGCACCTTTCCATTTTGTGTAGTGGGACTCTGCTCTCTACAGCTCCTCGAATGCTCTCCCTCTGCCATGCACTGTGCTTCACTGTGGCAGAGCACTGCCAGGGATAGATTCTACCCAAAAAGAGAGCACATTTCCTTTACCTTAATGCTTGTTTGGATCAAAAATCTGCACATCAGCAAATCCCGATATCGTCTTAGCAATAGTGGACCATCTATTTCTGCCAGTGCAAGAGAAGACTGAATTTTCTCTCTTCTATAACATTTTTCCCATTGCATTTTATCAGTTAAATTCATAAAAGTGGGGCAATTGCAGAATCTGCTCGCACTTCTTTACTTTGAGGTGGTGCACGTGGGTTACAGATCTCATTTGCTGGCTACATATATGTAGTTCTTTGGGCATGGACAGATGATCGCTTATCCTGGAGTAATTTACACTCGTCTGTGTACAAGTGCAAGTTACTCAGGCACTGACAGATGAGGAGCTGTCCCTGGGTGGCACCATGGAGGATGTAGCTCTTCAGTAAGCAATAGTCTGCCTACCTTTAGTAAATGACTGTCCTGGAATGGAAGTGGACAGACAACACCTAAACCCGTGCATCTTCCAATGGGAGTGTTTGACTTCTGATTCTTTCAGGGTAATTTGACTGAGAGGTATAACTCCTGGTTAGAGCTTATATCATTTGTCCACTCATTTTTTTTACACCTGCGTAAGTGTGTGGGCTGTCCATGCCCTTTGAACAGTGTGTCCTGTGTCTAGCATTTGCATTGCTTTTATTTCTCCAGTTGGTTTAGGGAACATGTGCATTGTGCTAGGACAAGTGGAAGCTGTCTGAAGTTAGGGGACTTGGGCCTGACTCTGCCCTGCTCCTTGGGTAGTCACATATCCCCATAGATGCAAAGCAGGGGTAAAATGACAGCACTCTGAAACCGAAGGTGACTCTATGGGCTGGATGCGGCCCTCGGGGCTTCCCACAGCAAGCAGGGAATGCAGAAGAGTGGCAGCCTTAATTTCCAGAGCTCCTGTATCCTTATTTGCCATCACTTTTCCTGCCACCAAATTTCCAGACCTGTGGGGAGCCCTGAAGGCCAGATAATGTGGCTGTGTACCAGATTAGGCCCACAGATTGGTCCTACGCATTGGATTTAGCTCATGCAGGGCAAGATGAGTTGGGTATCCCTGTTCTAAATGCATTATGCAGAGGTATGAATGGCTGCTAGGACTGCAGAGGCTCAGGCATTTGAGGCTTACAAATTCCAGCTCTGGTCCAGTAAGCTAAAGACCCTAAAAGCAGGCCCACCTCTCTGTCAGGCAGCCTCAGAGGAGCCACTTCTTGTTGAGAGGCAAAAGTTCTCTTCAGACCTTGTCTGTACTACAGCTTTGACATAGCTGGCTCAGGCCATGAGCTTCAGAACCGGTGTTTCCTGAGATTGACTTTTGTTTAAGAAGGAACATCTGGCTGCTTGTGGGGTTGCAGACTTTGTTTTATTTTTCTAGGATCACAGTCTGCCAGAGCAGTTTTTTTTATGCATTCTTGCAAAACGTTTCCCATACTCCCTGATAAACATATGTGACTCCTGTCCACATGATTCCTCCCTCTATACTCAGGCTTGGCCAGTGGTATTGGAAGAGGGCGAACAAGGTGATTCTTCGGGAGGCACCAACTTAATTTTCTCTCTTTGTATGAAATACACATGCCAGAAGGATCCTTCAGATCATCACCTGCTTCTTCACGCAGAGGCAGAGCCCAAACACTTTCGCTAAGGGTCTGTGAAGGGTTGTCTGTGGTTAGAAGAGTTTTGCAAAGGAGAGTTGTCCAAATAAACTACAGTTTTGGGAGCCACCAAGCCCCAGCCTCTGGAGGGCTGTGTGAGCATCCTGGTAAATGTTACCACAAATCAGTCTTTACCTGCGCTACCTAATCAAGTATCCGAGAAAGATAGGCATCTGTTAGGAAGAGAGATTAAGTGATTTGACTAAGGTCACTGAATTAATCTGGGGTGATGAGATATCTGCAAAAAGTAAATTGTTTTTAAATCTTTTGAACAGCAGTCGGCTCTCAGGAGTCCTCGAGGAATCAAACTGGGCTAGTTACTAATTTCTCTGGATGCTCTTTTGGGAAGGTTTCGAAAAGCTTCTGCCTGATAACTGGGTAGATGTGTTCTTAATGAAGATTTCTCCCTAAGAGTTAAAGCCATTGAAACACTTTGTTCTTCACTTCCTTTTGTGCCCCCCCCAGCTCCAGTTGCAACAGAACATCAGACTTGGATCTCCTCCTCTCGTTATAACCAGCAGGAAATTGGAAGACCCAGGTGCTGTTTCAGAAGATGACGGATTACCTAGAAGCCCTCCAGAAATTTCCACTCTTCATGAAGTTCTAACGGGTTCGCCAAGCAAGGTATGTACTTCATGCCATGAAAGGGCTTGAGGTTTAAAGTGAATTGTATAGAGTAAAGGTTGGTTGGTCAGCTGGTTTTTTTTTCCCTTTAAATCTGCAGTCAATATAAGTGTTTTGTCATCAGTTATTACGTTTACCTCCCTACCATCTTTTATTTGCACAAAACCCTCAGCTGTGAAACAATGGACAGAATGGTTTCCTTCTTTTAAACCTAATTCCCAAACTGGAAACAAGCAAAACCAAAAAAGTGCTCCTATTGATTTGCTGCCCAGTTTGCAAATAAATGTAAGAGGTTGTTAAAGATAAAATTGTTTGCAGAAGTTCAGCTCGTATTGGAAGAGTAAAAGATAAATGTCTAGAAAGATCAAACCTACTACACTTGAAATCTGAAGTGGATAAGCCTGGAGCACAAAATGATGATATTCAGCTGATGTTCCTTCTAGCATTGTTGATCTATGATGCCTTTGCTTCTGCACCTCACTGAAGACCCATCACTGAATTTCAGGCAGGAATACTCAGAGTCTAGGTTTCTATAATCACTGAATGCATAAAGGCTGCACTGCTGCCTTTAGTTTTTGTGCGCAACTAGAAAAATTGTATAATAACTAGCATCATCTATGGATAAGCTGGTGTGAGAGATACCTGGGGATGTGTTTTGTAACCATATGTCAGTCCTGGCCCAACTCAGCGTAGTCCTACAAAAGATACTAATTGTCTAGAAAATATTCCAGATGCAACTTAAAATATTAGAGACTACAGGTTTAAAAACCATGCCTTTCACTATCAAGTTCTGGTAATGCCTTCTATGTCTATGGACATGCAGGGATGGGCAAAAAGTCTTCAGGAATCACCGACCATATTGTAATAGTCCCTAGAAACAAAGAAGAAAAAAGTGAGTTCTGTTCTCATCTCTTACTGAGTTACTGAAAGCTGCAAGGATCAGCAAAGAGCGCTTTGCGTAACACTGCAATTCACTCGTTAGAATGAAAGGTAAAATATTTGTAGGTAAAACTAACACAGCTGGCAGATTTAAATCAAGTAGTCCTATAGACAGCGTCCTGACTTTGACTCTAAGGTCAGTTAGGATTAAAGGGAAGACCCAAGCAAAAAGGATTTAAACAGTAATGAAAGCAGACAGATAGCTTTTAAAACTCAGCCATTTGTCAACGCCTGCCATTATTTACATTCACCTGGATGTAGCTAATTAATCCAAGTTTACCATGTATGGTTGTGGGAGGTGAGAACTAGCTTCCTCTTTGAAAGGCCTGTTTGAAGACGAGTCAGAACATGGATATACCATCCCAGAATGGTCCAGCAGGATCTTAGAAGAGGTTTCCACAGTGTGCCTGGTGAGTGCAGTGAGTGAAGAAAGGCCACTGTTCCTGTTCAGTTGAGCAGTGATGGATGCCAGCACAGAAACTTCCAGATGAAGGCAGAGCAGAGGGGAGGTGGGAACACTCTTCACTTGCCCGAGGTACCGTATGAAAGGCAAAGCAAACAGAGAGAGAGAAGACATGATTTAAGGAATTCAAGTAACAAGTTCATGATGCAAGATGGATAAAAACCTGTTGCCCATGGGGGAGAACATAGTCCCAATAGTGATAGCAAGGGCACTTGAATGAAAAGAGAACCAAGTGCCTTTTGCCATCTACTGAAAGCTGAAGCTTGACAGTATTACAGTGCTTTACCAGTCAGGATTATGGCAATGGCCTGGAACTCATGTCTCTCAAGGGTGGGGAAAAACAAGGAGCAACACTCCATCAGAAAAGCATGAGCTGAAAAGCAGCTGTTGTCATAAAGATTTAGGCGGAGCAACATTTGGGTAGAGTGACTTGCGTGTTGAAGCATGAGGAAGTAGGATCATTCTTGGGTTCATGAAAGCCTTATTTCCTCAAGTGAAAATGTTATGAGGTTTAAAACATTTTCCTCCTAGAAGTTTATCCCTCTTGTTGAACTGGGAAATGATTGTTCTGCTGAAGGTCACCAAGGTAGCAGAAAGATGGGGCGGTGTGTATGGTGCTAATCTGGGACTCGGGAGACCTGATGAATTCAAACCCCAGCTCCACCCCAGAGGTCCCATGTGATTATGGACAAGTGAGCTTCTCTGATATGTCCACGTGACAAAATACAGGCTGGCGAGCCATCTTAATGCAACTATTTCATTTCTGGTGTCTTCTGAATGAAGGTATCACTGCGCTGTGCTGGGTGGCCATGCCCTCTTTGTGTCCATTCCCTGGCTGTAAAAGTGGGAAGACAGCAGTCCCTATCTCACAGGGTTGCGGTGACGATAATAATACATTAAGGACAGTGAGTCACTCAGCGAGTCCTGTAATAAAAGCCATAAAAGTGTCTTAGAATAGATTATTACAAAATGGCATAGGAATACAGAATGGGGGAACTGAGCTGAGCCCTCCAGGGAAGAAAACATGGCTAAAGAAACTAAAACTCCAGGTGATTCAGTGTGGGCGTGGGGGCTTTATTCATTTATTCCTTGTATTAAGAACTTTCTCCCTGTATTACAATGTTCCAGGGTGTTTCAGTGATGATTGATTTGAGTGAACAAAGCTGGTACTTCTTGTTCTGAATACTCAACAGTGGCAGAAAGTTAGGAGGCTGAGGCATGTATAGCTAGGCACTGAGCTGTTGTGCATTGCAGCCAAGTGCATCTGTGGTAAAGTGCATCTGATAGCATGGAAGAGGCTTCAGTCCTTTGCGTTGGATCAGCAATGACAGACGAATGAATAAACAAACGAATGAGACCCTATGCAGTGGTTAGTGTCCCATGTTAACCTCTCCTGTGTCCTTCCTGTTGTATTTTCTTGTGATTATCCTTTTATATTCGGTCCCTGAGAACTGTATATGTTGCTTCCCCTGACTTATCCTTTTCCTTATTTTATCCCACAGTCCTCCAACCCTGTTCAGCGCCATAGCTCTTTGAGTTTAGGTGGAACAGACAGTGAAGATGAACAGGTAAAGAGTTGCTTTTCCTGCTACTGAAGTGTTGGAGAAAGTTTGTGTGGTACTGATATTGCTACTCTTGTATCTGTTCTGGGTAGATGCCCAAAGGCAAACTTCAAAAGCATGGGTGGATCCAGGATTTTAAAAGGGGGAGGTATGAGAACAGTGACTGACACTGCCGGGGTGGCTGCATCCCTCCTCCAGCCTCCCCACCCCAAACTGGGGCAGGGAGACCACGCACGTGGGCACTTTTTTGAAGTTCCCAAATCAGGTAAAAAATCTCCCTCCTCTCTTTGCTGCACCCCATCCCTTCTCCCATGCGTTCAGGAGGACCTCCCCGCTCCTCCCCGCCTCCCTTCATCTTCTCTACTTACAAAAAGGGGAGACCCACCTGCCACAGCCACTGCTGGGGCTACGGAGAGTGGCTCTGTGGGGAGCCAGGCTTAGCTGGGGACAGTGGTGGCAACAGGTGGGTTCCCTCTCCCCGAGCCTGCTAGGGGCTAGCGAGGAACACCATAGGGAGCCAGGTACAGAGGGGGAAACTGCCTGCTGTTCTTGGCTGAGCCCAGCTTCCCCTGCAACCTAGCTGGAGCGGGGCAGGAGCAGCTGTAGAGCTCGCCCCACCTTTGGGTCAGCTGGGGACAGCGAGGGTGCAAGGAGATGCTGCTTAGTGTGGAGGGGAAGGGAGGAGGTGTTGAGAGTAGGGAATTCTTACTTGCTTAAAAAAGTGCCCAGCTACTGTTCCCACAGTGTGGTCTGAAGAAGAGGTGTAGCTGGATCCACCCCTGTTCACAACCAGTCCAGAGACTGGTGTATGTGTACAGAAAATTGCAGGTGAAGGAGAGTTTTGATCAACAAGCAAAGTAATATCTGAAATCTGCTTGTAGGTAACAGATGAGCAGAAAGAGGGGCTGCATTCTGCATTGTCTGCGTCGGTAGCTTTGGCATCTGTAGTCACACGATATGGACAGTAACATTAACACAACAGAGAACCTGTCAAATTAGCAGAGATAATATAATACTGAAAAACAATTTATTTATGGATACACATTTATATTTATATTGATTGAAAAGAAATGTGTGCACATGCTCATATCTGTGCTTACCTCTAAGGTCTAACAGTAGCTGCTGCCTAGTGAATCCCGTCTATCAGGGTGGTCGCATATAAAGCTCTTGGCCTCTCACAAGTGCCAGGTGTCCCAGTGGAAAAGGGCTTGAGCTAAACTGCAGCCTCCCTCAGGATGTCAGCAGTAGCTGGGAGAAGCTGGTCATACTTGTAGTCCAGCACAACCTAGTCATGACCCAATCATGACCTAGAAGAAGCTGGGGTTATGGTCTCTATGTGAAAACCTAGAGGACTTTCACCCAGACTGTCCATGTCAGCTGGGGCAGAACAGGTTTCCATAGTCTCCAGCATCTGTCAGACTCTCAAGGTAGGTTTGCTGTTTTAGTTAAGCAAATGGCTGGCAGATGTCAGATCATAACCTGGTGACCTCTGATCTCTAATGGCCGTAGCAAAGGTGCCAGGCATGTGCACACATTTCTTTTCAATCAATATAAATATAAATGTGTATGTGTAAACAAATTGTTTTTCAGTATTATATTATCTCTGCTAATTTGACCCCTCTCTAGCTGCAGACAGCCTGCTGCTCTCTGGTCACAGCCCATGGGCATGTCCTTCCCAGGCTCATGGATGGAAAGGGGAGGGGATGTTCATGGGCCCACACCAAATGCTGACACTGCCTGGAGCATGGGTCTCCTCCACATGGGAAACCCACTGAAGAGGAGGTTTAACCCTTCAGATATCCATGAGTAAAGGGTGAGCTGCAGATTGCACATGTGTGCACACAGCCCTGCATGGCGGCCCAGCTATGCAGAGCAGCACCTCCGAGGCCGCTCTTCTCAAACTCTCTGGAGAAGGAGCGGCCATTCAGTGCTGCTGTCCTGCCTGTGGCTGAGAGCCCATCCTGTCCTGTCTCCAGCTTTCTGGAGAGGCTGCCTCCCACTCCCTGAGACTGCAGCCTCCCACTCCCCTGCCTGCTGCTGTCTCAGGAAGCTGCCCATCCAGATGGGTCACACACAGGGCTAGAAAAAACCCTTCTCCAACTAGACGTGCATTATACAGCGAGTCTCTTTGCACATATCAAATTGTAATGTCTGCATTAGCTGACTTGCTTAATGGAAATGTTGCACCTATGTTTATCTGCATTTAAGAAAGTCTTTCCTTAAACCGTCGTCACCTTGGCTGTAACATACGTAACCGTTTTAAAGTAAAACTATGAAGCTGTGGAGCATACGTGTCTTAAATCAGAACTGTACTCCTCCAACAGATACCCTGAACTTAATAGCTATTTTGAATCCATAGCCCTATGTTTTACCTAACAGAAGTGCTATATGTTAAGAAAACTCTCACCTCGTCCTGCTCCTGGGATAAGAGGGGCTAAGTGCAGTGACTGGACTTGACTAGTCCCCTTGCCTTGCTGGAAGTGGTGATAACTTGCAATGGTCTAACCCTGCAATGGTTTTCTGCATTCCTGCTGCCCCCTCTTTGGGAAGCCCTCAAAGGGCATGTGTGTATTTGTACACAGCCGTCAGTGGTCTGCAGATTTATAAATGCACATTTCCTGGCTGTCTGGAAGATAAACACGGGCTATCACTCCAAAAACATAACAACATAAAAACATAAAGTAAATCACTTTCCCGTTTTCAGAGCTGCTACCCAGTGTCAAACCTTTGCCAAATTGCTTTTACAGAGCTCTAACTTCCTTGGCTTCTGCAATTCACATTAATTAAGAGCAAAGCAAAGTCCCAATTTGTGAGGATGAGGAAAGTTAAATTGGTATGGAAGCTGCTCAGGAAAAATCTTTTCTAGCTGCAGTGGTTTTCCTCTACACAAATACCAGTCATAGCAGGATGCCTTCCCTTAAGGATCTGTCCACCCTTTTAACTAAAAGCTAATCATTAAGGTAGAGACTTTTTATTGGCTCCTCTGCCCCGAAGAGAGCGAAATCAATTTCTAGTCACTGCTAGGAAAGCAAAACATCCCTCCCCTCACTGAGATGGGAATACAACACTGGATGTTCACTAAATCCTAGTTTTAGCATGTCCCAGGCACAGATCCTCAGGTAGTGTACATTGCCATGGAGCCCTTAAGAAGCAAGGGCTGATCAGCCCTGCGAGGAAGGTAAGTCTTACAGGACAAAGACAAGCGCAAGCTATTAAGTGCACAGAACCAAAATGCAGCAGAACTGCAGAGTCTGTGTTTTTTTTCCCCTCTAAAATATATGGCAACATGTTACATTCAGGGTCAGCTGCATTTTTGGGCAGAGTGCCAAAAACCACTGGCAACCCCTACCTGCAAGATGTTGGCATGCAGGGGCGGATGGTGGGGGAGCCACAAGAGGCCCGAACCTTGTTGTGGCAGGGCAGCCCTGGCCCCTTCCCTGCCGTCCGCCCCAGCGCACGTGCCAAGCAAAATGCCTTTGTATGCCGTGCTCTGGCACCCGTGCTGGGAGATGCTTATCCCCTGTGTTGCATGTCTTGTCAAACCGTGGATTGGAACCCATACAAATGCAGCAGCGGAGTTTGTACAACAGTGCGTCACTGTTTTCAGGATCAGGCCACTGGTACGCTAAATGGGCACAGCCATCGTTTTAAAACTGTGAGATGGAAGAATTTGTCTGTGGGAAATGGGTAACAGCATTACAATTTGTGTTTCATTCTAGTGAACCGTACAGATTTCTTATTAGTCCTGTAGAATTGTAATCATTTGCTTCTTTCCCAAAGACGTGTTTTTTATTTTTCTTGAGGAATGTACACACTATGAAAAAAGAGAGACCTAAAATGACTGTAACAGATTCGGTGGGGAAGTTGTTTTAATTCTATGAGCTGAAAAGCATCAACAGCAGCAGTTACTTTTTCTTAAATGGAGATGTGTATGATGAGACTGATATTAGGAATATAGTTGGGGGAAAAAGCCTTTTGTAGCACAGCTTCCATTCTGATTCTGGGTTTATAAACCAAACTGAAAATGACGACTCATTCTTGCAACCAGAGTTCAAGGTTTATTTTTCGTTTTAAAGGCAGGCAACCAGATGCAGCCTGTTGGTTTAAATTAAACTGGATGAGCCCTTGGTAAAAGCCAGGATTGTTAACAGATCCTTTTTAAAGTGACTCTTTTATGGATGCTCTTAAGATAATGACTCTTTTAAAAAAAATTGCAAACTTGACTGTATTTCATCAAGGTAGCCAGTATTTATATTGGAAGTCGTAAGCCTTACATTTCATTAAATCCTTGTCCAGTGGAATTTTTCTTTGAATGGAGCTCTGTGCCATCCTGTTTTCTCCAAGTCCTGGCACTCTCCTGTGTACTGTAGATCACTGACTCGTAGCTTGATGCTGCATAATGCGATATAATTATTCACAATGTGGGAAGCTGCACATTCTTGTCTGAAGAGTCTGTAGGAACATTTTATTTACTCAGCATTGATTACATTTCCCTGACCCTGAGTTATGTTTCCCATTCAGGCAAACCCCAAATCTGAATGCCAAACCCCTTACAAACTCCCATGTTTCATGGTACTGTGGCTTGAACCATAGAAAACAGCAATTTTTTAATGTTAAAGCTCATTTGAGTGCCTATGAAACTACCAGTCTCCCGGCCAGCCAACCTAGTTTGAGTTTCAAACTAGTCACAAAACCAGGCAAGCTTTGCCTAGCTTTTGGGTTTCAGTGCAAACGTGTCTGCCTGCTCAGTTTATAAGAGAATCATCTTTTTCTGCGCTACAGACATTTGGTTCCCAAGGCTAGTTATTGTGGGGATGTCTGTACCTCCAAAACGGTCCAGGGCTGCTAGATGCAATGGGGAGCAGGACTGTTGTGTGAGTTCATTGGGGGGGGGAAATGAAAGCACCGAATGACTGCCTTTGAACCTGAGATGGTAAGGAGCAGTGAGCACTAATACTTCTGTGCCTGTATACTGCGCACTGGCTGCTACTGTCCTGAGGAAAAAGCAAAGGGGACCTTGTTTAAAAAAACTGCAGCAGTGTCTCCTGCTGGTGCAAGTAGGTATTGCTAATTGCTCATTAATATTTATAGGACCTGGGAGAGGGGCGGCAAAAGCTGATAGTAGGCAAAAGGAAAGCTCAGCTGTGCCCCACTTCTGTGTCAGGTACAATCAGTGACAAAGAAATCCATTGGCATGGGACACCTGCTCTTTAAAGTGCTGAAAAATTCAGCAGCTAATGTCTTAATGCCATTTGGTTTTGGAGTGAAAACACTCAAAACCAGTCATATGAGCTAGAAGAAGGTGGCAATGGGGACTGCTTTCTCAGGTACAGGAGAGCCAAGCAAAATACATAACGACGTACTGGTGTTTTACAGATCCCCTCTGAAGCCCCCTGTGCAGTCCTTGCCAGTCCAGCCTCCCAAGCCAGCAGCATGCTTCCTGTTGACTTCAGCACTCCTGCCAGTCCTGTGGGCTGTCTGGATACTTCTGCAGCTAAGCACAGGATTGCACTAAACCCACGGAAACAGAGAGTCTTCACCAGTAAGAACCAGCAAATCCTGGTAAGTCTTGCTGTGGGGATGAGGGCACCATGGGAGATGCTGGTGTATGTCATGTGCATCCCATGAGCAGGTTCAATACCAGAATAGGTGCGACTGATTCCAGTGGGAATTGTCCTGTGGGCTTTAATAGAGAGTGGATCAGACAGCTGTCCTGTTTTGAGCTGAAACTCTTCCTGTGCAGCCAGGAGCAGGAGAATTGTGCTAGGGTGAGAATTAAGTTGTGGAAACAAATTGACACAAATGATCAACAGGATAATAGAGCAATCTGTGGAATAAAGCAACCGACAGATCGGCTTAGTCAGAGCTGGTCAAAAGATGAGAAGTCAGTCCTATGGAAAAGTTTGGGCCCAAAGGTTTTTTACTTGAAAATTTCACAACTGTAACTCCAAAGGATTTTTGGAGGGTTTTGTTCAAATCAAAATGGGGGGGAAAGAAATCAAGTTTTTCTCCCCCTCCTCTTCCTTTTTCCAATGGAAAAAAGCAAAGAGAGGGCAAACCTCCTATACCCAAAAGTTGATTTTGGTTTCATCGATGTGAATAAAACTGGAAACGGTTGTGTCCTGATTATTTCAATGAAAAGGTTTTGAAAGATTTATTTATTTATTTATTTATTTATTTATTGCAAAAGGGTTTTGTTTTGGGGTTTTTTTGTGGGGGGGAGGCAGGAAAAGCTTTTGTATTGCTTGACAAGATGGTTGTTTGTTTGTTTTTTAAACAAACCTTTTCTACAAAAAATAGTTCAACTAACTCTCTTTTGAATCCTTTGCATCCCAAAGTTGCACTACTGTAAGAAGCCTTGGACTAGCCTTGGCCCTCGCAGCAACTGGGGTTTTGAAACCTAACATATGGAGCCTTGTGATTTCCTCCATTTGCAATGGCAGAGGGGATCACAACTGGGTGGGGAGGCTTCTGCTGGGAGAAGACACTTGTTCCTCAGACCCTGAAAAGTATATTGTGGAGGTGGGGGGCGTATAGGATGTAAAGGGTCTCTCTGGGAGCAGTATGGCAGAGAGGTACAGAGCAGCTCCATGCAGCATATTTTTCTCTGCACCAAGAGCTTGTCCAAATGAAAATCTTTTCTGGAACAATTGTTTTTAGGAGGAATAAGGATTCCCTTGCTTTTGTGGCTTTTTTGCTCTTGGGACTAGGGAGAAATACCCTGCCAGGTGGACTGAGATATAAGGGAACATGTTTCCCCACAGAATCTGTGATGCTCTTTGTGCTGCAGCCCATGAAAGCATAGCCATTTCTGATCTCCTGATGACATGACATATCTGATGTATTCTCCTCTATCCTGCCATGAGATGCTTTGAAAGCATCTTGTGTCAAAAAATGTCAATTCTACAATTATTCTGAAATCAAAGAGTTGCATTCTGAAGCATGGATGTCTTGCTCAGATCTTCATTGCAGTGGCAACATTTATTCAGGGCATGGTTTAAGTTCCAGTACAGGATTTTTTTCCCCCATGTGTGTACCAGTATGTATGTGTATGTGCTTGTTTTTTATAGACAATGTAAGCTGTGTGCATAATTTTTTACTCTGAACTCATTGCATCACGGTAGGTAGAGCAACTGGAAAATGAGTTGAGCTTTCCTGAAGCTGGAGAAAAGAAGAAAAGTTTGGCAAAATTACTTGACAGTGACCAGCAGGAAACTAACTGGGAAGGTAATGCCTAATTTGAAGGGTGTGTTTTTAAATCGTATAAATGAATTTTGGTGGAGATTACGAGTCAAGCCTATAGAATCCAGGTTTGACTGAAAGCTGTATTATAGCTAGGCTGCTTTTGTTTTGTTTCGTTTTTTTACTTTATTTTATTTTCATAAAATCATAAGCTCTTACCCTACTGTCAGGCACTGGCAAAGTAGCAGTTGGTGGCAAGAAGTGTCATGTGCTGTGCTAAACAAGCAAGTGACGGTGATGCTAAATGGGTTGATCAACGTTGTGGAAGGCAGTAAAAAAATGGATAGGAGTAACTTTTACTAAAGCACATACGTCACAGAGGAGCCTAAATCTCATTGGCAGGGGCTTAGCTTTCAGTTTTAAAAATGCTCCCCTAGGCCCATGAAAACTGCCTCACACCCTGCCCCTGGAAAAGGCCATCTTGAGAGATGCTGTGAAGTGTGTGTTTAAAAGAAGTAAGTACATTTCCCTTGATAACTCATTCTGAATGCAGTAGTAAAATCAACTGAAACTTTTACAAATTGTCCCAGTTTTTTACAAGCCCCGACGTCAGTCAGTGTGCCATAAACCCACTGAGTGACTGCAGTGATAGCCAGAACATCAATGCTTTGCTATTAAGCCAAGCTCATGGACCAAACCCACAGGGCACTTAATGTTTTCTGTGTGGGGCTTAGTGCTTATGGCTCTCAGAAGTGAAAGAGGGAGTGAGGATTCTCAGCATCTCACGGGATTGGCGTTAAAGTAAAAGATGGGTGAATGCAGTCCAGCTCTTTGGCCTCATTTGGTAGGTAGCTCAGCATCTTCTACTGCCTTTACAAATCACCTGGAGACCTGCTGGTCCCAAAGTATTTGGCCAGATCTGTAAGCTCAGATTTTGTTAAAAGACATAATTCTGGGAGTTAAACTCAGAAACAGCACAACAACAGGAAAAGCTTTCCACTGCTGGTACTGTGGGTTGTATAGTCCTGAGACTGCTGATATGTTAGTTATTATGGTGATTTTGTTATGGCTTGGATACTTGAACTCAGGGAATTGGACTGAATTCAATAATTGAGCAAGCACCAGCCAGTTCTCAGCCCTGCTACGTATTCAAATGGAAACCACACTATTTCACTAGCGCATCACCCGTTTCAATGTATTTTGACAGTGTTTGGGCATCTCACAAATGGCTTGAAAATGTTTGGGAATGGTTAGAAAGTAACCGAAGTGCACAAAATGAATGA
Source organism: Gavialis gangeticus (assembly GCF_001723915.1). NCBI lineage: Eukaryota > Metazoa > Chordata > Crocodylia > Gavialidae > Gavialis > Gavialis gangeticus. The sequence continues at coordinate 53,771,520 of NW_017729029.1, forward strand.
GTCAGAGCTGTTGTATGAGCTGTAACCTTACAACAGAGGTTGTTTCTATTCTACTCGATACAGGTTCAGCAGTCCAGGAAGAGAGAAATGTAAAGGGGAGCAGTGCTAAGGAGCTACCAACCACAACAAAGGCTACCAATGTTGCAGATCACTCCTGGAGTTCTCTCCCAATGGCAGAAGTATTTTGTACTGTGCTGCAAGAAGATTCATGCTTTACAGAAGCAGACCATCACTGTAAAGTATCTGCATCCTGTCCGAAGGTTCAACCTTCTCTAGTGAAGGCTGAGGAAGAGACCAAAGCAGAGGAGGAATCAGGATCTCGCTGCTTTGAGGAATCTATTGGCGAATTCAAGTTGCATCAGCAAAATACTGATCCAGAAGAAATTGCACCCTCTGGTTCCCTACAGGCTGAAACAGAAGCAGCTGTCTTTCTGGATATGTTAACATCAGATTTAGGTAGCCGCTGCATGGAAAAGGAGGCTGTAAATGCAGTGGAAGATGCCATCCAGGGATCTCTAACAAACCTTATGGACCAAAGTGACAAAGAGTCTGAAGACTCGGGTCTGATGCTTGTAGGTAAAGCTGAAGATCGTCCATGTACTGCTGAGAGCAGTTTCATCCAGCCCAACCCAGATCCTGCTCTGTGTATATCACAGGTTCATTTAGCCATTTTGGAGGCTTCCGCTGAGAGGGAGAAGACGGCCGTTTCCATGCTTGAAGACACATTGGCACCAAAAGACATTAAAGAAACATGCGAATTTATAGAATTTAAACCACCCACAGACCTCACAGAAACAGAAAAAAGCTCGTCTGTGTCCATCTTGGAGGTAGACTGCACGCTGCCTCAGAGCAAAGCAAACAAAGACTTACCTTCTAAAATGCCTTGTCCTGTTGCAAAGATTAGTCAGGGCAGTCAGCAGACGGGCGCATCTGACAATTTGGAAAAACCTTCCCTCGGATGCCTCGCCTCCTCAAGCCTGGCAGGTTTCAAGAGTTATTTCCCTTCTAATGGCGATGTTAAGGAGAACCAGTCAGGCAACATCACTTCTCAAAAGAAAAGAAAGAAAGAAAGCAAATCCTCAGACAGTGTGAAGACTCCACTCAAATCTGCTGCTACTAAGCCAGTTCGATTCACCATTGCTCCCGCCTGGCAAAGATCTCTTTCAGGGGGGTCCAGCTCCAAGGAAGACTCCTGCGCTAGAAGCTCCCCAACGTCACCCATACGGCCGGAGTTCTTTGAAGGAACAGCAAAAGAGCACGCTTACTTCGATGCAGCCATGCAAGAGTCTATCAAGAACA
>NW_017729029.1:53777818-53796797 GCF_001723915.1 Gavialis gangeticus
CCAAGGAAGATTCCTGCGCTAGAAGCTCCCCAACGTCACCCATACGGCCGGAGTTCTTTGAAGGAACAGCAAAAGAGCACGCTTACTTCGATGCAGCCATGCAAGAGTCTATCAAGAACAGCCCAGAAGGCTTTGAGAAGGGCAGTGAGTGCGGTTTGAACTCCTGCATGGAGTGGGCAGAAAATGTTGAAAGCCCGTTTGGAGTCAAACTGAGAAGAACATCCTCCTTACTCAAATATCACAGCGATGCACATACTGAGTCCCCAAAGCTGATGCCATCAACGACTCAGGCTCTCGCGCCTGCTTCTCTCAAGGAGAATCACAAAGTGGTTGGCACTGGAAAGCCATCTCAGGGCCTGCCAAGCAGCACAAAATCATTAGCTAAAAAATCTGATCTCCCAGAAGGAAAAAGTCCTCCTAGAAGCAAACCTGAAGAAGTGACAAAGAAGCAGCATGGCAGCAAACCGTCAGGTATTTGCACTGTATTTTTGTCCAAAATTGTTGAGAACAAAAGCCATGCTAAACAATTGCAAAGAGTGGAAAAAACAGGAGTATAAATTCTCTCTGATAGCCTAGACCCCAAGGTAGAGAACCACATTCAGCTCTGCCTTCATCTGGGTTACATCAGGGCTGCAATTTGGCCTCATAATTTGAGTTTGGCTGTTTGGCAGAGTTCTTAGCTTCCAGATATGTGGTAGGAGCAGGAAAGAGTAGCAACCACACAGTAGCTGGAGGGGCAAATCTTCACAAAGAGGAGTTTTTACCTATGCTTCTTGAAACTTGCTGGTGCTTTACACGTGGTTTTCAGGCTACTGCAATTTAGAGCATAACCAGTTGTCACTTTAGTTGTGATGTTTTTTTTAATTACCTGACACACAATATTTGGGATATGGAAAGGCAGCCTGTTTTTAGCTCGACTAAGTAAGAAAGATACCACATTTAGTCAAAGGATGTAGCTTTGAAAGCTAAATCTTACTTCCATTTAAGTCAATGGGAGTTCTGCCATTGACTTCAGTGGGCCTGAGGTCAGGCTTAGACTCCAGCAGAAAAACAGGATTAACATCAGCTATTGCTAAGGAGCCAGGACAAAATCAGCAGGTAAAGCAGATTTGTCTTCCCACTTCTCAAAGAACAGGATAGATACTGAACATTTTAAAGCACCAGACTCTTTAGCTTTTGGCCAACCTAAATCCATTCTCTGCTGTGAATATGCTTTTTTTGTAGAAAAAGTCCCTGGTCCACACTTGGAAACTACTTCTTCTGAACCAGCCTGGGTGTCTATGGCAAAACTAAAGCAGAAAGGTTTCCAGGGCCATCCTTTTGCCAAAGGACATAAAGTTGAGGACAGACCTTTGACTAAAATGGATCAAGAAGAGGTACGGTGCAGTTGGGTGCCTAGTGGTGGGTGAACTAGGGTGGTTGCAAATGCTGTGTCAGCATGGGTGGGCATCTCTGCAAAATGCTGCATTTTATAGTCTTGGACTGCAGGCTTTTAGCAATGTATGCAGTGATGTTCTCAACACCTGCAGGCTGACGCTGGTGCAAATGAATAGATGTTTGTGTGACTGGGCCTCAGTTTCTGTAGTTCTCCATTCCTGCACTCCCTCACTCTTCTTGGATCTTGACCTCTTCAAGGGACGTGCCCAACACACAGGGTAATTGGAAGCAGTCCCAAGCCTGCTCTAAGTTTTGACAGGTTTCCCCTGTCCCTCTGACCTGCTTCAGAGAACAGTGGTCATGGGGCAGGACTGGGACTTTTCTGGCTGGTCCCCAGAACTCCTGTGTGACCCTGGAAAAGTTTCTTGACCTCTGAGCAGTTCTTCCCTATCTGCAAAATAGGAATAGCACAACAGTAGGGTTGAGAGACATAGTCACTAACATTTGTAAAGGGCTTTGAGATACTTGCACACAGGTTACCATGGAAGGCTATTTCAGTGATCCATGTGAACGTAAGAGTATAGCAGACTTAATGGGGAGGGGGTACGACAGCACAAGCAGTGATTGCTAACCACAGCAATAGGAAGCTGTATAAAGAGAACCGACCTCCCCTGGTAGATCCCCTGCATAGCACCTGTGCCTGCCTCTTTCGCTCTTGCCGTGTTCTCTGAGTCTGGCCCAAAGAGATGCGCTGCCTGGCTTGGAGACATTGAGAGAGCTCTGGAGCAGATCTTTCCATCTGTATCCTCACTTGTGGGCTCCTTATTGGACTTTTTTTTTTTTGTCTTAAAGCAAGTGACCTGTGCTAGTGACAACTTATTGAGGAAGAGCGCAGCCCCTGGCCTGTGCCCTCAGGAGAAATCACAGATGAAGATCACGTCTGCTGCAGCAGGTATGTAAGAGACTTGTGTGCAAGAGAAAGAGAAAAAGTAATTGTCAAGATCTCTGTTAGTCACTAGTGATTTTGGGGTGTCTCCATTCTGAGGGGGGGCCCAACTTGAGACGCTTGATCTTCAGAGAGCAAGGGCTCAGCGTTTTGAGCCATTACCTTGGGTCTAGGCCTGGACATGATGCTTCTCACCAGCTTATTCCAGAGAAGGCATGTGGGGAATGTGAGGAGCCTTAACTGTGGTGTCAGTGCATGGAGTGGAGGAGAGGGAGTGGAGATTTACTGCTGTTAGAGACCAGGAGTAAATTGCATTTTCAAGAGATCAGGGAGGAAGGAGGGGAGGGATGCTGACTCAGAGGTGTGTGAGTCATGATGCCTTTCTGCTCTGCTGCTGGTTTGGTGCAGCTGATGTCTTTGCTGTCCTGCAGTCCTGTGCCTAGAGCTCCCATGGCGCACAGACAAGTCAGATTTGCAGCTGAAAGTACATTGGGGTAAATGCAGTCCACAAACTTCAGTGAATGGGCTATCTCCCCCCGTCCCGGATGGCTGGTGGGGCAGCAGATGGCTGCCTGAGGAACTGCCCTCTCACAGCAATGTTCGTGTCAGCTGCCAGCTCAGCCGTGCACAATTACAACACAAGCAAGTGGTTTTTAGATGGACTCCGGGATGTATCAGTCTGATCCTCAGACTTGCTAAAGTAGTTACAAAGCTCAGAAAAAGGAGGCAGGTGGGAAGCTCGAGTATGTCTTGGCCTTCACGAGTGGGAAGTCCCCTCTTGGAACAGTGTCGGGAACGGCTGCGGAGCACTCCCACGTCGCTGTGCTCGTGCTGCCTGAGCCGATGGAGGCTCTGCAGCCTCCGCTGGCAGTCCAGAAGCTGGCTGTGCCTGGCCTCTCAGGCTTTGAACTCTCTCCTTGGCTGAAACTCAAACCATCTGTGGGCATTTAAACTTTTCTCCATGCAGTCTTGCTCCAAGGATTGTCCTGATGGTTCAGTGTCTTCATATTGATGCTCAGCTCTTAAACATTTTACACATCTCTGATCCAAGTTGAAGTCTCTAACATGCATCTGTTCAGGAAAGTGCCAGGTCCTGCTGCCAGGGTAACAGCCAGCATTATCAGCACTTGACCAACAAGACAGGAAGATTGCCAAGATCTCAAACCCTTCCACTCTCTGGTTGTCCCCATATTAAATAGTAATTTGCCTGGGTTAGGTGGAGGTGAATGCCTATATTCGATGTCCAGAGCAAGTGTTAAACCAGGTTGTGCCTTTTGTCTTTCAAATGACTTCCAATAACTTTCTCCTACCCCTGATATGTGATGCAGTGTAGATGTGCCCCAGGCACCGAGCATGTAGGTGCCAGACTCCTGTTGGCACTTGGGTTCCTGGTTCACTTGGGCACTTCGGAAAAATTTTCCATGTATCTAGGGCTTTGCTAGGGGCACAGCGTACTCCCCGAAGGACACAAGCAAGGCTGCTCCAGGGTCAGGGTAGATGAGATCGGCCAGCTGAGTGGACCTCAAGGGCAGGGAACTTCCCTTGGCTTTGACCAGGAGTCAGCAGATGTTTTTCACTGATTTTATCATAAGCTCTGCTGCTGGCATCCACAAACAGCTTCTGTTTGCTCTGGCAGTGGAGCACAGCATCCTGGCCAGTGCTGGAGACCAGGCAGCCGAGTCATTGCCAAGAAGATCGGACTGCTAGTTCCTGTTGTGTCATCACTGCGTTGCAGGCATTTTTGTGCCTCAAGCAACAGGGTTTTATGTGGCCTTTAGAAGATGTTGCTCTAAAGAGCAGGACAAAAGTTGGTTAGCAAGAGCTGTGCTTTTAACTCCCTGCTATGCTGATGATGGCTCTGGTGTTGTTTTCAGCAGGTGCAGTCGGATCTGCTGCTCAGGAAGCATCTGGGGCTCCCACTGCTGAAAAGGAAACAAGACAGTCCTCTAACCTGCCAATGACACCGTGCGGCCCTGTTGAACCCCCGTGGCTGTCCCTGGCCAAGAAAAAAGCTAAAGCTTGGAGTGAAATGCCCCAGATTGTACAATAGCAAACAAGCTCAACATTAGCAATAGCTGTATTGATCCCACCCAGTAACTTCTTCACTGTGACCGACTTTTTTGAGGATGAAATAAGAGCCTTGGACTTTTCAGCCAGTGACTGTAAATATGTGAAGATGACCTGCCATTGCAGGGGTAGCCACCGGCAGAAGGAAACCCAGCACTCCCCATGTCTAAATTCAGCTAGGAAATTCTGGCTGATCACTACATACTTATGACGCATTTGACAAAGAGATAGGGACGCTGCAAGAAAAGGCATTTTGGGACATTGATGCACTTCCCGTCCAAAACATATTTGTGCAGTATTTGGTCTGATTTTCCTATGACTCGCATTAGGGAAAGCCTTCGCAGCTGTGCACTGGAGCATCTAGACTGGCTGTCACTGGTGTTGTGATGATTTCCGCTCTGATGTTGGGATAGGGCAGATCTGCCCATGCTCTTGGCTTGTGTTGTATCCGTTTCATAGTGGCCATAAGCATAAAGGTGGGGTTAGCAGACTCTTGATTTGCAGGCAGCTAGAGGCACTTGGACGTGAGCATCCAACTGCATAAAGTACCACCCGCGGAAGTGGCCCAGACCTGCACGCCCTCTTGCGTTCTGTTTCTCAAGGATTGGAAAAACGCTATCTCCTTTACGGGCCAGGTTCTGTTCTGGTGACGCCTTTGTAAATCTGGAGCAATGTCCCTGGACACTGAGTGTAAACATATTACCAGCGATAACCTCCGTAGTTTTAATTTCTGCTCGCTAGAGATTTCTTCCCCCAAACTGTTTTAGCAAGAGGTCCGTTGTGAAGGGAGTGGTGGGAAGGGAGGAAACCACTGGGCTCTCATTGGAAGGATGCCTGCTTAGAGCAAAGAGCAGCCCACTCTGCATTTGCAGAGCTTTGAGGTTTACACAGTCACATTTACAGTTAGAAACAAAGCCTGTTCTCCCTTCGCTCCTCAGCTCACAACTGAAGTTAAACGTTAGGACAGTCCAGCTACAAGCAGCCCAGCTGGCCGTCACTGAAGTCTGTAGCAGTCTTGCCATCGATGTTCACAGAAGCTTTGCAAAATGCCGTTCCTAGTGGTGACAGCTGAAAAACGCCCACCTGCCCTTTCTTCTCGCTGTAGCCTTGCACATTATAAGACATCTTCTGTTTACAAGCAGTACAAACAGGGGGGCCTGGCTTGGCTGGTGGAGTGTCTTTAGCAAAAAGCTGCCTCATGGCTCTTTGTTTTAACTTGGCAGCATGCTGTCAGGTGATAGGTGGAAATGCGAAAGGCCAAATTTGATCTCAGAGCAGCTCATTACCAGAATTTCTACCTCCTAGTTCTGGCCTGAGCTTAAATCCATAACTAAATCTGTATCCAGTGTTAAGGGCCAGATTTTTAGAAACATATTCATGCGGATGAATGCTTACTCTCACAAGCCCTCCCGCTGAAGCTAATGGATCCGTTCATGTGAGTAAAACCACTGGAAAGAATATGAGTATTTCCGTCGGCTCAGTCATTTGGGCCCGTTTTACCACACGTGTGTCTCTCTTCTGAGACATGAATCTTCCCTTGCAAAGAACTGAAGCACTTGTGTTCCTTTGAGTACTATGTAAAAGAACAAACTCGGCGCCATGTCCTGCACTTTTGGAGAGCTGATGTCACAACCACGGGGTTGCTTGTCCCTCTGTAAAATAGGCACTTTTCTATATTTTGAAATTCCTTTTTCACTTCTGACTAGTCTGGATTGCAGTCCTTCACCTTAACTACTGCAAGCCATACCAGGATCTCTCTTCCCCTGTTGCTTTTACCTTCAGTGTTGTCTTTCTCTTCTCTAATGTACGGTATGTATATGTGTTTTTGTAATCCTTGCCTTGAGCTTCCTTTTGTATTCCATCTCCATATTTGGTTTACTATTAAATGCTATTGTCATAATGGGTCAGCCAGAGCTCTGCTTCTCGGGTTGGGGAAGGAAGAACAGTGGGGCCTTAATAGGGGAAGAGGCCTTTTGAAAGGCTATGGGAGGGATTGTGGGGTTGTCTAGACCTCAGACTGGGAGCACTTTGAGTCTAGGACTGAGAGAGGAAAGACACGAGATTTTATTTGGGGCTGTCAGGCTAGCTGAAGTGTTGTTTCCTGGCAAAGGAACTGATGTGAGGTAGGCCAGGAAGGAAGCTCAGTGAGCCAGGGCATCGCTGAGAGAGTTGCCCTCTCCCCTTTTAAAAAGATAATTAGCTGATCAGAAGAATTTGGCTGCCAGGGGAGAGCTTTCTGCCTGACATTGCTGAGTCAGATCTCCCCAGCTCTTGGTCACCGGCATCCTGTAACCTTGAAGAGCATGTTGTTTATAAAAACCAAAGAACAGGCTTCCTCTACAAAATCAAAGCCCATGGGCCTAATATTAGCCTTGATCACATCCTTTAATAATGAGGGTATTTGACAGCTCCTGCTGTGCTTGCCAGCTGGCCAGCTCCATGCTGCATGGTGACTTGCAGCCAGGAGGCAACAGAATAGGGAATGCAGGGAGCACCCACAAAGTCCCTCACCCATCAAGGACAGGCCTTTCCTTTCCATCACTGCAAGATGAGAGAGCGCGTTGACTCTTAAGGAAGCACAGATTGGTGTGCACACAACAGCTGCTTTGTTCATTCATTTTGCACTAACTTTTCGCTCTGCACAAGGTTACAAATGCTTGGTCGTGTTTTCTGCCACTTGCACCATGCAGCTGGCTCTCCTGTTTTGTATTCTCAGTGGGTTTTTAATGAATGACTTGGCATTATTTGGAAATTTCCTGACAGCCTTGTGCAAGGCACAGTAATGAAATCCTTGCCCCATTATGCACAGAACCTTATCGGTGTGTACCGATCACTAGGAAAGCCTTGCTCAGAGGTACGTGTTTGGTGCAGTAGAAGGCTGTAGCCTCTAAGTAGGAACATGATGCACCCCAGACTAGATGCAGTATTTCACAGAGATGCCTGTCTGGCTGCACAGATGGTTCAGCAGCTCTGCCCACCTCCTGGCTCTCTCTCCTGCTCTCAGAGAGGTTGAGCAAAACACAGCACACAGCTATTGCATGAATATTGCAGATATTGCTCACCTGCCCCCAGTCTTGACAATAAGGCACCTCCAATTTCCAGTGCTCCTTCCACTGTCACTTTGCACTTGCTTGGGATACTGCTTAACCAGGTCCTTTCTCCTATGGACGTGTCCATGAAAAGGCTTTGGAAGCCAGGAAGCAGAGAGGAAACCAGGTCTCCTGGACTGGGAGCAAGATCCTCACCTCTGTCATGGTCCTTAGAGCACAAGTTCAGTTTGTCATTGCCAAAAGCAGGTAACAGTTTCCAAAGTTCCTGACACCCTGTGTGTTTTCCCAGATCAAGCCACATGCAAGCAGGTGGACAGCGATGAGGAGGGCCTTGCATCACCATGAACAAATAACTCATGTTCATGAAAGCTTGGTCCTGTAGGGCAAAGAATAGGCATGTGGTTCTGCCAGTACAAGTCAGGAATGCCACCTGTGCAAAGCCAACAGCAGCCTCTTGTGCATTGGTAGGCCATGTGACTTGGCTTAGAGTGGACAGGACCTTTTTGTTATCACCACACTTCTCCATAGCAGCCCAGACAGTACCAAGCAGGCTAGGTACATACTGGCAGCAACTGAGAGGCTTCTCTTAGTTGGGGCCAAGCCCAAAAGCAACTGCTCACCAAGGAAAGCCCTTGGAAAAGGGAGATCTGTTTCAGCGTAGGTCGTTGTGTAGAATTCACTGTGCAGCGCCCTGTTCCCACTGGTGATGATCAGGACTGCAGCACCCTCTTGCAGGGCTCGTGAGAGTGGCAGGGACTCCACAAAATAGTGATGGATGCAACAAGAGGAATCATGGGACTTCTCCACTTTGATCCCAAGCTCCCAGAGTGCTTAGGAAGGGAAAGCCCAGAGCCCAGCAGCAGGGCATCTCGATCTCGCCATGGGCTGCCTGCGCAGAAGGCATCGTGGATGCAGCAGTTTTACAAGGGAGCTGCTCAACCAGGTGTGCATGCACTGCATGTGCAACAGCAGTTCCAGATCACTTCATGGAGGTAAGTGAGCCCTGCAGCAAACTTCAAGAGTGGTCATGGCCTTGACTTTGTGGGCAAGGTGTGATGTCCAAAGCTACATGTGATGAGCTGCGCGAGGCAACTGTAAGTGAGATGAATGGGACTCTGGCAGCCTGAGGTTGGTTCTCTCGGGTATAGATGTAGTCACCATGAGAAATGTTGGTGTTCTGCAAATCCACCCACTCCTGCACTCGATCAGTTAACCCCACAGATACTCTGTAGATATAAATATGCTTTGGCTGATGGACACAAACCAAGACCTCACAGCCCGTTCTGATCCCCCCCCCACCAAATGCCCTAAAGTGTGAACTTGTCAAAAACTGAAAACTTAGATTTGAAGCCTTTCAAGAGTTTTGGTTTTGAAAGGTTTGATGCTGACCCATACTGGGGTCGTTTCCCCCACATTTAAAATGTGCTAGAAGTTGCCTTTTTTACATTCCTCTTGAGAATATTTTTGACCAAAAATTTAAAAAAAAAATGGAGGAAAAAGTAACTTTGTGAAAAAGGAAATATTTGGATGGTTTTAAAACAAATGGCGAGGAAAAAATGTTTGAAAAAAGCTGGCTTGAAAAATTGCAGCCAGTCTGCCCAAAATGTACCAAAATGAACCAGTTATCTTCCAGCAAGCATGTGTACAACTACCCAGGTGAGTGCTTGACTGTTACCCATCCTATATAGGATCTTGGGGTTGCTTTAAAAGCCCACGATATTGAAACGCTCCTTAATAGGAAGTTAATTTTTCTTTTGCCTTCTGGATTTTTGAGGTTCACTTTTTCTAACGTGTGATCAAGAAGGCTGGAAAGTTACCAAAAAAAGAATTACAAGAATGTGTCATGGAATCACATGTTTCTAGATGCTGGGGCTTGAGGGAAAACACCAATAACCACAGGCTTTGTCATGAAATCGTGAAGGTTGGTGCCACCAGTGAGTGTTTTTGCAGTCGTGTTGATTTATCTTTGATTTTCCATTTTCTAAGCCCAGAATAATCCTGACTGGTTTGAATGTGCTCTCAGTTCAAATAATATTAGTCATTAAGCATAGCGGTAATTTGCTATTTTTAAAAAAAGAATTGCGTTAAGTATTTCTGGAAAAAAAAGAGTTCCCTAGCGGTGCGACAGTCATTGCACAATGAAGAGGGCAGGCAAAGCTATGGACACCTGTGACTTGGGGGGTTTTAACTGAAGGAACCAGTGACTTGTCATTGAAGTTTTGTATGTACTGGACAGGCATCCGGTTGTAGGCTGGCAACTGTGCTGCTCAGTGACAGTAGAGGGTGCTAGTACCTTCGCCATAGAGCAGGGAAGAGTTGTAAAGCGCCTGAACAGCAGCTCTGTTTAGAAACTTGTTGCATTTAAACTGCTGGAGTGAGGAGGCTTCTGCTAGTGCGAAGGAAAAGCAGATGCTGCACGGGAGACACTTCTGTGGATGACTAGCTGTCTGTCTAGGAGGCTTCACTTACAGTATGGGGAAATGGTGAGCTTAGTGGTTGCTGCGGCCCTGGGCAGCCCCGGTGTGTTTTGCTGCTTGCCGAGAGTCTGGGGTCCAATTAACCTGAAGGTGAAGATAGGGGAAGATAGGAGATCTCAGGAAGGGTTTCTGCAAGTATATCTTTTCAACAAGAGGAAGATCAGGGAAAATGTAGGTCTTTTAGTAAATGGGGGAGGCAACCTACTGACCGAGGGTGCAGAAAAGGCTGAAGTACTCAATGCCTCTTTTACCTTAGTCTTCACAGGCAAAGTAAGTTCCTAGGCTACTCAAGCTGGCAGCACAGATTTTGGAAGAGGTATGCATCTGTAACAGCGCAGGGTGCTCTGTTGTTTGCAGGGGCCTGGGTGGCAGCAGCAGAGCAGCTGGCTGCAATGCCAATTAGGCAGGGCTGCCTGATTGGGAGCTGGGCCCAGCTGTGCTCCGTAGGAGTTGGCCCTGAACTGCAAAGGGAGAAGCAGTTTGTTGCCACAGACAAAGGGACAACGCTTGGCTGAACTGCTGCTCATGGACCATCCTTGGAGGTACGGGCTGGGGCTGTGGGAAGGAGGAGGCCTCGTGGTCCTGGGCATGACAGAAAGCTGTACCCTGCAAGGGACGGGTGGCCTGGTGGGATTGTCTGTGGCCCCCAGAAATGCCAGGCCAGTTACTGCCCCGGTGAAAGGCGAGTATGGGGCGCCTCCTGACCCTAGCCCTGGTGGGTGAGATGGTGCAGGGGGAGCCCAGACTCGCACGAGTACTGGAGCAGGGCCCAGGCTGGTGGAGGGACCTGTGGCAGCGCCCAGACTGCGGTGGAGGTCTGAGGCTGCATATAGGAACCAGCATGAAGCTCCAGGGGAGTGGGGCTCTGAGCTTTGGGGACCTATTAAGGAAGCTCCTGGGGCCAGGGATAAGGGCATAGCCCAGGGAGGGCTTGGGGCAGGGCTCGCAGCCCTGGTCCTGAGAGTGGGGTTGAAGCCCTGAGAGTGTGTGCGGGCCTGGAGCCCAGTGTACGTGTATAAAGAAAGAGCCCAGGGTGAGGGCGCTGGGACTGCGAGCTTCGGTAGGGAGTGAGAGTCTCACGTGAGACTCGGGAGCTCAGGTCCCAGTGCTAGCTATCTGCGAGGCATGGGATACGATAAGGGAAGATTGGAGTCATATCCATAGGCCCTTGTCATCAGGGCAAATAAATGGGCAACCTCCTGGCAGGGTAAAATCATGTAAGCATATAAGAGCAAGGCGAGGTAGGCAGGAGGCTGGCCCTAAGACAAGTGGATGGGTCTACACTTAGACCGGCCCTGGGACGCCCCCTTGTTACAGCAGCCAATAGTCCTGAGAGAACAGGTTAGGGACTACTTAAAAAAGCTGGATGTGTACAAGTCCATGGGGCCAAATGGGATGTACCCAAGGGTGCTGAGGGAGTTGGATAATGTGATTGTCATCTTTGAAAACTCATGGCGGTCATCTTTGAAAACTCATGACAATATGGAGAGGTCGCAGACAATTGGAAAGGGGCAAATATAGTGCCCATTTTAAGAAAGGGAAGAAGGAGAATCCAGGGAACTACAGACTGGTCAGCCTCACCTTAGTTCCTGGAAAAATCATGAAGCAAGTCCTTAAGGTATCCATCTTTAAGCACTTGAAGGAGAAAAAAATGATTAGGAACAGTCAGCATGGATTTGCCAAGGGCACATCATGCCTGACCAACCTGATTATCAGTCACCTTGTCATAAAAGGCAGCGTGGATGCAAGAAGAGCAGTGGCTATGATATTTACCTTGACTTTAGCAAGGCTTTGATATGGGCTCCCATGACATTCTCACAAGCAAGCTAAGAAAGTATGGGTTGGATGAATGGACTGTAAGGTGGATACAAAACTGGCTGGATCATCAGGCTCAGAGAGTAGTAGTCAATGGCTCGAGGTCTAGTTGGCAGCCAGTATCAAGTGAAGTGCCCCAGGGAGTCAGTCCTGGGGCTGGTTAGTTCAATATCTTCATCACTGACCTGGAAGATGGGCTGGAGTGCACTTTTGGGAGGTTTGCAGATGGCACCAAGCTGGGGGAGAGTAGTAAATGTACTGGAGGCTAGGGCTAGGATTCAGAGAGACCTTGCAAATTGGAGGATTGGACCAAAAGACATCTCATGAGGTTCAAGAAGGATAATTGCAAAGTCCTGCACTTAGGACACAACACTCCCATGCACTGGTACAGGCTGGGAACTGACTGGCTGGGCAGCAGCTCTGCAGAAAAGGACCTGGGTGTTACAGTGGACAATAAGCTGAACATGAGCCAGCAGTGTGCCCTTGTTGCAAAGAAGGCTAATGGCATCCTGGGTGGCATTAGTAGGAGCATTGCCAGCAGATCGTGGGAAATGCTTATTCCCCTCTATTCAGCACTGGTGAGGCCACATTTGGAGTACTGTGTCCAGTTTTGGGCCTCCAACTACAGAAGGGATGTTGACAAACTGGAGGGCGTCCAGCGGAGGGCAACACAAACAGTTCAGGGGGCTGGAGCACATGTCTTCTGAGGAGAGGATGAGGGAACTGGGCTTATTTAGGCTAGAAAGGAAAGGACTGAGGGGGGATTTGAGAGCAGCCTTCAACTACCTGGAGGGTGGTTACAAAGAGGATGGGGCTGGACTGTTTGCAGTGGGGGCAGATGACAGAACAAGGAGCAATGGGCTCAAGTTGCAGCAAGGGAAGTTGAGGTTAGATATTAGGAAAAACTTTCTCACCAGGAGGGTAGTAAAGCAGTGGAACAGGTAAGCCAGAGAAGTCGTGGACTCTCCATCCTGGGAGGTTTTGAAGACCTGGCTAGACAAAGCCTTGGCTGGGCTGATCTAGTTGGGGCTGGTCCTGCTCTGAGTAGCGGGTTGGACTAAATGTGACCCCCCTGAGGTCCCTTCCAACCCTCATTTTCTATGATCTCCCCTGACATGGGGCAGTACAGAGGAGATATTTTGATGGTGGGTACATATGCAAAGGCCATTTTCCAAGTTGTTTTCTGATGTCACCCACTTCCCTCCACCTGACAGTTGTGATCAGCTCCATGTGACTCCTGTCTCTGCAAGACAGGTAATCTAGTGATGCTTCTTAGCACCGCAGTAAGTGGGACAGATGGCAGGTCTGGGTGCACCCAGTACTAGCACGGTGGTGCTGAGCACAGCAATGAACTGTGAAGGTTTCAAATGACCCGAGTGGAAGGTTTGGCTGATATTGCTTGTACAGAGATGCATGTGTGGAAAGGAGACGGCTCAGAAATAGGGAACTAAGCTCCTGCTTACACATGGTAGCATGACCCTGAGGAAAAACCAAGCGAGAGAGAGGGTGGTTGGGGGCAAGGGAGAAAAGGAGTTTGGTGCATGAGTAGGGAAGCTTTTTGTGGTGTGTTAATTCCTCCTGGGCTCAAGAAAGCAGGATTTTGTACATTCCTCTGAATACACAAAGTTGTATCAAAATCACCTGAGTCCATCATCAATGTTTTTCCCTAGGAAAAATCTGTAAGGCCTTGTGGTTTTCCTAGCCATTGGGCTCTAGAGGGTTAATACTACATTAACAGCCCACACTAGCCATAAGGGAAACTTTAAGTTGCAGCAGAGGAAACTTTAAATTGGAGATTAGGAGGAACTTTCTGACTATGAGGGTGTTCGCATAGTGGTCTCCAACCTAAATTTCCTCTGCTGAAGCTTGAGTTTATTGTTTCTAGTCCTGTTCCTTGTAGTCACAGATAAAAGCCCATCTCCATCCTCTCTGTAATCAGCCTTCAGTTATTTGAAGACTCTTATTAGATCCTCACCCCCCTCAGTCTTCTGCTTTCCAGAGTAAATCATCCTAGCTCTTTCAGCCTTTTCTTATAGGTCTCGTCTCCCAGGCCCCTAATCCTTTTTGTTGTTCTGTGCGATATGTCCACAACCTTGTTGCAGTGGGAAACCCAAAACTGGATGCAGTATTCCAGGTGAGACTTCACCAGTGTTGAACAGAGCAGAAGAACCACTTTCCTCGATTTGCAAGTGACACTCCTGTTAATGCCTCCAAGGGTACTGTTAGCTTTTTTTGCAACAAGAGCACACTGTTAGTTCATGCTCAGTTTATGGTCTACTGTAGCCCCCAGGTTCTTCTCTGCAGTACTGCAGCCTAGGCAGACATTCCCCAGTTGTGCATGCAGTTAATTCGTCCCAACTGTACGACTTTGCACTTTTCTTTGTTGAATCGCATCTGATTGATTGCAGACAATTTCTCCAGTCTATTGAGGTCATTCTGGTGTAATCTGCAAATTTGCTAAGCATGTGCTGAATCCCATTTTCCAAATCATTAATGAAGATATGAAACAATACCAGACCCAGGACCAGTCCCTGGGGAATTTCACTTGATACCTCTTCCCAACTAGATATCAAGCCATTGAAGACTACTCAGCCAACCAGTTATGTCTCTACCTTACACTATTTTCATCTAGTCTGTATTTCCTTATGATCATATCTTACTTAACACATCTGGATCATTGCACTGAAGCAGGCTCCATGTTTGCAAGGCCTTTGTATTCAGCTCCAAGCAAAACCCGTGACTTGCCAGGGGAGTTGGCAGTAGCACAACCCACAACTTTAAATAGAGATGTTTGGTGATACAGGTGTTAAAAATCAATTCCCAAGAGGTGAACAAGGCCAAAGTTTAGCAGCTTCTCTCAACTGGAGGTACAGACGATTGACTAATAAAATGGTGTGATGCCACTATTATGGCTATTGTGTTAAGGAGTTGCTTAAAAATAAGCCATTTTTAAAACAGCTGTTTATTTTTGATTCCAAGGGAGAGCTGGGGGAAGCACAGCTTATGAAAGTAAATGATGTAAGCCATCACCTTGAGTCATCAGCTACATTATATCGGCAGGAGCTTGAACTGTCAGTGGGTATGCAAGTCAATAAGTTGATCTGTAAATTTACAAGTGAGCCATGAGAGGCACAAGCTGTCACTACACAGAGCTTGTTAAAGTATCAAGTCACTGAACAAGCTTCTGTACAGTCTGTTTCCAAGCCAGCAGGAAGGGGAAGTCAGCAAGTCAGGTGGAGGGGTTGGCCCTGCCACCCTTCCTGATTTTGATTTTTTTTTTCTCCTAGGCGAGCCTCATCTAATGCAAGATGAACTGAGAGCACGTTTAACAAACTCTCCATTTTAAATTGGCTGGGATGCCACATCCCTCTGTCACACTGGGAGCAGGTTGCTCTGTTGGTTGTATCCTGAATGGTAGGAACTTCAAAGGAGGGAGGCAAAGGGGTTTTTAGCCACTACTATCCTGTACTGGAAACTGGCCCTGTCTACACTAAAGCCTAGGATGTAGTGCACTGGTATTAACAAATAGCAGAGAAACAAACTGGGGTAAAACTGCTGGGGCAAATTACACAGACAAGCTGTTGCCCGCTCCTCTCCCACTAGTGACAAAGGCCGTAATAGCTGTCCCGGGTGCCAACATGTGTCTGTAGGTACGTGATGCTGTAATTGATGTCAATATATGAACAGATGTGAATTATGCCGGGGTAGGTGATTGTGTGTCCAGGGCCGGAGGCACAGAGAGACCAAGTGACTTGCCCCAGGCCACACAACATGTCAATGTAAGAGCCCAGATCCCCTGTGCCTTAACCCACCAGCCCGACCTGCTCACCCTCCACTGAAGTTTACACACCTAACTGAGCTTATCTTCACTTGAACTTTTCCTTTTATCCTTTTTTAGTCCCTAACTGAATTTTGATGTGTTCCTCCAAGGCATTTTTCCAAAATAGAAGAGTGAGTCTGATTGGTTAAATTTAGAAACTTTCCACAGCCCTCTGGAGCGCCTTTACGCAGCATGTAGGTAGCTCTTTCTGAATGACAAAACAAGCACAGCATAGCAACAGCCGCAACCTGTGGGAAAGGCTCGAAGTCACGGGGTCTTGTTTGTTTCCATAGCATTTGTAGTTGTTTACAGCAAGAGCTCGCTCTGCTTCCATCACCCGCACAGCTCTGCTCAGCCCGGTAGAAGTTCACTGCTTGGCATGCAGTCCATGGAGCTGTTCCTGCTGCTCCGCACACATGCTTCCTCACCGCTGATGTGAACAGACTGAGCATCTGTGCCAAGCTACCGTACAGGCCATCAGAAGCAATGGAAAGGTGGATGTGCTCCAGTGGGTCAGCATTTTGCAGGTCAGACTTGGCAGGATAAAACCGCTTTGCTGAACCTCAGCTGCAAAGCTATCTGGTTTTACTGGTGGAGAGGAGTAAATAAAGTTATCTCATCTCTAAGCTGGATATAGAAACTGGGACACTCCCATGCTGCACTTAATCTATTTTAAAAACATCGGAGTGTTTCTCCATTTAAATCACAAACCTAACTCCTAATAAAGGGGAAAAAAAAAGCAGTGGTATATCAAGTAAAACTCACTATTGATACCAAGTAGGAGTTCTTACTGCAAATGAACTGCACAGTCCGTACCCATGTTAAAGGAAGTCACAGGTGCCTCTTGGCAGTAGACCATTTGTGTGTGCATAGTGTAATGTGTAAACACCTGTCCTTTCATAACCACTTAAGAATAAATGTGACTTCTGTATAGCACTATCTTTATGCCCTTCATCAGACAGGAACATCGGATGGAAGGCACGCTCATCAGCACAGTGGAATCATACAATGGAAAGTTATGGATTATATAACTCAAATGCCAAAGGAACTAAAAGCACCATATATTGTTTTCCTATTTTGGCTGTGTAGTATCTCCTATCTCAGTAAACCTACCTTTAAGCCCAACTCAGACCTGGTTCAGCAAAGCACTTGGGCACGGGGATTCATCTCACTGACTGCCAAAGGACAAGTCTCAGGCTTTCAGTTGGGCATGTACTAAACTACTTTGCTGAATTGAGGCCTAAGGTGCCTGTATGCAAGCCAGGAGGCTGCCAAAAGAGCTGTAATTATATTGGCGCAGACTCAGCTAATTGAGTCTGCAGGAGCATGGTAGTTACCGCGGTTCAGCCAGCCCCTGTGTCTTGTGTATCAGTGTCCCTGCACTTCAAAATGGGGGTGGGGGCGCTTTAACTAAAGCTCATTCAGTGAGCTTTAGCTACCCCTTCTCCCCATTTTGAAGTGTGGGGATGCTGATGCACAAGACGTTCCAGGCGCTTTAACTAGAGCGGCTCTGAAAGCCCACTCCCGGGGCACACGTACAAATGCCCTAGGATCGGACCTGCTCTGACGGAAGTTAAGGCAAAACACTGGTTGGCTTCAGTGGCAATGGGATTGGGCTCCTAGTAAGCAAAGTTAAAAGTGTTTCTACGAATGAAACGGCTGTCTACTTAACTGTATGTTTGTGACTCAGCAGGTGAAAGCCCCAAACTAAGATATTTTACTCCATGTGTTTTTTTTTTTTCATTTGATCCTCTATCCTTTCCTTCCCAAATCCATCTTCTAGAAGAGACATGATCAGGTTGTCTTATATGACTATTTGGTCGTCTTTAAAAATGGGTGTTACACTTATTAATGAGTAATAAATATGCTTATTTTCTATTGCCGTTCTCAACACTGTGTTGGTTTTAATCTCCTACCAACAAGCCTGTGTTTTGTGTAGTGTCCAAGGAGCCCCGGAGAGTACGCGTCTCAGTGCTGCTCTGCGTGCCTGACTCTGCATGCGACACTACTCATGAAACGTGTGCCCGGGCAATGTAGCCGGGAGGTTACAAAGGCAAGGATCACGGTGGCAAAAGTCAAAGTTGTAGCCGTAAGCCTGGCCATAACTGAAAAAAGATATGTGCTACTACTGTCTTCTGAGAATCCAGGAACAGTGATGCTCACTTGCTGAGCATGGGTCTAAGACTATGATTGCACTTGGAAAGGTCAGTCGTACATCGCCTGTAAAACAGGCATTCAGACTCCTGGCCGAGTCTGCTGGCTTCTTCCTGTAGTAGTATTTGAACATCGTGGATCTTGACTTGCATACAGTTTTTTTTCCTCATGTAGGGGACAGCCAGGCCTAAAGGAAGAGCTTATAGTTCCTTAAATCCTACTACTCTCCAGGGCAGTGTGCTTGCATCCATGCCAATTACTGTCTTGGATATTGTACATTTTACTTCAAATACAGATAGAAGCTCCTGTCTTTGTGCAGCCTCAGTTCAGAAAGTCTCACGAGAGAATTGCTGCTGCCGGTAGCTGTCTGGCTATGCTCTCTGGTGTTTTTTTGGTATGTTTAATTTATTTAGCAGTTTTTTTAAACGCAGGCAGACTGCATACAGCTGGCACTGTACATTAAATAATTGTACTGGGTCTACTCTGTCCTTGGCTGGAGCTCCACTGAAGTGGTTGGAATTACGCTAGGTATGAATTTGTCTCTACTTTGGCTTTTTTCCCCACCCATTTGTTTTAAATTTGCTACCCTTGTCTTTCACATGGGTTTTTCCTCTCCATGGAGGTAGACTGCACTTACTGGTTTCTATTTCAAGGAGACTCCTCAAAATTGCATACCTTTCATATCAAAAAGAAGTGCCAGGCACCGTGGGAGTATGCTTGCTCCGGGAGCTTAAGAAAACCCATTAAGATTTGCTTAACACTTCAGGGTTTTGTAGTGGTAACTTCCAAGGTTGGCTTTAAAATAAGTACGAACCTGGAGTGTGAATGACGATGATGATGATAATAGCCTTTTCTGAGAAATGTATTTTGAGTTGCAGTGAGCTCCGGCTATGACACACTGGGCGTGTCTACATACCACCTTATGCCAACATAGCGACACGCAACATTGCCACGTGGCATCATAGCAGTCATGTGGGTCTACACGAGATGGCACCTATGTCGCCGTAGTGGTGCGCTCCCCTATTTTAGCATGCCGCTACAGCAATGTAGTGGCAAAATCTAACTGTGCACCCTGCATACAGTGCAGTACGGGCAGTTACAGTGCCGTGCTTTAGTACTGTGCCACCGCTGCCATCGTCACCTTGCTGTGCGGTCGGGCAGGAGGCTGCTCTCCCACATGTACAAGCTGGGCGAAGCTCTTCCTGCCACCAATGGCTCCTTTTCTGCCCAAAGGACTTCAGGGATGGGGGGGCGGGGCTGTCAGGAGCAGGTG
>NW_017729029.1:53797132-53798467 GCF_001723915.1 Gavialis gangeticus
GCTCGTGGGGGGGTGTATGTGGGGAGGGGGGTCTCAGGAAGGATGTTGGGGGGGCCTGGCTTGAGGGGGCCCCTCAGGTTGAAGGTGCCCCTGGTTAAAGGGTCTGGGGGAGCCTGAGGCAGGGAGCTGAAGTGAAGTCTCTCTCCAGGCTGGCCCCTCATGGGGAGGCAGCGATGGTCCCCCAAGAGCCGGTTTCCCTTGGGTTGTCCCACAAAGCCCCTTGCTGGCTTGGGGGCTCCCTGGAGTCCTCAGGCTTTGCTGGGCATTGCACTGCACCCTGTAGGGCCTGAGGGGCTCCAAAGGGACCGGCTGAAAAGAGTCCACCCTGTCATTGCTCCTCTCCGAGCGTGAAATAAGCCTTCCTGGCCTTCTGCTTTTCTCTGAGGTGCCCTGCACTGCGCTGGTGCAGCCAGGTCCGCTCACAGGGACCTGTCCTCGAAACAAATCCCCTGCGAGCCCAATCCACGAAGTCCATGAGGCCCGTGAGACCTGCCAAGCACCGGGGAGTGCAGCCGCACAGAGAGCGGACAGGCACTTTGTCAGTCTTTCCGTGCCATCTGCTGAGGAAGAGCCCTTAAGAAATCCTATTTGTTCTGGATTAGCCAGATAATATCCACCGTTTTCCCAGCACATTGCTGAGAGGGAGCTTGGCATTTGTTTTAATTAGTGTTACGGGCCTGCGAGCACAATGCTTCAGCACAGTGCTTCCCTCGTGGGGAATGACTTCAAGGAGAACAGATTTCATGCAGTTTTCTGAGCAAAATGTGAAATAACAGGAAACAAATGGCGCTCTGGGCTTTCTTCCTCATCTTGCTAGCAGCTCTGGCAGTCGGGAGTAGATGTGTTGGAGCCAGTGGAATTATGTTGGTGTAAAGGGGCTTAGAATCAGCCCTCGTATTCCTTCCTGACTCAGAAATACGTCCCAGAAAAGGATGCAGGGACTGCTGCAGCTCCCGGGCACACCAGTTGGTGTGTCTCTGGAGTCCGGCGAGATGATTTTCGTCTGTTCGATTCCAGAAGTTGGTCCGTAATGAACAACTGACTAAGCAAGTGCTTGGGTTTTTCTGTGCAGCCCGTTCAGAACCTGGCCTATAATAGATGATTTTTTCATGCCTAAGTGTTAATTTTGCTAGTTTCTTTGAGTTGTTATAAATCAGGAAGGTTTTCCTTTTTTTTTTTTTTTTTTTTGGAAGAACCTTTAAAATGTGGCCAGTCACAGTATATTATATTTGAGTTATTTTTGTACCTTGCTATTCACTTCATGTACAAGGTACAATACCTGTTGTGGAGCTTTTGGGCCAGCTGAAAAGGTATGTGCCAAAGGTCCACGCCAAG
>NW_017729029.1:53803467-53807401 GCF_001723915.1 Gavialis gangeticus
CAGTCACAGTATATTATATTTGAGTTATTTTTGTACCTTGCTATTCACTTCATGTACAAGGTACAATACCTGTTGTGGAGCTTTTGGGCCAGCTGAAAAGGTATGTGCCAAAGGTCCACGCCAAGTCGAAACTGTGTTGGTTTCGGGGATTCTCATTCATGCCAATCTGTCAAGTGCCTAGCTACATTTCTTTGTATGCTGATTTATTAATACACAGCTTAAAAGGAGAGCAGGTTTCATTAGCTCAGTTCCCAGTGTATCATCTGTTAGTTGCTCAAATCTGTCATTTTAACTTTAAAGTAATTAATCTTCATTTGTTTAGCACTGAGTTGTAACCCTTCAGTATAACAACTCATCAGGCTTATGCAGTAGCTATAAAACGGTCATCTGATTAAATTTACCAAGCTCGTATTTTAAAAATAAAAATAAAAATAAAAGTTGAGATTTATTCTGCTTTACCCAAGGTCCTACTAATCTCCTGTTAAAAAGAAGAGTAGCATGCTATTATTTTCAGATCACCAACCTAATTAGACATCCTTCTCCTTTTCAAGTAGCGAAACGTGCACGTGGAATAATCAAGGTGTGGGAACCAGGTCGTTTGACACGTGAGAAACATCATTGAGGTAGGACTCCCTTTATTTCCCCAGTTTCACCATCCTGGAGTCTTTTGCCTTTGTCAGTAAAAAATAAATGCCCAAATTGCAGATAATGGTCAATAGATCAGTAAATACGTCCTGTGAGAATTTTAATATTGATCTTAAAATGCTATAAAGTTGCCACTTGACATTTCTTGTGTCATTGGAGGTATGTCCGCTTGGGAATGGGTTAACGTATGAACTCTGGCCCATGCTTCTCTCCACATTGGTGGGGACTGAGCTTTGCAGCTCTTTGTTGGACTTGAAGTGGACAAAAA
Organism: Gavialis gangeticus; assembly: GCF_001723915.1. NCBI lineage: Eukaryota > Metazoa > Chordata > Crocodylia > Gavialidae > Gavialis > Gavialis gangeticus. The sequence goes on from NW_017729029.1 coordinate 53,804,381, forward strand.
GCCTGTCCCCCTTTTTTTTTGGTGTAAGTGACACACTCGATTCATCATCACCATCACAATCCCTTTTTGAGGCTCTCCAGATTATGTTTCCTGAGACAGAGGGAAGGTTATACTGGGAGATTTGTACACTAGTATCTATCTGCTGCCTCTGGGCCTTGTGAGACTACACAGGTCATATCAGGACTTGGCTCTCAGTTTGTTTCTACATCGAGGTTTCAAATTCAACAACTTTCTGTAAATGTCACCAACACAAGTCTTTGCCAAAGATATTGGGAGGAGTCTGAAGTGCCTCCTTAAAGAATGAAAAAAAGAAGTCAGACTCTGGCAAAGAAACACGTGAGTGATGAGAGCAAAAAGGTGTGTGTATTATTGAAATGTGCAGAAAATCTGAAAAGAAACTAACCAAAAGGAAAGTTAAAATCTTGGGGAAGGGAAACTGTTTGACACTCAGCACCAGACTTGGAATTTTGTGTTATGAGCTCTAAAAACATGCTTACATAACCTCTGTTTCTATTCCTAAAGGCTTATGCAGTCTATATTGAATTACACGTTTAAAATTAATCCACTGAGGCAGCCCACTGAGATGCCACTTCTCATTTTGCAACTGCACCAAAGGGCTTTGTGCTTCATTTAGGGTCTGTGAGGAGCATGCTTTGTGCAAGAGGCAGCAACTGGTCTGCTGGATTTAGAACTGGCTATCGCAGGGTGTCTTAAATAACTATCCTCTGTTTTTTCCTTTGACTTTCCTATAATATTATACCCCTAACTCATATGACATGGTTTATACCACTTGGCTGAAACTGGAAAAAATCTAACCGAGTTGTGTCTGGTTAGATTCATGTCTTTTCTTACAATAATATCTGACTATGAGGCTTGTCTGAGCTGGGCTGCCGGGACCATACTCCTGGACAGACGCGATTAAGGTTAAAGCAGTGACAGAACAAAGGCTCTTGTCTGTGCAGTGACCACATCCCTTCTTCCTCAACCCTTTCCCTGGTGTTAATATCTATTGTAGGTGTTCACCCATCAGGTTTCTCTTAGAATCTAGCTCTTCACCCTGGCATCCTTCACCGTGCAGTTACACTCTGAAAAGTGTTTGCAAAATGAGGCCTCTACAATCGATTTTTGTCTCCAGATCAAATATGCTCAGAATAAAAGTAAAGTCAGTTAAACTCAGATCTGAAAGGGAGGCTGAGACCTTGCCTGCAACACCCAGAAGGAGGATTTATTATGGCAAGTTTTGCCTTTAATGATGCCTGAGTAAATCTGCTGTTTTAAGAATAAGCCCTTGGTGATTCTTTGTTATTTGTACTATAGCAGTGTGTAGGGCCCTGGTCATGCAGCAGGATCCCATAGTGCTGGACAATGAAGAGACATGAGAAAAACTGCAGTAATCTAAGGGGCTCTTTCAGTTCCTGCCTCCCTCTCTGTGCTGACACAGTCCCACTTGCTCCCTGAGTATTTACAAATGCTAATACCCATAGCAAGCAGCTTCTCTTTCATTATTTCCAGCCTGTAGGAGAAATAGCCTGATTGTTTTGCTTAGGTGCTGCTTTATAGCTGTGCAAGCGAGTGACTGTGGAATCTGGGTGTGGGTGGGCAGCAATTTAGCTGGTAGAAAGCTAAATTGACAGGGAAGTTTTTCATGTCGTTCTGGAAGTGGTTCGTTCTCCGGTCACTCTTCACTCTTGTGAAATGAAATTCTATAATATAATTATGGAGGCCTGTTCTCTGATGTGGCAGAGTCTCATCTAGCAAGGGAGAGTGTCATCATCTGAGCAGAGGGTAGGTGCCATGGGAAGACATGCTTGTGGAGGGAGAGGTTACTAGGACTAGTCCCATGGTAGGTTTTGAGTATTCAAGACAGACACTTCAAACTGGGATCAGTTTTCAGTGAAAAAGCTGTGTAGAGAGCATGGTGCCTCTGTGTGCAGCTTGCTTTTCTGCCTTTTCTGTACCGTTATTTTAAAAGTCTCACCGTAACCAGATCTGCTGCAAAGTCAAGTCCCAGATCCTTCAAGGTATAATTTAGGTGCCCGACTCCCATTGATTTCAATGAGAAGCAGTCTTAAACATATTTGAGGAGACAAGTTAGGGTTGAGAAATAGCGATGAGGCTTCCTGGACAAAAAATACTTTGACTAAAATATGTGAGAGAGCATTTTGTGAAATCAGTTTTAAATACAGTATACTCGCAGGGTTTTATTTGTGCTCAGAGTAAGGCAAAATGAGCGCACAAATAGATATACATTTTAATTTGTGAAAAAGCAACTGGTTGCATAACTTTGCAAGTTATGAAACCTATATTTTTTTCCTCTCTTGTTTTGTATCCTGAACATCTGTGGCCTTTATTCAATTACAGTGTTCATCTTTAGTTTGAGGAAACAATATTTAGCCTGAAGACTAAAATGATCTGTTAGTGAAATCTGTTAAATAACATGGTTTGTTCTCACTAAGAGAAACAGCATTTTATACACGTGTCCTAGGTTACGAAACTGTATTTGTTTAATTAATAGGCTAAATATGGTAACAGCCCAGTATTTTGAACACACTGTCCAAAGTGTTACAACATAGGGGTAGAGATATAGAGAGAGAACTCCGCAAGTGAAGGGACAGAAGAGTAGAAACAGAGGGAGGGCCATATTTTGCCATACATTTTTAAGCAGAAATCCAAATTGCTTTCAGAGGGGCATGGTACTCTTTAAATATTGATAGCGTGATATGGCCCATGGGCAAGAAATATCAGCATGAGAATTGACCTGTAAAATAAAACAAGCTAATACAACTAGGGATAATTATCTGAGATGCAGAGTAAAAAGGAGGAAATAGTGCTGGAAAAAAACCAAAGAATGGTAGTAGCAAGCAGGTTGCATATGAGTTTTTTAAATTAAATATGATGGTAAAAAATGAGGGGGAGGGGCAGGAGTTAGGACTTCTTTTGACTGAGAAAATATAGCTTATTTCTCTGTTCCAGGAATATCATAGATTTCATAGATTTCTAGGGTCAGAAGGGACCTATTAG
>NW_017729029.1:53808354-53813251 GCF_001723915.1 Gavialis gangeticus
CCCGTCCACCACCACTCTCTGGGTGTGCCCCACAAGCCAGTTATCCACCCACCTGACTGTGAACAAATCTATGTCACAGCTACCTGCTTTATTTATAAGAATTGGGTGTGACACTATCGAAAGCCTTTTTAAAATCCAAGTAAATAACATCTACCTCTATTCCTGCATCTAAGGACTGTGTGACCTGGTCATAAATAGAGACCAGGTTAGTTGGGCAGGATCTGCCTGCTCTAAACCCATGCTGGTTGCCCCTTAGCATTGCGTTACCCACTGGCCCCCCACAGATGTGATCCTTAATGAACGATCAGTGCTGAGAAGCCTCACTGGAAAGAATGCAGGAGGCCTAAGCAAAAATTATGAAGGGTCAGGAGGAACCATCTTTCTGGAAAGATAAATGCTGACTATAAAAGAGAAAAATAATAGAATATTAACGCTTTGGGATTTGCTGGTCACAGTAAGAAGACTTGAAATGGCTTTGGGGAAGCCAGGATTCATAGGAAAAACTCTTCCAAATTCCCCAGGACTCTCACAAACTCTGCCTACAAATTTCCAGCCAACAGAGGTACCAAAACAGGAACTCCATGCACAGTACATTTAAATAATATGGTAATTTTCCCTTGCTTTAATCAGAAATTAAATAGGTAATAATAATGCTTAAATTACCATGAATAGTGTTCAGAGTTAACAATTCTTTGGAGTAAACAGAGGACAATCCATATTATTATTGCAAGTTCTCTGCAAAAACTGCTGCATCTGTTGATATCAAGTCACATTTTAACAGAGTTGCTTGTAGCCAGATGCTGTGGTTGATTTTCAGATCAGTGGGAAATGAAGGGGAGCATACACATCAGGGAGGCCAGTGCTACGCCTTTTACCTGAGACTGGATGAGTGTCCCAACCACAATTTAGAAGTCAAACTGATATCTACATTTTACAGTTGGCTCCTTTACCTATAATGGGTTAAACAAAAACCTCAACCAAGAACCCCCAGACTTTAAAGGCTTGAAATTCAAATCCCCGATCCTACTCTGCATTTTGTGGTTTAGAAACATCCACTTGTAAAGGTGGCTCGAGGGGGCTGGTGGGATTAAAGCATATTCAACAAAGGGTCTTTCCAGTTCTGAGCATTTTAGGGGTCCAATATTGCTCTGAGATGCTTGCCTTCACTTTCCGTCTGCTTCAGAGAAACCCAAAGGCAGATTGAGTCTTCCTCTTTGGTCACACCGATACTAAAAGAAGAAGTGTGCGAGCACAGGTGAACACCTTGATATGCAGGCAAGAGAGGTTGTAGGGAAGGAGGAGAAATTGTAAGTTCCTAGGGAAGGAACTGGGGAGGTTGCTCTTCCTTATGATCTTAAACACCTCAGTCAAACAGATGTCCCAGTGAACTGAACTGAAATTTGAACCGTTTCTGTAAATTCTAGAAATGTAGCTCCTGCAAAGAGTATTGTCTCAGGTATGTCTCGAGGATGTTATGGCTGTTTCCAGTGTCTTGCAGTAATGGCTTCTGGTGGGCTGCCCCCAGTTTGGATGTATAGAGTAACAAGGTGGGGAGATGAGGAGGATTTTTCAGGACACGCATGTCATGATGCTGCTCTGTTCGTGGTTGCTGGAGGCCGTTTTTGAAGGGGATGCTTAGAAACATCTACTCCATAATTTTCAAACCTAGGAAGCACATTTAAAGAGCATCTGTGTGTTCCTCTGTCTGAGTTTGTTCTGAGAATCGCTCCTGAAGAAAATAGCCTCTTCCTAGATATTACAACAAATTGTTCCCCAGCACTTTAGCTTAATATGATAGATGGAAACGCAGAGGAAGTCGTACAATATTGGATGAACCTGTTTCAGAACATTGGCTCAGGCCACAAAGCAAGTAATTAACAAGCCGAATGAAGCATTTAAGCCCACGCCTTATCATTTATGTAACTAACCTTTGAGTTTTGGACACACTGCTATGCTGCAGTGAAGCCTACGCAGTGTTTCTTTTATGTGCATGTACTGAGCAAATGGGAAATGCATACCCTGCCATTTGTTTTTCACATTTCAGCACTTATGAGAGCTCTCTGCCTGAGTAATCTTCTATCACAAAAATGTTCACCTTTTGGTCCCTTGCTTGTGTAATGCACTGTAAATCTAGATAAGTCTTATAGCCTTGTTGTATTCAGCTTTGAAAAGTGCTTTTGAGCCTGTTCAAAGCATGATTAGTACTACCTAAAAGGAATGCCTTTCCTGTTATGCCCTCCACTTCCCCCGCCAAGTGAAAAATAACTATCCGGAGGGGGCTTCTGCGAGCTTCATATTTACAGAGGCAGCCCCTGTGTATGAGCTTTGAGAACGTAAAGCTAACGCAAACCGCTGGAATCTGAAAGGCACTAGCCCCTCCGTTCCCTTTCTGCAGTGGGCCTGCTCCCCCCATCCTGGGAGGTGTTTGAAACCTAGGAAGGCCTGGACCTCCAGTGATAACTGTGGGCTCCTAAGGTGCAGGGATGTTCAGCGGTGGAGTCACTTACTGCCGTACTTGCAGCACTGGGAGGGTGATGAATCATTTTGCTCATTAAGTCTTGTTCCCCCCCTTTCCCCGCCACTTGATAACGGATTCATTTGGAATTCTTTTAAGACCAACATGATTTTTCCTCAGCAGGAGGGAAATGGCATACTTACCATGGTTACGTAACACTCTGCTACTCAAGCCTAAAATGAGGTCATTTTGATTAATATATTTATTTGGTGTGCTGCTATAGCAGGATATGTAATTGTAATAAAAGTGCAGCGTTTTAGAGAGTCTTTTTTCAGCGCAGCCCTCGGTTGCCTACCTACCTCATTTGTCCAAACCTGAGGGGAGTCGGTTGTTGGTTAGCACGATAGTGTAGATTTAATTTGGACATGCCATCTAGGCTCCAGCTCTCTACACCTTGTGGGGCGCTCATATCAAAATGCAACTCCGTTTCCGTCTTTTATAATATTCTCTTATCAGGAAGGTCAGGCAGGAGCTCATTAATCTTTAGTATTAATTAGTATAGCAGTGTCCAGTGGCTTCAATCAATCTAAGGTTTCATTGTGCCAAAAAACAAAGCAATTAGAACTATAGGCCCTTGGCTGCCATCACCATCTTCATCCGTTCCTGTCTGTTGTATGCCTTTGTCCTTCAGTCATCCACATTTAATTTCTGTAGGTCTGTCACCGTATCATTTAGCCATCACTGTGCCAAGCGTGGGGTAGAGACAGTCTGTCCCCAGACCTTATTATCTGAATTAAACCAAGGTACAAGAAGATGGAAGAACGATCAAGGAGAGAGAGATGACAGCAATGATGCCTGTGCGTGGATTGGTTACCTAAACTGGTTCTTGGAGGATATCTTTGATAAGCTACTAATAAATGCGAGATCAGTGATGTGATTATCTGTGCTTACCACCTCTCTATACACAGCCAGTATAGGGTGTCTTATAGATGTCACAGCAAAATTAGATGTTAGGGAAGAATTTGAAAGAGGAAAAGTTTTCTGCTTTGTAGGGTGGTTCAGGGAGCGGAGTCTCGAAAGAAAGCATGAAAACGCTCGTAAGCGAATTAGACAAATGGGCTATAGAAGTTGACACCCAAGTAGAGGGGAGAGTCGGGGGTTAGGTGCTAAAAGTGGCGGAGAGGACTGGAGCCATGATGTACCTTAAAAATAAGGGTAAGGTGCATTGGAGGCGATGAGAAGGGAGAGCTGGTGGAGGGAAGCATGGAGATGAATGGCAAGGTCACAATGATAGGCCAGGGAGATGATCTCTGCAGCAGTGCTTTGAATGGATCTATTCCTGATATCATCTGAATATAACTGATCTAGAAGTTGCTTTTGGAAACGGGGTGTGTCTTTTTTTCAGAGCACTGAATTCGCATTCCTCCGAGTCCTGAAACGGGTTCTGTTTCAGTCTGGCAGCTCGTCACCAGCCATGTCTCATACTGCTACTGTTCAGAAGCTGGTCTTTGGAAGCACTGTGTGTTGATCTCTTCTTCTGTTTCTGGCAAAAAGCTCATTATTCAATTGCTCTCTTTAACCTTTAGTTACCCTACTTACATAACGGGGCATTAACTTCCCACCATGCACTGCTCTGACCCAGTTGCGCCTTTTCATTACTGACATAATTTATGAGTTATGAAAGGTGTGTCTGCCAAGTTGCTATAGAAACATTTACTCTACTGACCCTGATTTTCTGAAAGTTATGCAGTCAGAATTCACTAAGGAATGTTAGCAACTAAGCAGAGGGAGGAAAACTAATTGTGGGAACGTTGTGCAGTGAGTACTCCTGTGAATTTGAAAGCAAATTTAAATTCACCTATGTTCAGAACCCCTTTGAAATTTTCTTTCTGGACCTGTTCGAGTGGTCGGGCTTCTTATCGATGCAAATGCACGTGGAAGCAACATCCACGGCATTAAGGCTTCGATATTCACACACACACACACATTTCAAATTCTGTAATCAATGGCGACACACACAGTTTATGGTGTGTGAACTACATGTCGTCCAGTCAGGGGAGAGGGAGAATAACACGAGACTTGCTTAATGAACCCGCAGCGGAAATTGTGATATCCACAATAAACTTTTTCTAGGCCTGAAAAACCCTTCTCAGTTCTCAGGTCAGACTTCCACCGGTTCTTCACACATCAAACTCTTTTCTAGAGTAGAAAAGACCTAACTTTCTAAAATAGAAATCACACAGAGAAAATGATTGTTCACTGTTACTGCTTTTGTCACTTTTATAAAACCTCCCAGGCCTTCCTTACGACTCGCACAAACACACAGATGTGCAAAAAAGATGCAAGCAGAGTTTTCCTTTCCTTTTTACATTGCCTTGAAAATAGATATTAACAGGTTAGTAAGAGGGCTTTTTCTCTAATGTACAATGGTGTAAATCAGGG
>NW_017729029.1:53818251-53820542 GCF_001723915.1 Gavialis gangeticus
GGATCAAGGGAGCTCAGTGTCAGACCAGATTCAGACTCTGATTAGGTATATGGTGTTTCTGTTTATCTAGCATTTTTGCTGCTTTTGTTGGAAACAACTTAAGGCCCCATCATATGAAGAAGTATAGCCAATTTTGTCATTATGCTGCATATCAGTGAAATGCAAAACAGTGGCTTGTCCAGATTTACAGGGGTTTCTGTATTTTCATTGCTGTGCTGCTTGACTTCCTTGGTATCAACATAAGGCTTGTTTAGATATATTTTTAGTAAGGAAAGTCGAGTCTTTGATTTAAGTGCAATGCTGCGTTGCTGCATGCTTCTTCTCCTATAAAGGGTCCTGTAAAAAAGGGCATTGTCAGGGTCCAGGTTTATCACCTTTCAGTGACTCTAGTTCAAATTTGTTCAGTCTGAAAATAAGAAAGATAGGTTTACAAACTGCTTGCCCTGCAAACACAGCATGGGACCAGGACTGTTAGGAGAGCTGCTGTCGGGGTGATTCTCCGTTCATTTGTACGTATCCTAAGGAGAGCGATGGTGGATGCTTCATGTACCCATATTAACTGTTGTTATGATTCTGTGAAGCACAATCAGTTCATGACTGAACACCTAGAAATGTGATCGTTAGGGTACTTAGCTCCCTATTTTGTATGTAAGGTGCATACATTGTGATTTCCATAACCCTACAATAAAATGTACCAGGGCATTCTTTTGTAGAGGTTCCAGCACTTCAGGGTATTTCACAGCCGAAAGCCAAAGGCAGTGCAAAATAACAGCCAAAAGCTGTTGCGACATGCTCTTCCACTGCCTGAAAAGTGTGCCATAGGGTCTTAATCCAAACCCCAGTGGAGCTTTTGAAGTCAATGGGAGCTTTTGTTTCAGGTCAGTACTTGCACAGGAGACCAAGAAGCCAATTATGACACTATGGAAATGGTGTAGGTGGCTCAGAGTCAGCACTTTTGGATCACATCCCAGCTGCAATATGTAGTCCAGTCTTCTCTTGGGTTAGCTGAGCCTGTCCCTGACTGAGAGCTGAAGGTGCTGCTTTCCTTAGACTCTGGCAATTCTTGCACAGCTTGTCACTCAGTAAGGTCTGCTGGAATTGAAGTGGAGTCAGTAGTAGCGTTGCCCCACTATAATGTGGAGGGAGGCTGGGTGAAGAGAGAGGCTGTTTTTCAGCTGAAACATAATTAACATCCTGTTCACACATGGCAATTACAAAATCCCATGAAACCCTTTTGAGGAGAGACCACAAGTCAACCTCTGTGTCCTGGCCAAAGTACAGTTCATCCCATCACAAGTTAAGCCTTGTGGCTGCAAGGCACACTCCAACATCGGTAAAAAGAAACCCTTGTAAAGCAGACAGTATTGCAGGACTGACTTAGTGGTCTGGTGGTAGGAACCAGGCAGTCCTGACTTCTGAGTACAGTATTATCAGTTTACGGATCTGAAAACAGGCAGACGTGCCTGAGGTCCTCCAACAAGCTATAGTTGCCAACACGCCCTGGCTTCTTATGATCCTAGTCTTGTCTCTCTCTATGTAAAATGGAAATGTTATAAATATGCCTCTCACAGGAGTAATTTATGTCTGTTCAGTTTTTGGACTATAGTGGGCATGTCTATATGAGACACTTTACTGTGTGGCAGACTAATTTGCTGTGCAGTAAAGCATTACCATCTATACATGCGAGGCAATTAGGATACAGTAGACTAATTTACTGTGCTGCCAGATAGTCCCGTCAGACATAAGTGGTATCTGGCAGCACAATAAATTACTGCGCTTAAACGCACATGTAGGCAGTGACGTTGGGATTGGTTTATTTTGGCTCAAAATGCTATATTCAGTTGCATTCATTGCACATGTAGACACGCCTAGTAAATGTGGGCAACACCCACTGCTATCATTAAGCACTTAATAAAAACAGCACCTTGCTGCTGCTTCAATAGCTTTTTAAATGCTCACTATCCATGTTTAATAATGTTCTATTAAAAGTCCATAAACTAACAGAAAACAGAAAATGTCAGGGCAGTGCCACATACTGAACAAATGCATAAGCAGAAGTTTTGAGGGCTTGCAGATTTTGAATCTCATTTCACTTGCATTAGAAAGACCCGGGATTTTATATAACAATCTGACCCAATATTTTCACGCAGATAGTGTCACACACTCCCGTGTTCTCAAGTGCTTTATTCTGCCCACAGGTGCTCAGATCAGCCCAATCAACCAAAACAGTACTTGTATGTACATCTTAAGCCAGAATTTGGCCCAATGTGCAAAGTCATCCTAGGAAAAAG
>NW_017729029.1:53820556-53821193 GCF_001723915.1 Gavialis gangeticus
AGGTCCCTTCCGACCCTTAATCTATGAATCTATGAAACTGCTAGCTAGTAATTAAAGTATGAAAAAATAAGTCTACTCTTGATATAGGATCCAATTCAGAAACGATTTACTATTTAATCTCTGTGAAGTCGGTGGGACTTAAGTACATGATAAAGTCTTGTCCTTAATAGAAGACTGATTTCAGCATACGCTTAAGAGATTTTTCTGAAGTGGGTTTGTCTTGTCCAATTCAACCTTCTTTGCAGGCAGTGGGTGTTGAATGAAGCCTTTGGTTACACACACCAGCTTTATTGAGTCAGTTCATTCCATCTGTGTAATTTCTTATCGTCGGATACAGATCTTGAGAGGAAAGAACCTGAACATTTTAATAAGCAAACACAACTAGGACAATGGAACTAGGACAGCAACACAATGGGACTGGGACTAGCTTCCCAGATTAAGGACAATAAGAAGTCCTTCTTTAAATACATAGGGGGTAAAAAGAAGGTTCCAGGTAATGTGGGGCCCCTGCAGGACACGCTAGGAAATTTGGTCGTCACACCAGACGACAAAGCCAACATGTTTAACGATTTCTTTGCCTCCATCTTCCTAAGCAGGGACTGGAACAACCACCCCCCTCTGGGCCCCCCTCAGGCCT
>NW_017729029.1:53826193-53831146 GCF_001723915.1 Gavialis gangeticus
TATGAAACTATTCACATGGACTTTGTCAATACAACACACTTATTAACAAACATGTACAGGTTGTTTGGACTATGATTTTTTTCAGGTTGTTCACACTGTCATATTTTAGATAAAAATCAATCTTATATAGAGGTAGCAGAGCAGTACTGCTGTTCAGTGATATGAGAGCTTAACTGAAAGTGAAATTAAGTTCATTGCAGTGAACAGTGGGGGGAAAAAAAGGATGTCTTGGGCTTGTGTATTCCACAGAGACATTTGTCACTATTTAAAAATGGCTTGATAGGTATTTTATTTCTGGTGCTATAGTAACTATGTAGCTTGATGGATTTGAATTGGAAAATACAGCAGGACGTCTTAACTAGTTGGTCTCCACCTTTTTGTAATTTTCTCTTGCTAACAAGTATAAAAACGTAAGATCATTATTTTCGCTACAGTTCTGTTCAGTAAATCTTTGTTCTGCAAATATGATGTGGAGAATTAAAAAAAAAAAATAGGTATGTACATGACTGTGATTCTGAAAAGCCTGTGAATGGCAGCCGAGAATAGAATACAGGCACTTTTCTGGGAAGGTTGATTTAGTCCTTATGAAAACTCTCGGTCATTAGTAAGCACTTCTCTGCAGGATACCTGAATGCGTAACTCCATGTAATAGTTCAGCATTTATGTATCATCAGCCATTTAACAATTGAATGCTGCCTGTACAGAACAACCATGTTTCTCATATAGGAGCAATTGTTCTTCCACAGTTGTTTTTTTTTTTTTAAACAGAGTAGTTTGTTTAGAGAAGGTATTTTTTCCACCTTTTCCTAAGCCTGAAGTCTTCATGGGCTTGATCCAGCTCCATGGGAACCTTTCAGAGGACGCTAGATCAGACCCTTGAGGTTTACACACAGAGAAAACATGAAATCACCTATGAGGTCGGGGTACGGGAGGTGGTGATTTCATTATTGCGGCTCTGAGAGCCACTGTAATTAAAGCACCACAGCGTCTTGTGCAACAGTGTCCCCGTGCTTCAAAATAGTGGGGGGGGGTGCTTGAACTAAACCTCGTTGAACGAGGTTTAGTTCAAGTGCCTCTGCCACCATTTTGAAGTGCATGGATGCTGATGCACAAAATGTGGGAGGCAGCTGGAGCATGGTAATTACTGCACTGCAGCCGACTTGATTAATTGAGTCTACTCTGACATGCTGTAATTACAGCATGTCGGAGCAGGCTCTGTGCTGGTGTATAGGTACCTTAAGTTACCTAAGTGTATGCCTAGCTCCTGCTTAGCATGAGTTGTGAGAGTCATGCTTCCATCCCCAAACTGCTACATAACTCCTGTTCTTCATTAAGATGGTGCTGCTCTTTTAACTAACAGAATGCAGTGCTGGCAAAATGTCAGTATTGAACAGAAATCAGTGAGTGACCATCTGAAATCTAAAACTACTTTATAAAGCTCCAACCTCTACCCCTCACTATATAGAGTGAATGAATCGGAGCCAGCAAACCCAAATCCAAACTCCATTGTTACAGAATAAAATAGTCTGTGGATGAACAAATCAGTGGTTCAGATGTTCTGTTTGTAGACGGCCATAGAGGATGGACAGGTAAATCAAGCACAGATCAACCACTTAGGCTGACAGCTGAGATATCTCATTGCTAACAGCTAATGAAAAAACCATATACATGCACTTAGAAGTCGGATGTCCCTTCTTTAAAACGACAAGGCTGTCCAGATCTGACTTTAAGAAGGGGTTGTCAGATAGACTTTGGCTCAATTCTGTCTTTTTGTCAGTGATGTCATTCCCCTGACTTGATTAGAAGGACATATGTATATCAATGAGATTAGGATCAGCTCTGGACCTTTTGCTGCTTCTGGCTCGGACGTAGAATGCTGTTCTTTTTCCTTCATCCATGTAAGAATATGTTCCTGGTTTTAATTGCTGCTGGATAAAGGGTAGAAACTGGGAAGGAAACACTGAGCTTCAGTTATGGAAGCTGCCTTGTACTTTCATAGATTGTCAGGGGCTGGAAGGGACCGTGCAGATCATCGGGTCCAGTCCCCCTGCACTAGGCAGGAAAAGACAACTGGGGTCAAGTGACCCCAGCGAAGTGACTGTCCAGTCTCTTTTTGAAGATTTCCAGGGTAGGTGACTGCACCACCTCTGCAGGGAATTTATTCCAGTCTGGACACCCTGACTGTGAAGAAGTTTTTCCTGCAACTGAGCCTGAAGCAGCCTTCCAGGAATTTGTATGCATTGCTCCTGGTCTTCTCCAGGGGTGCCCTGGTGAACAGCTAAGTTCTTCATGTACTCCTCTGATGTGATAAGTGATAAGCCACTACCAGGTCCCCTCTCAGCCTTCTCTTCTGTAGGCTGAAGAGGTCCCAGTCCCTCAGCCTCTCCTCGTATGGCTTGTCTTACAAGTCCCTGATCATATGGGTGGCTCTTCTCTGGACCCTCTCAAGTTTTTCCATGGCCTTGGTGAAGTGCAGTGCCCAGAACTGGAGGCAGTACTCCAGCTGCGGTCTCACCAGTGCGGAGCACAGTGGGAGTGTCACTTCCTTAGTTTTGCATGAGGTGCAACGGTTGATTCATGCCAGCGTGGTGTTTGCCCTGCTGGCCACAGCATCGCACTGCCGGCTCACATTCATGCGATGGTTGATCACTACCCCGAGGCCTCTTTTGGCTGTGGTGCAAGTCAAATTGTCGCCACCAAGCCCATAGGCATGTTGGGATTGTTTGCTCCCAGATAGAGCACCTTGCATTTCTGAGTGTTGAACTTCATCTGGTTCCGGCCTGTCCAGGTCTGCCTGTATCTGCAACCTGTCTTCTGGCATGACCACGCTTCCCTATAACTTGGTGTCGTCCGCAAACTTGGCCAGCGAGCTTTTCATCCCCACATCCAAATCACTGATACCGATGCACCGGTCCAAGCACTGACCCGAGAGACACCACTTAGGAGTACAGGTTTCCCTCACTTTATGCAGGTTCTATATATGCAAATTCATTCTTATGTGATGACCCTTTGTATACCAAACTATTGTTATATGTGAGGTAAATTCACTCTTATGCAATGAGTGTGGTGGAAGCCCTTCCGTCAGCTGCTTTGTGCAGTGCATTGCGGGAGTGACATGCTCCAAAATATATAGCCTCCTGTGTGGCTCTGTGCTCCTCACTCGTTGTCTGCGACACGTGTTTCTGTAGCTGCCATCCCCATTATGACGGTGCCCTGTGCTTGTGCACTGTCTGCTGTTGGCGAGTACCAAACTGTGTTGTAAAAGTGGTAGAAATGGGTCTGGGGATCAGTAGAGTCGAGGTCTTGAAACGTATGCCTATTTATCACATTGTAAAGTGGGTTCCCTGTATGCAAACTCAAGTTATGTGCCGTTTTCAAGGAACGTGTGTACTGCATAAAGCGAGGGAAACTTGTATTGAAAACCAAGTTTACTGAAAAAGCATGACATGGACATCAAAGAAGGAGCACGTGCGTACGTTTAACATGCACATGCATTTGTCACGGTGAGATGGTCAGCCTTGAAGTTATTTATTTACTTTCCTATCTTTCCAATAATCACTTTACACACAAAGGAAAGAAAAGGTTCTCAAATGAGCAAAAACAATATTACTGTATTTCACAAGTATAAACAATCCTAAAATTTTCAGGAAACTGATGTTAGAATTGGCTGGCGTGCTCCATACTAGTCAACAAAGTAACTCTTTCACTGAAGGTTTTTTTTTTTCCATTCATATTTCTAAGGGCAGAGCAAATTCCCCTAAGCTAAGATCAAAAGCACTGCCACTGACTGTAAGCGCTACTGAATTGTGCTTACGTGGAAATCAGTCTTTGCAAAAGACTAGGAAAAAGCCTCATCACTGTTTGACAGCCCTGCCCCATAAATCACGCTTGATCTCTAAGTCGTGTGTAAGTTGGCTAGCTACAAAGAGCAAACCTACATTGTTAAGGAATTATGAAGCCAACTCAGTTTGCAGCCAAAGCTCCCATTGATCAATACTTTAAGGCATGTAGTAAACACAGAATTGGGTCACACCTTTCTACATAAGGCCAACAAGACTGGTTACTGGGACAGATCAGTGGCTAGAATAATGTCAGAAGGTTCAATGAAGTTTATCCAGTAGGAAGCTGTCTGATGATCAATGAGTATGTAATTTAAATAACAGGTTTTTATACATACTTAGATACACAGCATTTAAAATAATTGACTTGAAGGGTTATCATTAACTCCAAGAGAGTTGATGCTTGATGGTCTCAACTCATCTGAGGCTGATGGAAGGTACAGTACTTATCATTAAAATCCACTAGCTCTGTGCAGTTAAGGGATTTTTCCCTAGTAATCTGTAAACCAGGAGCTTCAAGGTAGAAGTGTGGCATGAAGAAAAGTAACAATAGGATTAGTGAGAATACAATCCAAAAAGAAAGATACAGAAGGTACTTGGATTTCTTTTCTCATGGCTAGAAAGAGCAATATTCCCACTGGTTTCTATAAGTGTAGAATAGGGCTCTTTATTAATAGTCTTATAGATAATAACTGCAAATTGCATGTAATTCACTCTTGGTAAACAACCCATGAGCTCTTTGTGCTTTTAACATCAATATTGTAGCAGTACTCAGCCACCACATATTTTAATACTTAAATGTATACATAGCGCATATGTTGTTTATGCAGAAACATCTACAGGACTATCCACAGAAAAATGTGACAAACTAGCAGCAGCAAAATCCAGTTAAATTTAATATATTACCTGAATTATTCAGGTAATGGTAACATTGTTTCCTACTAGTTTTATTTCTGTCCCGTCTTCTCTGGCTTAATCATTAGAAATAGAGGTGCGCCGATACATCAGTCCCATATTGGCTCGGCACTGACATGAGAAACATTGAGAGTATCAGCAATTGGCTTTTTTTGTCTCATGTGGCCCATAAATGCCCCATGCATGTACACAGCTGCAG
>NW_017729029.1:53836146-53849151 GCF_001723915.1 Gavialis gangeticus
GGAAATAGACTAAAAGGTTCTCTTATAATTAGATTTCCAGGAAGATGGAGGCAGAGTGTGCCCGGGTAGCGAGTGTCTTGGCAAAATGCATTATTGCTTTCTTGCCTATTTTTGGCAAATGGTAGTGCTCACTGTTGAGGTAAATAGAAACAATTTGTAACCTTGGGGAATCATCCGTGCTAAAATCCAATACCAAATTTAGATGATAAGGACTTTAGAATAGGCACCATGTTTTATCCTTATTCTGTAGAGCAGCAATTTATAACTCTACATAAATAATGTATAATAGGAAGTTTTAGGATTGAGCGGGAGGGGTGCTGTCCAGCCAGCGCAAAGCAGAGCACGGGATGGAGCTGTGGCTTGTCCAGGAGATGTGGGGTGGCTCCTGCCGCGCACACCGCAGGAGGCCATGGGCCCCCAGATCTGTGCATGGGGCAAGGGTGGGCTGGGGGCAGCACCAAACTCTTCCTGGTGGGGGGGCTGAGCTGCGCTATGCTTGGGGCAGATAGTAGCAGTGTGGGAGCAGGGGTTGCAGCCACCCCAAAATTTGCTGTAGCTCCTATTCCATGGTGCTGCTGCACAGCCCCCCGTAGATCTGGGGGTACTTGCCCCCTTGCCCTTCCAGGTTTTGTGCAGCAGCAGGAGCCGCCCTACTCTTCCCGCCCTGTGCCCCCGCGGACAAGCCATGGCCATCCCATGCCCTGCCCTACCCCAACGGGGCAGCACCTGCCCCTAGCTATGCCCCAGCCCCACTCTCTTCCTCACCCCGGGGGCCTAGATCTACTCCCCCTCCACATCCCTTCTCTCCTACCACCACAAACTTACCAGCCAGACCCAGCTGCTCTCCACACGGTGGAGCTGCATATTGGAATTGGATTGGTATCAGTCAATATGGCTCATTAAAAATCAGCCATCTGTATTGGCTAAAAAAAAACTCTCTATCAGTGCACCCCTAATTAAAAAGAACCACTTCAAAACCCTTTCCATTTCCCCCAGAGTTTTAATTCTTACTCTCAAACTGCTCACAGTCTGACAAACAAGTGCCAAGCCTGGATAAAGATTTGTGGTCAACAGAGTAACCTGGAGGTGGAATAAGTTGCAAGGTTGTTACCATTATTCCCTCTATTGTGCAATATAGGGAACCAGCCCTTCTGGAGTCTTACACAGCAAAAAAACCCAAGAAACACACCTCCCCTGCTCCATGACATTAGTTAGACAATGCAACAAGACAGCCTTAACAGTAAGGAGATTAATATAAAGAATCTATAATAACCTGCAATAAAACAACACCCATAGTTGCAGTTCCTGTTTGTAAATGGCTGCTTCTCACATTTGGGATTCATCCTTAGTAAGTGTTTATGTTTAGCCACATTTTTCAGGAACAATTCAGACAAATGCAGCACTTAGTAGGCTATTACACGCTCTGTATATCTGTGCAAATTGAAAGGCTGGATCCTTCAATACTCTCTCGCCAACTCCCACTGAAGTTGGTTGACCTAGATTCCAGTTTGGCAACACATTTAAAACAGGGGCCAAGTTAAGGTATTAGGATCAAGGTCTTGCTGGAACTAAAATCAAATTATTTCAGACAAAACCTGTACAGACAGCCTGCCATGAAGTCTTTTGTTTTGGGGGCACACTCTTGTAACACAGTAACATTAGAGATAAGTAGAAAAATGTTCAAGTGCTCAGACATAAATATGCTGAAAAAAAAAATGATAGAAGCAGTAGCTTGTGTATTCCTAGAATCATTTTTTTCTTTAGTCATACATACAGGGTAGGACATTGTAAATAAATAGAGCAGCTCACTTTCTGTTCAGAGAATGTACACATAAATAATTGCAATATACATTTGAAAACCAAAAAAGACATCATAGTGCAAAAATAAATTATCAAACAGAAGTTGTGAACATTATTATACATAATGCTATATAAAACCTGAACCATTTGGAATAAAAGACTTTGCAGTTCACTGAAATAATGCATTAACATTATTATTTCTGCTTCACATTAAACTGCACAGATTTTGTTTATCTACTACAAAACACTCTTAAACTTTTGAAAGGTTTATGGCAAACAAGATCACTTTTTGTTCTGCTATATAACATTTATGTTATTAATTTAGCAGTACAATAACTGAATAATCTCAAGAAAGTTAAGAGTTCAAAATGGAAACTAGCGAAGCATCCATAAGTATCCTTTGCTCTTTATATTTTATTTCCTTTGAAATTCAGGCATGAAAATGTATCCTGCTTTGACAGGTGAATCTGTAAGACATTATTGCAGTTAGATATAGATACAAGAAACACTCCACAGTCAAGTCAAGTATTGCAAGAGGTTTCACAGCTCTCTTGGCATCACCGTGATCTCGTACGAGACATGAACATAAGGACACGTCTGATGCCATTCAAGCGGTCTTTTAGGGATTTCATGGCAAGGAATGGAAGCTGAGCTCTGTTCTCAAGTGGAAGGACAGCAAGGACCCACCAGCACCAGGCAGGGCCATTAGGGTTAGCCTGCAACAGAGAAAAGAAAAGCACAAATGATGATGCAGGAACTGAGATGTGTTCACAGACTTAAAATACTGTCAATAGAAACCATGCTGTTCCATAGCCAGGTATCCTCTCCCACCTGCCCAACCTAATAGCTTCTGGGTACGAGATGGCTTGAAACGCAAGCCAAGATCCACCCTCCAATTTTCTTCTAATACTGGGGTGTTTTAAAATCAGACCTTTTTTTGTTTCTAGTGATACATCTGTACATAAGGTCTTCTTTAACTTAATGCATGTCTTTATAGGCTTACGTCTTTATATTTAACTTCTGCTAGAAGTAGGTGTTCACACCGCTCCTCCCCCAGCACTTTGTAGCTGTTTAACAGTAGCTTCAGTTTTTTTCCCCCCTGTCCAATTCCTACTGTCCACCTGACTCCAGGACAGATTCAGCCAGGTGCTAAGTAGGTGCCATTCCACCAAATCCAAAAGGGATTATTTTGTTCCTTTACATTTAGTATTTCTCAGGAAGTTCAGAGGATTATTAAAATATGAATACCAACTTGCTCAGCATTACTATAGCAGTGATTGATAGCAGCACAATTCTGAGGTACAGCAGTTTATACAAGATAAGTGAAGAAGGTCTGGATAGCCAAAGAATGAGAAAATTCTTCTCCGTTTATTATGGTGTATGGTAGTTATCTGACATGTAATTAATTCTGACTAAGCACAAAGTCATGCACCTGTGGATCAGGATCCTTAGCTGGCATTGGACCAAAATGACTGAGTATTCGACTCTTGAGTGCTTGCTTGAGCGAGTTAAACCACGTGTGTGCCTGCTCGTACACAGAATCATGTAAAACAAGTAATTCAGCATACTCCTGTCCTTGCACCTGAAATTGGCAGAGAAGGGGGAGCTGGAATTAATTCAATTGGCCTTTTCAAAGAAAGTGCCACATACATTGTTAATTCTTTTGAGATTTCTCAGGGAATCCTGAAAGTTCATTCTTTATCGAGCAGTCCCCCAGCCCACTTAACTTCAGGTTTTTCTTATATTCTAAAATAAATCCCTTTTCAGATTCAATGTTTACCAGGTTAGTAAATCCAGTCACTGTTTACTAGAGTTATAGACTGAAATCTAAGCATGGGTCCCCAAGTTCTTTACATTGTAATCGTTCTTTAAACAGTGCTTTGGGATAGATGCCATCTTCCTTTTTCTTTTTTTGGGGGGGTGGGGAAGAATAGTGTAGGTTTGTACAGCACCTAGGACACTTGAGGAAGCTACACTATCTTTTAAATTCAGTGGGCTCCATGTCATACTTATTGCCTGAATTGAAGCTGTCATTGAGGCCACTGACAGATGCACAGGTCCCACTCTAACTCTGTCTGTCCCCCACCAGCTCTAGTGCTGTCTGGAGAAAGGACATGGGGCGGGAAGAGGGCAAGGGGGAGCTGCAGGTTGGAATTTGCCCAGCCTGAACTGAAGGAGAGGGGGCAGGATGGGACCTCCAATCCACACCCCCCCATCCTCAGCTCAGCCCATAGCTCACTCCCCCTCCCTTCCTGCAGACAGTGCAGTGAGGGGGGGTTGCAGCCCAGCCCCGATCTCACTGACAAACAGACCCTAGGGAGCAGAAGTTCCCTAAACACACTCTGCTTTGGAATGCCTTCATCTGAACCTTCATTAGATGAGGGTTACTTTGTTGCGCGATCAGCTATTCTGAAAGTGCTCTGCAGCCCTTTCACTTCCGTCTCAGCATGGCTGTAGAGTGCTTTCAGGGCGCCGATCGCATAACAAATGTCACTTCTGCCAGCGCCCTCACTTCAGTGGAAGCAGGCTTGATCTGATCATTGTTATAAACACAGACCTAAAGCACCCTCCAGAAGACGCCATAAAAGCTCATCCAGATACATACTGTGGTTTTGCTTGCCATCTGGCATGTACTGGGTTATTTTGTGCATGTTATGAAACAAAATATTCTGTCCTTGAAAGGGTTTCAGCCACAATTTTGCTGCTGTACTCACCTTTTGATCCTCAATGTACTCAATATCTGCTGTATTATATCCGTCACGCTGGCTGTGCTGTATCACCTTAAACCTTCTCTTGCCAATGCTGTCTACAACAGAGCGTCCATCAGCGAAGAATTCAACGCTTCTTATCTCCAGAATACAGCCGTAATCTGCAAAGCTATTTAATCATAACAGGAGCAAGTAAATAAACCTATTCTTTTCAGACTTAGTTCTGCATCTCTACTGTACAGCCACTTCATAGTATAAAGGCCTTGCTAGTGTCAGTTCACTGTTTTTACATTACTCTTTATTACTTAACCTCACATTATATATACACAACACTTGCTTTTAAAACTACATCTTCAAGCAATTGACCAGATGAACATTTCTAACCTTGTATTTTAGAACACAGAATTCCTTGTACAAATCACATTTCTAATGTAACTACAAACTGTACTGCTTCAGCTGCTCTGGATGGACAACTTGCTTCCTATTCAAGTTCTGCAATTTAGATGCATACATTCAGCAGGAGTCTAGAGCCAGTACAGTTAATTACAATAAGGACTACAGAAGCTAAATTTACTAAGTCGTAGTAAACTTCACTTTGTATCGAGCATGCAATGCAGACTGATGGAGCAGGCAAGTTGTCAAAATAGATTGGAGGTGGGGGGGCTGCTGCAAAGGAGTGTGTATAAGATGGGCAGCTTTGAGTACTTGCTGTAAAAAGGCATAGCACAGATGCTCAGCCAATTCAGTATGGAGCCAATATATCTATTTAGCAGACATTTTATTTTGAGAGTGAATGTGTAAATCTGACTTGATACGGACACTTTGTTTTCAGTGTAAAAAACCCTTATCAATCCAATTCAGTTGCTGGTATCAAAAAACACCAACTAAAAACCACATAAAATTTTAACAAGAAGAAACTTTCATGCACTGCCCAGTAAAGAAGTCCGGAAGGTACTTTCCCATAGTATCACAGAGTCCAACAGCTGACTAAATTTCAAAAGACAGAATTAAACACTTAAAATGAATAATATTGACAGTTACATTGGACAGGATAACAGATATTAAATCTTCATGCTTCAGAAAAAGCCAGTTCACCATTAACTGATGGGTTTGAGAAACTTTGCCCATTGGCAGATTATTATATAATTGTTCTTATGTTTTAAGTTTCACATTCCTCTGAAACGGCTGATCAGAGGGGCTGTCGATAGAAAAGGACTACTGGATCCAGTGGAGAGGGGCAGTTTCCGACTGGCAGGGCATTCTGCTCACTCACCCCTTGACAGGATCCCCGATGCACATGCCAAACTGTTTGGTGCCAGTTTCCATGCACCTTCGAATCATTAGTCTATAACAGGGCTCAAAGATGTGCAGAGGGCACGGGACGGTAGGATAGGCCATTGTGCAGACAAATATAGGAACATTCTTATTTAAACTGTAAGAGAGGGAAGAAACAGCACCCTGTTATATTAGCATAGCATGAATCAGTTTCTAAAAACAGAGAAGTACAATGTACAAACCTAATTTATTCAATACCAGGATTGCTTAAGTTACCTTAACTGGCTTTGGTGGGAGAATTTAGAAAGAAACAAAAAAAAAAAAAACCACCTCAAAAGGAAATCAAGATTTCTACTCTATATAAAGGCTATTAACTATTTTGCTTGGTTTTCTACTTAGCCTGATATATTGGACATTGATATTGCGCTGTAATTTGTAGAATTATGATTTGTGTGGGAAGGGTACATTTAAACTTACTCTTTCTTGCTTTGTAGGAAGGAGTCTTATACCTATAGCCTGTATTTTCCTTAAGACTCCTGCTACCCTACACACAGGTTCCCAATTCACATGTTCCAATGAGTCTCTTGCGCAAAATTTCATTTCTACCCACTCAACCTTCTGATCTGCATCAAAAGTCAACAGAAGTCAGTGTCACTACAACACGCTGAGAATTATGGCCTTAAGTTTCCTCTTGTTTTCAATTATCACCTGCAGCCAAGTGGAGGGTTTAGACACCCTACTGCCAAATACACAGTAGGTTTAAACTTTCTGAAATGCCCTCTGACCAAAGGGAAACAGAGTAAGATCCTTCATGATCCCTTATGGCACGTTCCATGGCAATGGGAACTATTCAGTAGCTAGCAAAACTCATGTCAAAGGCTTGCATTTAAATGAAATGCTCACATACTTGGAAAGCTCTGCAATTTCCTCTTCATAAACTTTTCTTCTTTCAGTGAGTTCCTCTGGAAGATACTTAGCAATCAACTCCTCCATCAGTACCGTCTTACAGTATTTCCTCATAGCCAAACACTACAACAAGGAATCACAATTAAACAATTATCAGACAACGTCCAGCAATGGCTGCAGTGCTAAATTTTATTGACCCATGCCCAGTGTAGTCCTCTGTGAACAGCATGTGTCACCTCTATTATAGATTAGAGTCACTAAGCCATTTCCTCCTTGTGACCTACTTAAAACCCGCAGTGACCTTCCTGTACACTTAGTGGGCATTTTAACACATGCAAATCACTGCAGTGCCGGGTGCTTTGAAAAGCACCTGGCACTGCAACGCTTAATTGTATAGGTGGTGAAATGCATGCCAGCACTGAGGAAGTGGCGGTGGCGTGCGCTTAGTAAGTCTGTCCCACCTTATCTGTTCTTTGCAATTTATACCAATTACATCTGTAGGCTGTTACCTCAGAAAGGCCTTCTTTGCACAGGGGGCATTTTGGGTTGTGATCTAGGCATCTTTCAAGACATTTCAGGCAGAAGGTATGTCCACAGGGCGTGGTGACAGGTTCATAGAAAAGCCTGGAACCGAACAACCAAAAACAAAAGACAACAATATCGTGTAGCAAAAATAAGAGAAAAGGCTGTTACAAAACAGCTTTTTTTCATAGCTAGTCAGTAGTTACAGTTTTCTGCACTGCTGGGGGACATTTGTTCCTTGCTTATTGTTTTCTCCCCACCTTGAATTTTGAATGTAGTTAACTAGGGAGTTCCCTGTTGCCTGCCCAGTGTGGAAGGGGGTGGCTGAAATCCTGGCTTTGCTGAAGTCGGTGGAAAATTTGACACTTATCTCAGCAAGCCCAGAATTTCAGTTTGTGTGTCGAGGGTGAGGAGAGTCAGTAGAGGAGAGGACCTTCAAAGGAAGAATTAAACATAAGGCCCCGATTCTGAAAACCATTACTCATTCAGTCGGCAGCAAGATTAGCTTTACATACCCAACCAAACACAGAACAGGACTGTTTGTACTGCTAGGACATACAATTTAATAAAATAAAAAATGTCATTGCTAAATCTAATATTGGGAAATTTAATTTGGTTTGAATACAGAGCTTTTACCTTTGAATGCCCTCAAAGGTAAATACCCAATAGATTCATATCCCTTCAAAACAATACTATACATGTAGGCCCTTGTTTTTAAAAAGCTATTTAGGATTTTAACTCCCATCAGTTTCACTGTAATTTTATTTTCATATTAAATTAACTCTCTTTTTCACTAAATTTATGTTATATACTCTAAAGAGATCCTTTGCAGGTAACAAGCATCCAAGTATGAAAAATATGAAGAAATGTTACAAAGATTTCTCTTCTGTATATCAATAACATCTCAAACTAAAAAGGGAGATATTTCCCAACCTTTCCCTTTGATTTAAAAATCAAATAGGAAAAGCATAACGAACCAAAAGCCACTCTAAATGTTATATCCTAACAAGCAACTCAGTTGGACAAAAAAAATAATTCAACTGATATAGTGAAGTCACTTCTTAAACCACAATAATTGTTTTCTTTTCCCACAGAGGTAAACCTGGTTGCTACTGTGTGTGTGGAAGCTATACTCATAACTTTAAGCTTATTAATTGCTTCATCACACAAAGTACGTTTAAGAAAATAATTAGCTCAACAAAAAAGGTCATAACCAGTTCATCACCTCTCATTAGCTGCTATAGATACTGACATTTAACAGGGAAGCATATGAAAAAGTATCCAAAAGGCCACAGCAATCTTGTTGCTAGTCAGTTATATAATCCAAATCTCCTCTAGGTCAATTTTTTAACAAATACCCACTTCTTGTAAATACTTAAAATGCCAAATTCTAAAATACCTTTCAGTTAGTATGTTTGCATATTTAAATATCTTAGTTATGTACTTGGACCAACCTAGCTTCACATGATGGCACAGAACAGGAAAATGCTTGTCAGAATACACCGTCCTGATCTAGTTCTTACAGCAGCTAATGGGAGTGGAGTTTTGCTGTCAGAGCGGGATTGAACCGCACAAACCAGTGGTAGGTATATCATATGGAAAGGCTTATGAATACAGCAGCAACCAAATGCTTACTCCTTCATGAGAGACTCCCTTACTTTTGCCTCTGCTTTTTGTATGCCACTGAATTGGATGCAACCCCTTTGCTACTTGGGCAAATTAAATAGGCTAATAATAGCTCCTGCAGTTAATTGGTTAATAGGTCAGTAGGTTAGTAGGCATTTAATCCAAGGTATCACAGTTGCCAAATCTTAGATAAGGTATATCTGAGTTGCACAACACATAATAACCATTGAAACCAACATGCATTATAGCACTGGGAAGAAAAAGGCCCTCAAACAGGTTCCTTTTTGACATAGGTTTTTATATTCAAGTTGTCTTAATGCTCAGGAGTAATGATTCAGGCTATTTTTGGTTTAACAGGGAATACAAATAAGCAGGACTAATTCATTCTACTAAATGTGTCTGAAAACTAGTTTGTAGAAAACCTCACAGTTTTATTTATATGGGGAACTGGGGGTGGGGGTGAAGAAGTGGAGGTGTTTTCTTGGCAACAGTAAAGGTTTTGGAGCACATGTCTTAGGCTACATCCTAGACTTCTGATCACCTTTTGCTTTTAACAGTTTGTTCCAAGCAGAAAATCAACAGTTTCACCACATCTTTTTTAAGGCTATTTCAATTTGTTTTGAAACAGTTTTAAGCATAGGCAACTACCTTTTCAAACAAGAAAACCCAACCCTAAATCCAGATTTTTTTATTTTTTATTTTTATTTATTTATTTATTTATTTTTTGAGGCCAAGGTGTTCCCACCTCTGCAAAACGAGCCAATCAACCACTGACTAGAGAGCTTTGTTTGCCTGGAAGACCTTAATATTGCTGTTGCTACACTACACTAATTTATGTGCAAACTAAGTATTTATACAGACATTTACTTGTCAAATATTTCTGTTAGTGGGAAAAAAAATCTCTTGTGGCTTAATTTACACTAACTGCCAAGAATGAGTGGTGGACTTGTGTGTAATACGTGGGGGAGTCTGTGCATCTGGTAAAAGGAAATCTTTCAGTCATGTTCCACAGTGCATTTAAACCCAATAAACTTGGATGTCCTTTGCCAAGCACAAATTATTTCTTACCTGGGATACATCAGAAGATCCCTATCCACAAACTTTTCAGAACCAAATAATTAGAAGTGTGCATGGTATGGGACACAATGTTATACAGAAAGCCCCAGTTTCCAAACCAGAAAAACAAATAGCCAAGTAAATTAGACAATGTTTGTAGATCATATTAGTGGAAGAGATATAGCTTTAAACATATCCATGAGAAAATAATGGCTACCTCATGCACAAAGAGCAGTCCAGGTCAGATGGATCCACAAATTCAAATGAAATGTGGTGCCCAGCATTAGATCCCCTGGCATCTATTGTGCCTATTATATAATTGTGAAAAAAAAGTTGTATTAGAATACATAACCAGACAGTGGGGGGAACCGCTTAACATTTCAGAGACAATGCTTTATTATGTGTTTGCAAATACATCTGATTTTTAACTGTACTGTGATCAAGGACTGCATTTATTTATAAGCAATTTTTGAAATGTTAGAATCATGAAATGGAATTTGCTGCACAAGTTAATCTTGGCATAAGTGGGCCTGACTCCATTAGCCTCAGTGGAATTCGGTCCTGTGTTGACAGAGTGTGGCCACAACCCCACACTCAGCGTTAGAAGCATGCGAAAGGGCCAGATGTTCCTGTTAAATCAATCCAAATCCATTGAACAGCAGGAAAATCAGACCAAGGGCTTCCATGATCTTGGTGATGTTAGGAAAAAAAAGTAATTCCTGCATCTGTGCCTTACAAATACAGCAAGTCAGGCATTTTAAAACTTGATTATATTACTGTTATCAACCATATACGGCACTGGTAGTTGTCACGAGACTCACCGCTCAGCTGGTAAACAAAGGCTTGGCCTAATCTTTTTTGTCCCTCTCTAGATTTATTAGTGTAATTATTTTTTACAGGGGGAACAGAAATAGGGGAGAGATGAAAACTGAAGTCCACGATTGGAGCTGTCTAGTCAGGCAAAACTCCCATCAACTTCATGAAAACAGGAGTAGGCCCTCACTGAATGAAACAGGTTACCTTTCTTTGTGCGCTTGCAGGGCACCTCAGCACTTCTCATGTCTTCAGAGCAGCACTTCCTTTTCAAAAGGTTGCATTTCTCAGAAATGAGAAAGGCAGACTCCGGGACGGAGGCGTGCGTGTTCTCAGCTTCTGAGCAGTCTCTTTTAATCTCCGTCACTTGCACTGATTTTCTCAAACTAGTCACATTTTGCTCCTCGTGAGCAGGAAAACTCTTTTTGTGTTCCACATTTACCTGGATGAAAGAGAGGATCGTACATCAGGAGCACAGCTCCCCTACATTTTCATTCTGCAGACAACTTTGCAAGAGAAGACTCTTTTCACAGACCCACTTTCCTGCCCAGCTCTCAAAACGTTTTCCATGTTGTGGACCACCAGGAAAGGCTCTGCAAACCAGTGGCTCACAGATTAAGGGCTGCATCAGGGCCTTCATTTCAATCGATATCCCTTTCCCACCAGAGCAGTCTTCCCCTTCTATCAAAAGCTGATAACATTCATGGTAACATTTCTTTGGTTTTATAACTTGACCATAAAACTTGAGTCAGGCAGAATTTTATTGAAGACTCAGCCTGTTAGTCATTATTACCTAACCTATGGAAAAATCCATCTGGCTGATTTTAGGTTCAGATATTTCTGGTTTCAGAGACTAACACCGCATGACTTATTTTAAGGGAGAAGCATATGCACAGAACAATACAAAAAAAATGCACCTAAAAGTCTGCACAAATAGCTAAAATGGGTTCATGGCATATATGCTTTTTGGCCAGAACAAGTCATAAACCTGGTACTTTTTTCAGAGTACTTTCTAATCCTACTGTTGCCATTTAATAGTCATGAGAAATAGCACCGAACCAACATCACCAACCATTTTTCATGTCAAATGAAGGGACCAATTTCCCAGGTGAATTTAAAGGTATACGCTGGAGGTCAGCTGTTAGGCACCACAATGGTATGTGGCCAGGCATGATACATGAGGGAGAAAAGGGACCAATTACCTCCTTTTCTCCACAAAAACCAACCTCATGTTGGGATGGGGGGGGGAGGGGGGGGGGGAAAGACTCTCCAAACGGTACATAAACACACAGCAAAAGTAAGAACTACACATCAGAGTTTAGCTTTACCTTGAGCAACCTTTGTAGGTTATGGCTGGTGCCTCCAGATCCCACTGAATTTAGAAGGCTCCCCTTTAATCTAGAGTGAGGTGACAACAGCTGCAGGATATCGGGTAAGTGCTCCTGAGCATTTCCCGGGATGGGTGAAAATAAACTAAGTAGAAGCTGTGATATAAAACAGAATACTTCACTACTTAGTTCTTCCCTTGCAATCTCTGAGGGAAAGAGCGGGGACTGTGGGGAAGGGAACAGCTGCAAGAAGCACCGTTGATTTGCAAAAGCATTTAAGGATCCCTGGCAAACAACTGAGTAGGTCTAGGATGGAAACAAAACAGACACACACATACAAGGTGGTGCAACGTAGGCTCAAAAAGCAGAGGCTTCATTTTCAGAATTCAATGTGCTGGTGTGCCACTAGGGGAATGCTGACATATTTATGAAAATCCACTAGTACTGAAGTCTAGAGTTTTATTGAAACCTCACCCGCAGTTACTGCTAGAAGCATTTAAAAGGTTTCTTAAACAAGGGAATGCTGAGTGCCATAATTCCCACTGGAGACATTGGAAGTTGAGGGCATTCCCACGGGTCCAGGCTTGATCAAATGCCTCTCACTATGCAAACAGGGGGATGTGTTCAGGGAGAAAGAATGGGAATACAGCAAAAAGTTGCAGAGATGAAAAACATTCAGGGCCTCTGCATGTCAATGCAAATGAATCTCCAACATCCAGTAGTGAATTGTTGGCTGTTAGTGTAGTGCAACTTGCCAAATGACCATGGATATAAAATCTCAAGTAAGCAGGGTTAAAAAAAAAAATCCCTGCATTTTAAAAGGCCACAACAGTCTCACCATGCCTCTGGTCTGATCCTGCAGCATTGATGTTTGAGAAGACAGCACACCATGTATTATTAATAGTCTTCTGGAAGTCAAAAGAGATTCCTCATGTGAGTATGGGCTGCAGGATCAGACTCTCCCGAGAGTA
>NW_017729029.1:53854151-53859119 GCF_001723915.1 Gavialis gangeticus
ATGATCACCTACAGTGGGGCCAATATGTTCAAGGCAGTTTGTGATGCCAACGTTATTGGCATCTGCTGTCTGGCACATAAGTTCCACCTCATTGGAAGGATTTGCTAAAAGCAGCTATGTCACTGTTATGCAAACAGCTTTGGAAGTAATCCAATAGATACTTGTATCATTGATACACTCTCCCTGTAAGCAGTTCTTCCCATAACAAAGAGCCTAGATTATCCTCAGGACCCTAACTACTGAGAAAGAAATAGCTTTCTTGGCAAAGGCTATTTTGAGTGTGAATCTAGAAACGTATCAGTTTGTTACATCTTCCGGCTCTGACACAGGAAGCATCACGTCATCACCATGAGAGCCTTGCTTGATACAATGACAATGCATGAGACTGCATTTTAGGGAAGGAACCTGCTGACGAGTCAGGAAAACACAATAACTATTCCATCTAGAGTCGCACACAAAACATGGAAGAATAGGGCTGAAAAGTGTCAACTGTCTGGAGCACACCAACAGTTATGGGCACTTATTCCAACAATTTCACCCACAGCATTTAGAAAATCCTTCTCATTACAGCTCTCATCCCAGAGCCTTTTTCTTTAGCCCAAATCCACCCAACCAAACGTGGGGTAGAAAAACTGGTGCAAGTTACCTGGCAGGGGCAACACCATGATCACTCAAGTGGTAGGCGGGCTCCCCAGGCCAGGTGATTGTCTCTAATATGTCCTCCACAGGAGGTCTATATTGAGCACTTTTTTTGGTATTGGGTGGTGGAACTGGAGCTTGCTCCATCCACTCCATGCATTGACCTGGTATTACAGTGCTTCCAGGACCGGTGCAAAAAAACAGACAAAGGTGCAAGTTCGTATCAGGACAGTAAGGTGTGGGTTGGTTTTTACTGCAATGACCATTATTGCAGAAATTGATTATAGGCACAGTACCGTAACAAAGATTACTTTCAACCAGGGCTAGCCAACTTCTTAGCAGCTGGGGGCCGCACCCCCAGGGCCATGCCTTCCCCATCTACCTCTCCAGCTGCGAGTTCCCTTAGCACCACATGGGCAGATGGCTTTCCCCCTGCTCCCTACATGGCGTGGCTGGGCAGGGCCCCCACCCTGGCTTCAGGCTCCCCCAGCACTGCAGGCTGTCCTGCAGCCTGGAGAGAGAAGGGAGTGGGAGGCCAAAGAACCCAGCTGCAGTGGTGGCAGAGTGATGAGGGCAGTGGTGGTGGTGGCCAGGGGAAACAACAGTGCGGGAGGGTGTAAAGATGAGCCCATTGCAAGCTGCAGGTAGCCCGCAGGCCATCAGCTGGGCAGCTCTGCTTTAAGCAAGACAAAAATGGCAAGCACACAAAAGCGCACACACCACGGATGGAAGCCACGAGAGCTAACAAAGGGAACAATTTCTAGAAGTCTTTAAAGTAGGACTAGCAATCTTGGCAGTACCCTCTAAAGAAAAAACACAACAGATGCTCCCTTAGCTTTGTTTGCTACAGGAACAGGCTTATTTCAGATCTGTCATATTGCCTATTTATCGTTAGTTATTAGTAACCTCATAAGCAGTTTTTAAAATAGCACTTGTCCTTTGTTTACTCTGTTTCCTCTCCTGCTTTCTCCATGTGCTGATGCTCAGAGCCACATCAGTGGCTGTGGAAAGAGTGATGCTGCTCCCAAGTGGAGTTCTAACGGTGCTGCTCTTTATTTTTAGTCTATCAGTTGATACAATATTAACTAGATACTCCCTCTTCTCCAGTCGATAGCACCCGTCTAGGGTGGGAAATGTGAATACAGGGAGTCCTCTTAGCAATACTAACCCTCCACTGATTTTTAACATCTCTTTATTTCAAATCTACAAATCAGACTTTCTACCCACTGGGGGTGGAGAGGCTCTCTTGCTATTGCCACTTAAGCCGTGCCTTAAGTACAGCAATGGACACAAAACAATTTGAACACACAGGAACAGCACTGAAGACCATGTTTTCTCCAAGCCATCTCTATGTAATAACTTCTGCTTTCTTTTTTACGAGCAAGCAATCATCAATATGATAAAGCACTGAAGCTGCACAAGATCTAAGGAACTCACCTTCTGAGCCTCTGACTTGGCTGTCTTGTTCCCAATATCCAGGGCAAGGCAGAAGAGAAACTCTCTTAAAGCTTCTTCTATTTTTCCTAGGTTAGCTAATGCTTGTCCTTTCCTTAAGCGACCCTGAGAGAAAACAGGTCCATGATTCTAGTTTCTTTTCTCTTATTACATTTTTAAAGCCCGTTTGATAAAAACCAACAGTTTAAACGTGGAAAAACCAAAACACTTTACTGTGCTGAAGTTTAAATAAAAATTCGGCACAAAGCAGCATTAGAACAGTCTGGGTTACCAACATAGGGTCGGAGTTTGAGCTTCCACCTAGAAACAACATGAACATTTTCCATATTTACTTCTCTTGCGAGAATATCACCTCCCTGCCTCCCACATACACATTCAAGTTTACTTCACAGCATCTGGACCCAGTTGAAGGCTGGTACCCTGTCACTTTTCAGGACCCTCCTTTATCTGGGGAGAACACCTTAATCTGTTTCTCAATGCTGCCTTCTAGACTGGGGTGGGCAATTGTTTGGGCTCAAGGGCCACAGAGTTTTGGTGAGCTGTCACAGGCCAGGTCAGCAACCGCCCGTCCACAACCACTCACCAAAACTCCCTAAGTGGCTCCGCTCCATGCTCAGCCAGGTGCCTGCAATGGGGCCACAGGTGGGTGTGGAGCAGCATCCAGAAGCAAGATTGGTGGGGCGCCTGTCCCTGCTCCCAGATGCAGCTCCCTGCCTGGCCCATGGCCCCATCCCGTTTGCCTGGTCACATGCTCTGTCCGCATGGGAACCAAACGGTCTCCAGGGGGATCTTAGGATCACTAGGCGGTGACAGCACAGGGCTGGATCCTGGAGCAGAGCCACATTCTGCTCACCCCTGCCCCATTACCGGTGCCCAAGTAGATCGTGGCTCTGTCTCAGGCCCTGGCCTCACGCTGTCACTGCCATGTGAACCCAGCCACACCTTTCTGTCCCGCTCCTGGGCACTGCCCCCTGCCCACCCAGAGCCCCCTCCCGTCCACCTGACCTGTGTAAATCCTGCCTGGTGGTGGGCATGGGGCAGATGGGCCAGGGCGCCTGGGCAGTGGAGCTGGGTCCAGCAGCTGAAAGGAGCCACTGTGCTGGGGCTGCCGGGGTCACCATGCTGCCTCAGCCCTGCTACATGTTCCGGGTGATGTTTCTGGCCACACGCGCAACCCACGCTGCCCCTGTGCCTGGGCCGAGCAGGACCGAGGGACCCGCTTCAGGCTGGACAAAATCCCTCCGCAGGCTGGATTCTGCCCACCTGTTTTAGACAGCAGAAGGAAGCACAGCTCTTGACTTCTGGCATAACATGTAGATCTGACCTCCTCCAAGATCACACAGGCAGTTATGATTACTGGATTAGACTACAGTAAGTGCATGCACTGCTCCTTACTTTAGCCCCTTCCTGACTCAGAGAACTCAGTCAGATCTCCATGGTGTGCTGGTCTACTGGTCTAGGGTCTCAGCAGTGTTGTAGCAGCTCTCCGGGTCAGCTCTTCCTTCCCATGGCACTCAGCAAGCCACTGGGATAGCCAAAGATTTCAGCTTTAAAACTCACCTTCAACCAATATGGCTGGAGCCTACATGCCATTTCTGCATCACGCAGTGCATCTTCGCAGGCTTTCAACGTAGAGTTGATCTGGGACCGGTTGCTATATAATAAGTAGTCATTTGGAGCTGTAAGCAATATAAACATTGACCTGTTACAATGACTGGAATAGCACATGGACCTGTTCTTTACAACACTTTTTCTAAAATGATCAGGGAAAAAGCATTTGCATCAGAAGTATTATTTAAACAACCAAGAACTCAATCAGGCACAGCAGCTCTCTCGGGTATTCTAGCCATAAGAGGTCCGATTTGTGTTACATAAGCGATGGAAACACGGCAGGGAGAACATCCACAGCAGCTCGCAAATGTTACCCGCTTAGGCAGAGGATCAGATTTTGGTCAATTTCCATGAACAAAGATTAAAGATGACATAATTATAACGTTGCCATAGGGAAAGCAGGAATTTAAATTAACTCCCCTTACAAAGGGGTTAGGATCAAAGCTTTGAAAGCGACACATCGGGGTCTTCTGAACCTATCATCAGTCAAGGAAATTAACCAGGATCAGATAAATATTACCTCACCCCATCCCTGCTATGTGATGCAATACCTGGTCCTAGATTAAGAATCAAGTCTTCAAAGTGATCCTGCATTACAATGAGATGTTTACCTTCTTTTTAACCACCCAATTCCTGTTCAAGGTCTACATTCGGAGGAAGGGGGTACAAGTACAAGCAAAAGTTCTGGCTGCACAACCCGGGTAGGGACCAGCACTGCATGACTACAACTCCTGTGCAGTGTGGAGCAGCATCTTTCCCTGCTCTGCGGGGGGGAGGGGGACGGCCGGCCGGACATGACTCTCTCGCTCTCCGTGGGGACATAGCTGGAGCAAGCACCTGCTCTCCAAGCTCTGGGGCTGCCCCCAACAGGACTGGCGAGGCAGGTCCCTCTCCAAAACTAGGTCGGGGGCTCAGCCGGAGGGACGGGACAGGAGCCGGCGGAAACCCGAGCCGCCCAGCTTGGGGTCCGGCCGCCTCCCCGGTTACACAACGGCGCGGAGGAGGGGAGGGGCCGGGCCGGCCCTTACACAACGCGCTGCTCCCCTGACCTACTTCCAGCGCTTACCCAAGCTGACGGCCTCGTTGTACTTGTGCAGCGCCGCCTGCGGCTTCCGCTCCCGGTACAGGACGTTGCCTTCGTGCCGCAGCTGCGACGCCCGCGCCTGGCCCGGGAACCACTTGGCCAGCAGGCTGCTGAGCAGCACATTGACGCGCAGCGGCTGCCCGGCCCCGGCGCCGGCCTCGCCCTCGCCCGCGGCGCCG
>NW_017729029.1:53859697-53865149 GCF_001723915.1 Gavialis gangeticus
CCCCGCCCCGCCCCGCCGCGCCCAGCCCAGCACCGGGGGACCGGCGCCCAGCCTCGCCACCGCCGCGGGGGGACCGGGCAGCAACCGCGAGGGGACATTTCTAGCAGGTAGAGAGCAGCGCAGCCTCTGCCGAGCCCAGAGCAGCAGGCGGGGACCTGCCCCGCATCGCCTCACGGCGGGACGGTGGCAGCCTGTGGAGAGTCCCGTCCCCTCCAGCACAGTACAAACCCCTACACTTGCACCGGGGTGGGAGGTCTGCTTGTTTGCATTGGGGTGTGTGTGTACCTGTAGGCACAGTGACAGGTGTGTGTGTCTATCTGTTTACTAGACACACGCACACACCTGTCACTGTGCAAACAGCTAGACAGACGCACACCAATGCAGTTTGCAGTGACAGATGTGTGTGCATCTACCTGTTTGCAGAGTGCCAGGCGCGTGCGCGCGTGCGTGCGTGCGTGTGTCTATTTGCACAGTGATAGAGGAAAAGACCTCCTTTGCCTTGGAGAGTTTATAGTCCAAACAGGTGGGGTCAAGTCACATCTGTGATGGGGGACACTCAAGAAAATTAGGTTGAATTAATTTTTTTTTTAAGTGGGTTAGTTGAACTATGCTAAAGCCCTGTTCTGTTCTCTTACTCCAAATGCAAGTGCCCCTAATTTGATTCTGTTTACTTCATTTTTCAGCATGAATTAAGCTAAATTAAATGGCATTCTGAATAAAAGTAGGAACAGACACACAAATGGCATATCACAACAAGGTAAAGTAGAGAAGTAGCTCTAAGTGGGGACCTACAGCAATGGCAGGTACTGGCCCCTGCCTGGAGGCATGCTCTTACCTTGCACTATCTGAAGGTACCTGCTGGAGCTTCTCTCTCTCTTGCCGCAGTCTAAATGAAGGTCAATCAAATTAAGGCTACATCAGTTCTGAAAAAAACCACAGTCTAACACATCAACTAAGGGTGCAAGTTTTAAGTGAATTCAGAATGAATGTCCCCGAGTGGTCCTGCACTGACAAGCCCTTGCAGGTCAGTATTAGAATCATAGAAAATTAGGGTCGGCAAGAGGCTGCATCTAGTCCAAGCCCCTGCTCAAAGCAGAACCATCCCCAACTAGATCATCCCAGCCAAGGCTTCATCTACCTGGGTCTTAAAAACTTTCAAGGATGGAGATACCACAATCTCTGTGGGTAACCTGTTCTAGTGCTTTACTACCCTCCTGGTGAGAAAGCTCTTCCCAATATCTAACCTCAACTTCCCGTGCTGCAGCTTGAGCCCATTGCTCCTTGTTCTGTCATCTGCCCCCACTGAGAACAGTGCAGCTCCATCCTCCTTGTAACCAACCTTCAGGTAGTTGAAGGCTGTGATTAAATCCCTTCTTGTCTTCTCTCCTCCAGACCAAATAAGCCCAGTTCTCTCAGCCTCTCTTCAGAAGTCATGTCCCCCAGCCCCCGAACTGTCTTTGTTGCCCTCCACTGGACTCTCTGCAACTTGTCTACATCCCTTCTGTAGCGGGGGGCCCAAAATTGGACACGGTACTCCAGATGTGGCCTCACCAGTGAAGATTAGAAGGGAGGTGATTCTCAAGTGATTCCCTCGATCTGATGGCAGCTCTCCAAGTAATGCAGCCCAGTATGCTGTTAGTGTTTTTGGCAACTAGGGCACACTTGGCTCCTATTCAGCTTATTGGTCCACTGTAAACCCCAAGTCCTTTTCTGCAGAGCTGCTGCCCAGCCAGTCAGCCTCCAGCCTGTACCGGTGCATGGGATTGTTCCACCCTAAGTGCAGGATTTTGCACGTATCCATATTGAACTTTTGGTTCAATCCTTCCATTTGTCAAGGTCTCTTCAAATCCTAGCTGCCCTCCAGTGTAATCTAATACCACTCCTCCCCCAGTTTGGTGTTATCTGCAAACTTGCTGAGGGTGCACTCCATCCCATCTTCCAGATTGTTGATGATCTGTAGTGGAGCTGGAAGTTGCAATCACCTGTCTTTGACACAAGGCCAGGGGTCTTCCTAGTTCCTTTAAAAACATGCTCAGATTTTAGAAAGTTATTTTCAAAAAAGGTGTTAACTGGGGGGGAAAAAAAGCCAAAAACATTTCAAGTTTGTGTTACCACCAGAAAAGTTTAACTAGTCATATTGGAGTACAGCACAGTTACCAGAAAGCAGTGGAGGCAAAAGGACTTAGTGGTTTAAATCAAACAGTGGTTCACAAGCTTGGATGCAACAGGTTTTACACTTAGAAACAAAAACAGGAAGGCTAAAAAACGAGCACCTGCAGCTTGCTTTTGCAGTTCTTAGCCAGTAAGATTCACACAAATGTTGTTATTAGCAAAGGAGAAAACCTAAGGAAAACAAAGTGCTTTGCAACAGCAAGGAAACATCTCAGCAATTTTCCTAATGCTGATTTTATAACCAGTGTCCTGAAAACTGCTCCAAGTCAAAGCTGGCTTCAGGAGGGAAAGTGATGTAACCACTCATTACCAGCAGTGATGTAATCGTGGCTTGGAGGGACAACCCATCCCGACAGTGTATAAATAATGTTCTATATAAGCACCAAGAAGATACAAATAGCTTTAGGAAAGCCTACAACTAGGACAAGTGAGATGAAGTTAGGGAAGACAAACACACCGAGGCTGAACATCAGGGAACATAACATCCAGGAGCTCTGTTTAGGACATGGGAAAGTCTCCAGCTGCTTGGGACACTTTGCTGGGTGAACAAGCAATTACAACATGGACACCGGGGGACATTCCTGCACCAACAGGTGCAGGGACGGAGTAGTTTTGAGCACAGACCTCAGCTCTTGCCAGTTCTGGGAGCTGCAGTTTTTTATTTGGAGGGAAATAAATCCACCCCCTGAATCCCATGTGGTGCTCCCCCTGCTGGCCTCTGCCTGGTTGTCCTGCTAGCCAGTTTGGTAACCACTGATGTGGGACAAGAAATAAGAGCTGGAGATTACTTGGGGGCACCTGAGTGTCTAACTTCCAGGTGTGTTTAAAGCTAATCAGTTACTCCAGATTTACTGTAAAGTTAGCGAATCAAAGATTTTTAGTCCTAACCCCCTGCACAGCCCTACAGAGATAACCTTAGCAAAGAGCACACAGCTCAGCAAATCAAGACGACACTGAGCAAGAGTGCAAGGTTTCCTGCATAAAAGATGTCCCGAAGGTACAGCTTGAGCCCAGCATTCATAATTATTCATGGATTCAGAGCAGCAGCCGGTCATGAAGTGTATCTTCTGCTTAGGAAGCAGAAACAAGAGGGGTCCCTACCAGTTTGCATTGATCATCAGATCAGATCAGATTTATTCAGCACTTAAACAGAAAAAAAAATGAAGCCAGCAGCTGACTCACTCTGAAAAACCTCTCTCCCTGATGTGGTTTTTCTAAGAGGAAAGGTAGAGTTGCTGCTTTTAAAACTACAAATTTTCCTTAAGTAGTTATTGACCAGTCTAGTAAACACTGAGGGCATGACTCCCACTCTTGAACTTTACAATCTCTTCCATAACTGAGACCATGAACCCAATATAACATTTCTTGTGTTTTTTCTTTTGCATTCAAGGCATGGGGGGGAAATGATGACCCTCCCGACTCAATGGCAAAACTCCCAGCAACTTCAAAGAAGTTCGATGAAAACGACAGTCACGTCATGAGTGACCAAATGATGCATTTGCAAATGACTGGTGTGCCCAGTTTGTAGCTGTTTATAGGCATAAATAGTTTTTACTGATGACTCTTAGAGTTCAGCCAGTTTGTTTTTTTTTTCCTTCAGGGAAATTAATTTGAATGACTAGAGTAAATAAGAATTCACCTGACGGAGAGCTGCCTTGAGACTCACGGAGGAGGAGTCAGACATCGGTTCCTTTGATCTGCCGTTGACCTTGGGCAATCTTCTTCCATCCTCTATGTCTCTGATTTCCTCCTCTTGAGCTGCATAACTACACTCTCAGGTAAGATCCTCAGTGCTGTTATTTATGCAAAATATTAGTTGCAGTGAAAAAAGTGATCAAATTGAGTTCCTATATTTAAATGTATTATGACACTCATTGAGAGGAAACAAAATAGTGGGAAAATGTACATATAGCCCATTTAATTGTTAGATACTGGCTGAAGCAAAGAAGAACATTTAGCATTAAAGGCAACTGGGAAAACAAGTCAACCTGTGGAAGGTCCTTCTTACCTACTGATCCATAAACAGTATGTAATGAAAAAAGCAGCAGTGGCCTTTTCATGCAAAGCACCCATCTTAATTGATGATTACTAGTGATCAGCTTGACAAGACCTCAAGACCAAACAAAATGAGCATCACATTCAATTCCATTTTGAATGGTGAGATATGAAGACAGATTTCCCTGTGAACTCCTCTGATATAGTCAAACTGAGAGAGAGAGAGAAATGGAGTTTCTGCTCCCTGGGGAATCTCACTCTCTTGAAATTTTGTTCCAGATAGGAAAGAAAAGGTCAACACTTTTTGTGAAATGGAACTTTTGGATATTTCCAAATAGAAATTTCTCAGATGTTTAATTTCAAATAAAATATTCAATCTAATCTATATACATATACTTAATTTTAGATCATCTTGAAATAATCAAAGTGCTCATAGAAATCAATCATTTAGGCTTCCATAAAAAAAATAACCAAATTGGCAAGTTTCCATGAACCACTAGTGTCAACTGAATGACGATTTTCCAATTCACTTAAAAACACAGCTCTGCTCAATGTTATATTTGCCTGTGGCCAGGCAAACTTCTTCATAGATTTCATAGATTTCTAAGGTCAGAAGGGACCTATTAGATCATC
This sequence comes from Gavialis gangeticus, assembly GCF_001723915.1. Taxonomy (NCBI): domain Eukaryota; kingdom Metazoa; phylum Chordata; order Crocodylia; family Gavialidae; genus Gavialis; species Gavialis gangeticus. Next base: position 53,864,498 of record NW_017729029.1, read on the forward strand.
GAGTCTGATCCACTGCTCTGGGCAGGAAAGAGCACTGAGGTCAAGTGACCCCAGCCAGGTGCTTGTCTAATCTCTTTTTGAAGACCTCCAAGGTAGGGGAAAGCATCACCTCCTTTGGAAGCCCATTCCATATTTTGGCAACCCTCACCGTAAACAATTTCTTCCTGATGTCCAATCTAAATCTGCTCTCCTTCAGTTTAGGGTCATTGTTTCTAGTAACCCCAAGGGGTGCCCTGGTAAACAGAGTATCCCCTATTCCCTACTGACCCCCCCAATGAGTTTGTAGACAGCCACGAGATCACCTCTCAGCCTTCTCTTGTGGAGGCTGAAGAGATTCGGATCCCTCAGTCTGTCTTCATAGGATCTTACTTCAACCATACGTGTAGCTCTCCTCTGAACCCTTTCCAGGTTATCCACATCCCCCTTGAAGTGCGGTGCCCAAAATTGGATGCAGTACTTCAGCTGTGGCCTCACCAGTGCCGCATAGAGGGGAAGTATCACCTCCCTAGACTTGCTCATGATGCACCTGCTAATGCAAGAAAGAGTGCGGTTAGCCTTACTTTTTACCTTGTCACATTGGCAACTCATGTTCATTTTTGCTTCAACTAGGACTCCAAAATCCCTTTTTGCCACTGTGCTACTTAGACCGGTA
>NW_017729029.1:53865736-53904775 GCF_001723915.1 Gavialis gangeticus
TGTGATCCTTAATGATTTTTTCTAAGGTCTTGCCAAGAATGGAGGTGAGGCTACCTGGCCTGTAATTACCCAGGTTCTCCTTCCTCCCCTTCTTGAAAATAAGGACCACAGTAGCCCTTTTCCAGTCTTCTGGGACCTGTCCTGAGTGCCACGAGCACACAAACAGTTGCGCCAGTGGTTTCGCTATGACACTGGCCAATTCCTTTAGTACCCTTGGGTGAAGATCATCGGGGCCTGCCAACTTAAATAGTTCAAGCCCCTCCAAGTGCCCCTTCACCAGGTCAGTGCTAATCACTGGTGGATTGGCATCTTTCTAAAGCCAAACTAAAGTATCATTGGGAGGTGTGTTTGTATCTGTGTCCAGGAACACAGATGCAAAGAAATTCTTTAAGAACGAAACTTTGTCCATCCTATGTGTGTCCATCCTATGTTATGAGTTGCCCTAGTCCATCCTGTAGCAGTCCTGTGTTATCCTGCACCTTCTTCTTGCTTCCTATGTACTTAAAGGAGGACTTTGTGTTACCTTTAATCTTTTTTGCCAGCCTGAGTTCCATTTCTGCTTTGGCCTTCCTCACCACTTCCTTGCAAGCATGAGTAAAACAGGTATACTCCTCCCTGGTGGCTGCCCCCTGCTTCCACAGCCTGTAAGCTTCTCTTTTCCCCTGCATGCTCTCCTGGATTTCCCTGCTCAGCCAAGAGGGTTTCTTGGCTCTTTTGCCTCCCTGTGTGTGTACTGGGATGGTACCCCTTTGTGCCTTGAGGAACTCCCACCCTTCCCGGACTCCCAACTCACTGATGTGATTACCCCGCAGTCCCACTCTAAGTAATCTCCTAAGCTTGTTGAAGTTGGCCTTCTGGAAGTCTAGCACTTCCGCCCTACTAGTTATCTTTCCCAACCTTTCGCCGGATAGTGAATCCTATCAACAGGTGGTCACTATCTCCTAGGTTACCTTGTACCTGCAGATCCCCCACCAAGTCCTCCCCTGTGGTCAGCACCAAGTCGAGTAAGGCATTTCCCTTAGTGGGACTGCATACCTCCTGTGTTAGGTGCAGGTCCTGTATGCAGGTTAGGAACTAACGTGAGTGGGCAGACCTGGCCGACTACTTCTCATTCTTGAATGAGGACTTCAGCATATTTCATGTCATTGGACAGGGTGAACAAAAAATGGCTTGTGAACATGCAAGTAAAATCAGAATTCAGAATAAGGTTTATAGTGTTCCACTGAGCATCCCCCGTTACCTGTGGATGAGACAAAGATGATATCAAGTCCAGGAGAGTCATATGCGACAAGGTAATTAAGTTTGAATGCAATTATTGCAACATAGTTTTGATAAAAGAGAGGCAGCTTCTCATCCATAAGCAATGATTACTGCTTTCTACTGAACAGGAGGTCCATGGGACAAGGCCTCAACCCCAAATTAGGACTAATCTTTGGATCAAAGCATGGTATGCTGCAGCTGTCAGAACACTGCTAACAAAGGAATTTAGTAGAGAAAGAACTGACATGCTTTGGATCCTGATTCTGGCCACTGGAAAACACTCTGCAAATGTCTTGAACAGTTGTAGAATAACATTTTGTACTACAGTCTTGTAAACATATGACATGGGTATTGAAAAGGACTTTGCTAATGAGCTCAGTTGAAAAAGGTTTCCAGTTTAGAAGGCATTTGTATCTAAAACCCAGAGGGAAAAAGTATGAAGGGATTGTAGAAGTCTGTTTTTGTTTGAGATGTAATAAAATAATTCCACTAACAATCTTAAACTGCAGAGCCAAGGGGCAGATCAAATTTATGAGACATCAAATCTATACCCCCTATCCCCAACCTCCACTTCTCCACTCCAAGCCTTAGGGGGTCAGGCTTCTCTCACACACAGACACAGCCTCTCTATACATTTCAGTATCTGGCCTTACCTGTCTTGGCCTGATCCAAAGGCTATAATAGTTCTGGTGAGGAGCTGATATGGTATCTGTTCAAGATTCAGAAGAGTTGGATCCTAAGTGGATAAAGGCAGGACATAACAGGTGGAAGATACAACTTCTTTATGACGAAGTCATGATCGATTGATCTGCTTGGCAAATAACAGCACAACTGGGTGTTTAAATTTCATGTATTTGCAGTACATTTTTTCTGGACTCTTACTAACAACATTGGGATTCAGAAGGTTAAGAGCATTGGGATTCATTTCCTCAAACAAATTTCTTCCTGAAAGGTACATTTTCTCCACTCGGACATTCTTCAAAAGCATCAACCACCAGCTGAGACAGGCAGTCATTACAAGTTGTCCCACCAGCCAGTTGGAAAGAAAACTGTTCTGTGCTGATTGAGATGCTACCGATGGCTTAGCCTGGAAGAAAACAAAGAGTGGAGGATCTAAACTTAAGAACTGTCATCTGATATTGGTGTGTAGGATCAAGATTCGGGACTTGGATGTAGTCTCAGTCCTGCCCACAACTTGCCTGCCCACAATGGTTAATGTCTCTCCATTGTACAATCTACTCATCTGACAAATGAGCCTAAAGCCAAATACCCTGTGACACATGCCTGATTTGCAGCAGTTTGAGATGATCAGGTGAAGGGTAAGTACTAACAAATTATTTGCAATGGAAAAGCTGGAACAAACCTGCTGCCTATGACTACTGTTTGTACACTCACAGCCTGAACTGAATTCCTATCTACCATAAGGTAGGAAAAACTTGCTATCAATTTTCTGAGATTTCTTGCACATCACAGGCACAAGACTTTAAGAAGCACCTTATCCTACAGAAAATGTCATGTCCCAGGGAAGCAAATGCATTTTTCATATGAGAGAGGATTAGAGACAGACAGCAGCTTCTAGAAAATTATTCTTTTAGAATCCTGTGGCATCCAGCAGGGGGGAAAAAAACCACACTGGCCATTTTGGAAGAAGAGCTCACAACAGTGTGATAAATTGACCATGGTAATTATATTTGTCATAGAAATAGGTTGCGCAAACAACTACACATCCTGCTCAAACATAGGCATCCTCAGAGCACAATGAGCTTCCCACCCATCCACCCACGAAATGCCTCAATCAGACCTTTAGCAGTTATCAGAACTGGAGAAACGCATGCATTTCCTTTCGTGAGAGAAACAAACTGTGCTGTGTCCTGCTTTTGATAACAAAGTGTTATCCTGACATCTTCAGATGCTTTGATTCATTTCAGCAGAAAGTCACGCTGTCTAAAATAATACTGCAGTCTGAAGCAAATCCAACACCACACTAAGTGTCTTTTTATACCTATTGTCATTCTTGAAAAACCAAGAGCCAAATCATTCCCCTCCTACACAAAACACCTGTGGGAGGGAAAAAGGCCTTCTTGAAGTGCCATGAGTTTAATTTCAGCTGCATTCTACATATCTCTGTAGGGAGTGAGGGGGATAAGGGAGACGCTTGCAATCATACAAAAGGGTCAGAGAAGAATGGATGGCACTGCTGAGCGACAAGGTCAGTAGGCAGCTAACTCAAGCTAGTGCCTAAAAACTATGATAAATGCTGCACAAAAGGACTTTGACAGGTTGATAAATCCCATCCACAGCCTATGGGTGATAATGTCTTCATGCTGCTGCCCAGCCTCCATACCCTCCCCAGTAGCATAGCTCACTTGACCAGAGTTGGGAAAACCGTTACGTACATTCAGGAAAACCCTTACGTACATGTTTATGCTTCTTCTGAGTCCAAAGGGGATTTACACACATGCTGTGCGAAGTCCTTATGTGTTAAATCAGGATCTGAGGCACTACTGTACTGCCAACTTTCATCCTTGGTGCTGTGCACTACCCGACTGAGAGGGGTAGGACAATGTGAAACAAGCAACATAAATTCCCGCTTGGAAATCCACCAAGTTACTACCCCCTTTGGTCACCTCCAACCACCAACTGAAAGCTCTCACAGGCTTCTTGCACTCCCATGCACCAGGATTTCTTCTCTATTTCTCCACAGATTCCCAGTTGTCTTTAAATTACCCTTTAAGATGGTTTGCCTCTCAGTCATTTATGGAGCATGCATGTATTCTGAGAACACAAACAGCAAGCTGACTAATATGGAACCGTCAATTGCATATTTGTCATGCTAGTTTTCAGCTAGAGTTTTTTTTTTCCATTTTTTAATTTGGGATGTTGCAAAGCTTTTCTTATGATACATATTGATGAAGCTTTCCGGTAGCAAGCTTTCTAAAATAATTAGAGCGATGAATCATAATCATGAAGAAATGGTTCTTACATCTCTTAAGACAGTTATTTAAAAAATGTTTTGATGAATCATGCAAAAGTCCTCACAAACAGGGATTATATTACTTTGTATATTTATTTCTGAAAAAGAATAAATCCTGAGACAATAGCTTAGGCTTTTAACACTTTAATTGAAAAATATTTACAGCAACGTTAGAAATGTTAATGTTACAATACAGACATGCAAAATGGTGCTGGTTCTTCATTTTGCAATTCACAATTCTCTCGTTAAGGGTTTCAGACCTGCTCTGTTCATTCACCAGCTGAAAGGTTCAGTCCTGGATTTTCAGAACACTTCTTTTCTCCAAATCATTCATTTCTTTCAGTATTAGAGCAATGTTATACCGTAATTCTTGAAACTTCGCAACCGGCACCTGAAACAGAAGATTTATATTAGATTTGTAATTCATCTGGTTAAGACATGCATATGGATATAAAAATATTCTAGAACATCAGTCTAATATACACTTTGAAACTGCAGTTTTGCAGGTTTTAAGCAAAGGATCGGAGACTAATACAATTCTACATAACATCTGCATGTTCAAATATGCATTTACCAAATGCTCTGTGGCAACTGGGGAGAGGGGAAAAACACCATCAGGCTCATAGTGAATGCAACATATTCCCAAAAATGGAACAAATCACAGCTTCCTATTATTCCAAGGGACCACACATGGCTGGAAAGCAAAGAAAATGGATAAAGGAAAGGAACAAGACAAGGGGAGTGATAGTACAGAAAGGAGTCTGAGAACTGATTTGGGAAGAGGGTGGGAGTCAGGGTGCTGCTGTGGTTCTTACGCTCTCCCCTCTCAACAACACCACTGCTATTACGCACAGTGCAGAGAGGAAAAACAGCTGGTGAAAAACATTAAGTGTCAAGCCAACCATGGGAATTTTGCTGTAGGAGGTGGAAAATCCTGCAGCAAGTGGGGGGCTCCCTCTTCTTTTTGGCACAGCTGAAGAATTTCTCCAGACAGCATCAAGAAATGCACGCAAGCAATGACTCATAGCAAAGAAAGTTCCCAAAACAAGCTACACTAAAGGAAAAGTGAAACGACAGTGAGGCTGTTTGCCTAAACACAATGTACAAGACAGGGGCTGCAGATCTGAAGGGCAGCATCCGCATTCTGCAGAGGATAATCTAAAAGGACCTGAAATGCTGGGACCAAAGTTCCCCAGCTGCTCCTAGTGCACAGGTGATACGCGTCCACATGCCAGGCAACAGGAGAGCAGAAGCCTCTTCAACACGCTGGAAGCCTGGAAGAAAACAATTGGCTGGAAGGACAAGAGAGGGGAAGTGAAACAGGTGGCATGGCAGTAGGCTCTGGACTCTGAAGGACAAGACAGTTTTGTGCCTGGCTAGAGGTGGACCGAAGTGGGAGCCAGGGGGCCTTCTGGACAAGATCCAGTAGTGAAGGTGCATATCGGCACAGATTACAGCAATCATTAATAGCTGAGGGCTCAATCCGAGCAGACAAAGGTGTGACAAGACACCGTGGCAGGAAATTGAAGCTAGACAAATTCAGATAAAAAAAGCAGAGGTTTAACAGCACGTATGATTAATCTTTGCAGCTTACTAACGGTTGAGATGGATACATCATCACTGGAACTGTTTAAGTCAAGGCTGAATGTTTTTCTACGATACACTCCTGGTCAAACGGGAATTAACTTAGGAACAGCTTATAACTTGTGTGACTGCATAATCACAAGTCCCTTCTGGCTTTCTAATCTCTGAACTGAAAAGAAGGGTTTGTGCTCTTGCTGCTAAATAAAAGGACAGTTGTGTCCTGTCCATGACCCAGGCAGGGTAAGCCCATCTCCTGCCAAGTCCACTACCAAAGCGTGGAAGTCTGGAAGGGCATTTTGCCCAATGCATCTTCTCTGCATAGAGAACATTGGGTGCTCTTACCGGCTTAAGGCTGGAACTTTGCTAATTTTAAGCGGTAAAGAAAAAGAAAGGTAGCTCCCACCCTGGCCTGTGCCTTCATCAGCAGCTTAGAGAAATCAGTGCGGTCAAGCATAGGACCTATTCAAATGATGGCGTGGGTCCTGTTGATAAGTTACAGGACTTCAAGAATTGTACAAGTCTAAGAATTCCAAGTTCGGGAGACCTGAGTTTTGGTTCCAGCTTTGCCACTGACTTTCTGCATGAACCAAAGCTCTCTGTATCTCACTTAATTTATTCAGTGGATAACAATCCTTACCCTAGCGCATCCACAACTGAAAAAATGACCAACCATGAGCCAAGCACTATTGCCTTGGTGTGCAGGGGCAGAATACTTGGAAAGCAAGCATGGGGCATTTCTATAGAGCATAGCATGGGAAAATTGAGGCAGTTGCAACATCACAGCAAAATCAGAGCAACTTAAGGACAGCTATGATTAGCCACGGCAGGTGCAAAGAAGAGGAAACCTTGGAAAGAGGCCAGCCTTTGGGATTAGAGCAACAGGAAACACTGCACAGGTCTCTTCACGATAACCCAGCTCTGCCTAGAGGACTGATCTACCCATCACTGTACTCTCCTCCCTGCCAGACTCATGGCAAACATGAGAGGAGACTAATATGCCCAGGTTATCTCAACCAAGAGAGAAGCTTCAGAGCCAAATCCAGAAGTGGTGCCTGGCTGCCACGAATTGTCAGCACATACGTCATCCAGCGCGGACATGTAACGAAACCCATGGGCTAATGAGTACACTACAGTGAAATGTGGACATGGCTACCCAGTACTAGGACAAATTCTTGTTTAAGCACTTGGCAAGGCAAAGCACTCCCAAACACCACCCAGGATGGTACAGTACAGAAACACCATTCAACAAAATGGTCAGATGGAAAATTTCTGGTGAAATATGCCCCTTCAGAATTGCTTTTTTGACCACTGCAAGTGTGCACTAACATAGAAGCTAGCTATGAACAGAAGATGTTATACTTTTTAGGTCTAAAAATACTACCAAAGAAAACATCCTTGCACTGAGGTGCACCTGAATTAAAGGTGGGAATTCAAGAACTTTCAGATACTGCAATTTTACTCATTATATCCAGAAGAAATTACATAAGTAAATGAACATGTAAGCGGCCAACAACTTTCATAACAGCATCACAAGCAACACCTTCCTGCCTTTCTGCCATCCCCCCACCCAGACAGTCATGACTAAGAAGAGTTCCTTCTATGCATGGAGTCTCCCCTGTCATGCTTTTGCAGGCTTGGCGTGGACACCAAAGGAGGGAGAGGAATCTGACACCTAATTTATGACTCTCATGCAGCCTGATTGTAAAAGTGTGACATTCTTTCCACTTCAACCACAAGTGCAAAATTCTGCAGCCCCTGCAGCTTTACTGAATCTCTTGGTGTCAACAGATGTGACTTGATAGACAGGTCAACGGACCAAAGGGCTCGTGACTTCTGTTTGCATCCAACATGAGACATGCAGATTTTAAGACACCAGTCCTGGGTGTAATAATCCCTAAAATGAACTGTCTTGATACTCCAGTCCAAAAAAAAAAAAAGCTTCCATAAGCAGGACATTCATAGCCAGTTTGCTTGGGTGACTAAGATTTATTTGCCTGCTTGAAAGGCAGTACTTTGATCCAAGACACGACCTGACACACAGATATGGTACCCTGTGCTGGAGGACTTCGGCCAGTTACAGAAATGCCAGATGCAGCCAGTTCCACAGGTAGCAGCAGGTAGGACAGGATTCAAAATGAGATAAGTGAGCCCAGCAATCTGCACACCCAGGGCACAGCTGGTAGCAGATCTAATTTCCTCTACAGGAGGCCACTATTCTTAAAGAAGTACAAGGCGCTGTATTTGCAACAGCCCCTTTTGACGTCTAGTATCAGCTCCAGATGCAGGTCCAAGCCCAGGAACTGAAGAAAGACAGAACCGGTAAGGTTTAGGCCTGCTCATTTATTCTGGTAGGAGGACATTCAACCCTGCACAGAGGGTCTCTTCAAAGTCCATGCTCCACTTAAGTCCTGGGCAAACCCTCTTCTGAGAGTTCAGGACTCTCTCTCTGGGCCTTCTGAATGGGGGTAAACTTTCATCCTCTGTGAAAAGACATCCTTAGTGCTTCCCAGTTTAGCAATAGTTCTGCCTTTCCAAGCAGTTTTATGTTACAGCCTTTTCTGCAAAACAGTTTTTCTTCTAAACCCAGTAAAATCCACACATTTAATCCACTACCTGGAGCATTTCCTCTTCCTCCAACTTACTACTAATGTATGGACTAATGCCAAAAGCTCTGAATAGTTCAAATGTAACAATGCATTTTTGCCTGGAAAATGCTGAACTATTGTGTACCCGTGTTATTTACAGAGCATGTAGCTTTCTATTTCAAAGGTAAAAAAAATGGACAAACTCATGGCATTTTTCAGGCAAGACATTATATACAAAGGTCAGATACTGCCACTGTATCAGCTGAAGTAAAAAGGCTTCAGTTTTCTTGTGGCTTTCCAGTAGCAGGATGTGCACTACAGAGCAAAAAAATAAGGCTACCTTTGCCATAAAAGGGAAACAGGCATGGTAGCAGGTAGCATGGTCAGTACTGCATCAAGTGTTATATATAAAACTACCTCAGTAATTTTCCAGCTCTCAAAAACAATCATCATGTCTGAAGGTTAAAGTTGATAATAAAACCATAAAGATTTAATCACATCACATATACAATAGTGCACTAGGGTGATTGATATTCTTTCAACAATTTAAGTTTAAAAGCCATGCCCAAAAAACATGACATGAAATAATTTTGGCTTGTGTTTTGTTATATGCTGTGTGTACTGTAGTGAACTCAGAATATCCTGAAGAAAACAAACTCACAACAATGCTTTGTTTATGAAGAGTTCAACATTTTTAACAGCAATTCAGCTTTCTAGAGAGAAAGTAGAAGTTGTTTTTTTTTTAATCCATTAGGTTAACGACACTTACTTCAAAACGATGAGCTTCCCCATTCGAAAGCTTCAGCAGCATTAAAATGGACGGCTGCAATGCACGGGCCAGCGAGCTGAAATTAGGTATGTTATTAGCATTACTACAGTGAATATTTCCAGCAATAAGAGCACAAGACTACAAGTTAACCATTAAAGCTGTTTGAGACGGATCCCCCCCCACCGCACCTCAATAACCCCATTCAGAATTTATCTCAATCAGAACATAACTGCAGAGCAGGACAGGTGCCGAAGAGCAAAAATGCCACAGAAGAGAATGTTATTGGGTAATAGGTTCGGTAGTCCATCATATTTTATATGAACTAGCCCAAATAATTCAGAGGAACACGGAGTCCTACTGAATTCACTTTAACACTGGAGTAGTAGACTAATGGAACACTTTTATAGGCAAAAGAAAATTTGTTGTAATTGTTACAGATCATAAGGCTAAGTTGACTCAAAATGTAATTCCGCTGATTTCAACAGGCCTGCAGCTATGGGAGAGTGGCCCAAAGCTACTAGAATAAACTATACAGGTAAACAGCCTGGGTCCCATTTTGCTAAGCAGCACTACGCCAGCATGCACTATTGCAATAAAGAAATGCATCCACACCTCCTGGACTCTCAATCAAAGTGTAAGTTGGGCCACCAAGTTTGCCCAGAGACCATGCTAAATTTGTGGTTTGCTATTTTATACCAGAGTATAATCGATGGCTGCAAGAGGGGAAATACGTCACCTCTGGGCTGGTTCTGTCAGCAGATGCTGCCAAAGCCAGGTCAGGTACTGACAAGCACCAGAGCTGGAAGCAATACCTCTCAGCAGAGGCTGCTGCCACGTGATATAAAAAGATTCCCAAAGGAAGGCTGATTGGAAAGGAAAATGAAAAAGGAAAACAGAGAACAGAAAATACATTATCGCAGACGTATTTGGAAAGAGAACTGTCAGGCTGTTACTTGTGGCCCTCAAGGCACTGAGGCAAAGGCTGCAAGTTTTGCTGTCTTATGGAAAAAAAATTCCTGTATGCTGATTCCACAGCAGAGGTTTTTCAGAATGCACCTCAGAACACTGCTTACTTGTTCATGCCTTATCAGCTTAGCTACAGTTCAGTTGGGCCAGTGGTTTGTGACCAACACCTCTCAGGAGTTTTCTGTACAGCTTGCAAGTAAGGCTGCTTGGATTCAAAACTGCTACCTCTATGGGTGCAAGGGATTACCTAGACAAGGCCCCTTCTCTGGCTGAGTTTGGCCAATATTACTCATTTTGGGTTGCTCCCAAGTACGAGAGACCAGACGTGGGTTTGGTGAAGAGGACAGTGGTGGGACAGTACTGTCTACTGCTGGTGGTAGGCACTAGCATCTCCTCATGAAGGGTAGACGACTAGGTTCTTGGTGATGCCCTACAGGTGTCTAGCTCAAATCATGCTGACTGACTCAGCTGCAGAGTGAGACTGGGAAATCATCATCAAGAAAGTGATGTCCTAGCAGCCGATTTCTCTGAGCCCAGCCAGGCTTGGGCTAAATTTGGACATGAGATAGAAGTTGAAAAAGCAGTCGCTATCTCTTCCCTGGCTGTAGCTGAAGACGAGGTGTCCATGCTGAGTAAGATCAGCCAGCTGCCTTGGGTGTGGCTAATGATGAGGTGCTGCTGTTCACAAGGCCTTGGAGTCCCTAGCAAGAACAGACGGAGCTATTCCAAAATGACTTTCCTCCTGTATATAGGAGAGGACCTTAGAGAATATTTGATTGTTTATCCACCTAAGAGCAAGCTTGCATTCAAGTCCTGCAAATGTTCTGCTTGGATGGTTCTCATTCGGTGAGCCAAGCAGGCTTCCTGAAGGAGGGGAACCTGAGCTACAGTGTCAGCACTGTGAAAATGATACCAAGTGTCCCACTGGAGTAGCTGAATGGATGACCCTACATCTACAGGAGGCAGGAGTTCAAATGACTGGATGAGGTTCAGGGAAATGATCAGAAAGAGAGTTGTGCCCACTCCACTAATGGATGCTAGGGCCACTCAGTGTAAATGAGCATGCAATTTAGGCTAGTATGGAGAGTCTTTCTTTCCCACTTGTGCGTGGTAAAGGGAGCATAAGAGGAATGGCTACATCTATCCATACCTTTGATACTCTGAGATTCACACAACTGTAATGCAGTCCACTTGGGGCATCACCCTAGCACTAGTCAGAGGATGCAGCCAAACACAGCCTGATTGTTAACAGGACATGCTGAGGGCTTGTCTGTGGTCTTCCTTATAAAAGGACAAAGCACTGGCCTTGAGCTTTGAGGCCTCAAACTGATGAGTGCAGCTTACTGGAGGAACATCCTGTATTGCCTTGCACCATATTACCATAACTGCAGCAAGCTGATGTGCTAGGTCTAGGATGCCCCTAACCTAAAAGAAAAAACATTATTTTATTTTCACACTGGCCGAGCAGGACCCAGAGTCATTAACCTTTTGCATAGGCTGCAAAGATAATTTTACTTTATGGGTATTTGGGGAGAAGAGAGGGTACAGTTAGTAGCCTGGAAGGACAGCAGTGGATTGCAATTTTATGGAGGTCTGGAAGCAAACTAATTACATTTCTTAATGACTATACATTATAAAAATACTGGAAGAGGCCCCAAAGCTTGAGAGGAGTGCTACAAGTATGAACACTTTTGAAACCAAAGTAATTAAAATGAAGCATAAAATTGCAAGGCTACATTAGCAAATGATGCAAACAGAAGCAGCAGCAGCAGCCACATATAAAATCTAACTTGCTTGTTACCTAACCATGCAACTTACTCATAATAGCTCAGTCCTGACAAAAAGCTCCAGAACTGCATTTCAAACTGGAACACCATTCCAAATGTCATGCAACTTACTGATTTTTTCCTTTACCTTGTAGATATAGCCACATCCACCCTCCACTGGAAGTCTTTGACTCTTGGCAAACTATTTGCTTGTTTCAGAGTTGTGGCTTCAAGAACAGGACGCCTGAAAGATAAAGCAGAAAAGGACAATTAAAATGCAAATACCCAACACGAAAATGTAAAGGGAAAATAAAATCCCTCAGTAAGGCTGAAGACTGAACGTTTCCACTCTCTGGTCTAGCATCATTCACAACAGTCTGAACAAATTCAAGGGTTTTAAAGGGACTGCCTGTTCCACTCAGATTAGACATGAGCTTTTTTTTAAAACTGAGCATTTCTTGACTTGCTGTATGCAATGCCACGAGCCCAAGGCCACAGTAACATTGTTATATGGCCACCAGAAAGACCAGTGTTGAAATCACAGTGGGAATAATGCATGTTTAAAGGGTAAGGTACTGCTAACCAGCTGGGATGCTTTTGCAAATATACCTTTATCCCCATGTGAGGCAGACAGGAAAGGAAAAAAAAAGTGTATTCAAGCAGCGAGGCATAAAAATTAAGATGAATCAGCCCCCCTTTGTGCTTTCCCATCAGCAGTCTCACACTGTGCTCCAGTAGCAAAGGGTGCCTAGTGTCAATTAACATTAGGTTTACATAAGGAGGGGATAATCCTGACATCTGGGCACAGTCTGAAGCATGTGGCAAAATGTCATCTATGGGCTCTTGCTTGAGTATGTCAAGTGGATGGGATTTAAATTCCTTGTGCAACACTTGCACAGAACAGATTTTATGACTTATGACTATTCTAGTAAGTGAAGGTTTTGGCTTCTTACACGTGGCGTTATGCAGCAGGAGTCTAACTCATTACATCCGAGTTTATTTCTGGAAGAACATGCAGTTGACAGTGATTACACTTCAGATGCATGACAGCCTTTAAAATTTTAATAGCATCTTAAGCTCAGGGTAAGTAAACAAGCCAAATCTGATACGAAGACAAAACGACTCTCTTTTTTTAGATGCAGAGAAACATCTTGAGAATGAGGTCATTCCATGGGACTGTTGGAGAGCTAGTGTGGATTTTTTGTTACCTACTCTTCCCCCCTGGAACGGCACAAACTCCTTGTACCTATAGAAGTTATTTACAGGCCATTTCAAGGCTACTGCAGCAGAGGGGGTAGATAAAGACTGGCACATTTTTTATCCATGGCATTAGACAATCTAATTACAGACTTCATTTCAGGAGGGAATCCTCTATTCACAAACAAGGCTCTGGATGCATCGTCTATCCTCAGATGCATGTGTACAGTTTGAATGATGTCTGCTCATAATTTGCCCAAAGAAATTAGCTATCAGATAGAGGTGGATAACAGTGACAGGCCTAAGTCTGTAGAGCAAGTACTGTAAAGAGGAAGGAATTTGCCACTTTTTCCCCCTTCTCCAAAACGAGACACACCCTTCAGGCCTGGACATAAGCAAGGCAGAGAAAATAGTTCAGCTGGCTCTTACCCATGTTCAGCTTGTGAAAAGGAAGTAGGTCAACAGCTGGGTGCAACAAAGAGGAGTCAGAGCCTAGAAACAGTCATCGCAGGATTAAATAAAAGGGATGGGCTTTCTCTCAGCAGTGACTGCTGCAGGGAATTGCCTAGTTGGGGAGAATACCTCAAAAATAGTCATGCTGCTAATCCTTTCCTCCTTTTCGAATACAATGCAGTCAGCCAAGGATCTCTCAATCAGTCATGCAGTAGCAGCTTGAAGAGTGAGGCAATGGTGAGTGCTAGTAAAGGCATAATGCGAACCAAAGTAGTCCAGAAGTCTTGGAAATTTCAACCCAAGTTCAGAGCTTTAGCTTTGTCCTGGACTGCCAGAACCTTACTTGCCACCCTACAGCCAGCAGTTGGGATGGGTCCTGCTAACTATAAATTAATCCTGCAACTCTGTCTCAGTTTCTACTGATGCCCTCAACTCCTCCCTCCCATGACAATTGCAGCTGGAATAGAAAAGCAGATGTGTTAAGAACCACAGCAAAGATGACAGAACACACACAGCAGCCAAAGGGAAAAGGAATGGAGCTTCAGCAAGGATAGAGAAATCAGAGTTTGCAAAGGCTGCTAATCAAGGCACCTTTAACTTCAGAGAGACTTCATGGCTCCTAGTGGGGCTCCTGTTTCCATAACTGAGTTAGATGGATATAATTCTGGGAGGAAGTATGCATCAACAACCCCAAGCACTTTCAGCTCACAATGCTGATCACAGAAACTACTGGGAGCATATTAGTGAGGCAGCCCAGTGCAAACTGGAACACACCATATCATACTTGGGACATCATGCACAAGCACACAAAGGAGCCATCAGTGCCTGTCTACCATGCCAGGTAGTGGCATGCTAGGCTACGTGTGCTACCCCCTGAATTGCAAGTAGCACAGCCACGTTCATACAGAGCAGTGCTTGGGCTAGTAAGTGCTGTCTCCCAAACTGCTCATGGCACAGTGCTAGGGTGGCTACACAGGTGTCAGTTTAAGAGGCAACATGGGCAGAGCAACAGCATGATAAGTTAGCAGAACAGGTCTCCTGACTCCAGCCACATCATAGTAGTACAGCAGGGGAATGTCTGACATGAGTTTCAAATGTTAGATGTAGTGACTAGCCCATCAAGGT
The DNA here is from genome assembly GCF_001723915.1 of Gavialis gangeticus. Taxonomy (NCBI): domain Eukaryota; kingdom Metazoa; phylum Chordata; order Crocodylia; family Gavialidae; genus Gavialis; species Gavialis gangeticus. The sequence goes on from NW_017729029.1 coordinate 53,880,416, forward strand.
AAATATTAATAAACAGCAGCTTCTAGACAGCTCATTCAGGACATGGCACTCAGGCATACCACGTATACAAAGCCTGGTTTGGACTATGCTCTTGTATGAGAGCGCCTAATCACAGTATGGCAACCCTTGGCTCAGATACAAGACTACATGATGCACCCTAAGCCATGACCTCACACTTCAGTGCCTGGATAAAAATGAAACAGTGCTACTTTTGCTACAAACATCAGAAGATGAAGAATCTATGCCAAGCCCTCTCAAAAGCAGTTTTCTTGAAGTTTATCCGAGTGTCAGTCCAATGTGATATGCTCTTTTCCCTGCTTCATCTACGCAGCTTGAAGCTGTAGGTGCATAAAGAGAATTTTTTAAATTCTTAGAAGTTTTGGAACTGCCACTGCATGTGCAAAATTGTGAGAGCAAGGCAAGAGGCCTCAGGAAGACAGTTCAACCAAAACAGATTCCTCTAAAGGATCTAGTTCAGACCAAATATCAACCAAAAATCTGATACTTTTCTCCCTATTGAGGCCATTCCCATTGAAGTGTCTCGCACACATTTGCAATTCAGTAAGAATACAAAGAACTCAGCAGTAGATTTGCCTAGGCATCATACAAGGTCTGAGAAGTCCCTTCCCCTGTTCTAGGTAGTTAAAAGCTACGCTCTCCAATGCAATGGGAGAAGGTAAAGAACATGTAGCTAGGCATATGGTGCAACGCCTCCTCTCCTGCAACATTTCACCTCTAACATAGCATTGTTCAGGCAGCAATCTGAAGCCAGGAAGAGACAACTAAGGTTTATTCCTGATCTTAAGAAGTCCTTACTTCGAGCTCAGAGCCTAAAGGAAAAAAAAAAATCAATATTGTAAAAGAAAACAAAAAACGTCAGCGGCTCTGGAAATGCAGCTGTCCACAGTTCTTACAGAGAAGATCACATATGCAAGTTCAGGCCATTTACAAATACTGGGAGATGTTATGTGAGAGGAAAGCTGAGGAGATCTGTCTGGGAGAAAGGACCCCCCCACCCCCGCAGGGGGGACAGCAAACAGGTTGCTGAAATCCTTGATTTGATGTAACACATTAAGTTATTAAGCTACTGTATGCATTCTGACTACCATAATGCTGGCTGCTAACCCTTCGCAGCATCCTTAAATCATCTGGTTTGGCTTCTCAGGCCAACTTTATAAAAAAGCTTGATGGCTGATCTTTTCCTAGAAAAGCTTCTAACAACTGCAGCATGCAACACGGGATATGTAGGCAGACGGTGAATGGAATAAGCTAATACTGTCTGTACAGGGTAAGGGCCAGCACGTCAAGAGTACTAATGTTTAACTCTTGCTTTATGGAGGAGGAAAACCTACAGGTGGAAAATGCTGTATAAAAAGTATCCTAACCCCCATTGTACACTTAGGGAAGCTAAGGTACAAAACTAAAAACATTGGGGGTTTTTCAAAGGAACTAATGGTCTCTACTCTACCCAACAGCTAAGATTTGGAAATTTGTCATCTGGTCTCAGTTATGGATAATACTAGCTGTATTTTTAAGGTAGCAAAGGAGATTTAACTACACCTCTCCCATTAAAGCAGGGGGCCAGATTGTGGCTAAATCTTCTGAAATGCTTTGAAAATCCTTTTGAATTAAAATCATCATTTTTAATTTTGCTACAGACATACATGCTCCTCACTAACCAGCCACAGAAGTAAACACAACCCCTGAAATCCATGGAACTTATAACATAAATGATAGGTACTGTCTAAATCTAATCATATTGAACAAAAGAGGTACAGATTAGAGAGATGGGAAACCGAACCTTTCCAGTTTTTCAGAACTCCTGAAAGAGGAGTCAGGAGTTCTAAAAAATTCTACACGCATAGGTATTTCTGTATTTGGACTGCTGCTATGTGTGGGATATCACTGAATGTTGCTGCAGAAGGATTTAAATATGACAAGGAAAGCTGCTTTCTGCAGCGCCATTAACAAACATAAGCAGTTACTTTAAGCAGAGTCTGTTACAGAGTTAAAACTCTGACCCTACTGAAAATTTTTGCCATTGATTTCACCAGGGATATGGCTTTAGTCACACACCTTTAGGCCTTTGATCAGAGGATACAAGTGGATTTACAAAAATACTAACCTGTTACCAAAGACTATGCTGGCAAAGTCTGCGATGAAATCGTCTGGTATCCTTAAAGAAAAGGTCAATAGCATGAGATAAATACTTAAGTGTTCTACAACCAGAGATACACTCTCCTCTCTCTTCAAAATCATTTAATTAATATTTTCTTTGGATTGGAATTGCCAAAAGTAATGATTCTGAAGTAAATCATTTACAGCCTGGTTTACTCCTACTGAAAGGAACCCTTCCACCACAATTCCACCACCTTTCCTCCCCAGGGCCTTCAGAAACCTGTTCCAACTTGCCCTTCTACTTTGGACAGCCTTAGTCAATACAGCAGATGGCTAGATACTGCACATAAGAATTTCAAAGGTGCTTAACATTTGCTTAACTCTTCTACAGAGTTTGAGCAATGCCTTTAACAGGAGCAGGACTAGCCCAAACCCAGGTGCTTTAAAAATTCAAACCAACACCTCTTTTCAATGTCACTTCCATCTCAGAATGAAAAAAAAGAAAGAATTACAAAGAAGGGCACCTAAAGAAACCAAATGGAATCTCTGAGACTGGGTCAGAGCACTTAAAAATATGCATATTCATGGGGAGCAAGGCAGTAATCATTTGCACAATGGCTTGATACAGGACTACCTACTGCAGAAGATCAAAGCAAACAGGAAATGTTCCAACTCTCAGATTTGGTGTCTGCAGAGGTGAAGATAAGGCAAATGTTTATAAGCAACTTTCCCAGAGTGGGAAAATGTCCCTCAGCTTGGAATTTAATGGAAAAGATGAGTTTAAAACCACTTCTTAAAGGAGACACAGGAGAAGGCTGATTTATACTAGCAGGCAGGCCATTGTGGGCAAATGGGGCAAGACAGAAGAGGGTGGAATGAGAAAGTTTTTTTTGGTTTGGCTGGATGCACACTTTTTCTCTCCTATGACCCCCACAATGTAAATGCTGCCTGTTGATCTGTGCAGGCACTGCATGCCTTACATCTCAGTGAGAAACAAAGACACTTACTACAACCCCCTTCTTCCAGCTGTTTCTCTGCAAGGGGCCCTAGTAGTATTTCTCAGAGCATTGAGTAGTCCTCACAAACACAAACATGCCATCAGAGCCATGCCACCTTTGCAGTTGCATTCTTTCTGCAATATAACTCGTTATTTTAATGAGAACCACTGGCCTATGAACTCCAGCACTGGATCAAGCAGCTTGCATGCTTCTTCAGTCACAGGCTGAATAACTCGGTCCAACAGCACATAGGCAGAGATGAAGACAGTGATCATTTTTCAAACCATCTGATGAAAAACAATGCACGGAGGAGGAACTGATAGACAGCGGGAGAATGTGAGGACGCCTTTATCCCATGTTCCCAGACTGCCTGCCAGCTTGCATACAAGAACCTTCCCTGCCTCACTCCCACTGATGCAGCAGCCTCCGTTCCTGCCAAGCAAAACTGATAGAAAAACTGAGACGGCTACTGTCCCCGCTGCAAAAACCATATATGTTTGGCGTGCTGATACTGCATGACCACCAGGGAAGCCACCAGCAGCAACACAATGAGCTGTAAGTTGGCTCGCTCACCCTGCTGCCTCCTCCAGTAGAAGTGCTGAGGCCAGGACCAGCTGTAAGGGCCTAAAGAGCATGAAGCCAGCTGCTGACCTGCTCAGTTTCAAGACCTTTGCTTGTCTGTTTCCAGCCAAAACACTCTTCAGCCTCACTGCAGGGAAACAAACTTCTCAGTCAAATACAGGTCTTCCTCATGTATATAATCCTGGTGCTATTGGAAAATCTTGGCTCAGCGCCCCAAGAGAGTCAGTGCAGATGGAGAAATTTCTGAGTGCCCATGAAAGCACATAGGCAATTTGTCTCTTGACCAGGTACGCAGGCAATGCCATTCCCATGCCAATCAATCACAGGTGTGCAAAGAGCTAGCATGCCTGAAACATGCTTGTGAGCTGAACAAAGCTATTTGCTCAGTTTAAAAAAGAAAACAAACTGTCTTCATGGTGAGCAGCAACAGCTTTCAGAAAAAAAATCATTCATCATTCGGAAAGTGCTAGGACTAAGCTGGCCCAAGCTTATTAGAATTACAGGAAGGTGCCAGAGATTAACGAGCAGCATCAGTTTCAAGGTCTGAGGGCAGCATAAAGGAACAGACAGGCGTATATCTAAGGCTCTGCCAACCAGGTTAACAGCAGCAACAAGATACATGTATCACTATTCTTGTGCTTTTCTGGAACAAGAGAGGCTTGGGCTGAGTCACAAAGACCTTCCTGTTGTTAACAACATGATTAAACTGTTAGTGGAAGGAAAAGCACAAGGAGGAGGCAGGAGCAGCATGGAGAGAGCAGAGGCCTGGAAGTCAGTACCCCTTGATCCTTCCTGATTCTGAGACTGAATTATGATATGCAGGAAGGTTTCACAGAGGGAGGCCTCCAATAGAGGAGAAGGCACTTTCATTATTATTGTTTTGACACACTGAATGCACTCACTGCATAAAATAAAGAAGAAAAGAAGCTCATTCTGTGCTGCCTGACACAGCAGACAATCCAGGACTGGAAAGTCAAATATCACCAGAGTGCAGAGCTTTGTATTTTTCTTTCTTTTTTATTTTTTAAAAAAAAGGACCTATTGAAATGTCCAAAGGAGCAAGGGCTACAAGTTGGCCTTGATGAAAAGGTCCCAAAGCACAGAGTGGCATGGAGATGGTAGAGGGCTGGGAGCTTAAAAGATACAATTGAGGGATAGACTGGAGGCTAGATGAGATCTTCGAGGTAGGCAGGACTCCAGTGGCCAAGCTGGGATTGCTGGCAGTTAGAGGCTAGAAAAGCCAGAGATCAAAGTGCTGAGTGAACATCTGTAAAGCACGCAAGACCCAGGCACAACATAGCAGCACAAAATATAGGTATAAAAAACAGAGCATAGCTTGCATTTTCTCTTATTCCTCTACATTGCCATACTCAGCAACTAAACACAGAGATTACTGTGCTGTGAGAACTAGCTTTTAGGGCCTAACCTATACAGAGATACTACTCTGAATAGGCCAATGCAGATTTTGGTTAAGTCTTTGTGACAAGCATTATGCTTTGCTGGCTAATTAGCACAAGCAATTGCAGGCAGATAATGCGCAGGATTTCACGAGTGTTATACCATTGTCCTTTCAAACAAACAAACAAAAAAAAGTAGGCCAGCTCCTCAGCTCCTGAATCAGTGTCATTGTCTTACCAAACATACAAACAAAAAAATTAACCTACATGGGGAGGTGGTGACATTTTGGGGTTGGTCACAATGGCATAATTTACACTGAAGATTAAATCACTCTGTCTGCCCAGCACGTGAAATTAGCTGCACGAGATCAGTGCCAGATCACAGCTTGCTTATGCAACATCTGATCATTTCTCTTGGCTTTTTATGACCTCACTGGGAAAAATATTATATGCAAATTTCATACAATGTGTGTATAAACATGGACAAAGTTGATGACAGCAGTGTGTTTCGCTTTAGGAAAGCAGGTATAAGAATAATTACAGGAAACAAAATAGGTGAATAAATGGACAAACCTGAGATCCTTCAGATCTTCCTTAAAAACCTGTAAAGATGAAGAATGAGCCATGTTATACCAGGTGGAACTGAAAACTGATTAACTGTTAACATTTTTACCAGAACAAAAATGTTTACTTGCTTACTAGCTCTCCCAAAAATTGTATTAGGGCAGAAACAGTGGAAAGGATGCTGGCTGGATAGGATTTTTAGACATGCCTAAGTGAGTTAGCAGCACAAATCAACTTTCTGTGAAACTTCTGTTCTTAGACCACTTGGAAACTTTTGAAGACTTCACCTTTTAGTTTTAAGGCCAGCCTCTTTCCTTCTTTATTACCTAGCTAATAATACTCCTTTTGGAGTAATTATGTGCTCCTTTTCTTGCAACCACTTTTGTGGCCTTTGTTTACAGCGAGACCAAAACAGTGGTAGCAAAAAATAAGCTCTTAATACTGAAAGCATAACCACATTACAACCACAATGATAGGTCACTTTCTGGTGTTGGTTGCGGACAGATAAAAAGAACGTGCAGATAGCAGGGTACTAGACAGCTAATACAGGCAGTAGGGCTGTGCGAGGCTTTGGACAGAGCTTCGGATCTGGAAAAGCTTCAGACATTTTGGGGTCTGAAGCAGCACATCTGGGTCAAAGCACTGGCCTCATTAGGCTTCCTGAAGCAGTTCAGAGCTCCTGAAGAGCTTCGGAGCTGCCTCGGAGATCCCACCATAGGGTATAATGGGGAAACAATAAAATATCTATAACTTTGTTGGATTTTGTCCGATTTGGATGAAATGTTCAGGGGTGGTAGACTCTGCAGAGAGGATGAAGCCTACCAAGTTTCAAGAAGATTGGTGCAGGGGTTTGGGGGGAACAGCACCCCAAATTCTTGAAAGCAAAATTCATGTCACGTCTAGGTGTTAAAACATAGCAGGGTGAAAACTGCAGGGGTGGTGGCTCTTACTGAGGTCACGAAGCCTGCCAAGTTTCAAGAAAATTGGTGCAGGAGTTTGGGGGGGAACTGCCCCTCAAACTGGGGACAAGCAAAACTGGTGCCATGGGTGCTTGTGGGACTGACTGTGTCTGTCTTGGGGTGGGAAGGGAGACACTGCTGCAGGCCTGACTGCTAAGCTGCTGTGTTCCCAGTTACCAAGCAATCAGTCACGATTCACTCAGGGACCAGCTCAATACACAGGACCTAGCTAATGTAGCCGGTTAATTGCCATCAATTAGCACCTACACAACCAGGCTAAGGAGAGGAAAGAATCAATACAGACAATCAACTGCCCCAAGACAGACACAGTCTTCCCATGAGTTTTGTCTGTCAGCAGCTAGGGGTGCAGAGCCCCAGAACGCCCCCTGCACCAATCTCCTTGACAGCTGGCAGTTGTCGTGGCCTCAGCAGGGGCCACCATCCCTGCAGCTGTCACCCCGCTGCACCTTAGCACACAGTGTCACCCATGGCATGAGTTTTGCTTGTCCACAGCTTGGGGTGCAGTTCCTCCCAAATCCCTGCACTGATCTCCTTGAAACATGGCAGGCTTTGTGGCCTCAGTAAGAGCTACCAGCCCTGAAGTTTTGAACACCTTGGGTTGTAGCACACAGCCGTGACTTGAGTTTGGTTTTCATGAATTTGGCGTATAGTTCCTCCCAAACCCCTGCAGTGATCTTCTTGAAACTTTGCAGGTTTCATGCTCTCAGCAGAGGCTACCAATCCTGTAAATTTCATCCAAATCGGACAAAAAAACAACAAAGTTATAGATATTTCATTGATTTCCCTGTTGTACCCTATGGCCAGATGTCCGAGGTGGCTCCGAAGCTTCGGAGCTACTTCAGTGGGATCAAGGTAGAAACCCGGTCTGAAGCTCTGGATCGGATCGAGGCCATCTGAAGTGGCTGGATCTGAAGCCAGATCGGATCGCTGCTGACTCACACAGGCCTAATAGGCAGCACATTAAATCAGAAAACAACACATAAGAAAAGGCAAAACTTAAGTTAAAAGCTACAAAAGAGAATGGAAATAAACCAACAAGGTGATAAAGAATAATGGTGGGAACAAGGCAGGGAGAATTGTTCAAACTGACAGAGGGCATCTGTGGCAGAACCAAGAACAGACAGCGCCTGTATCCGATGCTTCTTGCTGCAGTAGGATCAGCCTTCCTCCAAAGAAAGGAAAAGCAAACTGGCAGCACAGTTTGGTATATATTTAGTGGATATAAATGATTATTGAGAAGCAGAGAAAACAGATGCCAGGAGAAAGTACAAATTAAAAACAAAAGGAGGCGAGAGGCTGCCATACAACAGAGCAAAAGAGATAAGCACAATGACAGCACCATAATGTAAGATATTAAAGTAGAAAACAACACACATAAATCTTTCCTATAATCTAAATGCTGTGCTGCAAGAGCAGCTGGTAAATCTAGACTTTTTTCAGGGCTTTTAAAAAAAAATAGAATGACAAGATACAGATCAGCAACAGTAAATGCATTCCTAGCAGTGTTCCTCCTACCTACTTTCACCTTTGCAAGCTAAGTCCCCCTGCTTATGAGTTTATATAGTAATTCACAAGTGACATAACCTGAACTTGCCAAATACTTACCAAGTACTCTTAGTACTTACTTCTTGTTTGAAAGTTGGTAGAGGAAGGCGCAAGGCTTCTCTGAGGAGCGTGTACATGCCTGAGATGAGGACAGCAAGCTGCTGTTCCGACAAATCGGCATTTTCTGCAATCCTCTGCACAGAGTCTTTGCAATCATTTCCTTCCAATGCACTTACAGTTACTGCAACAAAGAAATGAATAGGAAACTCCTTTAAAGAGGGGAAAACTCTGGGAGTGGGAATAAGTACAAATACGGTTCGAAATTTGGTTTGGATGAGAAGGCTGGCCTTTATCCCCTCTGCTATTAAGCTATTACTCTTAGGCTTTGCAAGCACAAGTCATCATCTGCTGGGTCAGTCTGACCTCAATGCTTTGCAATGGCAACTCAGGCTGATCATGTAGGAGGGGCATTTTAGAAAGGAGTTGTCAGATATGCAGTGGGAAAGGATGGTTACTCAAGGAACTGGAGAAGGGATGCAGAGATTTTACTGCTAGCTGGCCAGCTTAGACCTGACTGAGGGTGTAGTGACTGCCAAGTCACTCACATCCTGTGGCTTATCCCCGGCTCATGTTTCCTTGGGAGTGGGACTGAGAGAACTAACTTGCTTTTCATCAGCATTCTGATAGGATTGGGTCACAAATGATATCCTTGTTGCAATCTCAGTGGAGGCTAAAGACTGAATAGGGGAAGAGCAAGGTAAACTTTTGCCTCTTTAGCTCTGTCAATACCAAGTACATTTCCAGAGCAGTCTGTACTACTGCTAGGCTGCATCAGAGACACTGGTATCTGGACTGCTCTGGGCTCCCCTCAACCTTCATAATGTAATTATTTTTCCACATTTCATACACATAATGGCTTATAAAAGAACAAGATGGGCCTGTATACATTTTTTTCTGCCTCTCCTGTAGGCCTCTTCCCTGCATTGTGAAATGTATGGGTAGGTTTTTGCAACCACATGATGCGCCACTGGGAAAGGTGAATGTCTGCCCACATGGATCCAGTTGCAGGATCAGGGCCTTAAATTAGAGACTTATAATGCTCCAGATATAGGCTTCTGAATAAAACATGAAACAGTAAAAATGGTGAGGAGACATTACTGAATCTTAAGACTGGAACCATGGTAAGGTAAAAAAAAAAGTTTAAATTGAGCTGCCACTCTCTCTCTTGGTATTAAATGGATTCCACTCACCACCAGCTTCTATTCCTGGATAAATATACTTCCTTTTTTATGCTTTTAAGTGTACTTTAATTGCAATGAAAGTTTCCAGGTCAGAGCTGGAGAGTGACATTTTCCACATTTATCTGCAGGATAAATCTGATACAGATTTGCCAGCACCTCTAAAAGGTTTCCCACAATGCCTGAAAACAGCTTAGCCCTAAAGACTGCCTGTAAGAAAGGGGAAGATGCCCCTTTTGCTGAAGTAGCTTAGAAAGATTTCTTATTCACACTAATAACAAAGGTGTCTCTTGTGATATCATCTCTCCTAACCTACGTGCATGTCTAGATTAGGAAAATAAAACAAGTCTTAAAATGTGTTATCTGCCTGTGATCAAGCAAGCATGTTTTTAAAGCCCAACTTGTCCAATCTAGAAATGAAACACCTTGTTCCAAAAATTTGTCAGTCACAGCAAGAGCTAATATTTTAAAACAACACAGCCTGCTTTCCTCCTCTAGATATGGTCTAGGAATTGATCTGAGGCCAAACAGACAGCAGTTAATCTAACAAATAATGAGATGCAAACAAGTCATCCAACAAGTGAAAAAACTGCTTTTCCCAGTGCTGAACGGTGTGACCTTTTGTCTTCAAATGTTCTCTTTTATAACATACAGTGCACTAGCCAAGAATGCATACCCAGTGAGTCAGGGGTCATATGTCCTTCCTGTGTGCTCACAGAGAAATTAATTATTCAACGGGCCTTGTAATACCACTAGGAAGATAACCCCCAAGACCCTGATGTGTGAGTTGTCTACAGATTTGTCATGTGGAGGTTAACCATGATACTCAGCACAATACATTCGAAAACCTACTGTGCCTTTATGAGCTGCCAATCCTTTGACAGAACTGCGGCTTGCAGAACATAGCAGCTTTTTATATGCCAGCCAAAGCCAGAGGTGGTTCAGGGAGACTCATGCTTGCTCTGCTCGTTTCCCAACAGCTTGCTTTCACTGCTTGTACGTGGAGATACACCAGCAGTCTAGGAAGCATCGGGATGCTGTCTACACCATTTCATTTCAAGGTTCTTTGAAAGATTGTTTGCTTGCTCCCCCTGCAGTAGAAAGGATTCATTGCAGATTGGATGCACCATTAAATCTTTACCACTGCTGTTCACAGTAAGCATATTGACACTGCCCTAAATAATGCATGCAGAATTATAACAGGCTGCCTAAAACCCGCTCCTGTTCCCTGCCTATATGTGCTATCCAATACAGCGCCCCCTTACGCAGGAGGAAAGTAGCAGGCGACACTGACTGGCAGGTGCAAAACCACCACCTGCTATACGGACATCAACCAGCGCCCTGTCATCTCTCACTGAGAAATAGCTTTTTGTCCTCTTTTTGACCACACCAGAACCAGCCACAACTACCCTCTGGCAAAAAGAATGGGAGAAACGAGGGGATGAAGCTGTTGAATGGAGTTGGCAAGGAATTTCTCCCCGTGAGGAGTTAGCATCCGGCTCCAACTACAAATTGCACACATGGCAGAGCCTGAAAAGGTTGAGAGCGGTTTTCAGAAGATACAACTCTCTCATGAAATCACGGGGCCTCTACACAACTGATCAATGTGTTTGTCAGGAAAAGCAAACCACGGATCATCTGCTGAGATGCCCTGTAGCACCACAACATACCCCAAGATTTCGCAACACCAACACGAGAAGCAGTGGCCTGGGCAGAATATTGGGAACACACCATTATAGAAAGGTTGGGTTGGAGACACAAGGAAGAAGACTGCTGCTCAACCAGAGTGGGAGTTCAGGGAGGGCAGCTTAGTCAGTTCAAGTGCATAACCACAAGGCTGAGAAAAGTCACATACTTGCCCTGAGTATGCACATACCAACACGCTTCAGGACTTGGCGTTGAGGGATTGGCAGCCCTGAAACTGCCCAGCTGCCTCGTGTAAGCTGCTACTAGTTAGCTTGGGTGCTGCTATGACAAAGCCAGTTTCACAGCTGCTAACACAGGGTCCCTGCAAGCAAAGCCTAAGTTACACCCTGGGGAATTTTGCAATTATTACGTGCCCATGCAATTTTGTGCATAAAAGGCATGACCATGCATAACTGCATAATTTTGGATAATTTAACCACAGTAGGCTTTGTGCTTCCACCTCCACGACGTGGAGGCACAGAGCTCCGTGACTGGACAGTAGGGAGGGGAGCTCCTGCCTGCAGGAGAGCAGGATGGGCGTGGAGTTTGTGGGTGGGCATGGGGAGATATGTTGGTGGGTGTGGGGGGAATGTGTGGGCCTGTGGAGTTTGTGGGTTGGCATGAATTTGTGTGTGGCTGGGTATGGGGTTTTTGGGTGGGTATGGAGGAATGTGTGGGTGGGTGTGGGGGTTTCTGGCTGGGTGTGGGGGGATGTGTAGGTGGGCATGGGGGGATGGTGGGGTTTGTGGGTGGCATGGGTGTGTGGCTGGGTGTGGGGTTTGTGGGTGGGTGTGGAAGAATGTGTAGGTGCGTGTGGGGGGATATGTGGGTGGGCACTGGTGTGTGTGTGTGGCTGGCCGGGGGGTTGTGGGTGGATGTGGAGGAACGTGTGGGGTGTTTGTGGATGGCCATGGGTGTGTATGTGGGTGCGCGTGGGCTGTGCACCGTTGGGCTCACGGTTTCCAGCACTCCAGCATGAAGCCGCGTGTGGAGGCCTGGAGCCCGCCCAGCGCCACAGCACGCAGTTCCTGGAGGCCCCTTGCAGAGGGCTGGCCCGGTCCAGTCTGATGGTGTGTGGACCTGGAGCCGCACACCATGGGGCTTGGCTGGACACCCCACACGGAGGCACTGAAGCCGCCCGGCCCGATGGTTCACAGCTTCCGATCCACACGCCATCCCCACGCATCCCCCAGTCATGCACCCGCACAACCATACAACGTGCCTGCACACATTTCTAAAAAAAATGTTCACAGAATATTATATTATATATAGTGTTATATTTGGTTTAATTTGTAATAAACAAACACGGTTTTGCACAGCGGTGACTGCTCCTTGGCTGGCTGCCCCGCGGGAGGGGACGGGGGGCCCGTACCTGCAAGCAGCCGGCGGAAGGTGTCCCGGTCCAGCTGGCGGAGGCTACGAGCCATGGCCCCCACAGCGGCAGGCAGCCGCGCTCCCAGGAAGCCGCCGCCGAGGTCGCCGTCGCGAGAAGGAAGCGGCGCCGCTTTGCCCGCGGCCGCCATGTTGGGGCGGGGGACGAGGGGGAAGTCCCACGGGCCCTCTCACGGGGCTGGGCACTGCGCATGCGCGCGGCAACGACCGCTGTTCCCCGCCGCCGCGGCAGGGGGCGCCCCTCCCCGCCCCCCGAGCCGGAAGCGGCGGAGGCAGCTTGGCACCGGCACCCTTGCCCCCGCTGTGGCCCGCGGGCGGGCGGGATAGCGCCGCCGCCATGACCGAGGAGCTGTACGAGAAGTTCCTGGCGCCGGACGAGCCGTGCCCGCGCGGCGGCCTCAGCCTGAGCGAGGAGGGCTGCTTGGACGGCAGCGACTTCGGGTGCCAGCTCTCGTCCTGTCACCGCACCGACCCGCTGCGCCGCTTCCACTCGTGCAGGTACCGCCCGCCCGACCCGCGTGGATGGGCCCGGCCGGGCGGAACCACCGCTGCAGGGAGGAGGGAGGTGCACTCGATTGGACGGAACCATTGCAGCATGTAGGGGGCTACGGTGGTCACTATATGGTGGTCACTGTATGGCTAGATTGAACCATTGCAGCGCCGGGGGGCTGGGGCATGGTCGCGTCTGCATTGAACCATGGTAGTGTCTGGGGGGGCGTGCCCGGGTTGGACCATTGCAGTGTCGCGGGGGGGCTGGGGCTGGGGCTGTGGTTGGACCATTGCAGTGAAGGGGCAATGGAGGCTGCCCTGCAGGGACGTAGGGGGGGCAGTCGCTTGAGCTGCTCTTGCGCCTTACACCTGTGAGCCTTCAAAGGGGCGCTGACTGAGGGGGTGTTGCTGGTGGAGCCCTTTGCCTTGGTGTAGATGCTGCCCAGGGGGCAGGGAGACAAACCCTCGAGGGTAGACTGAGGTGGGGGGAGGCCAAGTGCCTCAAGGTGGAGGAGATGGGCAAGGCGGGCAGAGCTGGAGGAGCCTGGGCCTCTCCTGGGCATGGAGCTGGTTGCAAAGTGGGCAGAGGGATCCCCCCTTACAGCAGTGTTCGGTACCATGCACAGGTAGAGCACAGGCCTTCCTGAACCCAGGTCCTGGCATAACAGCTTGGTTCAGGACCAGGGTGTGGGTGAACACCAGTCCCATGTACCCAAGAGCCTCGTTGTGCACTTCTGCAGGGACATGGCGCTCTGCCTGCCACCTCCCATCAGGAGACCCTGCAGGCCCCACGTGTGACTCCAAAATAGCTGTGATGGTTCTAACATTAAAAGCTGCAAAAGGGTGTCCCGTCCCGTTGTTTGTCTGTCGTCCTGTCGTGTCCCCCTGCTCCCCCCTCCCTACCTGTGCATGGAAGTATCTAATTCCCTTTGTTGGCAAGGGTTTTTCCTGTAAAAGTGGCAAACACTTTGTAAATGCCTTCAGGCTAAGGCAACATTTGGTTGGATTTACATTAAAATAAGTTAATTCAATAGCTAATAATGGAAAGTTGACACGCTAGCAACATAAGTATTTGCAAATGTGATGCCTTACTTGGTGGGAATTCATTTACTTCTTTCCCATTCTTGGGCTCTTTATTACTATAAAAACAAATGTGATGCGAGCAGAAGGCGTTTCGTGGATTTCTGATCAATGTGTGCATGAATTTGCACAAACTAAAAAACTTATTTTAAGCTCTTGATGGATCTCTCTCCTTCTGATGTACCTGTGACTTTCTGAGCTTTTTTAACTCAGCGTGTTTTTAGCTTTCCTCACCCAGTTAATTAGTCATTACTGAGTTAGAGCGTCACATCTTTAGACTACTAGTGTCTAATAGCTTGTCTTGATTTAATGAAACCACTTTATGCTTAACATTGTTCCCTGGGTGTGCTGCTCATTATCCCTGTTGTCTACTAGGGCTGTGTATCTAAATTTCAAGTAATCCTCATGTGAGACACTTTTTCTTTGTTGTAGGTGCTCTGCTTTGGCAAGCAAACACCTTCTGAATTCCATTCTTGTCTTCATCTAGTTTTTTGAGTACTGTATTTCATGGTGTACAAGTCTGTGCTGTATATAAGTTGACCCCATTTTCCTGTTAAAGTTAGGTTTTTTGTAAATCTGGTGTATAAGTTGACCCCACCACTCTGCTGCCACTTGCTGGTCCTACTCTGTGCCCTGGGGCTGCTGGCAGCGGGCTGCTTGCTCCTGGTGCTCTGCACCTTGGGACTGCTGGCAGCTGGTGGCAGTGCCGTGGCTCCTGCATGGTCAGGCAGTGGCTCCACTCCTCTGGCCAAGTTCTACCCGTGGGGCAGCCATGGGTAAGTGTCCCCAGGCCAGACTTGACAGGCACAGGGATTGGGCGCCCAGACTGGCTCCAGGGTGTTGGGCATGGGTGGAGTCAGTGCCAGGGAAGCCCCTAGATTCCAGTATGCCGCCTCCCTGTGGGTTGGGTGCAGCAAAGCACCAGTGTGGCGTTCAGGTTTGCGTTGATATGGTGTATAAGTCAAGGTGGAAGTTTAAGGGTAAATATTTTGGCTTCAAACTTTGACTTATACGCTGTGAAATATGGTACATGGAGTGTATGCATGGCAAACAGTAGCAGTGCTTTCACAACGCAGCCCTTTCCTGTAAGAAGTGGCACATTCAGTGTTGTTTAGGCAGCCCGTTTCCACACAGCTTGACTCAGTAATGAGGACTATCCCTGGAACTTGGATATCAATTCTAGTGCAATGGCTACTGGTACTTTCAAACATTACTCCTCCCTTGATTCGACCAGATGCAGCAACATACAATACAGAGAAATAATGCGTTTCAGTAGTAATGTGGACCTTCCCATCCACAGAGACCTTCAAGATCTCCCAACTCGTCACATGATTTCACAAAAACCAAGCACCTCCTATACCACAACACTGAAGAATCTTGGAGGAAAGCTTGGGCAGAAAACACTTTCCCAAATAAACACCTTATTTCTGACCCAACAATGCAATCACTGGGCTTCAGCCTTCCCCGGAGCATGTGGACATCCCTTAATAGGATACGCAGTGGACGTGGTCTGCATGGCTACCTGATGTGCAAGTGGCGCTTAAAAACCTCACCTGGCTATGACTGTGGAAACCCTGACCAAACCACGGCGCACATAACATCCTGCCCCAGATAAAAGTTTGAGGGTGACATCCTGGAGTCGCATTTGCTTTCCAGCAAGGCATTGGTCTGGCTGGGGCATTTGGAATTACAACTGTGACAATGGCTCTTTCTCCTAAAGCCACATGAAAGAAAGATTTCCACACCTAATGATGTGAGACAGACTTGGGGCTGGACCTGGAGTAGAGGTGGGGAGGGGGCATGGAGAGGGGCAGCACCCAGAGTAGTGGCGGGTAGGGGGTATGGAGCAGGGCTGGACCCAGAGTAGTGGTGGGGAGCGGGGTGGAGCGAGACACCCCCTGCCCCTGGTCATTCTTGACGGACAGTTTGCTAGTATTAAATAAATGTTTCTCAGATGTTTCCTCCTCACATATCCCTTGAACGTCTTGCTTTTACTTGATTTCCAAACATGAGAATTACCTGCTGACAGGGCTGTGTGAAATTTCAGCAGCCATTTTGTTTTGGAGGTGTTTTGGGCCATTTCAGTGCCCAAAACATCCAATCTGAAGTGAACCGGAAGACTGAAACGTTTCAGGAATGTTTTGGAGAATTTTGGAGCCGGGCTTGCAGGGAAACAAAAACTAAGAAGGTGGGGGGAAGGCCTGCTCTGATATTGGCATCTAGCTCCCAGTTTGATTCCCCAGCTCTCTGATCATTTCCCCAGCTCTTCCCGCGGGGCATGGGCCCCTGATCTGTATGCAGGATTTCAGGAGGCTGGGGCCAGCTGCATGGAGAAGACTGCGGTGCTGCCGCTGATCCCAGCATGCAGCGGCAGCCTGCTGAAACCTGGGAAGAGCTGGGGAATCCCTGCCACAACCTGGCTCTACAGCCCTACCTTGCCATGCTTTTAACTACCATATTAAGCAAATGTAAAGTGAGACTTACAAGCTAAACCCCATCTAGTATCCTAGTGTCCTTGTCTTTAATTCTGCTCATCAAACTCCTTATGTATGTTTAAAAATACAAACAATAAATGGTAAAATTTTAAAAGTACATTTTGTTTGGAAATCTGATTGAAACATCAGGACGCAAGTCTTCAGGACATGCACAAATTACATCTGGCTTTTTTGTGTGTGTGTTCATTCTTGACTCTTTCTTGATTGTACCTTTTTCATCAATGTGAATGCAGCTTGAACTAACTTCTTTCAGCAAAACCCGTGTGTAATGGATACAGATATAGGTATTTAATGTATATTTTCAAAGGACAAAGTGTTTTTTCAGGGGAAAACTGTGTGAGAGCTGCCATTGATTTGTTTAGCATGTTTTGCAGGTGGAACTTGACTTCTTGTGGAACAAGTGTTGCCAGCTCTGAATGCAGCGAAGAGCTCTTTTCATCTGTGTCAGCTGGTGACCAGGATGACTGCTACTCTCTGCTGGATGATCAGGAGTTCACATCTTTTGATCTGTTCCCAGAAGGTAGTGTGTGCAGTGATGTCTCCTCTTCTATTAGCACGTACTGGGATTGGTCAGACAGTGAATTTGAATGGCAGGTAAGCTACTTTTATGGTTGACAGGACAGTTCTGACTTAAGAAGTGACTGTTGAGGTTCTTTGATAGATAGTGAATGCCAAGAATACATTTTTGAGAATCCAGTTATACAAGAAATGTTCCAGTTGGACTATTTGATTGCAGAGTTCTTGCTTAGACTCTTTATGGCTAAAATGCCTGGTCAGCTTTCTGTACAGGGCTGTTAGATATTATGGTTATATTTGGTTTTAGCCATCTTCAGGTGTGTTGCAGTCAGGAAGGTAGAATATCTGGTGCTGTATTTGACACACTGATGGAACCTGGTGATAAATGTTGGACCTGTCAGGATCAGTGCAATGAATGTTGGCTCTTCCACTGGAATTGAGCTAGCATTTGGGTGTGGGTTGAATGTCCGTGGGTTTTCTATTTGCCCTCTGTTGTTTTAGGTTCTTGGGACTCGGACCATCTCTGTTTTCTATAGTCCCAAACTAGGAAGAATGTAAAAGCAGGATTTGTGCTACTTTTATGCCATCCCCCCAGTCTATTATGTGCAATCTGATGGGACCTTTACAGTGTGTGGTTTGCTTTGCATGTTGCGTGTCATCATAGGTATATATGTATTAACATTCATTCCATTATAAAGTTATTTAAAATTGAAATTTATAGAGCATGCTGTTCTTCTGTAGGTGTATACATCAATTTAAAATGTTATATTCCTCCTTCAGCTGCCACAAGGCGTGGTTGTGTCATACTCTGCAGTACCATAAAAATATACAGTCTGTTCCAAATGTGATAAAAATGTAAACACTCTAAACTAGGAATATGATAGATACTGTGCTGAATTGCAACTGCAGGCGACCATATGTATTTACAGTAGCATTGGCTAAAATTAACTCCATCTTTTTTCCCCATTGCGTTAGAATTCAGATATCTGATTACAACCCCTTTACAAAGTAGGTTTTCTAGTGCAGCTTATAGAAATACCCCAAATTATTCTGATGACTCAGTTCTTCACTGAGCTGTAAAATTTTAATTGCATGGAAAACAGCAGGATTATAATTTTAGAAAGGAGCAGTTTCCTAGTTATTTGATTAGCTAACAGGGTTTCTTTTGATTAATGGCTAGAAAAAATTTATAAGCATTTGTTAGTAGAGACATACTTGACTGGACTTGTAGAGCTTTGGAGAAGATTTTTTCATTATTGTTACAGCCTTATACAGCAAATTCTGAGAGTGAGTAATTCAGCCATCACATTTTAAGTAGAGGTGCAATCGGAAATTACATGTCGGTGGTTGTATAAATGAAGCTAGTTAAAATTCTGCTGTTGCTCACAGGAAAAAAATTATAGCAGTGTAATTCAATTGTCTTGTATAGTTACTGAGTAGGGTACAATTAAATGAGAAACCTATCCAGAAATGAACTTTCTCAAAACATGCTTGCATTCAGAAGAGAAAACTTAGATTTTATTTAGTAGCGGAAAATATTCACCAGAAAGTAATTATCTGTATGCTCCACATGCTGACATGTTATTAACACATGAACCAATGAAGCCAAAATCTAATCAGTAAATTCATTAATAATTTTAAGCAATTACAGAAACATTTCTAAAATGATTTTACAAATGTGTGTTGCTTCCCTTTAGGGATGTATGTGGTAGCCGTGTTGGTCTGAGACAAAAAGAAATGCAAAACTCTAAAACTCTTGGTTCAGAGATGATATCTTTTATTAGACCAACTAAGAAATCACAAAAAAAAATTATATAGGAGAGGTAATTTTTTTGCGAGTTCTTAGTTGGTCTAATAAAAGGTATCATCCCTGAACCAAGAGTTTTAGAGTTTTGCATTGCTTCCCTTTAGACATTCAAGTGCCTTATTTTATGAAGCAGTGGGGTTGGAATTTTTTTATAATAGTAACTGGACTGTTTCCCCTACTTCTTAATATTATCTGTGGTTTTTGTTTTTTAATCTTGTTTAAGCATTGCACTGCCTGGTAGCATATTTAAACTCTGACTGTAGTGGAATTGTGGAAGGAGTAAGTTTTAGAGGCTTTGGGACTCCCCTATGATGGAAAGTTTAGCTAAATTGGCTGGCATTGAGAGTTAAATTGCATGATGGCAGAGAGCAGTTAAGTTTCAGGTGATTAATGCTTCTAAATGCCATTCAGGGTATCGAGTAGCAGAGGCCGTGATTCGTGCTGTTTCTTATGCTTACTGATGGCTCTAGTTCAGGGGTGGGCAAAATGTGGCTTGCAGGCTGGATGAAGCCCACCAGGCCATTCTATCCGGCCTGTGGGGCCCCTAAAAAATTTAGAAAATTAATATTTTCTGCCCCTGGCTGCCTGGCATGCAGCCCTCGATGGCTTGCCAAAACTCAGTAAGCAGCTTTCCGCCCAAAATAATTGCCCATCCCTGCTCCTAGTTGCTTTTCAAGGGTAGTCCCAGTTATTGCGTGGTGCACTGATCTAGTCTGGGGGTTGCAAGAGGTGGATCACCATGGTAGAGAGGCCTTATGGGCAGTCATAAATGGGGGGAAAAAATGAAAGACTGACTATTAATATTAGGAATCTCTACAAAAAAAATAAGCTCCATGAAGAAAATTCCTGTTCTGTCCTGAAAGGCTCAAGATGAGGTGTGCCCACCTGAGAGCTGTCATTAGTGGAGGGCATCCTCAGGATTAGGATGAGCCTTGCAGGGCTTTCCTGTGAAACCAGAGGCACAGAGCTTGGCTAGTAATTATTGGCAGCAGCTTGATCAGATGCTGCTGGAGTACAGCTGGTACCGTGGCTTCATGAAGAGGAGCTTTAATAATAGCCTTCATCAGTAAAGGGCCAAAGCTCTTATTAGAACTTATTAGAATTCATTAGCTTTGTGACAATAATCCAGTGTTTTGCAGTTGGCCGTCCCCCCTGCAAAACCTCACGGGGTGAAATTGGATGGGTTTCCGTCAGGGATGGTGGGGATCTGTGTTTGGAACCAGCTGTTCTGGTACTGCTCCAGAGTGCCGGCTGAACCAGCTTGTAGCTCATTTTGTTAAGCTATATAAATAGCCAGTTCTTTCACGTTTGAAGGAGTTTTCCAATACAAGTAAGGCATATTCACTCTGTGGTTCCTAATGCTGGCTGTTCTTACTGGATGAGGCTCTAATAGAAAACATGCTGGTGTGCGTCAATGGGTAGGGAGTAGTGACATGTGGCATAATTCTGCCATTTCCCTGAATGCAAATGAAAAAATAAAAAACATCAATTAGGGTAGTAACACAAGTTGAGTTTGCTGGACTTTGGTGCTGCACATGGCTTGTGGGATAAAATTATGTTCTTTGGGATTGTAAATAATGACAAGGCAGTTTGCATCTATTGAGAGATTAAACTTTGCCTATTTAACATCATGTTCTGCACTGAGTTTACTACTCCTACCTAGCATTGTTTGAAGTTTTGTTCTCTTTCTTTGTTTGCATACCTACAAGTTGCCTGGCAGCGACATTACAAGTGGAAGTGATGTACTTTCCGATGTCATACCTAGTATTCCCAGCTCTCCCTGTCTGCTTCCAAAAAAGAAAAACAAGCACAGGAACCTTGATGAACTCCCATGGAGTGCAATGACAAATGATGAACAGGTGAGACTTACTTTGCTGTGTTTCTGAGATGCACAGCTGCCATATAGAAGACTTGAGGCTCAACAAAATTGCTAGTTAAGAAAAGCTTTATGTGTTACAGCTGATGTATTTAAAATTCTGTGGGATAGTGACTACCGAGAGGTGAAGGCCGCATTTATTACAGCTGGAGAAAGCTAATTTTCATTTTGATTTTTTTTTCTGTGTTTTATATTTGTCTGTATTGAGTAAAGAATCCAAGTGTGCAACATATGAGAGTATTTCTTTGGTCCCAAAAGATACTGGTTTTGTTTTTGTTTATTAGGTTGAATATATTGAATACCTGAGTCGGAAAGTCAGTACTGAAATGGGTCTACGAGAGCAACTTGATATCATTAAAATTATTGATCCCACTGCTCAGATTTCGCCAACAGATAGTGAGTTTATTATTGAACTTAACTGTCTTACAGATGAAAAACTGAAACAGGTAGGTTAACATTTTTATTTTTATTTTTCGTTCTTCATTGTTTTCTTCTTGATTCTGAGTTATCCCTTGCCTTGTGGCATGCAGGGCATGTTGCTTCATGTCTTGGAAAATCATGTATGGGGCTGTGACCAATATTTTCCCATCAGCTTTGGCTATGTTCTTTACAAGTTTCATGCTTAAGACTTACAGGGAAGGCATTGCAAATACATGAATGAGAGAGCAGGGGTATGATAGTATTGGCATATAATACTAAACATTTTTAAACAAAATATCCGCTAAGTAATTTTGAAGGCTTCAGCCTTATTCCTGCAAATGCTTACTCAAGAGCATAACTTCATTTGCACAAGTAATTCTAAGCACTGTAATTATTCTTGTGATTGAACTCATCAGCTGCATATATCTTCATAGTGTAGCCTTAATTTACATGCAAAGACTAAATTAAGCTATACTAAAAAATTCAAAGAAAATATTGAGTAATATTTGATTATAGGAGAGAGTAATTCACCCTTTTGCTTATCTGTTATTTGGACTTGTTCATATGAAATCCAAATAGATTTCTGGTAAGAGGTGATGTAGTTCCTCTAATCTGATGGATTTCTAACTAAACCTATTTTAGGGAAAAATCTTGCAGGAATTTTATTAGAAGTTTTTGAATTCAATAACGTGAAGGGGGAATTACAATAGTGTAATGAAAAATGATGCACTATTACAATTAAATTGGGAAGCAAACCATAAATTGTGAAATGAGTGTAAACCATAAGTAGTCATTTTTTCCTGATTGTTTGTTGCTGTTGTTTTTTTGTCTACATAAATTCCAAGTGTTACTTTGATTGCATATAGTGGCGGTTCCCAGTCTGTGGTACAGGTACCCCCAGTGGTACGCAGACAACCTGTCAGTGGTACACATTAACAGATTTATTATAATTACTTTATGTGACAAAAAAATGGTGGTGGTACTTAAGGTTGAACTGAAAAATTTGCTTGTGGTACTTAAGGTTCATCATTTTAAATTGGTGGTGCGCAATCTATCAGAGTTTGGGAACTGCTGGCATATAGAAAGATGCAATGCAGAGGCCAGCAGAGTAGCATGCTTTGGATTTCTTCCCTTTCCTTATTAACTTTAACAGCTGCTTAGAGGAGGGGGTGCTAAGGCAGTAAAGAATCATCATGACGTTCAGATTGTCTCAAAGGTTTTCAGGACGCAACAAGGAGGAAACAAGCCAGCTGTCCCATGGAGGCTGGCCTTCCTGGCTGTATAACTATGTTCAGTCTGAAGTAGTGGCTGCTTCAAGGATTAGAAGAAATACTGAACATGTAACTGTTCAAAATATATAACAAATTATTTTAGTTTGGTCAAACTAGAGCCGGGGCGGGAAATTATTTCGGGCGAAGGGCCACTTACCGAGTTTTGGCAAACTGTTGAGGGCTGCATTTCCCTTTCTGGTGCAGAAAAGCAGGAACAGCCCCATGGTCCTAGGCGAGAAGCCTCTGTTAGGTAGGAGTTTCTGGTTGGGGGGCCAGGGCTGTGCAGACCTTGCTGCTGAGTCCTCCCACTAGCTTCCTCTGGGTCCTACTGCCCCTGGCTTCTGTCATCTTTGATAGGCAGCTAGAAGCAAATAAATATTAATTTTCTAATTTTTTTAGGGGCCCCGCAGGCCGGATAGAATGGGTTGGTGGGCTGAATCCGGCCCCTGGGCTATATTTTGCCCAGCCCTGAACTAGAGGAAGAAAATGCTGCCTGGCAGACTTATTGATGCCATTGTCCCTTTGCTTGAAATGCCGTCAGCCTTTTCTTTTAATGGTACGGCAAACAGCGCAGTACTCTATGCTGGGTCGACCTATGCCATACAGGTTTAACAGTCTGGTGCTTAGCTGTGTAACACACTGCATGCCCTCCCTTGATTGCTTGTTCAGTTCTGCTCCATTCTTCCTACTACAAGGCCTTCATAGATTTTGAGCCCCTTCGATATTTCAAAACATGTAATACATTTTAGTCCTAACCTAAAATAGTTAAATACCCATTTTTCTGGTTATTATTACTATGGGTATATCTGTGTAACCTAATCTACTTATAGACTTTGGTTAAAAAGCAGTTGGGTTGAAATCTTTCTATTATTGGCAGCCCTTCCTTTTTTGGTGTTAACTTTTTTTGATTTTTAAGAGCTTTGTACTGCATCATACTTAAATGCTTTCTCCTTTCTAGTTAAAGTTCAAATCAATTTTTTCCGTTTAATTAGGGAGGGAATTGCTTTTCTTAAGAAAACTAAAATTAGGTGTTAGCAGTAACGTTATGAACCAGTTGTTCATTTAACGATCCTTAGTTTAGCTTTTCTGGGATCTTAGTAATTAATAGCAGATGAAATGTATAACATTATCCATTGAGAAGGCAGGGCAGAGTGGCACCTCATAGACTAACTAATTCAGAGGCAGAAGCTTACTTTGTCAGATGCTGTGAATATGGACCTACTTTTGGATTTTGAAAAAACCATGAAATCGGACATTGCATGTGAAATCTGCAAAAAAAAAAAAAAAAAAAAGGACTAAAAAATAAACCGCTGCTCTGCTGTGGGCGCCAGTGGTGCTTGTGGCTGCTGCAGCCCAGCCTCGCAGCCTGCAGAGGGGTGGAGGGAGCAGCTATTGCGATGGGGGTGGGCACCATTGATTGGCTGAGAGGACTGTCCGTTGTGCAGCCCTGCCCCTTTGGTCAGTCAATGGCAAGGGGTGGGGCCCCATGACAGTCTTCTCTGTCAATCAGGGGAGAGGGTGAGGTTGCACCACAGCTTTCTCAGCCAGTCGGTAGCAAGGGGTTGGGCCACGTGACAGACAGCCCTCTCCGCCAATCAGCAGCGAGGGGTGGGCTAATCATGAAAAGGCCGCGAAATCAGCTCTGCAGAAATCCGTTTTGCTTGCTACGACTTGGGTCGATCCTTAGCTCTGAATGAACTGTACAGCATTTATTCATAGCGTCTGATTAAGCTGTTACCCCCAAAAGCTTGTGCCTCTCTGAATCAGTTAAGTCTCTATGGTGCCGCTTTGCCCTGACTTCAGACTGCCTGCCTACCTCTCATTCCTTGAGTATGATCTCTCAAGAAAATGCAGTCCCAGCATGCCTTCCTTACTTTGACTGTTTTTTTTTTTTTTTTTTTTTTGA
>NW_017729029.1:53904943-53914895 GCF_001723915.1 Gavialis gangeticus
GAGAAACTATATCAAGGAACATGGTCCTCGCCAGCGTTCGGCAAGGGAAAGCTGGAAGAGAAGCAGCTACAGTTCTGCGAGTACCAGTGGGGTGAGTGGTGCAAGTGCCAGCAGTAGCAGTGCCAGCATGGTCAGCTCAGCAAGCAGCAGCAGTTCTAGCGCTGGCAACTCTGCTTCAAACTCCAGCGCCAACATGAGTCGGGCCCATAGTGACAGCAACTTATCCACGAGCGCGGCAGAAAGAATCCGGGATTCGAAAGTAAGTCTCAGATCTTGCGCACATGTGTTCTGGTCTTTTCTGTGAAGCGATTGTGGTATTTGTATGGAAAGAGAGTTTTGGGCATCGTGGCACCCGAGGAAAATATTTGGTTGAATTGAAATGGCCAGTGCCTGTGATGTGACAAGAAAGAACGAAAGGTTGTGCTTATTTATTTCATCGCCAGCTATTTTACAAGAGAGTATTTTAATGTGCGCCTGTGGCAGGTCTTACCTACGTTGGCCGCTTAAGGTTATTTGAATAAGGTAAGTATTCACAAGAGCGTGTGCGCGCGCACATGTGTGGGCACACACACATATGCATCTGGTTTTGTAAATCTCTGCTGTCTTCAAATACATACACATTTTATATATGTGTACATATATTTACCTTGTTCAGTAATATACATATAACTAAAATTGGCTTTATTTTTTAAGGGCAAAAATGTGCTTCTTTTTGGAAAATCATCTTCTGGGGTGTGATCCTTGAATATTGAAGAATATACCAATCTTTGTAACAAATAGAATTTCTATCTGATTTTTTGCATTTTCTTTTAAATTGTTTTTCCAACACATTTCCTGTAGATATGTTGCTGCCTACTAAGCAGTGTCTCACTGTTGTTAGAAGCTGAGAAGTGATTCTGTAAAAGCAGTATTGAGACCACTGATTTCTCTCTAGTTTCAGTTTCAAATGTGATCTGTTCATAAGTGCAATTATGCGTGTGGGTGGGCAGGGGGGAGGGTTCATTTTTCCAGCTCAGCAAATCAAATTGGGTCTTTGAATCAAACTGGGATTTTTGCATTCTCATGACTTCCTGCCTGTAATAAAGGTCTTCAAGTCTGATTGTTTGAACTTGCAAGCTTGCTTTATGAGACTGAACGTATTTAACCGATACTTAGGAAGTACTTCTGATAATGCACGGTGCTGAACTAGATACAGTTCTATTCCACTTTGGTGGCATTGGCTCTGCATGGCTACAAAATCAGGAGACTTAGGGTAATTTTGTCACTAAAGCAGGCAAGTAAGGTTTTAAATAAATGCAGAGAATGGAAGTGTGTGAGAGTCATTTTTGTAGTCGCTTGTCAAAGTAGAATCTAATTTATAGGTAACGTACATTTACTAGAATCCTGTATTAAAGTTGCTCACATTTGCTGTTTTAAAACTGTGCTTTTAATAAAAGCTGGATTCACTTTTCATTGTAATGAAGCTGGAAGATATTGTTCCCCCTCTCTCGAAGTGAAGGCAGAGGAGGGAGATTCATTTTAAAGGGAGAGCTGATTTTGATTCAAGCTGTTCACCTCTTCTTTTCTACGTGGTCTTTCTGTTTGACCAACCTGCTTATTTTATTTGCTCTTCCCATGTGATACTATATAAAAGAGATGCTACATAAAACTGTGCTTTTAATGAATTCCAGTAGCTGTACAAGAACTCATTTTGTCATTTGTCTTTATTTTGACAGAAACGTTCTAAACAACGAAAGCTACAGCAAAAGGCTTTACGCAAGAGACAGCTGAAAGAGCAGAGACAGGCTCGTAAGGAAAGACTGAGTGGATTGTTCCTCAATGAGGAAGTGCTGTCTTTAAAAGTGACTGAGGAGGACCATGAGGGAGATGTGGATGTTTTAATGTGACAGGGGTGAATTTATCAGTGTTCTTTCTAAGCCTTAAGTGTATTATCAATATTGTTTACATCCATTTCCTGACCAAAATTTTGATTAGTGATGAGTTAATAATATACACAGAATGTTCTATCAGGTGCAATTCTCATAATTTGAACGCTTAAAACTTTGAGTGATTTGGCTTCTTCAGGCTAACTTTGCAACTGAGGTTTCAATGACTTTAACAAGCTGCTAAAAATATATTGTCTTTTTAACACAGCCACTGAATTAGACTCTTATATTACTTTGCTCTCAAGTAGGTTCCTCTGTTGATAAGGTTTACATTTATTTGAAGACACTGATACCTAAAGGCAAACTTCAGGGTGGGCAAAACCTTCTTGCTCTGGCAATCTCCTGTTTTATCTTACGCTGTGTCTTCCCTTACTTTTTCAAGTAGGAAGGGTATTTTACGTGGAAAGAGGATCTTTTTTTCTGAGAATACTCTGCTTTGGCTTCGCTCCATACAAAATTGGAATACTGTATGCAATGTACATATATATATTTTTAGCAATGATGGTTGTGATTTAAAAATTATGACGTCATGGGGACAGTAAGCAGGAACAAGCTTCTAACCAACAAAGACCTATCATGCAAATGTCACCGATATCAACATAGAAGCAGTCTGTTTCAGCAGTGGTGGCTCTTTAAGTATTCAAACTTAGGCTACAAACAGTTACCTTGCGGCTTAACAAGTTATTAGTTGGTTTTTTTTTTAATTCCTTTGGTAGCCTGATGGTGCTACTAGTGGTTACTCAGTGTATCCCAGTCTTGTTCTTAAAAGGAAAAAAAGCCAAAAAATAAAAATGTCTTTATATATTAGGTGTACTAATATTTTCAGTTCAGTTATGTAGGGCATCTTTTATAACCTTCAGAAATGTTACTTGTAGCAGAACTATGAACAAGTGACAGGTAAACTTGTTGGTTTTTTCTTCAGCCAGAACTAGACTTAGAATATCTTTGGCTGCTGGCAAAAGAACCCAATTAATGCAGTTTTGCATTTTAACTAAATGTTGACAGTTTATTTTTTCTATCTTGCAGGGTAGTTTTAAGGTAATGGAACATCCTTTATGCCATTGCTGATTTCTCCTGGAGACCTGCTTGAGCAGAAGTAAAAGCTGAATGTTACTGTATTACTGTTTCTGACAATCTATAAAATGAGTTCTGACTTCATTATGGGAATATTTGTTGTAGGACTGGTATTTTTTGTTTTGTATTCAGTTGTTACTCATTCATATGAATGCAGCTACGAGAGGTGAAAGGGGGCTAGAATTGCTGGTTCTGAATTCAGAAAGGTGACTTCTCTGAATATGTTGGTGCTTCATGAATTTTCTTTAGAGAACCTCTCACTTCAATTTGACAACCAAATTCTTTACCTCTCATGTGGACCCAGAAAACAAGACTGAAGGAGAGGGCTCAGGGCCCCCTGTTACGAATGCACATGAGTAACGTTGTGTATATGAGTAGCCCCATAAATTCAGGGGGACCATTCACGTGCATAAAACATATCGAGGACAGGGTCCTAAATTAGTTCTGACAGTAGGGACACTATTGTTTGATTTAATTTTCCCATAAGGCTCAGTGGGCTAGCAAAACTAAGTTTGGGAGTAGTAATTTGGGAATGACATTTGTATTGCTGTTGATATAAGCAATAATGTTGCACTTGAGCTTACCCATCAGTGGAAGCCAAAAGTAAAAAGAGCTGGCTGCATCTGTGGAAGTATTTATTAAATGACATAAGCATATTACTGCTCTGACTTCAAATCATGGAACATGGGGGCACCTGCGAGTTCTTGCAAAATGCATCTGAGATCTGAAATGTTTAAGTGTGCTTATTCCTTAAGTGTTATGCAGTGTCATAGGAAAGGGCCTCAATAAGAGGCCCACAGCCAAAACTATTTGATATGAAGTCTGTTCCTTTAAGTCTTCAAAAACTGGAGGCAAGCCTGATTACTCACTGTTTCCAGTGGCAGTGAGACTTAATTGTGTTTATCATTCATATACTGGCTAGTTTATTTCTCTCTCATTCAAGTACTCTGGTCCCTTATGACAGTTGGGAGGCTCTTTTTTTGGTTACTACTCCCCCCATCGGAGTAATCTCATATAAATCAAACAGAGTAAATCCATGCTAACAAAAACCTTGAGTTTCTGAGATGGAGATAAAATTGTATTGCTGTTGATTCTGCTAATTTTATGGCCCAATTACTGACCTTTTGTGATGTCAAAGGGTGACATAAGTTGACACATTCATCACGAAACTTTGCACGTAGTCTGTGTACACATAACTCCCAGTTCACGGCAGCCTTTATTTTCTTCAGTCGCTTTGAAATGTGAATCTTTTTCTGGAGAACAAATGCGCAATGGCTAGCACTGAGCAGTGAAACTCTGTGAAATGAATTGTAAGAAGAGTGCCATATCTCAGGGCAGTGGGGCGTGAAAGTGTCATTTCATTATTCTGTCGCAGCAAGTCTGCTTTTCAAAGTGTAAAATCCTCAGCTTTTGTAGCAAGAAGTGGACCTTCATTTTGATGAGGTGCATCTCCTTTTTACTCGCTTATTTACCCATTTCAGTACAGTACAAAATGAAAGGAGAAGAAATAGCATTTCCATGCTGGCATTCATTGGTGTCAGTTTGAATTAAACAGAATAGTTAAATAGTTCTAACTTTTTGACTTCTCTTCTTGGATGAATAGGCTCTGGCAATTTTTACTAAATGGTTCTCATTGTATAATACAATGTTGGTAGTTAGAAAGGATGAAAGAAGGTGGCTTAAGGTGGTGCCAAAAATATTGCATTAAACATTTTTATAGCTCCTTAGCCTCTCTTTACATCTTGGTTGTTTCTAACGGTGTGGTTCTTCCATCACGCTAGTTATTCCGCAGTTCTCTATTTTGTGTATCACAATGCTTTGGCTTCTTAACTCTGTCTAGGAAACCACTCTATAGGAGTTGAGTACTTAGCGCCCCCAAAGATCAGACTCCGAGTAATTTTATTTCTCTGAAATGCTAATTTATGCTTTTAGGATTGTGTATCAGAGTCGTAAGGAAAAGAGCTTCGAGCACCAAGGATGTGACAGACAAGAATGTTGGATACATCTGTCCCTTCATAGCTTTTGTTTCTCACAAGTTGTCACACCAGCATTTTCAGGACTGAGACTTTTTGTAATTTTTTTTATTGGGTCTTCATTTACCACGTGCTCTGTATGTTTACTGTCATTCTTGGCATATGCTTGCCCCTGATGTCAAAGTCTAATTTATGAAACTTTTAATTAATTGATAAAAATACTAACGTTTTGTTATTTACATGCTAGTCACTACAGCTACAAATTGGTTGCCCCAAAATATGCAGTTATTCTTTGTAGGACTGACACCTTGGCGATAAAATGAAGCCAAACCGTTAAAATTTTAAGTGCTTCGGAACCTCTTTTTCTTTTTTTTTGTTTTAATTTCTTGATGGAAAATTAAACTTTGGAGCCGATGTAGAGGTGCGGAAGGAAATTCTGCTAGTATTTTGGTTTCAGTATACTTGCACTGTAAACTATCAAGCTTTTTGTCAGCTGTATATAAACATAATCCATTAAAACGATGTCAAGAATAGTAACAGTTTGCTTTCTTGGGAATTTTTTTCTCTTAAAAGGCTTAGAAGGAGCACTGAAAATTTAACTTCAAGAAAACTGTAAAGAATAGGAAAAAATCTTTTAGTACACTCAAAAACGAGGAAGAAAGCTGCCTGACAGATCCCTTTTCTTTTTATGTGTATAATTAATTTCATCTTCTGTTTTTGTGTGAAATGTTTTCTGCATTTTTCCTGTAACTGTCTGGGAAAATTTAAATGGCTGGAAGGATGATAAAGCAAGGTGTTCTATACAGAAAGCTTACTGCACGTGGTAAGCAAAGATATGGTTCAATTTTTTTTTGTTGGTTTCAGTATTTTTCTTTAGTGTGAACTTTACTTTTTCTTAAATTGTGCTCAGTAAAACCTGTGGAGTTCATTCTCTGGAAAAAAAAAAAAAGATTGCTTAAATTTTTATGCATACACAGTTACATATTTAAATGTACATATTAGATGTAGAGAAGCACTTAAAGGTATCGTAGGTTCTACAATACCTACTATTAATTTAAGTTGAATTCAAGTGTCCTGAATTCATTACTTTCCCTACAGGGATATTTAAGTTTCAATAGTAGTTGATATTTGGCCTTTAAATACCAATTTTTTTTTTCAACTAATTCTTCCATGGCCAACATTTGCTTTATTGGCTTTATGGTCACTATTGTGAGTGACCAACTGATGTGGTTTTGAAAGTCCTTAGAGGACTGTTTATTAAACTGGGCTTGTATGCATAAGGTGTGAGAGAATGGATGCTCCGTTTATTAGCTGCATTATTATAATGACACTGTTTAGCTATTGGCTCTGAATACAAGACAACTTGATAGGAGATAGATGCAGGTAGCTTTAAACCATTTCAGAACACGGTTCAACATTTCAACTCTGTTTTTCATTATTCTGTTTTTGGTTTTTTGGGTCCCCCTCCCTCCCCAAGTCAGTGATATTGGAGCCTTGAGAACACAGTTCATAACCAAAGCGAGGAGGAAGTTGTTTGATTTAAATAATCTACTTCAAGTAGTCTTAAATACATTGTGTGGAATTGTTAAATCAAGGTTAGCTTTCCAGGTTTCTGGCTAATGTGTGACTGCAGTGCACTTTTGTACATAAAATGGTACTCTGTACCTACTCTCCACAATGTTTATAGAACTTTTCTTCTGAAATTGTGAAGAACTTAACAAGAGCTGCAACATTGGTGGCTGACACTTTATTTTGAACTCTTCATTGTATTTAAAAATAGTCCTGTGAGCATTGAGGTACAGGTTGGAATTAAAAATGACAACCTAGTAAAGAGACACTGGTGAAATGGAGTATGTGGTCTCTTATTTTAAACATAGGTGGCTTGATGTGGGGTTTCTGCATTCATTGCCTAAGTATTTGGGCAGATGAGAAATGCAGCACATGCAAACTGCCCTTCACAGGAGTCGGAACAAACAACGCTCAGCAATCCTTAATGCTAAAATGCGTGCTTGATTAAAATGGTTATACCTCTCATGGTGCTCTTTGAATTCTGGTGGACCAAGGGGAACGTGCTACGTGGCGTAAGACCCTGCACTTACAATATGTGAAAGGCCTGTTAACATTTCGTCTCCACTCTTCTAGTGGTGCATAGATGCAGGAAGTCTCTCCGCCAGTGTCTTCACTGCTGAGTTAACCTGGAGTCTTCCTTGGGTATCGCCCTAGGTTGGTTCTCATCTGTGTTCACAGGCCTCTGACCCGAGTTTGATGCTTTCAGCTCAGGCTGACTGGCCCGTCATGGAGCATAAGGTTAAAGTATGAATGAGGCTGTCATGCAGGCTGGTAACCACTCATTGTGTAGTGAGAGTGCTGGCTAACCCAACCTATGTGAATGCCGAGAGTCCTTTCGTACCTTCTCCCAATGCCTTGAGGAGGGGAGGAATTGGGTGGTACAGATCTTTCACTGGGAAAGAATCTGAATGGCTCAGCTAAGTACAGCAGAAAAACGGCGCTCTCTCTGAAGCAATAGCAAAACCAGCATGAGTGCAGGTCCTGCAACGTGTGCAGCTGTTCATGCTTTGGTTAGGCTAATTCGGGGATGAGCACCCAAGTGCCCTTTGCAGTGAAGCCATCCCTGAAGAGCTGGGTTGTATTCCAGCATGCTCTCAAATTTGCTCTGGCCTTCACCCTTTGAACTGAAGCTGTTCATGTCCTCACACCCAATGTGAAAGCAGGTTTCCACAAGGTTAAGAAGGGTGGGACTCCGTGGTGAGCCTGCTGCTCCAGGGAACTGCCATCAGCCTGCTCAGTGCTTACCTTGCTGTAAATGAAAGCTCACTTGCTCTGCCCTGAACGCTACCATTGTCAGGTAAAAGCGTGTTTGCAGGCAGTTATGCCACAGCACCTGACCTGTGTTAACGCCCCACGCTGTGTTACCTCTCAGTAAGTTTGTGTGCTTGTGCCTTTCCTAGCCCCAGGATCAGGTAGCAAACTCTGAAAAATGCAAGGAGGATAATTCATGTAGTAGCGCCTTCATATAGATTCATAGATTAAGGGTCGGAAGGGACCTAGTAGATCTTCTAGCCCGACCCCCCCGCCAGGGCGGGAGAACAACAAAACCCCAAAACAAAAACGGGACTCAAATGAGTCCAGCCAGGTAGGCATCCAGCCTCTTCTTAAAGACCCCCAGGGTAGGGGCCAGCACCACTTCCCTTGGAAGTTGGTTCCAGCTCCTAGCCGCCCTAACTGTGAAGTAGTTTTTGCGGATGTCCAATCTATACCTCCTCTCCATCAACTTGTGCCCATTACTCCTTGTTATGCCAGCGGGCGCTAGGGGAAACAGCGTCTCCCCCAAACCCTTCTGGTCCCCCCTAGTGAGTCTATAGACAGTCACCAGGTCCCCCCTCAGCCTTCTCTTGTGGAGGCTGAATAGGTTCAGGTCCCGCAGTCTCTCACTGTAGGGTCTGCCCTGTTGTCCCCTGATCATGCGGGTGGCCCTCCTCTGGACCCTCTCCATGTTGTCCACATCCCTCTTGAAGTGCATAAGCAGCTGGAAAAAAAAGAATTTGGAGGCCTGATTTATCCTCTTCTGACGGGAGAGTTGGCCATATGCCTCTTGTCTGATTCAAACTGCCTCTTGTCCCCATGATGTGGACAGACCTGTATCAGACTTCCTTGCCTCGCAGCTGGAAGGTTGAGGAGCTGAAGCTCGCATCTCCAGTTTACATCTAGAAATATGGGCTGCTTTGCTGGAGAACAGCACCGCATCTGAATTCACCTTCCTCTGCTTCCATGTGCGTGTAAGTCGGGACGGGCAATTATTTCGGGCAGAGGGCCACTTACTGAGTTTGGCAAGCCATCGAAGACCACGTGACAGACAGCCAGGGGCAGATAAGTATTAATTTTCTAAATTTTTTAGGGGCCCTGTGGGCCAGATAGAATGGCCTGGCAGGCTGCATCCAGCCCGCGGGCCGCATTTTGCCCACCCCAGATGTAAGTGAATGAGGTTCAGAGTGGGACCATCTGCACAGCATTATGGGAGCTGAGGTCTGTGAAAGGGAGTTGAGTCTTGGGAGGAGAATACTCTTCCCTGAGAATAACTGTCTGACAAACATCAGTACGTGTGACCTTTCTCTGGTCTAGGGAGGTGTGAAGGAAGGGTATTTCATGGACGTGCCATGGAATTTGGTCCCCTTATGCTGTATAGTAAAAAGTCCTCCATATAGGACTGATTTGATACAACTGAATACAGCTGGAAGTAGATGGAGAGTTAGTAAAGTTCATAAAGCGGAAAGTGCTTATACGAGCTGTTTCCTAATGAGGCCAGTCCACCTCACTGCACAATCTGAAGCTGCCAAATGGATGTCAAAAGGTTACCTTAACAGACTGAGTTGTGGTAGCCCATTAAAGTAGAGACAGCTGCCGATGGATGACTAGTGAGAGCCACATCACAAAGCCTTGCTCATCAGCAGTGCAGCTGTAACAGAATCAAGTGTGCAATATCATGCTTACTCCCTGCCCTGGTTTCTACTTATTTTACATGATCTCATGTATTCCCTCCATTCCCAATGAGAAATGTGTCCGGTTCAACACAGCGAGCCACTTTCACATGAGTTCTAGCAAGAGCTGGATGCAAACTTCTTGCTGAACTTTGGGGGAAAGATGGCTCTAGTAATGAATTTGTTGACCTGGGCTTCTCTCTCTGTGGGACTGGACCAGAGCACTCAGCCTGACCCTGCCCAAATTAGGAAGAAGTTTAGGTTGGACTCTAGGGTGAGCATTGTTTCATAGTTGGTAGGGTTGGAAGGGACCTAAGCAGAACATCTAGTCCGAAACCCTGCCATGGGCAGGAAAGGATGCTGGGGT
Organism: Gavialis gangeticus; assembly: GCF_001723915.1. Taxonomy (NCBI): domain Eukaryota; kingdom Metazoa; phylum Chordata; order Crocodylia; family Gavialidae; genus Gavialis; species Gavialis gangeticus. The sequence goes on from NW_017729029.1 coordinate 53,914,779, forward strand.
CAAATGACCCCAGCTAGGTGGCTGTCTAGCCTCCTTTTGAAGACCCCCAGGGTAGGAGCGAGCACCACTTCTCTTGGAAGTTGGTTCCAGCTCCTAGCTGCCCTGACTGTGAAGTAG
>NW_017729029.1:53919895-53953130 GCF_001723915.1 Gavialis gangeticus
GTACTCCAGCTGCGGCCTGACCAGTGCCGCATAGAGGGGGAGGATCACCTCTCTGGACCTGCTCGAGATGCATCTGTGGATGCATGACAAGGTGCGGTTGGCCTTCCTGACTGCATCCTCCCATTGGCAGCCCATGTTCATCTTGGCATCAATGATGACTCCAAGATCCTTCTCTGCCTCTGTGCTGACAAGAAGGGAGTTCCCCAGCCTGTAGGTATGGTGCTGGTTCTTCCTTCCCAGGTGCAACATCTTGCACTTGTCCGTAGTGAAACCCATCCTGTTCTCATCTGCCCACCTCTGTAACCTGTAGAGATTTAATTGTAGCGTGTCCCTCTCTTCTAGCGTGCTCACTTCTCCCCACATCTTAGTGTCATCAGCAAATTTGAACAGGGTGCTTTTTACCCCCTCGTCCAAATCACTGATGAAGATGTTGAACAGTGCGGGCCCGAGGACCGAGCCCTGGGGGACCCCACTGCCCACACCCCTCCAGGTCGAATATGACCCGTCTACCACCACTCTCTGGGTGCGGCCCTCCAGCCAATTTATGAGCCATCTGACTGTGTAGGCATCGATGGGGGCCATCTCTAAGGGTTACTACTAGATGGAATAGAAAATACCTGTCCCAGAGCACACATCCCTTGGAAGCAATTTCTTTGCCTTCTGATAGCAAAAACTTCCTACACCACTGATGTAATTTCCTACGTTTGGTGCAGCAGATCAGTTTTTGGTTCCTTTGTGCATGCTGTGGTGACTTCCTTTGGAAATGGCTTGCATAAAACTTTGTCCCCCTCCTGTTCATTTGGGTCAAGGTGAAGCCACTTAACCTTGTCAGTATGGGTGATTTGACTTGGCATGGGATTATTTTCGATACTGTCTCATTGTGCACTTTAATTTTAGCTCCATAATTTACTACTACAAGACGTGTTTAGGAGGAAAGGGGGATCAATTGCTGTGTTTTAATTGGTAAGTTGAGAGCTAAGTCTCCAGGTGTTGTTAATATAATGTCAAGGATATGAGTTGAACATGTTTACGTGGTTTAAAGCTCCCTTGGTTTCCACTAGAGGGAGTGCTGTGTTTATATTATCTAAAAATACAGCAGACTTGTTCTTAAACCTGTATTCTTCAGTCCATTCTTCATCTTCGTTCATCCTCAGCTAAAAGGATGCTTTGTTCATCCTCCTCCATTCTTCATCCTCAGCTAAAAAAAAAACAAAAAAAACCACAACAACTTTTTAGGCTGCCTAACTCATGCTCTCAAATGTTTTAGTAGGAGCAAGAAGGCTGTAGAGAACAGGGTGTCTTTTCATTCTATCTTTTAAAAAGTAAACTGACACATTTCAAATGACTTGCAGCAGTCTCTCTTTCCTAGGTGTTTTATAAAGGATGTTATTCCCGGTATATTTTCCATGATGCCTGTTGCAATCATGAATTGAAACGTTTCATAGCTGAAGCTGAGGAGGGAAGACGCGCAATATATTAACTGCTTTACGTATTTGTCAATGGTTCACATTTAGTACCACTCAACACTGATGAAAACTTTACTTTCAGAACTGCTGTGGCCGATTCAACGAACTCGTCCCCCAGTTCCTAATGGACAAGTACCTTCAAGACAAGACCCAGGACTACATAATTGGGCCAGGAGACTGAACCATATTGTGACTACTCCCAGTGCATGACGTGGAGAAACAGCTTGCTACATCTGCTGAGCTTGCTCAGTAGTTAAGGCCTCCCCCCTTTCTCCTTTGTTTCCTCAGGTAGTATGAAAAATCTCTCCTTGATGCAAAGGACAGTGCAGAACGTGTTCATGTTTCATGTTCGTGGCGTCAGGCCTAGGCTAGGAGCTCCAGGCCCTGCTGCTTGTAGGTTATTAGCAAGACTGTGTACTCTAGAGGCATTATGCAGGCACACCAGTCACACTCTCCTCCCTTGCCAATGCGGTTACATAGATAGCTCTTCTGGGATACTAAAGAAAATTCAGGTGGGGAGGGTTTTTTTAAGGAGATGCCTGAAAGAGCCTGTGTGGGTATAACCTCTGAGCTCGTTGGTGCAAGCTGTGTGCGAGTGCAAAGAGCGGTCCCTCTTTCTCACCTTGGGAACCAGCTGACTGCGGACCCAGATGGAGTTAGGGTAACTGCGGAGTGCGAGCAGCTGCTGGCAGATGTGTTCTGCCACGAAGGATGCTTCTTACGCAAGGCAGAGTATGCAAGTCGCCTATGGCAGCCTGCTGTCCCCGCCACATTGCTCACCATCTGCTGGCTAGCACTTCCTGCTGAAAACACGTGCTGCGCTTGACACGCCCTTTGTTCCGAATATCACAGTGCCGTCGGCATCTCGTTTCAGCCATCCCAGAGGCAGTGAGGCTCTGGGCTTTGTCGCTGCCCTGAATACTTTTTTGGGTAGCAATGTAAACCATGTAACCCCCAGCCCAAACAGTTCTGCGTTACCAGATGCTGATTCCAAGTTCTACTACTGAATAGCACATGGCAGAAGAAAGTGCAGGTGCTGTGCATTGCAGAAGTCTGTGGACGTGCATCTTACCATTTAATTCATATGTTGCCTCCTGGTTGCATCTGCATGGTTAGGATTGGGCCTTTTTTCCTTTTGGTGGTGGTTTTCCCTTTTGGACTGAGCATACGGGAGGACCTTGAACGTTGTATTAAGAACTGATCCCCAAATGCTCTGATACCGCATGGTGGAGTTATTGATCTTCAGAGAGCGATTATAAAATCCCTTCATATAATATTGTGCATGTTATAAGGAAGGTTAGTCAAGTGCTAAAGCCAGGTTTTTACAGAGTACACATCAGGTTGAAGAAAAAATGAATAAGCTGGAATAATTGCAAGATGTGTTTGTATCCGTGAATGTGGGGCTTATTTGCAGAAGTGAGAATTCTTGTGGGTTATCTCTTTTATTGGACCAACTGCACGGTGGGGATAAACACAGGCAAGCTGCCATGTACCACAGTACCCTTCTGAAGGCCTCTGGGAGAGGAGCAGACACAATAAAGCTCAATAGCAGATGGAACAAAAGCTTATGTAAAACTCCAAGTGTAAATAAAAAATGGATATAAGAGAAATTATTAGGTAGCCAACAAGCAGGAATCATGCAGTAAAAACCTGATAATGGAGAACAAGGTTGTTCAGGAGGGCTGTTACTGCCTGAAAAGTGCAGAGGTTAACGCTGGGTAGATTATAATGGGCCACAAAGTCATTGTCTATGTTAAGTCTCGGGTACTTAGTGTCCAGCAGGCTAATGCATTTAATACATTTTGGTTCCCCGTGCTCATCTTGTAAAGGTGTTGGGTAGATTTCCTTTGAGCACAAACTGTGAGAGCAGACAGGGAGTGATTATTCTGTGAAAAATGCTTTCCTGCCTCTGTCTAGGGCAGTGTTCCTCAGCCTTTTCCAGCTCAAGGTGCACTTGCGTTAATAAAAATGTTCTGCGGCATACCTGTTAAGGCATTCCTCATCCTCATACCTGCTGTAGCTCATTGCCATGGCAAAATTCTGCGGCACACCTGTACATTTCTAATGGCACACTTCTGTCCCGTGGCACGTTGATTGAGAAACACTGGTCTTAGGGCACTTACACACATGAAGGGAGGCTGCTCTGACGCGCTGTACATCTAGCGTGTCGGAGCAGACTTGATTAATTGAGTCTGCTGGAGCGTGGAAATTACTGCGCTCCAGCAGTCTCCAGCATCACGTGTATCAGCGTCCCTGTGCCGAAAAATAGTAATAGAGTGCTTTGAATTACAGCTTGTCGAACGAGCTTCAAAGCTCCCCACTGCTATTTTTTCAGCGCAGGGATGCCAATGCACATAATGCTTGGGTGCTTTTAATTATTGCGGCCTGCTAATTAAAGCATCCCCCCCATGTCCCAGAGCAGGTCTATAAATGCCTCTAGTGTCTCTGTCCTTTGTCTTTTTTCAGTGATCTTTCATGTTGGTGCATAGTTTCACCCACATAGTTGCCATTAGCCTCTGGACACCGAACGACGTAGACCCCATTCTGGGACAGACGTGTATGATCCCTGGATTGTAATGTGTTGACAGGCCTTGCGTTTATTGTAAGGCAGGGCTGGGTCCCATTAGGTGCTTGTTGATCCGCACGAAGTTTGTGTCTGAGGACAGCAAGGTTAGGGAGCTGCTTGAAGGTGAGCAGCAAGGGGCTGGGAATATTTTCTGTCAAGGTCTGGTCTCTTTCCAGAACAGGCTGTAAGATCCTTTTTATAAGTTCAAACGTAGGGTGGGAGGTGACAACCACAGGTGAGTGGTCAGTGGGGGTTTTCCCTTGTATCATGGTAGGCGGCTTCAGGATAGGTGGGTGGCTTTTTCAAAGATATGCTTTCTTTCTCTGCTGGAGTGTCCTTGTTGGGTAAAGGCAGGTTTCAGTCGAGCAAGATGGGTGTCACACACATTCTTCTTGGAGCAGATGTGGTGACAGCTACGGGCCTGACTGTAGATCACCACTTTTTAGGTGTATTTAAGATGATTGTTCATTTTGTAGGCAGAGGTGTGGCAGCCCATGTGTTTTCTGTATATAGCGGTTTGTACGGGTCCCTCCCGGACGTAGATTACGGTGTCTAGAAAGTTGATGTTAGTGTAGGAACATCCCAGAGAGACTTTGATTGAAGGGTGGTAGTTAAACTGGAGGTGGAAGTCAATGAGCAAGTCCAGGTTTTCAGTGTGGCTAATGAAAATGTCACCTCTGTAGCAAAGGTGTAGTGCAGGTTTGGTGCTTTTGGGCGCACAAACCTGAGACCCAAGGAAGGGCATTTTGTACTCAGAAGCTTGTCTAATCTCTCTGCCAGCTATATCATTGGTCCGATAAAGATCTTCCCAAACAAATCCTGCTTCTCGTCTTGGGGTGTTCCATGAGCACAAGTTTCACCTTGCCCAACGTGGACACTGTGCCAGCCTGGACCTTCAAAGTGCCCTAAATTGATTCTTGCATTTTATCGTACAATCCCAAACCTCCTGAGAGTCATCATCAACAAATGGGGGTTCCCTCTAGCAGCAAACTTGCTGATTAGAGCCAGTGGCATCATGCAAACAATTACTGATCTATGCATTTGAAGAAAATGTTATTGCTGACCGTCTGAGTGTGGTTTGGCTCCCTTTTGTTTCAAAATACTCATTACCTAACTTTAAAACAGAAAAGGTTCTTGATTCCCTATGCAGCATTCCTGGGGGCTGAAAAATCTCCCATTGAACGAAATACTTGCCTTTGCAGAAGCAGAAATAATATATCCAGAAGCAGTTTTATATTGGTTTACTTGGTGGTAGATGAAAGGGTTGTGCATGTGTATAAATATTTTAATTAAGCCCGAGAATAAATATATAGCGGCACTAAAGTGACTGTGTCTTTTAAGTCTTCTGAAAGATGTCCCCATATTTGTGGCTAAATATGTCAAGTAAAGTTAATTTATTTACCAAATAGAAGCTACTTAAAGCGTAGGTGTGCTTTACTCTTCTCAAATCTGTGCACTTCCTCCCAAAAGGTTTTATCTCATAAAGCTGTTTGTTGAAGATACAAATGTTAGTCAACCGAAGACTACAGTCTTAGTACAAATCCATTTGCAGACTGATAAAATGAGTGTAATTTATGGTTCTAAATACCTTATTGGCATATGTATTAAAATTCTGGTATATGCCTATTTTTCTTAGTACTGCATTAACTGTAATTTCTATGTAATGCTTCAATTCATTTATATATTTGCACAAGACCCTAGCAGATAAAAAAGTGCCAAAATGTGTATAAGGAGGTCATCACTTTAGCTTAATTGCACACAAATTTCCTGCAGCCTCTGATGCTTAAGACCAATAACGAGACTGCTACAGCTAGAATAAACGCATTAACCTATAAATTTAGAGCTTCTACCTGCTTTGCAAAGGGAGAATCATCTCTAAATGAGCCTGGTAACATTGATTTGTGATTAATCATTTTACTTAGTGACTCATCCATGATTACAGTACAACAAAAATGTCATGTTTGCTTAGTGGCATTAACTCCATTTATCTTCTGTGCATTCAGAGAATTGCCTTGTTGTCAATGTGGAACTGGGAACATGTCTGAACAACACAGTTGTTAAAGACTTATGATGTCAGAGGTTTTGCTAAAGCAGAGGTGGGCCAAAAAAAATCAATTAATTTTAACAGGCTGTCGTCTTCCTTCAAATTTAATAATGCCAGTTCATCTAGTCAAAATGTTGGCAATATTTAGCAAGCATCTGCAATGTCAAAAGGATTTTATCCTGAAACCAGCGTGTATTCCACCCGCCATTGAATATTTCAATTTAGTTTTCATTTTAGGCTCAGACCTGTAACATAACGAGTTCTCTCAACTCTTCTTGGCACTTGGTAAACTTGAGCGGCCTGGTCTGATTTGTGACGTCAGCATCTCGATTTTAATGCTCACTTGCGTGCTCTCTTTCAATCCCACTATGTTCTTGCACTTCTAGAAATACACTGGTGAGAAGGGAGATTTGTTAAATTGATGGAAGGGTATTCTGTCAACTCCCGTGAGGAGACCTTGTTGGACACTAATGATTAGTGTGCTAATGAGGAGTTGGGAGCCAAAGGAATGCAAGGGCTACAGCCAAAAACCCAAAGCATTTGGAATATACTATGAAGTTTTGTAGTACGTCTTACCCAAGGCTGCACGATCTGGTAGACCGAGTGGTGGCCTGCAAACCAGGAGCCTGGTGTTCTGGGCCTGGCTGCATTCGTACTTGTGTGCTGTTGGCAAGTCACTTGACCACTGTTCCTTTTTCTCTCTTTTGGCTCTCCAAAGTGCTGCCTGTTTCTTCTTGGGGGTTTTGCAGTGTCTAGCATAACGGGGCCCTGATCTTCACAGAAGCCTTTGAGGTATTGCTGCACTGCAAAGAATAAATAATAATTGCACCTCTTACACAGCTCCCCTTGCATTTCACATCAACTGAAGCCGTGAATAGAAACACTTCAAAAGCCAGCACGGCTCTGTTTAAAACAGTTTTGCAAATTCTATTCATCTGGGGTCAATACTTTTATTTTTTTATTTTTATTTTTTTAAGGGCAGAATAAGATATCACTGGTTTTCATCCTGGTAAAAGGGGGAGGCAAATACATTTTTGAGCTGTCCATCAAATTTTGTACAGCTGGTCGACAAGCTTCTTCCCTTGATAAATGGCATAAAAATAATGGTGTAAGCGATCCACAGCATGAGAGAGCATAGAGAGGAGAGGGGAGGAGGATTATGGTTGCTGTAACAATGGTCCATTGCATTGTGTGTAGAAAGTTCAACAAGCCGTGTGCTGGTGACATAAGCACGTCTTCATTGTGGTTTAGGGACGAATAGTCAAGTGTTGGGAAACGAGGCACGATACACTCGACGGCTAGAAAAGAGAGCAGCAATTCTCGCACAATTTCATGGCTCCACCCTATTGAACATTAATAAGAACATCATAGACTATAAAATAGTGGCAACCCTGAACGCTGTATGTAGAGAAGGGCATTGTCTGCCACGGCCCCATTTTCAAAAGAGCCCAGAGCTGGTTGCAGATGCTTTTGAGCACCGGTGCTACGTTTTCTGTTGATTGCTGTTCTTCAAGTAAGCAGGTTGGGAATCAAATGACTCTTCAGCTTTTCAATTAAGACTTAACCACTCTATGTGCAGCTTAGTGATGATCAATAGGAAAATGCTGAAAATGCTCAAACTGTTTGGATAAAGTAATCTGAGTCATTGAAGCTAATCTATGTTTGTTTGACAAAATGGGGCCTTTTGCCGTCTCATGACTAAGATGACATCAAGACATTAAGGCCTGGTCTGTATACATAAATCATTAACTGTTTAATTTTGTTTCAGAACACAAAGTGACAAAATGCTCGATGGAATAACTCTCTTTATCTCTGCTCCAACCCCCGCATTCAGAGATCTGGGATGTGGTAAGGGAAAAAATACAATAATTGAACTGAGCCCAGCCCTGAAGGGCCAGAAGAACAAATGGCTTTTTTATAACCAGGGGCTTGAGCGCAAAGAAAATTGTTTCCCAAATTACAGATGAGGAAAAAGGAAAGGAGTGATGCTCTGTTAACTAGGAAGAGAGCTCTGCATATGAGTTTCTAAATACAGAACTGCCCTAAGGAAACAATAGCAGGAGAAACATGGGATTAGTTGGAGACCTGGGGTTACAGAAGGCAGGAGGAGGGTGAAGGCAGAAATAAGGACCTCCAAACACATAAGTACATGCATTGAAAGCTCTTCATATCCATAGGTGCTTGGGGGACCAGCTTGAGGTGGCTGTACAGAATATAGTTCCCCTGCCCAATGCAACAATTTTAAAATTGGAGTTTGATATCAAAACCTTTACCGCTCCTTGGGTCGTTGTGGTGCTCAGACAATGAGCTTTATATTCCACTCCCTTAAAGACTACTCATTTGACTTGAGGACAGGGAGAAAGAGATGTTATATAACAAAATGAGCGGGCAGCAAAGATACGTTTTAGAGAGAGAGAGTTTCGCCTTCTGACGCTTGAGTTTCCTTGTGGCACTCAGGCAGCAGTGTGTTGTTTTATAATAGTTTGTTCTCGTGCAGGAGTTTCATCTGGGGGGATCTGCAAAGTGAGGGTGGAGTCTCCCTCCACCCATGCAAGGTCGGCGACTAGTAACGTCTTGTCCTGGTTGGAGGAACGAAGGCAGGGAATGGTCCATAGCTGCTCTGTACATATAGCAAATGGAGCAGGAATGGGAGCTGGCAGTCCCCCGATCAGTTCATGATGGGACTTCTCTGTTTTCACTCAAGCTGCTTATTTGACCAGGCTGATATGAAAAGCAGTGTCATAAAGTGTGTCTATTAGCCTACAAAGTAAAACTTTCATATGACTCCTTCACTCCTCAGCCAAGATCTAGAACATGTTGGTAATGCTCATTGTGGATATTTTGAAGGAACAAGTATTTCCACCCATTAATCTATCACCTCTTTGGACTTCCGCCTATTTGTTATAAAATGTGGAATGGGTTTTCCAGGGGAGGTGGTGCTCTCTGGGGGTCTTTAAGAGGAGGCTGGACAAGCACCTGGCTGGGGTCGTCTGACCCCAGCGCTCTTTCCTGCCCGGGCCGGGGTCAGACTCGATGATCTGTTGAGGACCCTTCCGACTCTAGCATCTATGTATGAATTCAACCCAGTTATTTTTAGCTTTGGTTGTGATCCAAGAGTGTTTCTTTCTACATTTTGAAGCATGTTACTATGTCAAACTTGAGGGGAATGATCACCCATTCCTCCAGAAAAGCATTGCTTTGATATTTACTGGCATTACTTACAAAAGCACTTCAGTTATGTCCTAGAAGGATGAAACAGATCTGCAAGCTTCGTTGTTAAATGGCTTTATGATCTCTAACATAAAAAGATAAAATAATTCACTGCTCTAGATCTTCATGTTGCTGCAGATTTGGAAAAACGAAGTACACCGATCATAGGTTGCCTTCTTATTTGCCTTGCCTTTCATAGATACTTCAGTGAATTTAGGATCTAATTACAGGCGTAAGAAAAATCAGACCAATACTCGCTTACTTTTGTTAGACGGCTAGAAAAATGCCATTTAAAGGGCAAGTTCAGTATGCCAAGAAGGATTTGTTTTATGCTCATACAGTAAAACTCAGTGATTGCTTTTCAGCTGTATTGGCTTTTGGGGTCTTTTTACAATAAGCAATATATTCTTTGGAACCGAAAAGTTCTTTGTCAGAGTCAAAATTTTAATTTTATTTCAAACGTTGAATGGTTGAAGTGCTAAAGAATTTGATACAATAACCCTCTGCTCAATTCAAGCCAGTAATACAAGTTTTTACAGTTGCTAATAGCAACTTATGTGGCGAACATAATTGCAGCAATTTAGAGGGACACTGTGGTAATAAGAATTTCTTCAAGTAGTTAAATACTAATGTCTTTCACTACAACATCAATGTCAGCCCCACTTCAAGGCAAAAGGCGAAGGACAAATGAACTTACCATTTTTATTTGCTTTTTCTGAATGGAAGGTTTTCAGAAAAGTGACAGAAGACAGTCTAGTCTGTAATTTTAACTAGATTTATTTGAATTAGTGAACTCCTTAGTAAATATGTCCCAGTGCTCATCCTAAATATTTTCCCCTAGAGATTAAACATCCATTACTTCTAACTTCCACAAGTGATCATGTACTTGCATTGCTGAGCCTAGCAGCTGTCTTCAAAAAAAAAAAAAATACAAATTGAAAAGATAAAAGAGGGAAAGGAAGGTCACTTGCATACAGAGCCATTGCAGTGAACAGGTACATTTGCCTGGCATGTCGTACCTGATCATCTAAAACAAATGGAAGCATTGAACCGGTGAGAGGGGTGGCTGATTCAGTCATGTCAGGATTTTGCTTTTATTTACATGCATCTCAGACATCAAGGCTGCTCTTTTCATAGACTCATAGGAAAGGAGAGTTGGAGGGCACTTCCGGAGGTCCTCTAGTTCAGTCTCCTGCTCAGAGCAGGACCATCCCCAGCTGCACCATCCCAGCCAAGGCTTTGTCTAGCCAGGTCTTAAAAACCTCCAAGGATGGAGAGTCCACCACCTCTCTGGGTAACCTGTTCCAGGGCTTTACTACTCTCCCACTGCAAAAGGTTAGATATTAGGAGCCCATTCCTCCTCGCTCTGTCATCTTCTGTCACTGAGACCAGCCTAGCTCCATTCTTGTCGTACCCACCCTTCAGGTAGTTGAAAGCTGTTATTAAATCCCCTCTCCGTCTTCTCTTCTCCAGACTAAATAAGCCCAGCTCCCTCTCCCCTCTAACTGTTTTGCTATAGGACCTGTGTCCCAGTGCTTTCTTACTAGCGTGCGCTTCTTATCCCCAAGGAACCCCAATCTTAGCACAGAGTACCTGGGGAAGAGCGAAGAGAGGTTCAGGGAGGGCTGAAATACACTCTGAAAAGGAATATCAGAGGGTGGTGGGAGCAGAAAAGCAAGCCAGAAAATAAAATGACAAGCAATACTTAAAGTGCATCCTTAGGGTGAAATCCTGATTCTGCTGCAATCAACTGAAGTCTTGCCACTGGCTTTTGATGGGGTTAGGCGTTATCTGTAATGCCCCATATCCACAGGCTGTTGAAGTTAATAGGATTCCTGTTGACATCAGTGAGATTTGGATCAGAGCTCTTGAAGAACAAAATAAAAGGACCTTACATCTAGTGATCGTTGTTCTTTACTCTTCTGTTTTTCTTGGGTTCAGACTTGACTGAGATTTATTTTGTGCAGCTTTGGAAATGGTTGTGCACGTGCCTCCACCACCCTGCCCACCCCCTCATCCCCGCACTTGGTTTCCATATATTCCTCTCCCTTCTACATTTGTTGTTCCTTTCTTTTTACTGCTCCCAAGGTTTGGAGAGTTTATGTATTTGTATTGCAGTTTCTAAACTGTGGTGCAGGTGCATTGGATGCCAAATGCAGGTACCTTGTAGCATATTTTTGTACTATACTGTTGTGTCCCTCCCTGAATTTCCACTTCCTGGAATCACTGTTAACATTTTAATTGGAGGTTTTTTTCCTCCTGTGCTGGTGGGTCATTTCTGGGCATGACTTGCTGCTGACTGTCATATGATCGGTGCCCAGGGAATGTAATGCCTGTGGCTGGCAGGGCTACATGGGTAGGAAGGGCCTTCTGGAAGCCCTCTGATTACAGCCGGTTTGGGACGCAGCCGCACCTTTCAAACCCAGGCAGGCCTCCTCTAGTTGAGGTTGGTGGTAAGTCCTAAACTTGACTTCCAGGTAGAAGAGATGAATGGAGCTGGTCATAAATTTTCAGTTGACATCGTTGGAGTTTTTCAAGCAAATGAAAGCTATCCTTGGACATGTCCTTTTTTTACTCATTTTTCATGAGAAAATTGAACTCCAAACCACTTTTGGGGGTCACCACTTGTTAATTTATTGAGTTCTACAGGAGAAAAAAAACAAGAAAGTAGTAAATAATTTCAGCAGAACATATATATTTTCAGCTTTATTGAATTTGTCCATGGGGTAAGTCGTTTTTTCAGCCAGTGTCCGAGAGACCCTGGGTTGAGACTGAGATTGAGTCTGTCCACAAAGCAGACTCGCCAAAGTTTCCTTTCACGCAGCGGCAGGAGGTTTCTACAGTGCTCGGCGTGGGGAGCTATTTTAGGCTGTGGTATTCCCAAGGAGGGCGAGCGTCTGCCGTAACCCTTTGTGCCTTGTCTGCAGGGCTTTCCTTTCCCTGGAATAAGTTTGTACCTTTGAAGAGGCACCACCTTGGCTTTGTGGGACTTGGAGAGCTCAGCACACTGGAGCTGTGGGTTGGCTAGAGACGGATCAATTCAACAGAGTAAAATTTATTTACAAATTCTTCCAAGATAGTGAACTAAATCGCTCATGAAATAGGCTGAAGGGCTTCATGTTAATGCAAAAGTGCTGCAGTGCCCTCTGACTTCATCTTGAGAGGGATATCTACCAGCTCCGATAGAGAGAAATGAGGACCAAGCCTCACCCATTAAATGTGCTAAGATGATCGCATCATCAACATATTGCCATTTCCCTGAAGTGCCGTGAGAAGTGTAGAGTCTCTGTTTCCTTCTAATATTTATAGGCAATCCTGGTCTGTGTCTAACCAGCAGCATCAGGGCTTTATTTTTTAGACCAGTATAGTTTCCAGACATTTTACAGAGCGGGTGAAAAGTTACTTGTACGTGTCCGGCCCACAATTTTTTCAGGAAGTGGGTGTATTAGGGGTAGAATTGGGGAAGAAAATGTACACGGCATTATATGTCTAATTAAAACAGCGTCAATAAGAGGCAGTTGTGTGACACAAAAGATACATTTGTTGAAGACTGGCCTGAATTACAACTGTTTTATACACATTAATTTGCTTTGTATGTACAAAATGGAGTTGAATGAACAGCATGATTGTCTGACAAGGGCTGAAAAGCAGCACTTGCTGTAAGTAATTTAAATTGAGCTCTATTATCATTTACAGATTTATTCTGTTTAGAATCAATAAGATGAAAAAGCCCTGAAAGCTTTCTGCTAATACTAATCACTCTTGGTTCAGTAGCTCCTTGTGTTTAATTTATGTATTCCCCGCACCCCCCCCAGCAATTATAGCTACTTGGGTAGCAAAATATTGAAAGTATCTTCAATTGAAGAGATTCCCCCTTTCCCTCCTGCTTCATAGAGAACTTGGCATCTGTAAATCTTTTGTTGCAATACAAAACTTTGTGGAGAGGGAAGTGACACCAAACCAGAGGACAAAAGAGACGCTCTGAAAAGAAACTGAGCTCAGCTCTCATGGACAATGGGCTGCTTTTAGGGCACCTTCACACCTCTGTGGGTGGAAATGCCAAGGGTAGGGGCTGCTGTAGCATAATGCTGGGCTTCATGTCCGTGGTGGGTGATTTCGAAGGAGGTTCTGCCATGGATGAATCCTGTTCCCTTCTTTGTTCGCTTTGCTTGGTTAGGTTAGATGCCATATACTGAATTCAAGAAGCGGGGCGGACTGATGGGACAGGGCTGAAGCAAAGTGGGTAGATGGCTAGCAGGAGCAAGGAGCATCCAGTCCAGTGACCGGCTAGAAGAAAAAAATAATTAAAGGGCGTAATAAAAGACTTGCCTGGTGGAGGACTGAAGACGGCCAGGGCAGATTAACTTGCCAGTTCATTGACACCTTATGGGGATGCATTTGGCCCCAGCGAGCAGAAGGGGCTATGGAGCTGGAGGTCGATGTTTTGCTAAACCAAAGAAGAGGCAGCAGGACAAACGAGCTCCTGTTGTGAGACGGCTGCAGGGGAGAGGGAAGGAAGTTGGAAACTGCTGAAGCCAAAGTGATGGAGTTGGGCCCAGCTTTAAAACGTTCCTTTTTCCTTTGCTGATAAAGTTCTGGCAGCTGCAGGCTTGTGCCAAGGGAAACCGGCCTGAAGAGAAGTTGGCGAGACTTTAGTCCCTGTTGCAACAAAAGTGTGGCATAGGACACACTGCGATGACGTGGGACGCCGCGTAAGTCAATGGATAGCCCCCAAGCTTCAGCAGAACTGCATGTCATGGGAGCGAAAGCCTCAGACATGGAGTCAGGCACAGAGCAGACCAGTTCTCAGAAGGGATGTTTAAGATGCCAATGCCTGATACCGGATTCTCTGCAATACAGGCTGATTAGTCAGAAACCACATAACGCTGCCTTTGCCTTGAGTTCTGGGGTACAACCCACCGGCCAGCTCTATAGGAAGGATTAGTTGAGGGTGCAAGTATGGTGTCCCCTGTGGGATAACCAAGCACGTGGGGAGTTTGGCCTGCGCATGGGAAGTGCTGACATCAGGTATGTCGCAGTTCTGTCTAGACGCGCCATCCCAGATCATACACAGTTGGGGCGCCAAAGAGTTTCTAACCTGCAGAGACTAGACAGGTGAAGGGTGGGGAAGGAAAGGAAGTGCCTTTCCTAGGGTTACACCGTTTGTCAGTAGTTGAGCTAGGAAGAGCATTCATGCCTCCAGAGCTTTAGCTGTTGCCCACTCTGAGATCAGGTTGGGGAGGTAAGGATGGGTTATGTGGAGCATCTCAGTCCATTGCTTGCAGCCCTGTTACACCTGATGGCAGTGGCCTGCCCTTGCCTAAATCCTCTTTCATTTATCCAACAGTGGCTTTATTCCTCACCACCACTCCCCAAGGGCTCGAGCTGCTCCAAAGGGTAACTTTGGTATAACATAAAAAAAAAAGTGCTTTTAAAAACATGTTAAACTTTCCTTGCATGAAAATGGACCCGTGCAGCTAATACAATCTCTTGCAGTAAATAGCTATAAACATCAAAGGGGTTGATAACTGTTAGATGTATATTTTGTAATGCATGCCTACTGTATTTCCATTTTGTTAGCTCTATTTAAAGAGCAGTATTATCATGCCCCATTTCCTGTTAGATAGTTCTATTTGTCTGCTCTACAGGAGGCAGGAGATTTTAGGTCCAAAAGAAATTATCTCTCAGTAAATTACTCCTAACTCCATTACTGAATACTAAACACCATCCCCATTTACCATGTGAGCAGCTAGGAGAGATAACATTGCAATTTATTTATTTGTTTTGTCCTGTGTTCATAGGTGACACAAGACACATCTGAGCAGAGGAGGTGATAAACTGACAGGTACATTAGATCTGCCCCATATAGTAAAGTTTACTTTGATTATGTAGTAAGTGTCAAGATGTACAGTAGCTGATGTCAGTTTGATCACTCTTATAGTAGATAATGGCTCATCTTTTTCATGGTTGATCAGACACTAATTTTTGTCTAATAAGTAAGCTATCAGTTGAAAGTGCTTTAGAGAGTAACCAGAGTTTTTTTTTATCCTGCTGAAAGGGAAACCATTCGTGAAATTATTTTAAAATTTGTTTGGATTGCTTGGCACATTCATTTTTTTCTCCTCTTCAAGTCTCCTGTTTACTGAAAGTATGCACTGAAGATACAATATTTTCTGGGAACCTGCTGTGAATCTACCATACTGTGTGTAAGACCTTTCCATATTAAAATAGCAACATAGGACAGAATATTTGTTTTCTCCTCTTTGTGGCTAGTTATCAGGATCTAACACCTGTATGTCACACCTCCTAAATGTTAAAGGCATAGAGCAATAAAATGTTGCTATCCCAAAACCTTTCTTTTCAGGCAAGCTATGCAGGAAAGTATAAATATTGGTGCAAGTTCTGAAAGATGCATTCTGCAGCTATGATTTCCTTTAGTTGGCCTTGTTTCTAGACTAGGCGACTGCACACAACAGCCCATGCTAAAAGACCGCTAAGGTTGCAAAGTCGGAAAATGCCAATTTTTTGCATGCATGGTAATATGATTCAAATATCATATTACTATGATATGATATATCATATTACTATGATACTATGCTATGGCTCTGCAGCTATGATTTAATTAAGACTGGGTTTCTGAAGAGAGTCTGTTAAGTAAATTTTGCAATGTAGTCCTTTAATTCTGGTGTCCAACAGTTATGTCAATAAGTGAAAAAGAGAGAAGAAATCATTCTGCTAAAGTCCAGCTGAAGGTCGGCATTCTCTCTTGCAGGGTCTCTCAACATGAGAGGACTGTTCTAGGGGATCAGAGAAAACAATGGAAATAGTGATTTCTAAGTTTCTTTTGAATTTGTCAATTTGCCATCACTTCCCTTTTGCCTGGATACTGTTTGTAGATGGTGGTCCAGAAAAAATCCTTGATACCTTTATAGCTAATAGCATCAATACATAACTTTGTAGGATTAAGCGCGTTGTTTATTACCCCCATTTATTTTACTAGCTCCCAAGTCTGGCTCGATGTCCTGATATAGCTGAGGCTGTTGAATGTTCTTCGTTGATATGCCAGCGCCAAAATGATTTTGTCTTCACACATCCAAAATTAGATGGAGTACATGGGTCCCTGTTGACATTAGTAGGAGTTGGGGGCATTTCCATCAGTGTAGAAATATGTTCTGCCTTTAAATATTTCATCTCATCATTCCAACATGCCTTCTGTCCCCAGAGGGCAATTAATATAGGGGGGAAAAAACCCCTCAACAGACTCCATCTGTGAGCGCTGTGTAAACATGCTACAGAATCAACATCAGGTAACTGAAAGTTGATGGGTAGGTAGGTATGTATCACTTAAAAGGGCTCCTCTCAACCTAGACCCTGGATAATATAATTTAATACTTGCATGGAAAGTTCATGCAAGTTGGAGAAGGTCCTCCTTGTTTGCAGTAGATTGAGAGCAGTGCCAGCTCTGCAGAAACTCTCTCGGTATAAATGAATGCCTCTTTCTGTTTAGTTGGTGCAACAGTACTGAGCCCTTCTGCGTACTGAATGATGCAGGAGTTTTATGGACACGATGGTGTGTGACCAGGTAATTTTAAATCATATTACCACGCATGCAAAAAGTTGGTATTTTCTAACTTTGCAACCTTAGTGGTCTTTTAGCATGGGTTGTTGTGTGCAGTCTCCTAGTCTATAAACAAGGCCAACTAAAGGAAAACATGCCATCTCATGGCACCATTTGTCATCTTCTGTACGGACCCTCGGCAGGAGTGGATGGGATGCTTTAGTAAAGGCCTTACTGACATCAGAAGGATGGTGAGAGAGAGGGGCATAGAGTTTTCTCCTCCTTCCTCCCCCACTTCCTCCCCCACTTCCTCCTTTGATCACTTCTGCTCCTTCTCCAGTCCCCTCTCCCCACAACTTCTGACTTCCCCTAGTTCCACTTTCCTGACTTGTTCCAGTCCCAGTTTGAATTCTTCAGACCAGTTCCAGGTTCCTTCATTAGCAAATCATAGTCTCATCCCTTCCTCCCAGTCTTTGTTCAGTTTCCAAGAGTACTTGGGCCCTTGCAGCCTGACTAGATGATATTCTTGCAATTCCTTTGTTGAGTAAGCAACCATTTTGTTCCCTTTCACGGGTGGAGAATGGAGCTTGGAGCAGTGCCTAGCCAAGACTCCCCGGCAGAAGCTCTGTAGCTGAGCTGGAAATTGGACTTGAGTGTCAGTCTGACCCCAGGGTCCCCCCTACTAGACTGTTCTTCCCTGACCTCACCCTGTTTTTAGTTAACAGAGCCCTGAATTGTTCTCTTCAAAAAAGGCAAAAAGCTTGCAGAACCACAGCTCAGACATCAGAAAAGGACTCTTACTTGCTGCAGTTAGCAGCTTCCCTGCTAGCTGAATTTGAGGGACCTCTAAGAAGACTTGGATGAGTCTGATGATTGGTGTTGAGCAGGTTTGAGGCTCTTTTGTCATACATTAACACTGCAGCCTGGCTCACTTTCTTTTCCTTCTATTCACTTTGGGATATGTAGATAATAAGGCTATAATAATGCTGTCCTTTCTTGTCTTCTTTCACAAACATTAATCCCATGATTTTTGATCAGTACAAAACAACCCTGGAGATAGGGCAGTCTGTGGATCGGCTTCCCTGAAACTAGAAAACTGAAATTATGTTGTTTAATTGTGTGTGAAAGTCAACTTTTGTCAAAATCTCTAGCTGTGACTGGGTACTTACAAGATGCAATATATTCTTTTTCTTTAGCAGATCACCTAAATACATTTTACTAGCAACCCTTTTGAACTAGATGAAACTGTAATTCAGGCTGTCTGGTCTGCTTCTGCTTTAGTTCACAATAATGTCACTACACCAAAGACTGTAAGTTTTTATCTGTAACAGCTACATCAAGTATTTTGTCCCAGTTTTTCTGCAGATCATTTTTCATACGGTAGTTTTTTAAATTTGTTTTTCTCTTGCTTCCATAAAGTGTGTGTGTGTGTGTGTGTTTAATGTAAAATGTTATTCTAGCAATACGGCTTTGCAAGATCAAATCAGTCTCTAAATTCTGCCACAAGCATTATGTATTGATTACTTTCTTGCTTATAAAAATGCTGTTTCAGCCCACAAAAAAGGCTAATTTTGAATTGTAGGACTGGAAGGGAGCCAAGGGTCATCTAGTCCAATCCCCCTGCACAGATATAGGGCTCCTAAGCCATCACAGCAAGGCTCTTCTTGAAAACCTCCAGTAAAGAAGGTTCAAGAGCTTCCCTAGGGAACAGTTTTATCATCGTACAGCTCTAACAGTCAGAAAGTGATGTTCCCTCCGGGAGTTGGGAACTGGCTGTTTCCTAGTCATCCTTTGATTTGTCATTGATTGTACAACTTGGGTGTCAGAAAGTTTGCCTTGCATTTCCTAGTACAGTTATGGGGCAGAGGCAGAAACAGGCTTTGTAGTTAGAATAGAGGACTGGTAAACAGACCACCTGGGCTCATATCCTGTCTCCTCCACTGGCCATGATATGATATTTAGTAATCCCTTAACTTCTGTGTCTTGGTTTCCTTACCTATAAAATAGGGTAATGATTAAAATTGCATTACTTCCTGGACAGCTGAAGGCTAATACTGTGTATAAATTCCTTGAGGACAGGAAATCAGAAAAGGATATACCCCAAATACTACTGAGTTAAGACTCGACTGATTCCACCAAATCCAGGAGTCGAATGCAGAAGATGAATGACAATTTAGCTCCAACTCTAATAATTAGCTACGTAACATCGAACTAAACTTAAAATGTGTATTTGTGCCCTTTGCAAATCGGCGCCTTTCTATACCAGTGTGAGTGGGCCTTGAAGGCAATACTAAAGCCTTCAGGGATTTACATGGGAACAAACTGGGTCTTTGGATGCATCCACACACCCTCATTGACCTTCCTCTGGTTTGTAAGGCAAAGCTGACTGAGTTGCTGGCGCAATTTGTCTTCGTGCCTATAAAACCAAAGCTGTGCAAAAGGAAGTAGGATAGAAGCTGTTGCCTAGTGGGGAAAACCACTTTGCAGCCTGGTATAGCTCGGTAGGTGGCCACTATCTCAAAAGCTCTCTTGGCGTCACAGTACAGGATAGGGGGTTTATCTAGGAAGGACTCAGCTAAATGGAAACAAAAGCGAAGGGGAAGGGAATGAGGAGTGCAGGGCAAGTGAGCTGGTTTGGATTGAAGCTGGGGTAAGAGAGGGAAGGAGAAGTGGATCCAAGCCAACAGCCAGTCCACGGAGGGCAGAAAACAAATTGTAGAACGTCCCAAGCTGCTTGCTTTGGCTGCCGGCTGCAGTCTGGCTGGCTCCTCACTGCAGTTTTATCCCCCAAATCTGCATTATAGGAGTGGGGGACACCTCCTGCATCCTCATGCGGCAGGGAAGGGTGGTGATGGTACCTAGTCACTGGTCTTGAATAGGTCATCAAATACATGCTGCATGGGATGAACTGAGACAAATTGGTTAACTCCATGACATAGTTGCCTCCATGCTTACGCTCCCAGTTTGTGGTGGGCACGTTGTTTTCACCTAGCCATTGGAGAGCCTCAGACTTTTCCAAATCTTGGCAGCTGCAAAACTGGCAGGAAGTTTCATATGGGCAAATTTTTATTTTAAGATCCCAGCCAGAAGCACAGCAGGAACAACCTTGGCAGCATTTTATTACTGCACCTGCTGATCCAGGCCAAATATTGGCAGAGCAGAGGGGGGAAGAAAAGCACTAGGTGAAGGCGGTTCAGAGCCTTAAGAAAGATACTTGAGCAAAACTTTTAGGGGCTGGGAATGGGAACTCCTTCCCCCAGGCGAACTGATGTCCCGCTCTCTTTCAGTTTATTTCACATTTTCCTTGAGTCCTGTGATTCAAAGGTGTGTACAGGAGAGCAGAGGTATAAACTGCTAAATGCAAACACAAGGTCTGGAAGTGAAGAAATTCTGTGAAAATCCCTCCAGGCTGTTAACTTCCTTGTGATAGTGGGGGGGAGGAAGACAAGGGGAAATTAATGTAGTGTTAACTAACATCATGCTCAGTGGTTTATACATTTTCAGAGGGGACCACATGGCAAGCTGGAGGTTTACGTTTAATACAGCTTGAACCAACAGAGTTGTCTCGCCATTCACGATCAATACAATTTCCGCGACTTTACATGAATTAAGTAATTTGTATGGTATTGCTGTTTGGTGCATTTGTGTCCCTATTCAGTGTACTTCTTCAGCGTTTCAACCCCACGGATGGTGAAGGCAGGTGCATGGCAGTAGCCTACAAAACCAAGGAAAAGCTCTATGGGGAAACTCTTTTATGTCCTTCTATATTTGAATTTGTAGTCCCTTTCCAATTACTGCACTAATTGTTTAAGAGCTTGCTAGAATAAAAAAGTTTTTAATCACTAATCTGTTTTTGAAAGGACTTATGGGCTCAGAACCTGAACTACATACTTTTTAAATTAATTTTCTTCATGAATACTTCTTGCTCAATACAGATTTGTGAGTCAGAACACCCCACTGTGCTTGTTCCTTTGTCTTTTCTTCAAACACCTGGCTTATTATTCTCTCTCCCCTCCTTTTCTTTCCTACAATGAAATTGCTCTTTCTTTGTTGACAAGGTTCTGATAATATCATGCCACTGGAAATACGGAAATTTACCCCAACTCCTGTATTACCGGAGTTGGATTTTGGGTCGGAAACAAGTTAAACTAAATTGACAATTACACATTTTTTTAAAGCCAGATGAGAGAAATCCGATAGAAATGCTCGCCAGCTGTGATGTGAGAGCTGTCAGTATGCTGTAGGATCGGGAGATGAAACTCTCCGAGCACACCGAGTGCAAGACAGAGGGCAATGAGACAGAGCAATGAAGCTGAGCTTTTTCAAAGTGGGAAAGGGAGGTTTTAGATAAAGGGATGATGTGCCTAAGTTCCCTACGCTGCTTTGAGGCTCTCCCGCAGCATTTTGTTTGGCATCCAGAGGAAATGAAGCAAAACCAGAAGGCGGTTCCAGTCCTTGGTGAAGTCCAGAGCACCATTCCCAGTGACGTCACCCAGAGCAGAATTAGGCTGGCAACAGGAGTCTTCAATGCTAGAGCAAAGAAGAGGCATAGAGCGGATATGTGCAAATGTAACGAGATCGGGGTCCTCGCCCCTTGCCCACAGGCCACTCCTGGCACTGTCATCCGGCCCACTCAGCTCCCCGCAGGTGGCCCCGGGGGCTAGACTGGGCATGCAGGCTGGTGCTGGGCCCAATCCTATCACGTGGGGCTGGTGGGCAAGGGCAATAAGGGGCCCGATCTGGCCTGCGGATCAGCCCTGCACCATTCATCTGATCCGAGGCCAAAACTTCCAGCACTGCTGACCTAGGTCATGGAGAGTTTTGCCAACATACGGACTGTAGGGTTTGGTCCCTTAGGCAAATAGAGGGTTTGCAAACAATTGGTTTGTCCAGAGCAACAAGCCTTCTGCAGGACGACTGACCCGTTTGGCACGTGGTAGGCTGTTCTTCACACTGCATTGCAATAAAGGGACAAAAGTAAATAATAAAATATGGCTCCTGAGGAGAATGCGAACACAGGTGCAGCTATGCATCCAGACCCAGAGCGCAGTCTGCTTTAAATGTGTGAGCAAAGCAGCAGTGTTGTGGGGAGCAGGCACTCTTTACAGGGCAGAGGTGTGTGCTTGCAGCTTTCTGTTAACCATCAGCTGAGGCTTGATGCAGTCATTTCAATGGACTTTGGATCAGGTCCTTATATCCACCCCAGTGACTGAGAGAAGGCACCCCAGCACTTCTCAAATGAGACTTCAGTGGCAGCATATGTATCTTGTTTGTGCTCAATCCCCTACTGTCCATGCTGTGGAGGAGAGGGTAATAAGCTAAAGCAGGCCATCCCCCTCTGGGGTTTATTGAGTTAAATAGTCACAGGTAGGCCTTAGAGTCCCAAACCCTGTGTGGTTTTGGTTACAGATGTGTGTTGATTCCTACACTGGTTTGAAGTGCTGTACCTCCAGATTGACTTCCATATTATTATTAGCTTGCACAGCTGGTTGTTCACTTCCCACAGAAGAGTGGAAACTTTCTGCAAGGCTCATTAAAGCAGAGAAAATTAAATCAGTTTTTAAATCAGTTCTTTCCCTGGTTTCCAACCTAGGCAAGATGGTAGTGAGGCAAGTTCTGGAGCCGTACCTTTTGGGAGACGTGCAGGGACTGATCCCTGGGAGGTGAATGTGGTGCAGCTGCACCCCCTTTTTGCATGCTGCTCCACCCAGACTGCAAAACCCACTGCCTGGAGGGGCAGCAGCATTTCTGTTCAGACAGTGCTGAGGGAGTCAATTGACTTCATGGCTCATTATCATCTACCCGACCCCTGCTAATATCTCTTCATTCCTCAGGTGTTAATGCCCCTTTCTCTTTCCTTTGTAATGGTCTTGATGTTCCACTATTCAAACTATCCTTTCTTCTGCAGTTTTACTGTCTGTTAGCCATTCCTGGTAATGTCTATTTTTTGCCTAGTTTAAACTTAATATAAAACTTGGCAAATTACTGCACATTGCCATAAAGTTAAATTTGTTTTTTTGCTTTGATCTTAAAGTGAATAATGTAGTGCTTGGACCTTCACATACTAGTGAAGTTTCTAGCTTCTCTTGGACTGGAGAAAAAGGTGCGTGTTATATGTGATGGTGCATCACACCTCTGAAACCCCCCTTTTCAAAACCTTGATCTGTCCATGGAGATATGATAGGCTGTTTTTCACCCGTGTGGATTGGCAGCTATCAGAAATCCCTGTGGTCCTCTCCCATCTGTAATGTGATGAGCACATAATCTTTGCAATTACTTTTTGTGTTGGCAAATCCCAATTGCATGAGATGCTATGCAAACATCTGGCCCATGTGGAGCTCATGGTGCAAGTGGAAGATGTCACTGACGGGTGGGTCTGAGGAGGAAGCATGAATGCCCTGTGGGTGATGCTGGTCAGGAGGACAGGCAGTGACTCAAGCCAAGCAGCTGCCTGTTTGTAACTGAGCTATTTGCAAGCCTTATGGTACAAAAGAGTTGTAGGAGGGCATTGAGGACAAAAGTGGGGCCTTGTAGATGCTTGTCTGGGGCTATTCCCGCATACAAGAGCAGCATGAAAGTGTTTTAATCATAACAGCGAGATCTAAAAAGGTGAAGATTTTTCCCACCTCTACAAAAAAAAAAAACCCAACTGCACTGCTGGTTTCGCCTCCCAAGAGCTTTGTTTCCTTGCATGTAACATGACATATTGGTACTCGCCTTTAAAGTCTGTGGCTGAAAAGCACAATAAAGGAGTGAGGTAGTAATGCAAAAGCAATTCAGGGCAGGAGCTAGATAAAATAATTTGGGGTTCACTGTGTGATTGACCCACCCTAGGGAAACCTGTCTTTCCGGGCTTTGGCTGACTTGACTCTGACTGCAGATAGATGGAGGAGAGCCTTGCCCCTCATTGTAGCTAGTAGCCAAACATAATTGCATACAAGTAGCCAGAGAGGAGGATAATGCTCCAGGCTACAGAACCAGCAAGATGCCTTGAACGTCAAAGAAAAATGCTGTTAACTTCCTCCTTTGTTTTACTTCCTATGGGGAGGCATTTACCTTCCCATTACCCCATTACAAGGGTGTTTTTCTTACCACTTATTTATTTTTCATTGTGAACATTTCTCAAACAATTATGCCTAAGTACTCACTGAAAGTCACGTGAGCAAAGTAACTTGCTTTGTTACTTTGGGCCGTGCTTGTTTTTGTGAAAGGCACGCTGGCCTAATGGTTATGAGCATTCATGCAGAACCCTACCTGCACCAGGGAAGCGTATTGTACTTCAAAAGTCAAACTCCTCCATGTAACCACTGAGATGAAAGGAATGACGTGGGTGAATTTGACCCAGCGGGTTAAATTTTGGCCGTGTCGAATTGAGTAACAGGATCAGATTGCAATGGGGCTGGGATTTCACCCATTATGTTGACATGCAGGACTGTCTTTTCCAAACGCTATTTTTATATGCTAATTACTTTGTGGGCAATGCTGATAATGATGATATTTGAGAAGACTAGTTGGATTATTTTTAATTGCAGATTCCTCTTCTGAGTGGATGAGAGAGAGGTTCGCTACGGGTAATATCAAATATGTCTAGCATTTGTCGGCATGTCTTGCCATCTTATTTTGAACAAACAGGATCTGAACAGAATTTTCTAGCATTTCACCACACTGATATTAATTAGAGAAGAGCAGGCGCCATGGAAAGGCACACCAGTTGAGCACTATTAACCTACTTTACAAAGGCTAATTCAGCAAATGGCCAGAGTTGGAGTGGGTTATGTGCTGCGATGCCAGCTAGAAGCAAAAGGGGTGAGAGGCGATGGCTGGAGCCCTTGTGAAGGGAACGCATTCAGGGGGTTGTAAAAAAGGTACAAATTGCATCACTCCTACAGTCTCCTGCTGGTTGACCCAGAGTGAGGCCAGTCTCAGCTCAAGTAGTTTGCTTTTGCAGAAGTGAAATGAGTCGCCTTCCCCAGCAGTAGCTATTGAAAAATTCCTTCTGCTTTCTCCTTTATACATGTACATGACCTAGAGTTATATACAACTCTCCTGAAGTCAAGTGTGTAAGCCAGGATGCAGCAGATGTGGCGGTAGAAGAGGAAATGAACTGGCCAGTCTGAATGATCACGTAGGCGCCTATGTAACGTATAGCATTTTGATACGATTACGGTTTAGAGAAATCTCAGAAAGCGGAGATGGAAGAAGGTAGATGGCCTGTGCTCTTGGCTCAGAATCAATGCAATCAGGGCTGCTACAGGGGACAGGTTTAGTAATTTATGAGTTGTCCAGTGACCTCAATTGATAGAGTGGGAAATTCAAGGGGAACTGAATCGTTCTCTGGACAGTAAGTGAATGTAGTGCATCAAAATGGTCTCAGAATAACAGGTGAGCCACAGGCAGCAGCAAGAGATTCTGCACCTTGTTTATCACTGTGCAACCCTCAAAATCTGTGTGAATGAGCCTCTGGGAAGGAGACTGAAGGCCTCTCAGCCCTCTGACTCTCTGCTGTGAATAGCAACTTACAATTAGCACTTCTAGCTCTTTAATGTTTGCAAAGTGTTATGAACGTTTAATTGGTCCCCACAACAGCCCTGTGAGGTAGGCAAGCCATCTGTGAAATGGGGAAAACACTACTTACCCTCATTCAGAAAGCAGTGCGAGGCTGAATGGTCAAGAGTAAGCTTTCATTTTCACAGCATTGGTGGGACAGTTGCAGCGCACAGGTTAAATGGCTTGTCTAAGCAAGGATGGAGCGCAGTATTTCTGTAAACTGAACTCATGCTTAAGGTCCTCAATCTCTACCATCTCCCCTCCCCCCCAATAATAATATTTTGAAAGGACATTGTTTTTTTAATAATTCCACTGATAACCTGAATAGACTAAGAGATAACATGAACTTTGAGAAATGTACAAATAGTCAGAGCAAACTTAGTGATCTGGGATTATTTGCTATTAGTTGTGCTAAAATATTCAGTCACTTCATAGTTAAAACTGATGTCAACTCACCATTCTCTAATCGAATTACTGACAACACGCAGCACATAAAGAACTTCTGTTTACAGAACACACGTCTGGATTTACAAAGTGATCCACAGTCAAAAGCTCAAGTTTTGTTATTAAAACATGGCCGCGTTGAACATGAGCAAACATCTGTTTATTTTAGTTTGAAAAGCGATACATTTTGTACAAACCTAGATCTGAATCAAAACCCGATATTCAAAACAGTCCATCCCTCATTCCTGCTTAGTCTGTCAGCTTTGTGAAATGTCACTGGCATTTGTACTTCAACATGAAGTGTGATCTTCAAGTTAAGAACATACCATGTACTGATCTTAGGACTAAGTTTCTGCAGCCGAGTTCCTCCCCAGACATCGTTGCTCACAGTGCTTTGAAAGCTACTAACGTTCTTACTACAACGGTTTGAACCTTTGTTACTTCTGCCTGGTGTCCTATGAGCTTTCGCTGCAAACTCCTTTATATTACACTTGTTTATATAAAAGAGTCGATTCCTGATTTTTACTTTTGTTATATCAGAAATTCACTGAATAGACTCAATGTCCATGGCACGTTTGCTATGACATCGTCTGACTTTAGTATATAAAACAACAGAGCCTGTTTTCTTTCGGCAGGGTTAATTTCCATCAGTCCATTTTGAAGACGGAGGAACTACGGATGAGTGGGGTTTTTAATGTGTTCCTATACTGCTGCATGGACTTATGGGAGAAGGCATTTGCTTTCTCCTGCGTGCCTGCAGTCCGTGGGGAAAGTTTCTAACGAAGTTCTTTGTTAGTGTTTGTAAGACTGGATATAAGGTTTAATTGAGGGATTTGTGCTGAATGTTCTTTCGCTTTGAGTCTTAGTGCTGCAATGCTGGACGTTTTCCTTTCAACTGCTGCCGGATCAGTGAAGGCGGTGAGAGCAGGGTCTGATGGGGGTCCGGGAGCTTTCATTACTACTGACGCTGTTGTCATGAGAGGATTTAGAGCATTGAGGAACCTGTATTTGGGGGGGGGAAAAAGTCTAATATTACACAAGCTGAGAATTACTTACAGAATGAGCCTTAGCTTTATTGCCAAACCTCAGAACAAAAATGTACTGAAGGAGTTAAATTTTTCTTTTTTCTAACGGCAACTTTGATTTATTCCCCAAACTTACTTTTTCTGGAAAATGCAAACTTTACTTAGTATGGGATTCAATTCTGCTTTCCTTTGACATTCCTTCCTAAACCCTGGATGCAGTTTGATATTCAGAGCCCTGCACTGCATGGGGCTAGTAAGAAGAGTAAGACATGGTAAGAATATGGTAGCATGCTAAATCCCTCTCAAAACAAGCCTCGTAACACTGTAGACCAGCACGCTCTATGGAAACAACAATAAAACACCTCAATAAAGGAACAGTTTACGGGCCTTTGTGCAACAGATTTGTTGTGACAAGTTATTTCATGCGAAAAGCAGCATAAATCAGCGTGGCAGAAAGTGCTGCTTGTTAATCCGAGGCTGTGACACAGGCTGTAATTTTAGAAGGGAGAGGACCAGCTTATCTGTGTGTCGAGCCAGCATAACGGCAGGTCTCGGTGGATACATTTCAGGCCTGGGGGCAGGCAAAAGCTAGGAGCGAATCCTTAGCTGGTGTAACGTGTTGGAGTGCAATGAATATCTCCCCCCAAGTCTTCAAGGTGGGGAAAACAGCCAACCTTAACCTTGGGCTTATTGTGGCCTATGGCATCATGCCCACTGCAGTGGGGCAGGGCTGGGTGTATGGTCTGCAATAACAGTAACATTAACTGTACGACTGTGGCCCTGACATTTAAAAGGCACCAACCTCTTCCTTTGGTCCCATACAGACAAGCCCATGTTCTCATCTACTGGGTGGGAATGTCTAGCATCCCCCTCTGTTTCAGGGGCAGGAAATTATTTTGGGCGGAGGTCTGCTTACTGAGTTTTGGCAAGCCATTGAGGGCCGCATGACAGGCAGCCAGGGGCAGATAAATATTAATTTTCTAAATTTTTTTAGGGGCCCCATGGGCCGGATAGAATGGCCTAGCGGGCCGCATCTGGTCTGCCGGCTGCGTTTTTCCCACCCCTGCTCTATTTGGTAGAGCTACTGTGAGCTAATATCTGTCTGCTCTTGGAGATATTAAGATGTGCAAGTATGCAGCAGTGAATGTAAGATCAGAAGGAAATCTGTGCTTATTCCATATTAGAAGTCAGTCATGAACACCATGATCCCAGAATCAACAGGCCCAGGATTTCACCCAATTGTGCTGTAAACAGACTTCAGTTTGGGGTACTGGTTAATGTAGGACCAAATACAGATTGTCTTGTCCCTATAGCAAGTTTCTTCTGTTAATTTAAATACTGAAACTCACTTCATCATGGTACAGATCAACTATTTCCTCCTATAAAAAGATGACTTTTTCAACTAGTTTTATATTTAAATGAATTAAATATCATTAAGGGGCAACTGAGAGACTCCATACCTTCCAAAATGTGGATTTAAAATCGGATTCCTGAAGAGAGATGTCCAGGTGAAGCTGCTGAGTCCAAAAGGCCCTAAGGATGCCGGGCTGAAAGCTGGTGATACAGAGGGTACAGCTAGAGTTGACAGCGGGAATGATCTCCATGTGTGGTCCAGAAGAGGAGACTGGCTTAAAGGAACATCCAAGAAGAGACCCAAGGGATGTGCCAAGGAGACACTGGGAACATTCCCTAAAATTTCTGTTTTTTCACGTTTCCTCCATTTTGCCCTTCTGTTCTGAAACCAGACCTTGGAGAGACAGATTACAGGATTAGCTACGTTCTCGTTGGCGTTGCTTCTGTCAATCAGAGGAGGCAATGTGCACACAGAAAAGGAGTTATTGTATAAGGACAGTTACTTCATATTAAACTTTCAGTTTACAAAGGAATAATGCATACAAGCATGTTAGACTGGAACAAAGAGCGGTGTCAAGAATGGTGTTATGGAAGTCCTAACAAGCAACCCGTTGACCAGTTTAAATTTGTCGGGTCTAACAGCTGCTAACTGAATTGCTACTTCATGCAACTCTTTACCAAAACTGAAGAAGCAAAATGCAACAAAAAATTTAAGAGTGGCTGCCTCACTTCGTGAATTTTAAGAAGTAACTTAATCGTGAATGTGACAATGGGGTGGCACAGACTGAGTATGGTTTAAAGGTTTAGAAAGTTTGACTATCTATTTAGAGAAGGATTTTGAAAGAAAAAAGTTTTGAGAATTCTTTTGCCTTGCTTATCTGCCATATATAATCATGTAAAATTGATTAATTTACCTGTTGTGCCAGAGAAATTCAGATTGTTTGAACCTTCAATAACCAAGAATGAACAGAACATGGAGACATGGAGTTCTTAGAAAGGGACTTTGGGTAGGAAATCATAGAAAACGAGCGTTGGCAGGAGACCTCAGGAGGTCATATCTAGTCCAACCCCCTGCTCAAATGCAGGACCATCCCCAAGTAGATCATCCCAGCCCAGGCTTTGTCTACCCTGGTCTTAAAAACCTTCAAAGGATGGAGATTCCACAACCTGTTCCCGTGCTTTACTACCCTCCCAGTGAGAGAGTTTTTCCTAATATCTAACCTAAACTTCCCTTGCTTTTAAAAGACTTGAGCCCATTGCTTCTTGTTCTGTCATCTGCCACTGCTGTGAACAGTCCAGCTCCATCCTCTTTTGAACCCCCCTGCAGGTTGTTGAAAGCTGCTATTAAGTCCCCCATAGTTTTCTCTTCTGCAGACTAAATATGCCCAGTTCCCTCAGTCTCTCCTCAGAAGTCATGTCCCCCAGGCCTCTCGCTATTTTTGTTGCCCTCTGCTAGACTTTCTTCAGTTTGTCCACATCCTTTCTGCAGTGTGGGGTCCAAAACTGGACACTACTCCAGGTATGGCCTCACCAGTGCCAGATAGAGGGGAAGAAATCACTTTTCCCTGTGTGCTTTTAGCCTTCTTCTCAAGAGCACACTGTTAGCTCATTCCACCAATTTTCCACAGCGAACCCCGGGTCCTTTTCTGCAGAGCTGCTTAGCCAGTTGGTCCCCAGCCTGTACTGGCACGTGGGACTGTGTGGTTAATACTGTGTCATACTTTTGCCGATATAAAAAAATAGCTTACTATCAATCATGATCCTGTGTTGTCCACTATTTTAATCTGCCAAGTATGTTTTTAACATTCTTAGTAAAGTTAAGCAACAGGTAAGTCAACCTAAGCTGTAGACTGATGCCACACTTCATTTTGTTGTAATTCTGACAGTTTTGAAGTACCCTCTCCCGGGTCCCAGGAAGGAAGTACACAACAGAATTCCCTGCATATGCATTGTAAAGTAGGTTTTTAAGCCCAAATATCACATATGAAGGCTCTCCACCTTAAACTGATAATCCAACTTTTCTCAAATGTTTAAGTGTTGTTGCTCAGGCCTTTGGGCAGAGATGTTCAAACTCAAACTAGACTTGCATTTAGATGAAAGGTTTTCATTCAGGTCCATCATCTCATTCCTTAGGTCTTTAATTTCACTGCTACTGAGATTCAAAGAGTCATTCACAGAAATGATCATATATGTATAGTGTGAAATATCCTAATTGGGAGTAGATGCTGAGAATGTTTGACTATATAGGGAAGGATGTCAACTCTTTGAAAACTGAATTTGTCCCATGCAAAAATTATGAGAGAGTCTGAAATTCCCTTTTTATCCAAATGAGGATATTAAAAAAAATAAAATCCAAAAGCAACAATCTGGATGCTTATTGTGGGATGGTAAATTCTGAAGTATTTAATCTCCATAAGGGTATTTTGATATTGCTGAAAACTTTTGTTTCAACATTAAAATTACATATAAAATTGAAAAACACATACTAGTTCGAGTTAGTCAAAATCAAAACATGCAGAATGAAAAACACGTTGAAAGAAGAATCCAAGTGAAGTCCCCCATTTTAATTTGGATCCTTTTGAAATGTACTGAGTTTCATTAAAATAAACCTATATTCCTACAAACTTTTGATTTGGAAGAAACATGTTTTCTCAACAGAAAATCGTTCTGCTATTTTTTTCAGCCTGCTCCGTTTAACAGTCACTCCTTCCACCTACAGCAACATGAAACTACTGCAAGTAAGTGAATCAAAACATTCCTGCGTGTAAAGAGTAATTGGCTTTTAAAAGTACGTGAGTCCTATTGCAAGATGCTTGCCATTATTTTTATTAGTCTGCTAGCATTAAAGCAATTATACTCTTGCAATTGTAGAAGAGCTGACTGGGAGTCAGGACTACTAGATTCCTCTCCCTGCCGCTGGCTCACTCTGATCCCAGCTGCAGTAATTTTGACTTTGTAAGAATATTTTGATGCCTAATTAAAATAGAGGAAGTAGTGCAGAGAACTTCTCATTTGTACAGGACTTTTTTTTCTTCAGAAGCTCACACCGATTTCAATGGCAAATGATATAGCAGCCCTACTCATATGGACCTGATCCTGTTCTTACCGCTGTCAGTAGCAACTCTCTGAACTCAGTGGGAACAGACCTCTGTTAAGTTTAATCGAACGACAACCTGTAAGTTTTTATATAAGCCTAAAACAGATCCCTGCACAATATAGGTTCCAAATGCTTGTTCGTGGAGACCTAAAATAGCAATTAGTGACTGGAGAGCATTGTTAGTCTAGTTAGGAATATTTTGTGGAAGACTAGTAAAGACACAAAGTGATTCGGTTGTAACTGTAACAGCTAGCCTGGGTTGTTACTGTGGACTGTGTTTAGGTTACTGTTCAGGTCAGTCTGTAATAAGTCTGGCATCTGGAATGGAGGAGGAGACAATGACAGAACCTGGCACAATAGTACTGAACAAATAATCTTGGTAACACAAAGCCAAGTACCACAAGCTGCTAAAGGTCAAACTTCTCATGGGGAAAATCTCAACTAGGGAAATGCTGAAAAAGTCTTAAAAACACAGATAAGAAAGGGGAACAGGAAAAACAGGTACATTTTAGTCTTAATTCAGCTTCAGTCACCTGCTAAACGGCTCCTAGCAGATAAATGGCTAGTTTACAGGGATTATTGGTTAGTAAAGATTATCAATCCCGTGCCAACAAGCATTGTAAGTGGCTGCCCAAATGAGTATCTTATTGCAGCTCAAAGGACTACAGAAACATAACAGAGTAAAAAGTTGTTGTTTTTTTTTACCTTAATGCTAAAGTAATTCCTTTAAGTCATACAATTTCTTGCAGTGATATGTATTGGGACTGTAATATCACTGCATTTCTGACTGGTCCAAGTGATTTCAATTGATTCTTATACTGTATTTAACAAGCTGGATTTAGATTCTCAGCACAGAAGAGAATATTTAGATTTAAGAGCTCAACTTTGAGCACTTGATCTGGGCAAGACCCTCAATGACATGAAACACATCTTACCTTTAACTGATACTGTACACATTAATGGCTCTCCATGCTTTAGCCTGTATATTAATTTAAATACCATTCAGACTATATTCAACCAAAGCATCACAATAAATTATTCCATCTTCTCCTGGCTGTAGAGGTAAACTGCTTTTAAAAAAAGTTTAGTTTCACATTTTTAAAATGAGACACGTCCTTCAAGTTAAACATGTGGCTATGCACACCAGCACAAACTCATGCTGTCATTTAGCTGAGCATGTCCTTCTCATTGGCTATATGCCCCCTAAATTGCACATTAGATACATCTGCCAGTAAGGAAAGAGGACGAGTTGTAGACTTGGATCTTATCCTACAAACAGTATTCCCGTACTGGACCTTTCACTTGAAAGTTTGGTTATTCTTCATAACCCAAATGGAAATGTGCTGAGCATTTAATATCGACTCAAAACTTAGATTTATGCAGTTTTAAGAGGGGAACCCCGGTGTCAGACCTTGGAAGACTTTAAATGCCTTAAACCCCCCCCCCCCATGTAAACAAGAATACTTTCAGGCTGAAATGAAACAAAGACCAAAACTGAGACTTTTTTTTTTAAGTTATCCACTGAAAATGGGAAACTTGCAAGTAGAAAAGCTGTATATGACTAGCCATAATGCACCATGTTTCATGGATTTTAGCATCATTAGCAAACAATACAAGGATGCTTAGGCCAATTCACTGTAATGCTTATTACATTAGAAATGAGTATTTTTATTTCTCTGCTATAGCTGGGGAAAAGTTATAAACTTTATAAAGTAATGCTTTATAAGATTCAGGGTGCTGAAGGGGCCAGGTGATGTTCCTAACTTTTCCCATGTTAAGATGCATTGTTTTAATGACTGCTTCTTTCTCCCCAGACCAATGATCTCCACTAAAAAGAAGCACAAACTTGCCAACAGAGTACTGACTCAGACTGAAAGCCCACAAATACTAAGATTTCCAAATTGTCAAGGGATGGAACAACACAG
>NW_017729029.1:53953141-53955190 GCF_001723915.1 Gavialis gangeticus
ATGTAAACAAGAATACTTTCAGGCTGAAATGAAACAAAGACCAAAACTGAGACTTTTTTTTTTAAGTTATCCACTGAAAATGGGAAACTTGCAAGTAGAAAAGCTGTATATGACTAGCCATAATGCACCATGTTTCATGGATTTTAGCATCATTAGCAAACAATACAAGGATGCTTAGGCCAATTCACTGTAATGCTTATTACATTAGAAATGAGTATTTTTATTTCTCTGCTATAGCTGGGGAAAAGTTATAAACTTTATAAAGTAATGCTTTATAAGATTCAGGGTGCTGAAGGGGCCAGGTGATGTTCCTAACTTTTCCCATGTTAAGATGCATTGTTTTAATGACTGCTTCTTTCTCCCCAGACCAATGATCTCCACTAAAAAGAAGCACAAACTTGCCAACAGAGTACTGACTCAGACTGAAAGCCCACAAATACTAAGATTTCCAAATTGTCAAGGGATGGAACAACACAGAGTCTGCTGCATATGGTCTCAAGACAAGACTCCAGGATGCATCTTCCTGGATGGGCATAAAAACTAAAATACCTGGTGCATTTTGAAATGAGATGGACATATGGTGAGTAGTTAGTATTAGTTTTCCTTTCTTGCTGGGTTAGTTCACATAAGGCTCAACAACAACAAAATCAAGTGGAACAAACACATCCTAGTGTCCAAGGCCCATTTTATGTGGGCTTACAGGTACTTCTGGAAGATTTATGGGCTGGGGGGAGGTGCTTTCCAGAGAAGCAAATCTCTGGTACAAAATAGACCAGGTGTCTTGCATTAGTGAGCTACACAAGGGATAGTTTTGCATTAGATTAGCTTTGTAGAATGACTTTGGGGCGGGTCAAGAGGATACCGTTGCTGTTCATTTTTATTACAGTCCAGCTAGCAAACCTAATAGCTGAGGGACTCACTACCCATGCTGCATCTAGCCCCACAACACCTGTATAAAGTAGAAAAGTGCAATTATTTTTCTGTTGCACTTGGGGAAATGAGGCAAGCAAGAGACTAACTTGCCCAAGGTCACAAGAGAAGTCTAGAAAAGGAGGGTGAACCTGGGCAACCTGGGCCTCAGGTTTGCACTCAAAACTACTGGAGCATCCTCCCTGTCCATGGAGGTGGCTAGGATTCCTACGTGGCTGTACCACCAAGCACAGCCAATATGTTGTGAAAGAATCACGAGAACTGGAGTGCCATGACCTGCCATATGCCCATACTCCCATTTTCTTCTGGTGCCACCAGGACGATGGATGCATCCTACAGGTTCTCTCGAGCACTGGATGGTGGGAATGGATTGATTAATAGTTTTGCCTCCATGTGAGGGAGCAAGGTATAGCCACGGCATACTGAACTATTTTAGTTATTAGTAACCTTTGATAGGAAAGCAAGTACTCTGCTGGACCCTCTAAGTCCATCAAGGATCTTAACCGAGGAGCCGATTTCAAATGTGACAAATATTATGCGCACAAATTCAGTGACTGAGCATTGTAAGGGACGTGTATGTTTTCGGAGAACTTTTCCTGAAGGTGGGAAGTTCTTTGTCCCAAACACAGCATTACAGACAGGTAAAGAAATTAATGGAGCCAGATTGCCAGGTGGGATAAACACTCAATGATCCACTGAATCACATAAGCTGAAAGGCTGGCCCAAGACACAGTCAGTAGTAGGAGAATCAAACAACCCTGCGAGTAAGGGGACAAGCTGTGTGCATACAGATGAGTAAGAATAGATGCTGGGAGCTAGATCAGACCTGTAGTTCATAGCCAGATTGACGAGCAAAGCAACACAGTTGATATCCAATATACAGCACAGGCTGTATTTACTATGACTTGATTGTGTGTTAATTTGGATTCTTCATGTTCTTTTTGAAACTAGATTTTTTTTTTAAATCCAAGAGCTAATGCTTGCTATGTACTCAAGGTGCTTTCTTGCTTGCTCAAGATACGAAGTGCAGTTTCAATACCTTAAAACAGTGGTCTCCAAACTCTTTTGATTGCGTACCACATCAGTAAAAAGTTTTTGAGCATGCACCCCCAATATATG
>NW_017729029.1:53955201-53957890 GCF_001723915.1 Gavialis gangeticus
GGAGCTAGATCAGACCTGTAGTTCATAGCCAGATTGACGAGCAAAGCAACACAGTTGATATCCAATATACAGCACAGGCTGTATTTACTATGACTTGATTGTGTGTTAATTTGGATTCTTCATGTTCTTTTTGAAACTAGATTTTTTTTTTAAATCCAAGAGCTAATGCTTGCTATGTACTCAAGGTGCTTTCTTGCTTGCTCAAGATACGAAGTGCAGTTTCAATACCTTAAAACAGTGGTCTCCAAACTCTTTTGATTGCGTACCACATCAGTAAAAAGTTTTTGAGCATGCACCCCCAATATATGTATATTTATATAAATAGAAGGTCTAATTTTCTTCCCGCACCCCAATGGGTAGTCTTGCGCGCCCCCTGGGTTACGCACACCCCACTTTGGAGACCACTGCCTTAAAAGATACTGTGTTAAATAGGAGCATTTAAACTCAGGAAAAGCTATTCAAGTGATTCTTCATTACATTAAAATTGCAGTCTCTTTTCTGAGGAGGACTGCAGCGTGCAAGACTTGTTCCTGAGTCTTTTTGCTTGTAGTGGAAAATCCGACAAAAAAAAAAAAACAAAAAACCATCAGTAAACCCCTGACTACCCAAGCCAAAAATTTCCATCAGGGAGGTATTTTCATCTCAGCCTCAGAATATATAACATATATATTGAAAATGATCACGCTATTTTACTTAATCAATCTTTACAAAAAATAGTGTTGCTGTTCCTAGGTTAAACTGGGGGAGGGTAAAACTATGTAAATGCCTTTATGAACTACATAACTAAATATTTAGATAAGAACAGTGATGAATCATTAGTTCACATTGTGACTTGTGTGTTAAACACCTAGTGCATTAGATCCTGGAGCTTAAAAGAAACTGCACTGAGAATCTGTAGTCCTCAAGACAGATTGAAGAGAAGTGATGCTATGAATTTGCTGATGGACCTTTACAGACCAGGGATAAGTACCTGACTGTAAAGCATTATGCTTAGCTTTCCTGTCTTAACTTTTTAATAACAGCTACCTTGAGGATAGGTCTCTTTTCTTTAGATCAAATATTGAAAAGGCAGATTTTAAAGGATTGAAGTTGCAACAGATGTTGACAACAGCCAGACAATTTCCAACTAAACTTAATTATTTTATAGGATACTACCCTCATTTTTGTTTCTAAAATAACTTCTTCCACTACTTAATTTTATAGGGAAAGCATATCAAATCTTTACTTTGAATCTACAGATTTTTGTTGGTTTGTTTTCAATACGTTGACTTAAGCATGAAATGGTTTAAACAGAATATGTACAAGTCTTTCAATCCACTTCTATGTTTGGAAAGCTACCGGCATATGGATCTTAAAATCATCCTGGCAAACAACAGTGTATTTTTAAACGTTTGCTGAGATGTACAAATATGACAATCTATTACGACGTTTCATTTTGAAAGCTCTGCTTTTGGAAAGGGAGGGAGCATACCAACAAAAGACCTCCATCAATGTGAACTGGAAAACAAAATAAAGCCAGCAGGACTATGAAAAGTAACAAAAAAAACCCAACAACAGGTAAGACAAAGCTCAGAATATTTGTTTCAAAATACATTGTGCACAAATCAGAGCTGCCCGGGGGTCCTCGGGATCTGTTACTCACCTGAACTCTTGCTTCTGTTAAATCCAGACGCATGGCAAGCTCCTCTCTGCAGAAGGAAGAACCAGAGGTGATTTAGTGCCTGGATTTCTCGTGGCGAGGAGGCTGGCACCTTGGTAAGTGCCCTGTCCCCACATGTAAATGTTAGTCAACAGACAGCGCCTGATGAAATAAGCCTGCTGCTCACGAAGCCTTCTGCCTGCCCTGCGTCGCTGGCTTAGTTGGTCCAGAGGTTGCAACCTTTTTCATACCGTGTGCCCCATTCCAGATTCCCCACCTGCCTGCCCCTACCAGCACAGAGTTGATATTTTAACCCCTTCATTGTTCTTATGAGTTACAATAATGAAAGTTATATCCGCCATTATACAACTTCTCCCACATACTGCCCAGAGCTGTCTTGTGCCCCCCAGGACTCTGAGTATTATTTTGGGAACCCCTGAGTTAGCTTATATGGTGCAAAGTCACCCTGCCTGCCCGTAAAGAGCCAGCCTCTGCTCCCTGCCGCTCGCCTGGGGATGCGCCGAGCGCCAGGCTCGCACCCTGGCTCTGTCCAAAGCTGGCGATGTCGGTCAAGCCTCTGCTTTCCAAGCCCCAGTGCTGGACATGCTGGGAGTGCCAAAGCCCCTGCCTCGGCCCCCTCACACTTGTCACGGGCTCAGACCCAGGCTAGGGGAAGCCAGGTGGGTTTGGCCCTGCTCCCCCCGGGTGTCCAAATCAGGCCCCCCCCCCCGGGATCCAGTCCCCGTGAGCTGGGCTGCCCTCGGGGTGCGTTCCCCAGCCCACACCGCGTCCCCGCCAGCTAGGAGCAAGTCCCCGCAGCCGGGACCAGGTCCCTGTGAGCCGGGATGCCCCGGGGCCCACAGGGAGGCCCCGCGAGCTAGGCTGTCCCCCCGTGAGGCGGCTGCCGGGCCGCGGCGGTACCTGGCGAAGACGTCGGGGTAGTGCGAGGCGCGGAAGGCGCGCTCCAGCTCCTCCAGCTGCCGGCTGCTGAACGTGGTGCGGTAGCGCCGCTGCTTCCTCTTGGCCGGCCCCGGCCCCGTCTGGACGGCT
>NW_017729029.1:53958197-53991135 GCF_001723915.1 Gavialis gangeticus
CGGGGTGGAGCCGTCGGGGCGGGCAACCGCCGCCTCCTGCCGCTGCTGCCAGGGCGCAGCTGGCCCCGCCCCTGCCCCGCCCAGCACGCGCCGGACGCGGCTCTGCACAGGTGACAGCGGCGAGGGGAAGACCCGCCTTTGGGGTGGGGTCACGTCGCCCCTCAGGAGCCCGGGGCCGGGGCCGGGGCCGGGGGGATTCTTACCTGCTTTAAAAAAGTACCCACTGAGGTCTGCTCTGCCTCCACCGGGGGGTGGGGAGGAGGCTGGGAGCGGGGGGGCAGCGCTTTGCCAAGCCCGGCCTTTGCCTCTGCACCCACCCATGCCCTCGCTCTCTGGAAGGCCGAGGCTCAAATAGGGATGCGGGGAAGTCTCAGATGAGCAGCCGTGGTTTTGTTGGCCTCTCGGTCCTCGCCGTCGTCAGTAAAGTTTGGCTGTGTGGCCGCAAGAAGGAGCAGGCAGTTAGCAGCCCAGCCCTGCTGTCGGGCTTAGTCCTCCTGACGGTTCCAGCCACGACTGCCGGGTGCAGCGACTCGCTGCAGCTTCGTGTTCCTGGTCCGCGCTCTGCTACAGCCTGGAGCAATGCACGCAAGTGCCTCTCTAGGGATGAAAACCACGAAGGGAAAGGCCGATTTAGCAGAGAAAGGCAGCTCCCGGCATGGTGCCCCTGCAGGGCAGGTAACTTGGGACACCCCTGGTTTGGGGTCATAACTGGGATGCACAGCTTCATCCTGCTTGCAGCCAGGTGAGGTCAGCTTGGAAGGAGGCACATGTTTTGAACTGAGATTAACTGTGTGATCGGTGTAATTGGAGGCAACTAGTGAGAGGAGGGATGAATCCCCCATCTCGTGTCCTCTTCTGGAAGATACCCTCCTGGGCTCAGTACTGGGGTAACGGGTTCAGTGTCTTGTGTGGGAGGTCAGGCTGGATGCATCATTTCTAGCCTTAAAACTCATGAATAAAACAAATGTTCTTTAGTTTTCCTCTCCTCCCACCTTTTTTCTGACCACAACCCCTCCCCTGCCTCCAGTCTCTGGCCAGAATTAACTTATTGCCCTCCAGTTAGCCTCTCGGGCCAGTCTTGGAGTTCATGTCTTTGATTGCAGAAGCAGTTTTTTCACAGACCCCTCTCTGTAGCCTTTTCCATCTGAGGTTCTTTGAAAACACTGACCTCAATTCAAGCTCATCCTGTTCCTTATCAGAGCAGTGGATGGGGTCATCTCCATTTTATGGGAAAGGAGGCATGCCGAGATGGAGGGGGTTGATGTCAAAGGCTTTGACAGAGCTGGCAGTACAGTTTGGATCGTCTCACCCATACTCCCAGGCTGTAGCTCCCAGGACCTCTTCTCTTCTTTTGGATCCTGTAAATTCAACATGTATTACATTGTCAGAACGACCACAGTATAGAGCATGTCAAGCACGGGCCGTTGTGTCACAACAGAGGGAGCTTTGGCTGTCAGCTCCCTCGGAGTGACAAGGTTTGGTATGGGTGATGGTTTTTAATGGAGTCTTTCATCTTGTAACGTTACAGCTTGATTACAACTGCAGCAATCCCCTGTGCTGGGAAATGTGTGACTGTTAGTGGCAAATGCAGTTCCGGTAGGACCTAATGAGTGCCCATAGCCACATAACTAAACTTCTAGTACCAATGACTGATGGTGGTCTGTCACCTGGGACCGAGATGTCAAAGAAACCTGGATTTAGAAGTCCTTGCTGTTTATGTGCGTGCCAGAAATCCCCTGTTTGAGCCACAGCCTTACTGAAGGGCAGGGCATGGGTAGTAGGCCTGTGCGAGTAGGCAGGTGTTCGATCTGGCTTCAGATCTGGCCACTTCAGATGCCAGGGATCTGATCTGGAGCTCCAGACCAGGTTTCTGCTTTAATCCAGCCGAAGCAGCTCCGACACTTTGGAGCCGCCTTGGAGATCTGGCCATAGGGTATAATGGGGAATCAATGAAATATCTATAACTTTGTTGTTTTTTGTCTGATTTGGATGAAACTTGCAGGAGTGGTAGCCTCTGCTGAGAGCATGAAGCCTGCCAAGTTTCAAGATGATCAGTGCAGAGTTTGGGAAAGCAAAACTCATGTCACGTCTCTGTGTTACACCACAGTGGGGTCAAGACCGCAGGAGTGGTGGCCCAAGGTGAGGCCACAAAGCCTGCCAAGTTTCGAGGTGATAGGCGCAGGAGTTTGGGGGGAACTGCATCTCAAGCTGGTGGTGGACAGGTCATATTCGACCTGGAGGGATGTGAGCAGTGGGGTCCCCCAGGGCTCGGTCCTTGGGCCCGCACTGTTCAATTTCTTTATTAGTGATTTGGACGAGGGGGTGAAAAGCAGCCTGTTTAAATTCATGGACGACCCCAAGATTTGGGGTGATGTGGGCATGCTAGAAGGGAGGGACAGGATACAGCTGGACTGGGACAGGTTACAGGGGTGGGCAAATGAGAACAGGATGGGATTCAATATTGACAAGTGCAGGGCGATCCTCTCCCTCTATGCGACACTGGTCAGGTCGCAGCTGGAGTACTGCGTCCAGTTCTGGGTGCCGCACTTCAGGAGGGATGTGGACAGCATGGAGAGGGTCCAGAGGAGGCCACTCGCATGATCCGGGGACAGCAGGGCAGGCCCTGCGAGGAGAGGCAACGGGACCTGAACCTGTTCAGCCTCCACAAGAGAAGGCTGAGGGGGGATCTGGTGGCCATCTATAAACTTACCAGCGGGGACCAGCGGGGAATGGGAGAGACCTTGTTCCCCCATCCCAGTTATGGCCCCAAACATATGGGGATCTGCTTTGGGGCCATAACTGGGCTGCACCAGCTATTGTACAGTCTGTTACTGTCTATCGTAGCTGTTTCCAGAGTGGTATCAATTTACTTGGTTCTGCAATCCAGGCACGTGCTGAAGAGTCTTTCTGGACCAAGCTGGATCTCTACAGCTTCTATTGGCCACAAAGTCTGGTGGGATTTGGGTCAGAGGTCCAGTTTTCCATCTTTGTGTGTGCTTCTGGGTAGGGTGCTGGGAACAGACTGTCCCTTCCCTCCCAGAGCTCTTCCTGGGGAACTTGCCATTCTTTGAACCCATTTGATGCATTGTGCTTCCAAGTGCTGAGCATCATACGTGTCCATCCTGCCCACCGGGAAACTCCTGAATCTCACCGTGGATGCCCAAATTGAACATACGTCATGTATTAGTCAGTGGCCATGTAATATTCTTCCCTAAGGACTAACTGGCAACAAACCCAACCCTGAACTACAGAAGGATCCTCACCTCCCCACAAGTCAGTCATCATCCAGTGCCTGGCACACGCTTTGCTAAGCATGTTTTCCTGTGCTACCTCTCAGCAGGCTGACAGTCCCAAGTTGTTTACCAGGAAGCTGTTTTCCTTCTTGAAGGTGCACTCTGCTGTTGCATCGGTGTTTTCTCTTGGGGATAAAAATAGATGTTAATAACAAATGTCTGGATGAAAAGGTCAATCCTATTTCGAGTTTTGGTTGATCACAACTTGCTGCTCCATTCCACTGGTTGGCAGACTCCACACGCTCCCCCTATCATTTTGTCACTAAACAAACAGTGACATGTTCATTATAGAGAAATGTAATTGTATAAATTATTGCCCAGCTGGATAAGCTCTCTTAGTAAAATATATTGAGATAAAAATACAGTTTACTTTTCATCTCTACTGGGATTTGAAACCCAATATAATGGGTATATAGAGTAACCTTTATGTTGTTGGATGGATTTTGATGTTTGATTTACCATTTTTTAAAATTATTATTTGAATAGTAGTAGAATGTGCTATTACCAGTCATGGACCATTGTGGATAGCACTGTAAAGATGGTTCCTGTCCCCAAGAACTTACCACTGTAGTTGTATCTTTTTTGGTTACTGCCCTTATTACTTGATTGCCTGTTTCTCCTTTCTGCACCCCCATCCTCCTGCCACCTCCCCAAAAAGAGATAAAGAAGACAGATGTAATGCAAGACTCACCTTCTCTCAGGCATTAGAGAAACATATGTGTGGTAGTAGGGCCAGAATTAGAAATTGCCCAGTTCATCTGAAATCACAGCCTTCACAACACATGTTTAGGGTACATAGAGGGCACACAGAGCATGTGTATCTGTCCTCTTTACCAGTTTTATACATCTAGAAAGAAAAGCAGCATTTTCATAAGAGTGACTGTGGCTTCCAAAGGAAAGATCATCTCTAACCAGGTGGCTGGAAAAGTTCCCAGCAAATCAGGAGACACAATGTACGACATCACATATAAGGCATATGTATTCAAGAACTCTTTCTACAAGGATGGGATGTAATAAATTAAATATGAGGCACGCCCAAGGAGGTTGTGTGTCTATGAAATAGAAATTAACTTTAATTTAAAAAAAGGGTCATTATGATTTGAAGGGGATAATTGCATAGCAAAAATCCCATTGCCAAACTTGAATGTAAATTGATGTAGCCAGTACTCTGAACCCACATTGGCCAACCACTCCTGGGCCCTGATTTTTGAGGTGCTGAGTGATCACTTGTACCTCCTGTCACCTTTCAGGACTGGGATCCTGACTTACACTTTTATTAACAGTACTGAACGCAACTTTGCTTGGAGTCCTATTATGTCCA
Organism: Gavialis gangeticus; assembly: GCF_001723915.1. Taxonomy (NCBI): domain Eukaryota; kingdom Metazoa; phylum Chordata; order Crocodylia; family Gavialidae; genus Gavialis; species Gavialis gangeticus. The sequence continues at coordinate 53,962,812 of NW_017729029.1, forward strand.
TTGCCTTAACTCCTCAAAGAGACTTACATTTCTATCCCCCAGTGAGGCCTGACATCGCTAGGAATCAGACCCTTAAATATCTTAGAGAATCTGGGCCTGTCATTTTGCTGGCTCAGCTCTGCTGACTGTGTACCCCCAAGGTGAGGGGTGCGATCCTTAGTTAGAGTTTGGCGTGTGCAAGAACTGCAGGGTGGAGCACTATGGGACAGCTCTATAAATGAGCGTGTTTCCCTTGAAGTCAATGTTGATGGGTGGATTTACATCAACGGAGGCTGCAATGCCATAAGACTTCTGTAATAAAACCAGAATATGTAGCTTGTCCTCTTGGTTAGGTGAACTCCTCCAGAAAATACTGTAAAGTGATCAAAACACCTGCCTTCTGGGAAAAGAAGCTATACTATGCATGACAAACATTGTCTTCCATCTTGTGCTGCATATGTTACAAATGAAAGAGTATGTTATATGATCCGTTACAATACAAACGAGGCAAAGATTGGCACGCTGCTGGCTAATTCTGGACCATCATAAGCTGAAGCGATTTACAGTACAATTGATTTATGAATTGTGGGACAAAAAAGGACTGTAGCAGAGTATCTTTCTGGGTATCTGTGTGCAGTCCTGGTTGTACTCTGCATTTCAGGGCTCTTCCACCACCTTTGCAGTCCTGTTGCCAAGGCACTTGACACACTCTCACAAAGAAGAGCCTACAGCAAACCCTACTAGTCTTTTTGCATTCGGTTCTTAAAGGAGTTTGGTCATCAAAGACAGCTGCATAGAACTGCAAAATCTGTCCGAAGCAGCGGTCTAGAAGAACCTAATCGTACGGGTCTTTTTACTGCTGACTGGGCTTTTATCATCTGCGAGGAGCTGTTTGCAGCATTGCCAGCCCTTGTCATTTTATTGCTCACCTCAGTACTTTTGTCTTAGAGTCCTTGCTCCTGGAGTCATGTGATTATTTAACAGTCTCACCTCATTGATCTGTGTGGATTTCTGGCTGCGTGGTGGGTCACTAGGTAGGGGCATGCCTTTGGGTAGACCGGGGCGGGCAATTATTTTGGGCGGAGGGTTGCTTACTGAGTTTTGGCAAGCCATCGAGGGCTGCATGACAGGCAGCCAGAGGCAGATAAATATTAATTTTCTAAATTTTTTAGGGTTCCCACGGGCCAGATAGAATGGCCTGGCGGGCCACATTTTGTCCACTCTGGGGTAGACAAACCCTCGCTTTGCTATTATTGATCCACTTCTGGGGACTGTGGATGCCTAAGATGTCTGTGAGTCTCTGTGGGAGCTCTGAGCATGCAAGAACTGCAAGACGGAGCCCCATGGGACAGGTGTCCCACGTACTTCTCTAATGTCTCAGGCCAGAGCCTACCTTGAGGATAATAGCTTACTTCTGCTGCCTGCTAACATAGCTACTCTTTGAAGCTAAACAGAGACAAGGCTCTTAGCTTTCTTTAATTGCTTCTTGTACCAGAGCATCATTATTTGTATACTCAGCTACACGTTACTCTTTTCAGTTGGAGTATTCATAGGAGGAAGAAGGAAGAAAACAACTTTAACTAGTCTCCATGAAACAAACATTTCAGATTTCAAACTCATCTTTTTTGGAGCTTCAGTTTAGGAGCAGCATGTTTTAGCATATTTTTCTCTCCGTTTCTTTTTGGATTTGAGTTTTCTCATGAGATTTACAAGGGCGGTGTGGAAAGGGTAAGATTATACCAGAGTGTAGAGAGCTTTCCCTGGACCACAATGTCATCGCTCATGTGACCACTTTTGCTTGTTTTTGAAACCTATTTTAATTATAACGGGGGGCTGGACCTGGTGATCTGTAAGGTCCCTTCCTGCCCCTAACAGCTATGAAACTATAAGGGACACATGCTTGTTTGTATTTTAGATGTATTGCTACTGTTGGAGCTGTTTCTGCTGCCTTCAACCTGGCAGCCGCTTGATTCTTTGGCTGGGAAAGGCAGATTTGCTCCTCTGCTAATCACAGTCAATCCAGAAGCCCTCTCATGAATGCAGACTCTAGAAAAATGGCTTGAATTAGATCCAGTCATTGGTCCAATTTTGTGTGGCAAGCAGGTTAGGCTGCTGCCTTCTGTTTGGAGACAGGGAGCCAGAGTAGCTAGCTAAGGACATCTCTGTATGAGTACCAATGATTTATTTTTGCATTTGCTGCTCTTTTGCAATGCTCTGGGCTATGCTGGGCTTTGTGGGAGAATTACCATATTTTCTAGTGTACAACACGCCCCCTGTATATAATACACACCTTGTTTGAGAGAGAGGATTAAGAAAAAGGAATTTTCTTTGTAGAAACTGAGTAGCAGCAGCTAGAGAGCCTGCTGCTGGCTCCACAGGCTGGATGGGACTCTCAGTGCAACCCGGTGTGGTAGGTCAGACCTGGTACAGTGTGCCCAACCTTGCACCCTGGGTCTGGGGCCATGTGCCAGGTCTGACCTGGTGCACACAATCCTGGCCATGGGCTCGTCCTGAATGGTGGCTCAGTCTAGTGCATGGGGCCATGTCATCCAGCTGAAGGACTCTCCATGGGTCTGGAAATGTAGCAGGAGGGCAGCGGTGGCAGCATTCATTGCTGTACCTCACAGAGCCATGGCAAATAATGCTTCTACCACTTCCCTGCTGCCACATGTCTGGATGTGTGGGGATCTGGTTTTCTTGCATGTAATGTGCCCCAGTTTTCACCAGCTGCTTTTGGTCAAAAGACAAGGGTCATATGTGAGAAAATATGGTATTTCCCATGGTAGTAATGATGACAGAGCTACAGTTTCTGGTTTGTGATCTGTTAATGGCTTAAGTCCTTTTGCCATTAGAATCGGCTTTTAGGATGACCAATGGTAATGTCTCCAGGGGAGGATCTCTAGTGCAGCCTGCTTTCCTTAGGCAGGTTGTGCTGGCTCAGCAGAGCCAGGCTCTTTTCTCTGAGGATTGGTACGTGAATGAGCCCATGGGAAGAGCATTTTTGATGTGGAAAATGAAACCTGCTGAGGTGAGGTACAACTCGTGAGTTCTCGCTGACTTTTTGTTGCGGTTTGCTTCCAGTGAGGTCTCTACTGTACCTTCATCCGTGTGTTTTTAAATAAAACAGAAGCAGTCTCATAAAAGGAGAGGGATTAATGACACCAGTTAGAAGCAGGCAGAGTGTAGGGGGACATCTGAACAAGTATTTTCTACAGTTCTGCCAACGTGTCTTCATCCTGGCCTGAAATACATTTCCAGTCATTGCCCATGTACTGTGCTAGCCTGACTTTCCACATGCCAGTTGTTCTGGTAGTGGAATGAGATGATTAACTCCAGGATGACTAATGGGGGATGTGTGCAAGAAAGAATGAAACAACTCTGTTTCTTTTTTGCTTGTAAAGCTCGTTAGCCCTGCAGAGCTGCAGGTAGGCTTCCTAGTATCTAATCTGTTGCAATAGTTGCCTTGGAGGTAGGATAGTCATAAAATGGATGATGTAGACATGAGCTAAGATGGTCATTTACAGTAGTGCAAATTAGGAACTCTAATTCTGGGCAATGCTTTCCTGCCACCAAGATGATACCAATGGTCTACCGTGATTACAAGAGGCGAATCCTTCATTTTTTCAATGCATCAAATACAAATTCAGTCAGATTAAAAGAGGAGTCCTGGGTAGTGGGATACCATCTGGGTACCATTTACCCAGTGCAGCTGCCCACCCAAACTTTATCACATTTGAAACGGACTTGGGGATATTATGTTCTATAGGCGTGGCTATATTGTGTTACGTATATATGGCTATGCTACGGAGAGGCAGAATGATCTCTTCAGTTAAGCAAACCTGGCTAATGTAGAGATGCTTCTCTTCTGAGATGGCAACACACTGGAAAAGACAGAAGAATGAAGCAATGGTACCATCACCAAATTGTTATAAGCTCATTATTATAACGGCTTTGTTCGTGCTGAGAACACAGGAACTTAGAAAACGGGATCTATTCTCAGCTCTGTTACTGGCCTTTTTGGGCAAGTCACTTTGCTGCTGTATGCCTTGGTTTCCCCTTGCGGGAAAATGCCTCCTTTGTAAAGCATCTTGAGATCTACTGCTGAAAAGCCCCACAGAAAAGCACCCACACCTCTGATGCTGGCACATTAAAGATTTGCAAAATTACTTAAAAATTCCTAAAAATAATCCTGTTTTTTCTTCACAATAAGTGCTGAAAATCTGTTCCTGTTTTGATGGTTAGCATTTTTGTCTGTGTATGAGTTAGCTAGTTGTAGTGGTTAATAGGAAAAAAAAATCACTTCCCAGGTGTTACATCATAGTGACAATTTAGGTTCTCCAGTGTTGCCTAGGTATAGAATAGGGTACAACTATGCCCTTTGAAATACTACGTAAAACCTGAGTACACTTATGCATGTCCTTAATTTTCTTATCAGGAACGGTTCCACTGATATTGGTGTTTGGAGAGAGAAATCAGGGGTGGCCAACCTGCAACATGTGTGTGGCCCATGGCAGATCAGGGAAGAGGTAGGCAGTAGAGTGGCAGCTCAGGCAGGGGAAAGGGATCAGAGTGGCACTCAAAGAGGGTGCAGGGCTAATTTGTGGCATGTCTTCCAAAAAAGGTGGCCCCTGCTGATGTAAATGGTAGTGCTTAGGTAACTCTTGACTGTTCTTCTCTTGTTACTGTGGTATCAGTGGCCTCATAATCTCATAACCTGTGCTTTTATTACTGATCCAAGGAAGGAGAAAAGGACTTGCTCCAGGCTACCCGAGAGGTCTTTGGCACACCAGGGGATTTAACAGCATGTCCCAGGTTCCAGCTTAGTAAGTACTCACTGGTAATTGCCATCAAACCTTGCTAGTACTGTTATAACACTTGGTGTCAGGGAAAACTATTCCCCTGTGTTTACCCGATAAAGTTAAATGCAAAACTGTGTATCAAGCAGCTGAGTGCCTCTAACTGTGTTCCCTTCATAATCAGTCCATTCATGTTCCCATTACCATGAACCATGCAACACTGTTCATTGTTGGGGAAGTTCATGGAAATGAGGATGTACGATAACATTAGTCAGAGGCCCGTGTTACCAGACGCATTGCATTTCGGAGTAACTAATGTCTCTTTATAATCTTTAAAGAGAGGCGGTTGGCCGTATTAGTCTGAAATTAGGCAGCAGGTAGGACAAGGGTAGCCCTTTAAAGAGTAACAGAACAAGTTAGTCAGGTGCCACCTTCACCTACCTTATTATCTTTAAAGAAACCTATTGTGAAAGCACACAGTAATTCCACGTTAGCTTTGTAAGCTCCCTCTGCTGGGCTAGTCCCAGACTTGCGTTGGATTCCCATCCCTTTTACACATGTATAACTGATGTCAGCGGGTCTACTTCTGATTCACCCCAGTAGCACAGAAAAGAGTATTGGACCTATTTAATTCTTGATTTGATTTAAAGCCATGTCATTCGAAAGGGGGACAAAACACCACCTCAGTCAAGCACTGCAACATATGCTTGGGATGAATTAGTTGGAGACAAACCTGACTTGAGCAGGGGACTGGACTAGATTTCCTAAGAGCTCTTCTAGCCCTGCTTTTCTATGATTGCATAGCAATTCCATCAAAGTGATGTCAGGAGCATTAGGAATAACTTGGATCTGAGTTTTATCCTCTTTTTTTTTTACAGTTTTATTTTCAGATTGGCAGCATTAAAAGGAAATCTTAGAAGTTTAAAAACGTGTTGTAGAAAGATGACTGAGTTGTAAGAAAACTCTCTGACACACGAAAGCCTTGTTCCTAGCACAGGACAACCATGGGAATGTTGTTTTATGGGTTATTTCTAGGGCTGTGCATTGCTAAGGGGGTCATGGTATGTTTTGGGTGGTTAGAGGAATCTAGTCATCTTCCTCTTGCCCCTGACACACAAACCCTGCACTTATAGTTATCTCCTTCTACAGTGCACCTCATGTCTTACTCTTGTGATGAAAATAGAAATGCCTTAACATTCAGGTAGATGCGTTTTAGGGCAGCATTAACCATCCTGAATGCTGCTACCTGTTGATGGCACCAGGAGTTTTGCATAGGGGTGGTTTGGAGGGGCGTTAGATATTAAGTTGCTAGAGGAAGAGACTTTGTCATCTTGAATGTCAGTAGAGCAGTCCACTCAGGAGCAGGATGCTGTATAAATCAGAGCATTCTGGCTTTCACTGGGTGCATCAACATGTGCTATTATGGCACACAACATGAATAAACTGTAGAGCTTATTGCTCTGGAGTTTATTGCTCCTGGGTGTGCCATTTGAATGTGCACCTGGGGGCAATTAGCTCCAGAGCAATAAGCTGCACGGTTTATTCATGCACAGCATATGGAGCTGGGGAGGAGCAACCCCAGCTGGCAGGGGCCCCCCAAAGGTCAGCCTACCACCCCAAGAGTCCCCCCAACAGGGACGACGTGTAGGGGGGTGCACCCCCTGAGTGTGGTGGTGCGGGCAGTTGCCACTCGCCACCCCACAGCTGACACTGCTGGCATTGTCTGTGGGTGGTCAGCAATCCCTGCTGGCTGCTGCCAACACTGCTGGCAGTGCCTGTGTGTGGTCGCCAACCCCTGGTTGGAGCGTGCCACACTCCCCCCCTCGGCTGCTGACAGTGCTGGCAGCATCTGCAGGAGCTCCCCGCTCACTGCCGCTGTGCTTCTGCCACTGCCAGCACAGCTGTGCCCCCAGCCAACAGGGGCATGCGCCATTCATGCCCCCTGACTCAGTGTGCGGCAGAGGGACTGGTGGGGACACAAGAGAACTTAAATGCAGGGCTAGCAGGCAGCCCCTGTGCTGAAGCATCCTCATGCCCCTCCAGTGTCTACAAGTGCACTGCTGCGGTTTTTTATTCTGCAGCAGGATAATACTCATATTTAAAAGTACTATCCTGCTGGGGAGTAAATTAATTTAGTCTATTAGGGGTGCATGTGTAGATGCTGAAATGTTTAATGTGCAGCTAATTAGTCAACTGTGCAGTCAACGTCTTGTGTACATGTGCCCGGTGTGGACAATAAGGAAGAAACAGCATCTTAAAAACAGCTAGCTGTGCAAGGTGGAAAGCATAAGGAAGGCGATTGTTGTGCTCCCTCTTGTGGAAAATGCTGGAAAGCAGGAATGAAAGGTAAAGAAAGCCCAGAAGGGTTAATCTAGCCTGCCACTAGCATTACTGGAAGTTGCATGTTGATGCTTGCGTTTTCATCCTATTGTCAGTGAATAGTTTTGCCCTTTTTTGACTTAATTGGTAAGAAGGTCAAAAAATCCATCATGAGATCAGAAGACAAGCCTTCAGGCAGCAGGCTGAGCGCCGACAGCTCCTGCCGTGGACTTCTGAGCAAACATGAGCATACGGTTCCCTTACTTTGGCTTATATTTCAAGGAAAAAGAATGGTCTAGCACCTCCTTAGCCAATAACACCGAGTGCTATTTACCCTCAAATGTTTTATCAAACCTCTGGCAGCTTGTTTTCAGTGGATTTGGGGATTCTGCTGTGGTTCTGGGTCTTTTGTGTCCATCTGTGTTCCCTCCCTTGAGGGGACAGCAATGTCATGTACAATGTGTGGAGAAGGAGTTCAGAGATGAGTACAAAGATTAGGCCCCTGCCCCAAAGACTCAGGTCAAACTATTGCCTTGCAGCCCGGGAATGATATGCAGTAAAAAGCAAAACAGAGCCATGTGTTTATTTTTAAGTGCTGCTTAGACTTTTTAGTGTCTCTCTTGCCAATGTGCCACTGTCACATTTCTCCAAGCTTTGTTCTCATCTCTGCATTATGGACCTGTATACAATAACAGACCAATATAGTGAGTAAGCCTACAAACACCAGAGCACGAGCACCTTCTTTCATTGTGTTGCAGCCAGCGTCACTCATGCTTGCAGGATCGCACCTCAATGGAGTAAATTATTTGGTTAAACAAACTTCCCTTATATTTGAGTGTCTGCACCCTACTAGGTTATTGTGATCTCAGAACAAAGGTCTGTTCATGTATCTCTCCATCAGCCTCAGCTATGACACGTACTACCTTCTTTCTTCCTCACCCATATAGTCTTACTTGTTTTTTCTTTTTCTTCTAGTCCAGTTGTTAGAAGAGGGGATTGGGAGGGAAGAGTCTGAGTTCTCTTTCTGCCTTTAATGCTGCTTCATTATGTGATTTGGGGCAACATTTGTGTAACTTTTCTGTGCCTCGTTTTATCCATCTGCAAAATGACAAAATACCATAGAGGCATCTCAAGAGGTTAAACTGCTGTTTATAAATCTTTTTGAGATTCTGGGATACACCAACAAGAGCAGATTTTCTGACTAGGACAAGTTATCCCAATGTGATTTTGATTGCGACCAGCTCGTTTTGGGCTCTTTGGTGAGTTTCTTATTTAGATATAACCTAAGCTAACACAAAACCCAGCCCTAGCTCTTTGGGATGGAGGCTGTGTTTGTACAGCACCTGGCAATGTGGAGTGAGTGGCTTGGGTGATCTCTGGGCACACTCACAGTCTCAGAATTAAGTGATGATAACAACCCTGACTGTTGTTTGCACCAGATTTACAAATCTTTAATCCTGCACTTTAGGAGACATGCTTTTAGTCGTTGTATTGTTGTACTGGGCATGTTCATGGTTTTTTGAGAGTGCCTGCTTAGATTTGGAAATGTGTTCTGCTTTCTACCTACCCTTTGAGGTGTTTTGCAGGAACATGCTGATTTCAGTGCAGCTTTGCTCTGAAAAGAAGCATTTTGCTTCTGCTGTCTTGCTTTGGTTTGAGACACAGGACAAAGCATAGCACAGCACAGCACAGTCTAGCATAATTAATATAATATTTGGGTATTATCCAAATGAAATATCTCAACATTATTGAAGTGCTTTGTTCTGATGCAGTTATGTAGATGTTTCCCAGTCTAAATGCTGTGGAACAATTACTTCCTGTGGGTTACTTCGAGAGTCTGACTTTTTATCCCAGTTTGGGACAGAAACTTATTTTGAAATGTCAAACTTTTCAGAGCGGCTGACATTTTGTTTTCAGATCCTCTGTACTCCTGATGTGAGCAAGAACCCAAATGGGAGCTTTATGCACAACTGCAAGGAGAAGGGCTGTGACGCAAGGGCCTTATGTGATGTGAGGGTGTATTGTATTAGCACAGGCAAAATCATTACCAGGGGTTACTGTTGCTTGTTGTTTCAGGAAGCTTAAGTTCTTATTACAGTGGAGGATTCTCCTGCTGAGGCTCTTCATAGGAAACATCAGTCAAATACGTTAGCCAAAATGCATCCAGCTCAATAGAAACCACACGCTGTACCTTTGTGGGAAGGTGCTTTCATGTAGCCAGTAGCCTCAAGATGCATTTAATTGAGTATTTCAGCAACTCAAAGATTTGATTATTGATAGACCATGTTTCAAAGCACAGTATATTAATTCTACCAGAGTACCGCTTTTTGAAGTAGCCTGTTTTAGCTACAAGCATGGGGGTATGCTATCTGCCACGAGACACTGGAAAGGAACATATCATGGACAGGTAGAACCAAATCCAGGACTCAGTGGGTGTGTCTACATGTGCATTAGATCTGGGAGCAGTTTACACTTGCTAGTAAATGCTCCCAGGAATGTGTTACCATGTGTTGGGAAGCGGGAGCAGATTTGCTGCTAATGGCAGCAAACTGCTCTTGCTTCCCGGGGCCCTATAATGGGCCCTGGATGCTAGCCCAGGGGCTGGCAGAGAGCATAGCTGTCTCCTGGCCAGGGCTGGGACATTGCTCCCTGCCCCTGGAGGGCTAACTGCTGCCGGGGCGGGGACAATGTCCCCCTGCTCTGGCGGCAGGGAGCTCCCAGCCCTGGCTCCCTGATCGGAGCAGGGGACTTGGAAAGAGCTACAGAGGTGGGGCAGGCCTCTGCCCCCTGTCCCAATCTGCCAGTGGGGCAGCTAGCAGCGAGCCTCTGGAAGGGCAGGGATTACCCCCCTGCCTGTTCCCCACACAGCTCCATGATAACAGAGCTGGGCAGGGAACAGGTTCCCCAGCCCCCGCCAGCAGGGAGTTCCCAGCATCAGCTCCACGACCAAGAGAAAAGGATCTTCAAGTGCCAGCACCGCGACAGTGGGGCCTGTGCTGTGAGACAAGGATTTCCCAGGCCCCTGTGCCCTGATTGCACTCTCCAAGTGGGGGAGCTTGAAGGTCCCTGCTGCAGGAGCAAGAGGACATAGTCCCTGCCTGTGTTCTGGTGGCAGAGCCCATGCCGGCGGCAGGCAGTAAAGCGTCTCATGTAGACGCACCCAGGGTGAGGTAATAGACTCCCGGAGCCCTGTCGGAGGCCAGGGAGGTACAGTATTTCTGCTCTCTGTGGGATGGCAGGGGATTGAGGGATCAAAGTTTCCTATGCAGCACAGTACTGGAGAACTCCACTGTTGGTCTGGAGCTGCTTCAGTTTGGATGCGACCTTGTGAGACCACAGGATATGGTTGGCATAAAGAAGGTGTCTGGGCTGGTAAGAAATGGTAAGTGTTTCTATGAAAAATTTCAAAGGGAATTGAAACAAAATGTTCCCTTTTTAGAAAAAAACTTTTTATTTTTAGTTCAGGGCTTCAGCCTTTCATCTCTGACTCTGCTCCCTTCGTTTCCCTCCCCAAGAAGAAGCAGCAAGTGAAAAAAAGAGGACCCTGCTAAAAATTGCAACTTAAATTTATTTGATGTTGATTAAAAAAAAATTAAAATATTTTGGAAAAGATGGAGGAAATGTGTTTTTCAAAAATGAGATATTAGGTATAAATGCATACAAAATCCATTCTTTTTGTGGCAAATAGACAACTGCTCAGTGACAAACTTTCCATTAGGTGAGGATGGTATGAAGCCACCAAACCTGGCCCTGGCCTCAGGTACAGGGATGAATGAATGTCAGACCTCCTGAATGCAAAATAACAGTATTTTCAGGGCATCCAGTACTGTGAGGAAGATTTCAGTGCATTATCTTCATTCTCAACTGATCCATGGATTGCTGCCTCTAGCTAGTCAGTCATCGCGGGCTGGGCACCAGTAGATCACAAGATAACTTAAACATCATGAAGCTTTACAGATAAAACACACAGGTTCTTTTTATTTGCTATCTGGTTTTGAGGATTTTAGTGTTTGTATTTTTACAATGTTTCTGCTGCCATGAGGGCTAGAAATGTCCTTTTTTCATTAAGATGAAATCTAGCATTCCCATGTAATAGTGCGATGCTGGGAAGCAGGGCTTAGAGAAAAAAAAAAAAACCAGGCCTGGCAGCAGTTGCCATGAAATGCTGAAATGGTTGATGACACTGTGCTCTTGAAGGGCAGTTGCTGCTCCCTGATTCTTCTTACTAGTTTTGTTGCAGAGTCCTTTTTACTCTTGTCCTCATGGCTGGTAAGAGTGCTAGCTTTCCCCAGAACAGCTGTATTTTGAGGGAGAGCACTGGAAACGGATGTTCAAGGCAACGGGGGGAAGCAGATTGATCTTATGTTGACCTGGAACATAAATATCTTCCATTTTGTTAGCCTCTTCCACTGCTCCATTTAATGGACTAACATGCTGGTTTGTCTGTTTATCACATTGATAGACCTGTTAAATGAAACCCACAGAGATTAGACAATTTAGTCTTGTAGTCAGTGGCAGCTCTTTGTGAGAGTGATTTCTAGTGATAGTGACTGTACCAAGCGTCCACACTGCCTGTGGTTATCAACATTCATTATACTTTTTGTTGACTCGAGCCATTAATAACCTGTCAGATTAGGCAATTAGGCTGTCTCTAGTTGCTGGGGGAAATTGTTTTTCCCTAACTGATGGTATTGGTTTTGCAGTTGTGCAGATAAGCACTTGGTGAAACTGTGCTCCAGGCATTCCTAGCTGGGCTTGCCGACGAATGCAGAATTGGTGTTCAGCTTTGAGGAGTGCAAATAGACAGTCACCAAGAAAAATATCCTGAGCATCTCCATGCACATCTTAAAGGTAAGATATTCGCGACAACCTTGATCCAGTACATGCACACTTACCCACTCAACTCTATGCACATGAGCAGTGATGTCAATACTGTTGGTTGTTTTTTTTTTTTTTAAACAAGGTTTCCATTTTCTAAATTAAGTCCTGATCCCAAACCCAGTGAAGTCAATTGGGGTCTTTCTACAAGACTTTAGTGGGCTTTGGATCATATCCTTAAGCAAACTTGGCTGTTGTAGTACCTGCTGGCTCTCTGATGTGCTCTTCAGGCTGACTTTCTCCTTTGGAAATTGACTGTCAGTAACCAGGCAGTCGCTACAGCAATTTATAAATGTGATAAGGCTTCTCTTTGTACCCTAGAAGATGTAGCTGCCCTGAACTCTCAGTTGGATGACATTTAACTGCTTTTAGGAACCATAAATCCATAACCTCGCCAGCCTGAGGCCCCCAGTCCATCAGGCTGCAGCGTCATTTCAGTTACTTCAAGATATTCAGGGGGAATAGACAAAATGATGAAGGATCTTGAAAAGCTATTTGGGTTTCCAATGATTAAAGCTTACAAGATTGGCACAAAAATTGAGGAAGCTATTTTCTGGTCCTGGCAAAAGGCCGGATTAACAAGCAGGGAGGAATTCAAGAGATGAACATCATTTTCAGGGGAAACCTCCAACCTGCTTTCTGTCGAAGTCGGACTCAAATCCTTAAGTTGGAATGACATGAGGAGAGACACAAACTCAGGGTGCAAATAACAGTGTGGAGAATATGATCTGAGTGACAGAGGCGATTTCTGTGACACAAGTAACCAGGGGATAATAAGAAGAATGGGAAGTGGTCAGCTGGGCACTCTCCGTCCCTATGGTCAGAGGTGTTGCCTTCTGGTGCCACAAAGGACTGTGGTTGTGGTAGATGGCATGGAGCAAGATATGCATAATTAACCACCATGGTGGTGCTGGATTAAGGTGACAGGAGCCTCAGACGATTGTATGGAGAGAACAAACATCTGTGGGCAGCTCTGCTTGAGTTTTAGGGAGGGAGATAACATTACTGAGTGGCCCAGATTCCCTCCCAGTGCCACCTAGGCACAGTCCTCTCCCAGAATGCATAGTTACAACCCTACATGATCCTCAATAAGAGCCCACCTTGGCCTTGGAGCCTGCTTTTTCCTATATCAGACATACCCTTGTGACCAAAGGATCCATCCCGAGCAAGTGGAAAATATTCCAGATAAATAGGCTATGCTACAACTGAGTATGTGAGCTGGTAAAGGGAGAGCTGCTCTTGTGTTAATAGGGTCCCCACACTGCAACCCCAAGGAAAAGGAGTTCAGCCCAGTATGCATCTGGGCTGGGATTTTTGAAGGGGCCTGATGGTGTTAGGCACTCGATCCCCACGAACTTCAGTGGACACCTAACTCCATTAAGCATTGTCTACATGTATTTTTGCTGCTACGTGAAGCGTGGGCTTTTTCAGCTATGTAAATTTGTCAGTAAGTACCCTGGGAAGGGCACAGTTGTACTGGTATAAAGGTGGTGTACATTGGTACAACTGCTCCTTTTCCACTCAAGAATAGCTGTGCTGTTAAAAAGTACCTTTATGCTGATGGACTGCATTCTGGTACCTATAGAGTTAAGCTATCGCTTTCCAGTGTAGATAAGCCCCGAGACTCTTGACAACTTCCGACTATGAGTAAAACACCAGTCTAAAACCATAAGCTGCCTAGGAGCTGGGTCTCCTGAATAGCTCCACCTTGAGTGCAAATGTGGACAAAAAATATATGTCTTGTGGCTCTTGCAGTGCTCTAGCAACCTTGAAAGATCCATGTCCAGCCTTAGGGATGCAGCTGACCAAAGAGGCCCTGCCACAAATCTTTCCTTAAGGAAGAAGGAGAAACCTCTCTGAAAACTAAGTGGAGTCTTACCCACTGAAGGCTTCTCTTTGCCCTTGGTTGCCTTTAAAACTCCACAAAAGGACATGAAGCAAAGTCAGAAACGCCAGTGCCCACATCCTGGCATGATCGCCGGGTGAGCCCAGGAGCTTGCCGCAGGGTGAAGCACACAACCACGATCTTCAGCCCACGAGGAACCGGCCGCTATAACACTTAGAGGTAGCTCCTGACAGGATGATGGAAATCCTGACTGAAGCTTCTGGGAGGAAATTTGGCTGAACTTCTGCATGATAAAAACAGAAGCAGGTTTAAACTCTCTCTTTCTCTCTCAGATTTACTGCCCAAATGGCTTCTGGCTAGAGTTCAAAAGCAGCATTAAACATTTAATTTACTGCGGGTCCAAGGGCTTGAGGTGGTTGATCTCTAGACAACGATCCATTAGAAACCAACGTTATCCATCACTCTGAGCGGAGTGAAAGCACTGCTCACATTGTGGGGGTGGCAGGAATGAGGCTGCGGTTCAGGTTGCTTTGATTTTTTTCCCCTTTAAATGAGATACAGATCGCTCTGTTTCACAGTCCAGCCATTACATTTAGTCTCTTGATTTGCCACGATGTCTTGGCAAGGACAAGTGGAGCTTTGGAATGACATGGTGATGAATTTTGAGATGACCTGTTTTCAATCATTCCTCTTTTTTTTTTCTTAAATGTGGGTCTTGTTCATGTTTGTCTCTAGGCCAGTGCAATGCTTACTTCAGCCAGGGTCCAGTTTGGCCCCAGCACAGGGTTGTCAACATCATCATCATCATCATCTCACTTGTGGGCTAAACAAGCACCACAGCCTCCAACTCAAGGCTTCACTGATGCGGCATCTTACCCATAGGCTATGGCAGTATCTACCCTGCTGTTTTGCTTCTGGTGTGCTCATCATCATGTAGGCAACCCCTAGCCATGATGAGCCAGGGAGACAGGCTGAATTAGTTTGCAGTACTTCATTAAATACGGACATACATATAATTCAGGGATTATTTGCATCCAGTAAGAAAGGGAGGGTAACTTCCTAGAAAGCTGGGCTTTCAGCTTTAGACTAAAGGGAGTTGGTGTAATGAACCTGATGCAGAATGCATGAGTGACCTCAAGCTGTTCCTTGCCAAGTGTCAGGCTTTAAAACCTTAACCTCACCTTAAGGTAACAGGCGTTGCTCACCTGTGTGCAGCTACAAGGCTTACGCACTGTCATGAAATACAGCCAGCCCCCTCCTGAGTGGCAAAGCCTACGTATGTTAAAAAAAAATCCTGCTGGAAGAACCATGTCAGAGTGAATAAGCATGAGCTTGATGAATAGGGTCATTTCCAGGGCTGGCAGAAAATCAGACACAATAAATCAAAGGGATTTTTTTTTTTAACTATGCTTTGCAATTTGAGATCTTAATTGTTTAATTTTCATATCAGGGCTTGTCCTGGGAGATTTTTCTTCCTAGAGCCTGAAGCAGAGCTCTAAGGACTCCCAGGTAGTAGGCAAAGGGTGGAGAAGGGGGCTCTGGGCTAAGACAGGAAGTGGGCTGGTGCCGTGATGCTGGTAGAAACCACATGACATCTTTTGTATCTAATGGTGATTCTCTACCAGGTCACCCACTTAGAGCCCCATGGGACTGGAGGGGAACCACAACTGCCTGAAGATCTGGGGGGCCACCAAGGATTTCATAGTAAACCAGGACCACTCTGACCCTTATGGGGACAACAAGGGCAGAACTCAGGACCTCGTACTCCGCAAGTACAGGTCATTAGCACTGGAACAGAGCGAGAGGCATTGTTGGCTTGAAGAAGTAGGGTCTATGACATACATCTGAGCAGCTCTGACTATTTGGTGGGGAAACGGCAGAGAGAGAGGGCACATGTGCACATACACATGTGCATGCACACTAATTTTGCTGAGGCAAAAAGCAGTGCGCTACCTGTGAAGCTGCACAGTGGTGAAAGATGGAAGCTGAGACTCAAAGGGTGAACTCTGATTTCAGGGCAGCTGATGCTGCCTCTCCAAACTGCTCAGAGCACACCTGGGGCTGGGGAGAAGGAGTGCGCATGTGTTGGAAGAAACACGCAACATGCAACAAGGTGCCCTTGCGTGGTGGGATGGATGCAGTTGTTCCACCAGTTTCGTCTCAGAAAACGAGGTCCATAAAGGGGGACTCTCCTCGGTGATTTCAAGGTTGGCCACAAGATGTCGCCAGCTGTCCGCACATGTCACCCCCATCTGCAAGTTTGAACGCACATCTCCAGGGGATGGTACTTCACCTGGCACCTGCTGCCTGTGGCTAGTGGGCAGTCACAAGGCCCAAGAAAACTGGTGCAAGCATGAGATGTCGGTAGTCGTTTCCATGAGGACGTTTTGGTATATGATGGTTTCCCATGGGAAACCGCAGAGCACTTTGGGTAATGGAGCCGCTGCTTTGCTTTCTGCTCCAGATTTTCATGGCTTCTCCCTCTCCTGTTGTGTTGTATTTTCACCTGGGGCTTGCGGCAAAGGGGAGAAGCTCTGAAATGTGATGTGGTACAAAATGCTCAGAGCTCCAGTCCTGTGCAACAGGGATGTTCGAGCATGTACCACACATTTGTGACAAGTACTTGATCTTAGACTTGATGATTCACGAGGTCCCTTCCAGACCTACATGTCTGTGAGATGCCTTTTAACCTGGTTGATTGGGTTTCCATCACACCTACCTTTTTGCTCTTCACCAAAATTGGCGCACAGTCTCCTCCGCTCTCAGGAAAGGCAGGGGTAGCCAGGTCTCTTGTCACTGGTATTTCATTATATTGACAAGCTACATTATCATATGTTGTAGTGAATAATCCAGGGTATTAAGCACACATGTGAACAAAGCAAATATGATGATACATAATCCTTGCTTACTTTCATGAGTGTCCTCACTTAGGTTTCCTCTTAGAGTGAACCCTCCGCCCTGTGTGGAGCCCCATTGCAGCTAGTATCTGCATTTAATTTACAAACAATACAAAGATGCCCATACCAAGGTTCCAGATGCCTTCACCTATCACTTAAAACTCAGAAAGTCACTTAATTAAATTTATTTCAGCCCAAGGGCAAGTGGGGGCATTCTACTCCTGGCAGCACTGTCCTGTGTGGGGGTGCCACAGGCAAAACTTTCCAAAGCACCTCAGTCCTACTTTCAAAAGTGATTGAGGTCTTTTCAGCTCCTCAGCCAATGGTATTTAGGCTCCTGAGTCACTTCAGAAACTGGAACTCCGGTGTTCTTTGAATATTCCACCCTCGTGTCTTTCTGTTAGTACCTAGCATGCTTCAGGGTGGCATGAAAATACTTAATGGTGCCTCTAACCATGCTATTAATTTGCAGTAGGCATGCCAGTACAGGGATGTTCCTGCCTTGCTCTGTCCCTGCTGCAGCAGCCAGGGTACCCTGGGTGCTAGCCTGGGGGTTAGCAAGGGACACGGGACTGGTCCCAATGGGCACGGGACCAGGAGAGCTCTGCTGGCTGCAGCGGCCAGTATCTCCCAGACCATTGCACATTGGGAGAGGACCTGATGTGCACCAGGCCGGGAGGTAAATGCCTCTGTAGTGGGCAGAGCTCTCCTGGTCCCATGCCCTGTAGAAAACACAGCTGCCAGCAAGCATCCTGGCTTCCCAGGAACTGTCCTGGGTGTGGAGCAGCTGCCAGCGAGCCCCATGCCGGGCAGGGGAAGCAGGGCTTGCTGGCAACTGTCCTGCTCGGTGCAGAGCTGGCTGCTCCATGGAACTGGCAGGGGCTGCGTTCCCATCTCCTGCCCAAACCCTGAAGCAGCCAACTCCTCGTTGTGCAGTAGCTGCTTCAGGGGGCAGGTAGGGGCTGGGTTTCCAACCTCTGCTTGCTCTCTAGAGCTGACAGCTCTACTCTGAGCGCTGGGACAGGGGGCAGAGACCTCTCCAGTCCCCATGCTGATTGGCTCCCAGGGGGAGCTGGGAGCTGAGGAGCACCAGGGCAGGGGGCAGAGAGCCCCCTCTCCCCTCTGCTCCCCTGCTGGCTAGGTTGACCAGGAGCAAATTTGTAATGAGTAACGAGTGTTATTGTGCAGTAACTACTGTGCAGTTAATCTAGTATGTGTATTTACAGGTACTAGCTAACTGTGCAGTAGGCTAATTTACTGTGCAGTTGTTGGCAGTCCCTTGGAGTTGAGGATGACGTCCGTCAGGCTTGATGGGTTCTCAGGTGACTGAGGAGCCCGATTCTGGATGCACACATTCTTCAGCAATGGGGGCATGTTGTTGCATGGGGGAGTGGGATTCGCGGCCCCAGGTTAGTTTTCTTCTTCCTCCACTGCTGCCATTCCACCCCGGTATCAAGTTGTTGGGCCTCGAAGTGGTGTGCGCCTTGGTGGACCAGGTGGCACCACACCGAACAGCGAGCAACTTGCTCCTCAGCAAATGGTTCCCAGCCATTGGTGTCGATGCCTCCGTGCTTGAGGGTGACCTTGAGTGTGTCTTTGTACCATTTCCTTTGGCTGCCCTTTGAGCGTTGGCCAACGTAGAGCTGGGAAAAGAGAATCTGGCGAGGGAGGCAGTTCTCGGACATCCAGATGCAGTGGCCAGTCCATTGGAGTTGATTTCTCAAGAACGAGTTTTCGATGCTGGTGGATGCACCTTCATGGAGGACGCTTGTGCTGGTCTGGCAGTCCTCCCATTTGATCCCCAGGATTTGATGCCAGCACCGCTGGTAAAAGCTCTCAAGGGTTTTAATGTGGTGTCAGTAGATGGTCTGGGTTTCACTGCAGTAGAGGAGGGTGGTCAGTATGACAGCCTTGTAAATCAAGACCTTCATCATCTTCTGGAGGTGTCTATTTTCAAAGACATGTTGTCGCAGCTTGAAGAAGTCGGCAGTTGACCCAGTGCTGGACTTCTTCATCGACAGTAGCCCATTAGAGAGGTGGCTGCCAAGATACAGAAAGTGCTCCACGTACTCCAGAGCCTCCCCGTCTATGTAGATAGTGTGAGGGATGTCCAGCTGGCCTGGGGAGGGTTGGTGGAGAAACTTCGTCTTGGCGATGTTCAAGGACAGGCCACATCTCTTATACCAAACGTTGAAGAGCTCTAAGTTTGCTTGCCCATCCTGTGCAGAGTGAGCCATCATGCAGCAATTGTCTGGAAACCAAAGGTTGTGGATGTCCTTGGTTGTGAGTTAGGTTTTTGCCTGGAAGCACCCAAGATTGAAAAGCTTCCCATCCAGTCGA
The DNA here is from genome assembly GCF_001723915.1 of Gavialis gangeticus. NCBI lineage: Eukaryota > Metazoa > Chordata > Crocodylia > Gavialidae > Gavialis > Gavialis gangeticus. The sequence goes on from NW_017729029.1 coordinate 53,981,867, forward strand.
TACTGGATACTGATGCCAGATGGTAGATCATCTTAGATGTTGTGGATGATGATGGTCAGGTAGATGGTGAACAGGGTGGGAGTGATCACGCAACCTTGTTTGACCCCAGTCCAGATGTGGAAGGTGTTGGTTTCAGATCTTCCACTCAGGACAGTGGCGGTCATATCATCATGCAGGAGTCTCAGCATGGTGACAGAATTCAGTGGGCATCCAAGGCGTTGGAGGATGGTCCACAAAGCTTCACGATTTAAGGAATCAAATGCCTTGGAATCGTACATACTTAATTTAGTATCTGTATTTACAGGTACTACCTAACTGCATAGTAGCCTGATTTACTGTGCAGTAAATGCCCCGCATGTGCAGATGGTGACACTTTACTGCACAGTAGACTAATCTACTGCACAATAAAGTGTCTTGTGTAGATGTGCTCAATGATGATGATAAACTTGCATCACTGGGTATTTGGTAATCGGGCAGTGGTGGGAAGAACGACAATCTGTTTTATTCTGCTGTCATTTTACTAATGCCGTATGAGAAAAGCACAGGTACGAGGGACAGGAGTGTGGTATAAGGACCAGGGTAGATTAGAACTATATAACCCAGTAACAGAGGCTGCATTTGTCTCCTACCCAGCTGCTGTGCCTGCACTAGTATTATGTGAGAACAAGGCAACAAAAGGGAAGAAAACCTGAAAACAGGCTGCCAGTCCACCCACATTGCAGCGACAATGTGTCACTTCTGGTAACGCTGACCTCCCACCGCAAGAGAAGCTATTCTGAGTGGTAAGACTGGGGAAATAACACCATGCTTCATGGAGGTTTCTGCTCTGAATCCTCTGTCCCTCCTTAATCTTGCGGTGGTCTCACGGGGGATCTGCATTCCTGCTGCTGTTTCAGGAACGTCGGCTCCTCGTGCCAGTCATCCATCATTTTGCTGTCCCATGGACCTGGCTAGAAAGTGCCATTTCAACCAGGCCGCTTTTCAATTGGGAGAGTTAACAGGCTAATAAGAACAACAGTGCAGTAGATTGGAATATTTGTGGAGTTGACAGTCAGCCCTGAGATGTGATGGTGCCAAAAATAACTGTTAAATCTCTTCTCATCCTGGCCACTGACAAGGCAATCAAAACACAGGCGGTTCGGTTAGGTGATGACATTCATGCACTAATAGGAATTAACCTTTAACAGCACTGAGGACCGGAGAGGGCTAAGGAGACAGGAGGAAGTAAATTGCTTAGTCAAAATATAATGCTGAATATTGAGATGAATGAGGAGAGTTTGCTACAAAGATGCCCATCAATGACAGCATCTCAGTGGAAGGAGGAAATTTCCAGTAAGTGCTGTGGTAGTTAGAAAAGTCACTCTGTAGGACAGAGATCTGGCAGGGAATGGAGGTTTTGCCCGTGAGCCTGATGCGTGGGGGAGATGACTGCCTTCACCCCCGCAGAATTTGCAACAACTCCCCATGATTATTCAGACCTCAACCTTTACTTACTACAATCTGCCTACAGTGTAGAGTTGCCAGCGATGGAAGAGACAGCCAGGTCCTACTCCGCTCTGTGCATCGCCTCCACGATGTTCACTGTCCTTGTTCTAATATCTTTGTTACACATTAGCCATGATGATAAACATGCCAGCAACAACCTATCGTGACTGTGTCACATTTGAGAGGGATATTTGGAAAGAAAGCATCCTTTTTCTTTGTAAGCTGGGAAGGCTTGATCCAGGATGCAGTAAAGACAGAGCACCGCAGTACTTTTCCAATGGGCTGCTTTCCACATCAGAGCTAGACATTTAATAAAAAAGGAACAGGAAAGAAAATTAGCCTTGGAGTTGTTTTCATCTTGAAAAATTCCAGACAGAGGACCAGGAAACAGATGGGCTTCCACTGAATTATCCCATCATCCCTGGTGGGATGAAACATGGGGCTCAGTCCTCTGAATCCTTGCATACCAAGACATCTATAGAAAGCTTTGGGAAGCAAGGGTCATCCATGGGAAGCTGTGTTCATCCACATAACTATCCCAGGACCTTTATTTTTGCCTGGGCTTTCCTATGGATTCCCACCCCCCAAGTAGTCTCAGCGAGATGTTCCAGGGAGGGGGCTACCCTGGCTCTGAGGGAACCCAAGTTATGATTCACCTGTAGGTTTGGTGTGGGGGCACCAGAGCTTGTCTGTTCCTGATGCCCAGGCCCATCTGTCTCAGGGCATGGATCCCAATGGCAGAGATACTTCAGGGTGCGGGGAAGGTGCTCTGGGGTTGTGAAGGTGGCACTTCCCTTCGCTAGGGACTGTTTCAGTTAGCATTGATCTGGATCTTCTAATACATCCCCCATCTTACCTGTTACTGCTGCTGAAAGGGTGATAGCATAGTGCAGGGGCAATGGTTACAAGGGCTCGACCCCTTCCTGGTTTTGTGAGGAAAAGGTTTGTGTTGTTCTGGAAAGAAGAAGTTTGCGGTGGCAAAGCCGTGCGCTGCTGAAGAGCATCGTTCTGCACTTCAACTGTCAGGTGTTAGGGCATAATAAAACATTGATCCATTTGCCTTGCCATCAGTTTGGTGTGTCCTTGCATGTTGCCTGCTTGAAATTATCGAGCAGCTTGGAATCAAATTTAATATTCTCCCTGCGCAGACTTACAGCCCCTGCCTTTGTTTACACTGGTTGGCTTGGAAAAAAAATGCCTCCTTGTTTGCTCACATATCCTATGTAGCACTGTTCTGCAGCGTCTTCCCTGCAGAGTAGTGTATGCTTCTAGGGACCAGTCTGGGAAGGTACCTGAGGATGTTGGGGGTTGAGAAGGCTCAGCACTGCTCAGGACAAGGTCCAGAATTTCCTATTTTCTAAAAAAAAGTTTAGACCCAGTTTTTACAACCTTTGAGAATAACTAGGCTTCCTGAGTCCCTGTGTTTTGCTGCCTGCCCTTTGCTGTACTTTCCCCAGCTCTGTGCTATCCTTTTGTATCTGAGTGATTTGCTTTGTGCACTGTGCTCTAAAAATGGCCTCATTAGCTCCTTAAGAGTGAACTAGAATAATCTCTTCCTAGTTACATTTGATAACTTCCTTATTAATTTTGCAGTTCCTTTTTGCATTCCAGTGGCATTAAGCACACAGCTGAATACGTATTTTTCTTTGTATTTCTGTCTAGGTGATTGGAACATGTGGCTAGTGAAGGTATATTTTGTTTCCTTTATCTTTCATATCCCCAGAGCAGTCACTTTGATTTTCTTTAGAATTATAGCCCCTCTACATTCTTGTTCAGAGCTTCACTTTACTACATGGATTAACTGTGACCTGAGAAATGCACCTTAGGTTTGACATACTGGGACAGGATTTGGGAAGTTGTGTGGACACTTGTTAAAGGCTGATTCAAAGGCCATTCAAGTCAATGGGAGTTTTTCCACTGAAGACAATATATTTGGATCAAGTCAAAAGGGCAGATGAGTTCAATCAAGTCCATAGTTATGTATGTATCAAACCTCAGTGCTTTGATATATGAACATCCCATTCATTTGGAATATAGCAATGCCATTTTCTCTTTCAGGTTGGCAAAAACACTCCAAAATACATCACCTGAGGAGTGCACTGATTCAGAAGAGTCAATGGTCAGATGAGTTTTCTGGTAGTGAGACTACCTTAAAGTCCTGTATTCTGGGGAAGCACAGAACATACAAGGTAAGTAGTATGCCCATAAACACAGCTTAATTTATACAGACTTAAACAAGACTAAGTACAAATTTGAGTCAAAATACATTCCTGTGTTGCACGTCCCTGTGCCAGGTGACCAAGGGCATTTGTCAAATGGTTCTGGGCTCACCTCCACTTTTTAGCAGAGCTTTGCAAGTTCACCATTGCAAACCCTCAACACAACAGTGACTCGCACACATGCTGTTTTAAAAGCATGGTGTAGAACTGGAGGGGAAAGGTCCAGTCTTTCTGTTTAGGGATATAGTTAATACTCCGATCTTATTTGTATTAAACTGAACTGAATCTTCCTCTCTCTCTCTTTTTTTTTTTTGTACTGACCACTGCCTCCAAAGTTTCTATCAAGACTTATTGCCATTCTCTTCTTCCAAGTTACCACCAGCTGAACAGAAATCACCCAATTTCTGCGCATCCTACACTGCATTCATTGATTCATTTTTTTACCCACTCAAGGTCTTACAGGCTAAATCACCTTTTGCAAGGTTGGGTAACATCCTGATACTGTGTCATATATTTACTTGCATGTGTATAATGGATAGACAGAAGCTGTTCTCTTTCCAAGGGGCTCAGTCAGCCTGGCGAGAGGAAACAGCTTTGACTTGTGTCATATTTTAATTCTCAAGCGCTGCATCACAAGTAGGAATTAGCATGTCTCCTAGATCTTGCTGCTTTACCCATTCAGTTAAATGGATCTTAAAGGCTGGTTGTAGTTGTACCTTTTGGTGGCTCCAAATGGTGTTATGTCACATGGAGCTGCTGGTTTTTGTGTACTACCATATCCACAAGCTTTTCCAATCCCTTGGGAACTGAAGCAAATGAGAGCAAAAGGGATGAGATCCCTTATTATGCTTCTCTGCTTTGTTCCATCTTGTATGTTCAATTGTTTTACTGATCAATGGGGCTCAGAAGTGATGGAACATGTCAAAAAGCCTCACGTGCCCTTCCATTGCTGTTATGCGTGGGAGGGATTGAAGTTTGCCCCTTACAGTTATGGGAAACTTTTCTAACTTGCGTGCTCTGAGGACACCTAAGGAAGTACTGTGTCCACACGATCACCATTTCCTTCAAAATGTAGAACAATCCTGCTTGGCCCTAGGATTGTGGTGGAATCGAGAACCAAGGATACGTGTTCACACCTGCATTTGCCACTAAGTGCACCGAGGATTTTGACCGGCTGCAATGAGGGCCATGATCTTGGGGCTCTCTGGGGAAACCGTAGGAATTACTATTAAGACCTTGTACTCAGGACATCTAAGTTTGATTCCTGGCTCTGTCACGGACTTCTGGTAGAACTAAAGGCAAATCTCTGTGTCTGCTCCCTATTTTCAAGCTGGTCACAGCAATACACCCTCCCTCCCATGTCTGGTCTGTTGTGTTTGCAGTCTACTGTCCCTTTGCTACGTGCATTACAGTGCCTAGCACAATGGCCTCTGACTTGTCTGGACCTCTGGGTGCTACTGTACCACAAATAACGATGGCTGTTCCAATTACTTGATTACTTGTTATGACATGTCTCTGAAGCAGCCAACAACCAGCATTATGCAGGGCTGACATATCTTCCCTAATGCACTTTGCTAGCACCAGAAGGCCTTTTTATTCACGTAGCAAGGAGTCTCTGGCACTGCTGTATCCCTGGCTGCAGAGAGCTGTAGATTAAAAGTAGAACCCCAGCTGGTTCACAGGCCCTGCCAGATCTGCCACACTTTCCTTTCTCTCCCTCCCTCACACACAAGTTCTTCACTCAGGGTAATTTGTCAGCAAATAAATATTGATAACTCTGTACAAATTATTTAATGCTACTGCATACAATGCTGCCATGGACCCATTATGCACTAAAAAGGGGAAAAAAAAGATGCTGTAAGACTGAACAATCCTTTGGGTCCCCCAGTGCATCCTGTGTCTGATTTATGTTGTCAGCCTGCTTGGGAGAGAGCCGAGCCCCGCTCCTGCTGAACTTGATGTGAATCTTCACATTGAAAGGGGATGAATGGGGGGGATGAAGTCCCTGAAGGAAGGCACTGAGCCTCTGGGCATGACAAATTAGCAATAATAATGTGTTGTCAGGGCCGCACATGCTAGCGACACTTAGCAGATAATCGATAGGCATTAGAGCTGCTGTTTTGTAGGGGAAATGTTGCAAAAAGAATATGCAAATTAATTTAAGTTGGCAAACATCACAGATTTGTGCCGTTATTTCTTGAAAACTGGAAAATGGTACTGGCTTGCACAACAGGATGACCCTCTTCGTGTTCTGCGAGGTGGGTGAAGAGGGGAGGAGTGAGTCTCTTCAGCTCCTGGCAGGTGTCAGACAAAAACTAGTCTCTGAGTGCTGCAGGAAGGCTGCATAGCAGGAAGAAGTCAGCGAACCTTCACTTCCCCATCGGTATCCCAGCTGTAACAATTCAGGGGGAATTTCACATTGATTTTGAAAGCATGGCCTGAGTGCTTTTGTCTGGGATCAGAGATGGGAAAGTGTAGCTCCTGATCCTCTGTGCAGCTTGCTTGTCTAGATGCTTGCACCTGTGTACAGGCAGGGTTTAGCTGTCACCAAGAGTCCTGAATCACCCGGGAGAGGTTTAGATGCAGATTGCACAGGTGTGCAGGATGATGCTAAGACATAGGGCAGTGGATGCACAGTAAGGCCTGGAGAGCATCTTGAGCTCCAAGTGAGCTGTCAAAGGGGGCTCTGCCTCTGCAGTCCATTTTTGGCATTCCTCTGATGGCAACAGGTTGCCTTTGGCCATTGTGTAGCATCGCCAGGGTTTAAAGAGCTGATAGCCAGCCTCTTCATTGGCACCTCTTGTTGTCACACTGGGAAACGTATGATGCATCATTTTCTGTCGGCTTCCCTTTCCTCTCTGGGGGCACTGAGGCAAAGAATTCACTTAGCTTGTTTTAGGAAATGTCATTTTGCTCTGTCGATAAATTAGCTTGGTTGCTGTTTCTCTCGGAGCCAGGCCGACGACTTCACTCATAGTACTCAAGTGTCTTCTGGACCTGAATTTTTTATTATCATTTGTCTGAACATCTTGCATTATCTTTTATTCATTTTACCCCTTTGTTTTCCTCCCTGGTTGTTTGTTGTTGCTAACTTCAGCCTTGCCAGTCTTTCCAGTAACTGATGCTTAGTGACCATATGCCTCCTCTTGAGTGCTCTTCACACCTCCTTATCCATCTATTCTGGCTCTCCCTGATGCAAAGTGGGAACCTGCGCAGTTGTTCCACACAGTCGCTTATCCCTGAACCCAGTTAAATCAAGTTAGAGTGCCTCAGTCCGACTCCATTGCTTGCATACATGACAAAACTACATGATGCATCCAGCCCTGCCCAGGGTAGCCTGCACAATTCCTCATTTCCTTTGGTTTGGTTGGTTCTTAATTGCTTGGACTACTTAATGCTTTCCCTTGAAAAATGTGAAGGGTTTGTGTGTCATGGGATAGTCTCAGACCGTGGACTGTTAGAATAGCCCTAGTCACTACAGCAGCTTCTAGCACAGCATGAAGGCTCTGAGTCAGGACATTGCTCAGAAAGAAAGGCAACTTCCTACAAACTTTCTATTTTAACCACTCGCACAGCTTTGGTCAGTGGCTTAGAAGCAGTGCAAGCAGAAAGGCAACCTTAACCTGGGGAAGGTGAGAGAGAGGAGACGAAGAGGAGAGCAAGACTGGAATGAGCAGGCTGGGGAGGCTGTAGAGAGGACGCAGTGGTACTAGTTCCCAAATGGTTTTTGAAAATCAGTGCTGGTTTGTAAAATAAGCCAGGGGAAGGAGCAGCAGACAGGTAGAATGATGGCTGTGCTCTTCATGTGGGGAGAATGTGAAGTTTAGCCAGATGTAATGCATGGGTCTTCCCTAGATGAGGAGATCAAGAAAAATGTCACCTTCACTCGCAGCAGATCCATTCCCTGGACACGTTCAATTCTGTTTCCTGATATGAGTGATGCCTTCAGTTTGTACTGAAGTCGGACATGTGGAGCCAACGTGGCTAAGGAGGAGCTGAGCTCTGTTTCATCCTATGGCCATTTTGGACACAGGGAAATTTTTGACGTAGTTGTTTCCTCAGTCAGCCATAGTGATACCCAGGCAGCAGAAAGGCATGGGAACCCAGCGGGTGCATTGAGCTTTTCTGATGAGGCAAGATGAGAAAGCAATGCCGTGACTCAGAGCCCTGTGTAAACCTGGTTGCAAACAGAGACAACAGAGATGTATGTCTCCCCGCTCCGTCCCTCCCTTTGCAGACTGAGCCCATTGATGTGGGGTTGTGGAGGAGTGATAAAAATGGGATGCTTGAAGCAGTTTGCAGTGACATTGCAAAGCGCATCGGCATCATTTCAGGAGCTCAAGGCGTGAGTAAGGATTTCAGCTGAGATGGAGGCTGGGTGTGTGCGTGCAGGGAGCAGTGGGTGGAAAAATTAGTTCTTATTTAACCATCTTTCTGCCACCGAGGAGGATTGATCCTCTGCTATTATAGGTTGAGAGAACAAAGTTGGGACCTGAGTTACAGAAAGCATCAGTTGATACAGGCCGCGGATCATGGAGAGAACTTGCTACTCTGCAGGAGTCGTTCGATAAGAAGTTTTGGTTTAGCCAAGAGCTGACAGCACTGAGAGAGCTGGCTAGAGGGACATGAAAGTGAGTTATCCCGAGAGTGGGGACTCATTAGTGTCACAAGAGTTACTGAACTATGGAGGCCTGTCTCTCAGGTACAAGTGATGTTATCGTCTTCCAGTGATGATGCGTTGTGCTGATGGAGAATTTCTGTTTTAAAAACTTTTCCTCTGACTGGCTTCAGCAAATCCATCCATGGTGGCTGTACAGACTCAACACTAATGCACAGATTGGGAGTTTGCTTGTGTGAGGCGGTCCCATGTGTAAGGTGAGATTCTGACTGGTCCTCCCAGCAGCATGCGATGAAGAAGGGAGGGCCAGGGATGATCTATCCTTGCTCTCTGAGTGCAGGAAGCCTTCAAGGGACTGAAGAGATGCTCAAGCTATTAAAACTGGATGGTGGGGCTAGTGCTTGTGTCCCTAGCAGGCCATAGGCAGACAAGGTTCTTTGGGTAGATGTGATCTCTTTTATTACACCAACTAAATAGTTGGAAAAATTGTTCTTTGCAAGCTTTCAGGCACAAACACCCTTCTTCAGGCCTAGGGGAGTCTGCTGATGTTTTGTTTGCTCTCCGGGGTGGAATGGATGCCAGCTGCATATATCTGAGCTAATTGCATATTAGCTCCTTAAGAGTGAGCTAGAATAATCTCTTCCCAGTTGCATTTGATAACTTCCTTGTTCATTTTGCAATTCTTTTTTGCATTCCAGTGGCTTCCATTGCGTATTGGCTCTCATTCCACCCAGGAGACCACACAGACCACCAACAGACTCTCCCTCTGCCTGAAGAAGGGTGTTTGTCATGGAGTTCAGGGAATGCCTCCCTTCCCTCATGCCTGTTCAGCCTTCCTGCTGAGGTTGCTGGTTTTCGAGACATTGGGGGCCAGGTGCTCGGTTTGTCCACAAGCATGAGGGCAGTGAAGCTACCACACCTTGATACCAGCCATGAATCTTGTGCAG
>NW_017729029.1:54001258-54002721 GCF_001723915.1 Gavialis gangeticus
TCCCTTTGCAGACTGAGCCCATTGATGTGGGGTTGTGGAGGAGTGATAAAAATGGGATGCTTGAAGCAGTTTGCAGTGACATTGCAAAGCGCATCGGCATCATTTCAGGAGCTCAAGGCGTGAGTAAGGATTTCAGCTGAGATGGAGGCTGGGTGTGTGCGTGCAGGGAGCAGTGGGTGGAAAAATTAGTTCTTATTTAACCATCTTTCTGCCACCGAGGAGGATTGATCCTCTGCTATTATAGGTTGAGAGAACAAAGTTGGGACCTGAGTTACAGAAAGCATCAGTTGATACAGGCCGCGGATCATGGAGAGAACTTGCTACTCTGCAGGAGTCGTTCGATAAGAAGTTTTGGTTTAGCCAAGAGCTGACAGCACTGAGAGAGCTGGCTAGAGGGACATGAAAGTGAGTTATCCCGAGAGTGGGGACTCATTAGTGTCACAAGAGTTACTGAACTATGGAGGCCTGTCTCTCAGGTACAAGTGATGTTATCGTCTTCCAGTGATGATGCGTTGTGCTGATGGAGAATTTCTGTTTTAAAAACTTTTCCTCTGACTGGCTTCAGCAAATCCATCCATGGTGGCTGTACAGACTCAACACTAATGCACAGATTGGGAGTTTGCTTGTGTGAGGCGGTCCCATGTGTAAGGTGAGATTCTGACTGGTCCTCCCAGCAGCATGCGATGAAGAAGGGAGGGCCAGGGATGATCTATCCTTGCTCTCTGAGTGCAGGAAGCCTTCAAGGGACTGAAGAGATGCTCAAGCTATTAAAACTGGATGGTGGGGCTAGTGCTTGTGTCCCTAGCAGGCCATAGGCAGACAAGGTTCTTTGGGTAGATGTGATCTCTTTTATTACACCAACTAAATAGTTGGAAAAATTGTTCTTTGCAAGCTTTCAGGCACAAACACCCTTCTTCAGGCCTAGGGGAGTCTGCTGATGTTTTGTTTGCTCTCCGGGGTGGAATGGATGCCAGCTGCATATATCTGAGCTAATTGCATATTAGCTCCTTAAGAGTGAGCTAGAATAATCTCTTCCCAGTTGCATTTGATAACTTCCTTGTTCATTTTGCAATTCTTTTTTGCATTCCAGTGGCTTCCATTGCGTATTGGCTCTCATTCCACCCAGGAGACCACACAGACCACCAACAGACTCTCCCTCTGCCTGAAGAAGGGTGTTTGTCATGGAGTTCAGGGAATGCCTCCCTTCCCTCATGCCTGTTCAGCCTTCCTGCTGAGGTTGCTGGTTTTCGAGACATTGGGGGCCAGGTGCTCGGTTTGTCCACAAGCATGAGGGCAGTGAAGCTACCACACCTTGATACCAGCCATGAATCTTGTGCAGCACATTAACCTATTACAGACTGAAGAGGTGGCTTGTGAGTTGGCAAGCTCCTCTGACACCAGGTTTTTCTTTAAAGTACTGGGAGGTGGGGCGGGGGCAGCAATGGGGAGGTTGGGGGAGTGGG
>NW_017729029.1:54002779-54005235 GCF_001723915.1 Gavialis gangeticus
TGGCAGGGGTCCCCCCATGGTTCCCTGCTGCAGCCACCAGGGACTGCCTGAATCACCAAAGCTCTCCGAAGCTTCGGCAATGATTCAGAGAGCTTTGAATTGATTTGGACCTTTACATTGGTCCCCTGGTTCTGTTTGGATTTGGAGATTTGGCCACTGAATTGGGCCGAATCTCCTCCGAAGCGAATCACCACCTGAAGCTTCACACAGCCCTACTGTTCTGTGCCTAAATCAGCACAAGAAACAGCTGTTTCAATCCCTTAGCCCTTGTTCTTCAGGCAGATCTGAAAGACACCAGCAATACACCTATCCATCATAAAGCAGAGCTGGTCTTCTGGGCATGCGTAGAGGAAATGGGGACCCTAAATTGAAGCAGTGGGTTTTAAAACACACTCTTTCAATTTAGGGCTGATTAAACCCCTGTGCCATGCACACACCCTGCTGACTGACCTGCCTCTTCGGTGGAGAGGGGATGGCGAGCCACCGGTGGGTGCAGTGGTCCCTGGGCTGTGTGTGTGTGATAAGGCTGGTGCTTCCCTCTGTGGCAGTGGCAGCCCCCCCCCCCCCGGGGGCCCCCAGCTTGGGCGGTCCCAGGGGGCACTCCAGCTGGGGAGGGAAGCACTGGGCCCCCGCACAGCTCAGGCACGCAGGCAGTATCCAGGGAGGAAAAAAAAAAAGATCAGGCTTGCCGCTTTTCTTGGGTGGAGCCTGCTTTCCTGGGCTGCTGCCAGGCTGCCTGCATGGGCTTCCTGCGGAGCCACAGAGCTGCACAGAGCCCGGTGCTTTGCTCCGCAGCAGTAGGGCAGCAAACTGAAACTCCTTGAAAGAGTTTTAGTTTGCTGCACCCCAAGTCACTTAAGGTGCATTACGCCACCGAATTTCCTACAGCGGCTGGAATTAATGCACAATACACCTCTGAGGTGTGCAAACACCGACACCATTAAAGCGGGCCAAAAGCATTTAGCCCACTTTGAAGTGTTGTGCACACATGCCCCTCATTTCATCTACACATGGTCCCAAACAGCATCTGGCAGGTTTGGTTGTCCTTATATAGTGAACAGTAAAAGGTGTACCCAGTGACAGAGCCCCTGCTTGTACCTGGGAGAGGAGAAAGACAGCATTGCTTTGATGCTTTTGACAGTGGTGGGAAAGTAGAATGGGTTGAAAAATGGGAACAAAATGCAGTGGAAGTTTCCCCCTATCTCCCTCTACCCCCCAATTGAAATCTGTAGTTTTGAAGAAGAGCATTTAGACTCCTGAGATATAATTTATTCTGAGAAGTCCAAGGGAATCCATGAGTGAGGCATGGTGTGGATATTGTGGAAGGAGGAAACCCTTTATAGGAGACTCCTAGCAGTGCAGCCTCTATGAATCTGCCTGAGTCGGGTAGGCCAAAGGGTCCAGCGCAAGAAATTCTGTCTTTGAGTTTCCTGCCTGCAGCATTTCTAGGTAGAAAGGTGAACAAACGGGGGCTCTAATGTTGATATGGGAATGCAGAGAGCTGGGAAGTGAAATATTGTCCCTCACTCTGATTCTCACTAACCAGAAATCTCCAAATCATAGGCACATACCTAAACTTTTCCCACCTGGTTACAGCTGCTGCCTTAAAAAACCTAGGCTGTCAGCATGTCAGCAAGTATCTGAATGTTCAATGTGCCAAGAATTAGTCTGAAATCTGCTTGTTCTTCAGTGTATAAGTACTTGGCACTGAATGCATCACGGTGCTCTGAGCTACCCAACGTAATGGGATTTCCATAAATTTTTTTAATGTAGACTTCACAAATACAATGTTTAGCTAGTACATCAAATGAGGCTGACTGTTTCCTGAAGTTAAGGGCCTGAGGCAGAGCAAATAGATCACACTCAGCTGTTATAGCATCGCAAGGGAACCAGGTAATGCTGTAACGGTTACATAAATACGATGGTCACACTCCAAGGCTGTCTATGATCCCCTTGGAGTTTAATTGCACATAGGATGAAAGGAATAAAAAACCTGCTGAGCCGTGTTAGATTGGTCAAAGTGGAGGAAAGCCCACAGAAACCCCACAATGAGGAGCATCTGTATTAAGCAGCTGTGAATGCATAGCAGGAAGGGGATGCACCTAGGAAGGGAGGATTAGGAGTGAGGAGCAACTGGCCGTGTATGGTCTTGTCTTCTGGCAAACCAGTGTTAGCAATGAATTATCTGGCAGGGTTTACATAGGAATGCCCCTTCCTTGAGCAGCGGATCAGACTAGATGACCGTTTAAGGTCCCTTCCAGCTCTTAGACATAACTGGGACAAAACTTGGGGCAGTTGAGTATCCATGTACCCCATCTGGGGCAGATGATGAATATATAAAGCAACTGTCTTTTAGGCCAAGTACAGACAGTCAAAAAGCCCCAGGCTAAATTGATTCAATCTTTGCAGGTTTCTGTAAAATGCATAGATTGAACTGATAATAAAGCAAACTGATG
>NW_017729029.1:54010235-54029215 GCF_001723915.1 Gavialis gangeticus
ACATAGGAATGCCCCTTCCTTGAGCAGCGGATCAGACTAGATGACCGTTTAAGGTCCCTTCCAGCTCTTAGACATAACTGGGACAAAACTTGGGGCAGTTGAGTATCCATGTACCCCATCTGGGGCAGATGATGAATATATAAAGCAACTGTCTTTTAGGCCAAGTACAGACAGTCAAAAAGCCCCAGGCTAAATTGATTCAATCTTTGCAGGTTTCTGTAAAATGCATAGATTGAACTGATAATAAAGCAAACTGATGTATCCTTTTGAAACTGGAAAGGCAGCCAGATCATTGCAGTGGCCCATACCAGTAGCTGGGAGGCACTAGAGCACACCTTCCAGCCTGCCGGCCACCGCTAATGCAGCTGAGCAGTGCTCCTCCTTGATTGGCTGCCCAGCACGCGCCCCCAACCCCTTGCTGTCCCCTGCCAGTGGGGAACAATCCCTCCAGCCCAGGGCTGGCTGGATTCCCCAGCCTCAGAGGGGGTCCCCATCCCTGGTGCAGAGAGGGAATTCCCCCTTCCCACCCCTCAATATGGTCCTGCAGGGCTTAGCCCCATGCCGGGCTGACAGGCAGAGGCTAGACAGCAGAGGCTTCACTGTGAAAACAGGGGGGCAGAGCCAGCCCTGCTTGCTAGAGCAGACAACACAGCTCAGGGGTGCAAAGCATCCTGGGATGCTGGAGGACTGTGAATTAACTTGAATCGGAAGGGGATCTGGGACAGACGTTCCATCAACTGGTTAGTTAGTTAAGTCTGATACTACATCCATCCAGGTTTCTCTTAAACCAGTTTCAGCCATTTTGAAAGTGGTTTATGTGCACTCAACTTCTGTTCTGTTATGGGTTTAAACTGGTTTCTGATCACTTCTGTTCTGTTGTGGGTTTAAACTGCTTTATGTCCCGGTTCTGTCCCTAGATAGTCAGACATCCTGAACAGGTTCAGCCTTGCATTGGAGTGGCAGGTTTTTCAGACTTTCAGAGCTTGCATTGTTGCAAATGCTTCCCTAAACTGGACAGTTTCTAAAAGATGTTCCAGGGAAGTGGTGAACTGTTATTCCTTGTTTGAGAAAGTGAATGTTTCAAAACTGAGTTTCACTACATATGCCAGCACTTTAGCAAGAGGCTGGGAACACAAAAGTTTCTCTGCTGATGGCTCATTCTGGAAATACCTAGTCTCTTTTGCATTAATGAGAGCTTTCTTGTCTCACCTAAGTAGGTTTATCTGTGGACAGACTGTGCTCGAAGGCTCTTCCTCCCCCCCCACCACGCAGTGAATATAAGCACTTAGTGGATTTGGTCCAAATGACTCACTATAGCATTTCACTTTGCCTGCTAATAATGGTCTATCAATCATTGCTAAACAAATGTTTATGAGGTAGCTGGCTACCTTAATGTGAATGTGAAGTTTGCCAGTGCTTTATTACCTGTATTATGTACAACACTGCAATTTGTTGAGTTATTCAACTGGAGAGAAGAATTTTAGGGTAAATATCAGGGATGGAAAAAAGAGCGCCAGAATGTGTAGAGGTATGATACAATTAAGCATTGTGCAGTGCACAAGTCATTAATCTGATGCTGCTTTGCATAAAAGCATTATGAATAAACTGAATTTATACAGCTCATGAACAGGGGAAGAACACTTTTTTGGATAAAAATATGCTGGGTTGAAAAGTTAGCTGCTGCATCTGTTAATCAAACATTCAAGTTGCTTTGGGAAGGGAAAAGAAGTTATCTCATGTTCAGTGTAGCGTGCACAAAGCAGTTTGGAAGTCTGGAGTTGCAGAAGAAGACCCTGCTAATATGAACAGAGTAGACTCCTGAGCAAGGGATTAATCTGATCTGTGAAACCTAAGCAGCGGCTGAACAAAGAAGGAAACACCCCTTTGGTTGTGTTTATTGGTTGTTCAGTGCCCTGCACTGTGCTTGGATATTAAGGCTGTGCCCTGCACCAGCTTTGGATGGTGATTCAATTCAGTGGCCGAATCTCTGAATCCGAATCCGAATCGAATGGGGACCAATTAAAAGGTCCGAATCAATTCAAAGCTCTCCGAATCTTCGGAAAAGATTTGGAGAGCTTTGATGATTTGGGCAGTCCCCACAGGGAGCTGCAGCTGGACTCAGAGCTGGTAAATAGGGGGCATGGAGGCGGGGCTGGGGAAGCAGGGAGGGGAACATGAGGGAACCCCTGCCAGCCCCCATCCTCTGCCTGCTCCCCCAGACCCCTCATGGCTGCCTCTGCCCGCCCCAGGTCCTGGCCCTTTAAAGAAAAGCCCCGCTGCTCACCAGGTGCTGCTAGGCAGGGGGCAATCCCTGCTGTCCCCCACTGCCCCACACTGCATGGGGGGCTCTGCATGAGCCCTCTGACCCCCCACCCGCTCTCCCAGCCCCGCCCCCCATGGCTGCACCGCCCAATGTGGCTCTGGCCCTTTAAGAAAAAAAAAAGCCGAGAAAAGCCCCCCAGACTTGCTGCTCCTGCAGCATCCTTGGGGCTTTGGGGGGCTTGTGCCCCCGCCGGTAGGAGCAGTGAGTTTGGGGTTTTTCTTGTTTTGTTTTG
This sequence comes from Gavialis gangeticus, assembly GCF_001723915.1. Taxonomy (NCBI): domain Eukaryota; kingdom Metazoa; phylum Chordata; order Crocodylia; family Gavialidae; genus Gavialis; species Gavialis gangeticus. Next base: position 54,012,791 of record NW_017729029.1, read on the forward strand.
TTTTTTTAAAGGGCCAGAACTGCGGCAGGCGGGGCAGCCATGGGAGGGCTGGGAGAGCAGGTGGGGGTCAGGGGGCTTGTGCAGAGCCCCCCATGCAGTGAAGGGCAGTAGGGATCATCCCTCGCCTGGCAGCACCCCCTGAGCTGGGGCTTTTTTTTAAACAAGTGCCAGGAGGTGGGAAAGGTTGGGGCAGCCATGGTGGAGGCTGGGAGAACGGGTGAGGGATGGGCCTGTCTGATTCAGCCAAATCGAGTCGGGACAGTGAATCAAATCACTGAATTGAATCACTGTCCCCCGAATCAGCCGAATCCGAATCCGAAGCGAATACTAGCCACTTTGCACAGGCCTACTGGATATCAGCCTCTATGCTGAAGGCCCTGCAGTGCGAATGACAAACCCTTTGGGAAAGGCAGGTGGATGCAAAGTTACCTGTTGGAATAGAGATGGGGTAATACTGAGCTGGGCTGGGATTTATAGACCTTGCAGTGGAAGTGGAAGGACCGGGTTTAAGGTGAGAAAATGCTTAGAGCACTGAGACAGGGATGTGATTTAGGGAGAAGGGTCTGCAGTGGAGGAAGAACTAGAGATGGATGTTGGGGAAGGGAGAGGAAGGGCACTTGTGAGGCTGTCATCATGGGGAGAGCCCAGGCGTGAAGTGGGATGGGTGTGACAAGGGATGGGAGCAGGGATGGTGCTCTTTGAAGGCAATGACACCTTACTGAAGCATTTTGAAGCACACAAAGTATTCTGTCTCCCTCTTTGATTAGTAATCCTCCCCATGAGACAGATGGCCGGAGGGGGGGATTGAGGTTATTGCTCTTGGTTTGAGTTTCCCCAGGGAAGCACGTCAGCTGAGGTAGTTTGTTGTGCTCATCAGGTGAGTTAGTTTGATAAACTGGGGCCACTATTGCATCTAAGTGAAATCTAAGTGATAAACCTTAGAACCGGCGTTACACTTGTCCCTAAGTCCAGAGCAAGGTTTTCAGTTCAGCCCCATCATTCTGTTTAGATGTCCAGAGAAGCGGTCCTGGGGAAGCTTCAGAAGAGCTACACTTGATCTGAGCCTTCAAGAGGCCAAGAAGAGTCCAGCCAAATTCAGACACCAAACCCAAACTCTGAAGTTCCTCCATCACTCACAATATACAACACCTCTGAACTTTGGGTACATCTGGGGTCTGGGTCTAAACTTCATGGCCACCTGGCACTGGTTACAGTTACTTAGGATTAAGGTAACTCTAAAGCAAACTTGCATTTTTTTTGGATGCTCAATTTAAACAGGCCAAATTATAGTCCAAACTTAAATTAAAACCTCAGCATGAATTGGATAGCGTACGTCTCTCTCTGACAGTATTTATATTAAATGGTTTACATGAATGCTGTTATTTATCTGGGAAACAGGTTGACATGCATATTAATGAGACCCAGGTGTTAACGCCATGCTGTTTCCTTTCCAGCTAAGAAAATCTTTACATTAACTTAAAGTGTTTTTTTCCCCCCAAGTATTTTTTGTAATAATTATAAGGCAACGCTTTCTGCATCGTAATGTTGATTCATGATGCCTCCCTCCATTTCTCTTCTTTGTCCCTCTCCATGGAGTTTTCTCTCCTTCTCTTTGTTTCTCTTTTTTTTTTCAGACAAGTCTAACAAGGCAGCAGTAATGAAGTTTTCATGTTACTTCCCGTGTTCCCGTGTCCTTTAGCAATATGGGCTAATGTTCAGCAGTCTTCTGTGCAAGGTCACTTTTATGCACTGCCTCCTGGTTCTTCCCAAGGGAGGACCTTCTCAAGGAGTCTCTCTCTGGTGCATAAAATAGGAGCCTCAGTCTTGTAGCTGTGGCACTTCAGGCTGGGAGCACCTGAGAGATTATTTTTGGTTCCAAGACATGATTGAAGTGTCTGCTCTTTTTATGGCTTTTCTCCCTCCTTTCAAATCATGATTGAGTAAGTCTGGCAGTGAACTGGGAGTGAAGAAGAAGTGGGCACTGGTCTTGATTCTGCCCCTGATCTATTCCTTGACCTTAGCCAAGTCATTTCACTCCTGTGCACCTCAGTTTCCCTTTCCCTGCCTATGTTACAAGCCTACGTTACAAGCCCAAGTTATTCAACTGGAGAGATTTTTAGGGTAAATATCAGGGATGGAAAAAAGAGCAGCAGGATGTGTAGAGGTATGATACAATTAAGCATTATGCAGTGCACAAGTCATTAATCTGATGCTTCTTTGCATAAAAGCATTACAAATAAACTGAATTTATACAGCTCATGAACAGGGGAAGAATACTTTTTTGGAGGAAAATGTCTTGCGTTGAAAAGTTAGCTCCTGCATCTAAGCACGGGAGGTGATGTATGATGGCATATTAAAATCTGCAAACAATTCAATGAGTGTCCTCTGGAAGTTTGTACAGACGTTTTCCCACAAAAACAGAATTTAGAAACATTTAAGAACCCAGTCAAGAATATCAATAAAAAATAGATTGGGGCCCTAATAGCTAGTGGGGGGGAGTAATACTCTCACTAAGCAAGCACCCTCTGGCACAGTAGGAATGCCTGGTGTGTTCCTGACTCCTGAAATGGAGGCAATTATCTTAGGTTTTTCAGGGTGTTAAGGTCACAGCTGATACTTTGCAGGTGCCCAGCGAAGGTGATCTCATGGATAGGACATTGAGTTGGGACACAGGACACCTGGGGTCTAGTCCCAGCTTTGATCGGACCTTCTGTATAAACATGGGTCAATCTCTCAACCCTAGATCTTGCCTATTTTGCTTCATAGCATTTGTTTCCTCACTTGCAGGTTTTTTCATGGAAGCTGCTGATCTGGGCCAGCCTCTAAAGAGACCCGTTTTTGCTGGGGTCATTTCTAGAGTCTTCTTTGGGCTTGGGGCTCTTCTCATTCATAATTTTAGCTCCTTGTTGGGTGCATCTACACAAGATATTTACTTTGGATCTGCTTAATTGGCTCCAGAGTAAAGTCTCAAAGTCTATGGGTGCCTATACACTTGCATAGAAACTGCTTCAATGTGCTGTAATTACTGTGATTAATCAAGTCTGCTGGAGTGTGGTAATTACCGCGCTCCAGCAGGCTCCAGCATCACTTGGATCAGTATCCCCGTGCTGAAAAATGGCAGCAGGGGCACTTTAACTAAAGCTTGTTGAACAAGCTTTAGTTAAAGCGCCCCCACCACCATTTTTCAGTGCGAGGCCGCTGATACTAGTGATGCTCCGGGTGCTTTAATTAGAGTGGGTCTTGGACCTGCTCTAATTAAAGCACCCCCCGCACACACCTTCTCCTGCCTCCCACAGCACATTGATAAACACCCTACATGTTCAGCCATATTAGGCCACAGGAAACTAATTAACTCCACAGTAGGTTTAGGACTTGTAACTACAGGTCCTAACCTACAGTGGAGTTCTTTAGTGCGCAGCAACACACACGTAGATGCTGATGGGGCTGGCTGGGGCACGAGCTTGCTTCACTGTGGGGGCTGCCAGCCATCTAGTCCCACACTGGAGCACCCTCATGCCCCAGCCAGCCCTGCCATTGCGTGTTGAGCTAGGTCAGAGCAGCCCTGGGCTGGCAGGCTGAGCCTCTGGGTCCCTTGCCAGCTGGGGCTTCTCTGTCCCAGCTCAACGTACTGTGGTCCCGAATACTGTACACGTATAGACACAGCGCCTGGGAGCAATAAACTCCAGCACAATATGCACTAGAGTTTATTGCTTCTCATTAATTTCACATGTAGACATGCCCCTTATTGAGGGAATCGCTGCTCTCTAAAGGCGGAGATTGTGATTGCTTTGTGCAAGTATCCAACCAAAATAACTCATGGGCACAATGTCCTTCCTTTACTGATTCATAAAGGCCTAATCCCATGAAACTGGTAACTGAATGACATGGGGTAGTGCTCTGCATTGGACCAGAGCTATTCATCCTGTTGTCCGAGGAAGATAGTTCCAGCTAGTTTGTGTGCTACAAAGATGTATCCAGGTTTACAAGGGAGGAGTTTTAGCTGATTTGTTCTTTATCTGAAACCTTTTTTATTAACTCACATGGCTCTAAGTGTCAGTAATTTAAACACTCTCAGATTCCTTGGAGCAGGTGGGGGGCTGCACTTATGCTGCCTTTGACGGCCTTGGGACAGTGCCAAGTTGCAAAATAACTGTTCTCTTTGAACTCTTGGAATAGTGGCTTTTTTCAGACTGACTGCTGGCAAGTGAGGTCTTTGGGGGCTTCATCTGCTGGCAGTCTGGGAAGTGGATTAATGTGTGTTGCATGAATCCTAGGGATTTACATCAGGAATATGATATTCCAGCTCTGAATACCATTTTTGTTACCAACACCGTCCTGCTAAACCGGTGGGGCTTTTGGGGATCAGGCCGGCCATTTCACCTGCTACCTCCCCCTCATGCAAAGCTGGAGACGGTGAGGGGGAGTGAAAGTTCATTCTGTTGTGATTGATTCAAAGTCAGCACAGACTAGAATGAGGTTTGGATGAAGATTCAAATTTCATAACCAGTTCCTGTTACCAGACTGAGTTGAACCCAAAGCCAAGATATGAGTCTTAATGTTGGGCCCTGATTTGAACCTTTTGGCTCAGCCCTTTAGAAATGCTCATTTTTTGCATACAGCATAGCATGTATCTTGAGACCATCATGTACTGTGATAGGGTTTGAATCCTGGACAATAGAGCTCAAATCTAGCAAAGCGCTTGGACCGTGACTCCACCCGAAACTTGAGAATATGTCCAATTTAAACATATTGAACATTTACTTAACTATTTAGCTGGACAAAGGCCAAAACACCTACCAGTTCGCAAATTTAAGTTCCAAACTAATGACTTATAACGGAAATATCAAGGCAGCTTTAGGTATAGCAGTTGGATTGTCCCACTAGAATAAATAGCTTAATATAATTAGGTCAAACTTGGGCAGTGGCAGGTCTCAAAGGTTCAGAACAAGATGTACAGAAATAAGCATGCCTTGGGGGTGGAAAAAAGGTATCAATATTGCATTTAATCCATGCAGTTTCCTGCAGTGGACGCTCCAAAATAGCAAACATGAACTCAGGTTCCAAAAATAAATTGATTTATTCCTGCGTCCAAATGGATGCAAAGCACAGAAATATTTTAACGGGAAGTCCACAACAGAAATAATTTTTTATAATGTTTTCAAAAGCATATCTGTGTTTTCTTTTCCTTTTAAATTAGAAGTCCAATGGGTGATTACCGTTCTTTTCAGGATCAGTTCCAGGTATTAATGGTTTCATTCACATGGCATTAAATTCATTCCGGCAAATCTTTTATTGAAGCCAATGGGAGTGCTGCTTGGGTGAGAAGGGCAGGATCACACTTTATGGCTTCTGAAAGTCACCATTAAATATTAGCATCTGCTGGGGTTAACCCTCAAGGGTCTCTGAGAAAGCAGCTTTGCCCATACTTTGAATTGATGCTTTCTGCTGTACGGTAGAGCAGGAGTCTCCTAACTTTGTTTAGCCCCTGACTATTTAGTGGAGAAGAAAGGCTGAATGTGACTGGTCAAAAAATAGGGGGAGCTTTTGCAAAAAAAGATTTTTTTTTTTTTTAAAGTGCTTGTCCATTTCAATTCAAATCATGGAACATATTATTGTGTGTGTCAGGTAATTTGAGATGCTGGCAAATTTGAGGATGACTAAGAAAGAGCATTTGTCATGGTCTTCCTCCTGAACAAAAAAATGTTTGATATCCTTCTTCTTTACACATGGTAGAAGGGCCAGTGGAGGTGGTGGGGTGGGAGTGGAGGTGGCTGGGAATGGTACAATGGAAATATCTCATTGATTATTATTGTTTTACTGAAATGGCAGCGAGTGCAATACCCCGAACAGTGTTATTTTTTTCCAGTTAGAAGCTTGCTGCTAATTAGAATTGCAAGTGTCCTCCTTGATTAATTAAACCCAGTGAAATGATTTGCACTTTTCATGCAAGAATGTTCTTCAGGACTGAGCCTGCAATGTGTCATTGGAGGAACTACAAGGACTTCCTCTAGTGAAAAACCCCTTGCCTGAAACTCATCTACATCCCCCTGTTTGACCATTAAGTTAATAAGGTCCTCCAGGATGTCTCAGGCTCTGGAGGACAAAGTGAGCAGGAAGCCTTAAGCCAATTAAAATTGTGGGTTATGGAAGGAGTGTGATTGCGAGTGAAAGAGCAATACCATTGCTGCGGATGCTCAAAGCTTCAAAAATCAGCGGATCTGAACAGGCCACCTAGTGAGGATTAGGGAGCAAATAGGCCCTGACAATGGGCTTGTGAGTGTGGAAAGCCAAATGTGCCTGGGATGAAAGCTGTTGCACTTATAAAGCTTGTAAAGCTCTGGTCAGTTGCTTACATGGAGATTATGACTTTCAGAAATACTTTACTGATTTTTTCTTTGTATTTAGTATTCATGATAGATAATAGATTTGCCAGGTTAGAAACCAAAGTCTTTCACTTATCTGCAACAGCAGCGCATGCCTCTTACAACTACCCCTAACATGGCCAGTCATTCCCTGACTGCTAACAATGGTGCTGACTGTGGGGGTGGCTTTCCTACTGGACAAGTCTTTGCATTGAAAACTTGATGGAAATCTTCCAGTTTATTTGTGTGGATCCATGAACCTCTCTCAGGCAGCGACCATTTTCACTGTGGACAAACTTGCCCTGCATTTCCATCATAGCCCCAGAAGCAGAAGCAGCTGTTGTTATTCAGAAGGCTGGAACAGTTGACTATCTTAAATCTTTCCTTTTTTTTCTCCTCCCAGGAAGGGAAGATATATTTGTTGTTCTTCCAGCACCTGGTAGGGGAGGTCATGGATGAATAGCATGACTGCAAAAACTCTTCCAGAGTGAAGAGTAATCTGTGCTGAAATGTCCTAAGACAAGTCTGCAGAATTACATGGCTGGCACAGTGACAAACAGTGCAGAGTACTGCTTATAGACCACTTGTTGCTATTCTCTGCAGACTGCTGATCGCCCCTGGAGCTTAGGCCAGGACTGTTTTTAAAGTGTGCACAGGTTTTTGTTTTAATCGACTCAACCAAAACATGACAGTTCTGCATCCTGCTCTCCTGCTTCCTGATTTCCTTTGCTGGTTGTTTTCTTGGGGTTAGTATAACTATAATCAAATGTACAGCTGGTACCAGGTTTGGAGGCACTATTAGGAACGTTATCAGTAAGTCCCACTGGATCAGATTGGTAGCTTGGGGATCTGTCAGCATGATTATACTTACCTACTCATGGCCTGACTGGCTGGGAAGAGCAACAGGTCCTCTATTTCAGCCCACCTGTGGCATCTGACCACAGACTACTCAACTCGCGTGTTCCTGAGTGTAGTTGCTGTTGTGCCTCCTTGTACTTGACCTTGCTTCAGGTCTGACCTTGCTTACCATCAGGTCAGACCCACTTTGACCGTGGTCCCAGCCACTGGGCTGTGCTGCCTGTGCCCCAGAAGTATTACAGAGAGCAGAGGCTGAATAAGATAGAGCCAAACTGTAAAGCTGCCTCCAGAGATAACGGGTGGTGGAAGGGTCTATGAGCTGTATGGATAATGTCAAATAGATGAAACAGCCTGAACACAAGCATGGAGGTGGGGCAGAGCTAAGCCAGCCGGCTCACTGCATTCATGTGCATTTGTTTCCAGCTGGCCATTTCTGTTTGTCTGGATATATCCAGGCCCTTATTGTTTGAAAAGGGAAAAGGCAGAGTCGGGATAGAGAAGATGTTCTAGGACAGTGGCGGCCAACCTTTTTGGCATGTGTTGCGTTAATTAGCCCTGCATCCTCCCTGAGTGCCAGGCTCATCCTCTTCCCTTGCCTGAGCTGCTGCATTGCCTTCTGTTCCCTGCGAATTCTGCTGCTGTTCTCCTTGTCCCTCCCTGAGCTACACGACACGTACCATACACAGAGGCTGCCTATGCATGCTGTGGTTTGGCTGTCCTGGTTTTAGGAGAGGGAAAAAAGGGTCCTTCCTTCCTGCAGTGGGCATGAGTTGAGGAATTATCCAATCCCTCTTCTGAGGGAAGCAGATGCACTGCCTGCTGACACACGTGCCAAGGGAAGGAGTCGCCATCCCCAGCTTACAGGCAAGGGCTGACAAAGCACTATGCAATTTCATCCAATTCTAGGATACGGTATTGCCAGAGGGTTGGTAAATGGCTGTCTGACAATGGAGGACAATGATATGGACCTCCTTTACAAAGTGCCTGGAGATCTATGGAGAAAAGAGCTATAATATTATTATGGTCACCTGATACTTCCCATTATAAGACACTGTTTCCAGCTGTTTATAACTACCAAACTGTCACTTTTCAGGCTGATTGTTTCCAGACCAGTTCTTTGTTCTCAGTTGATGTATTGCTATTTGGGAAATTCAGTCCTAATCCTCTCCAGAACAAGTCTGTCTCGTGCACTGAATGAAGCAGGGGTCTGACAATAGCATATGAAGGCCATCGTAATTCTGCCGTTGGCTATCTTTTGAGTGCTTGCTTTGCAAGATCCCCCAGTTTTTATGTATGAGGGACAGAGCTAAGTGAATCCTTGCTGTTATTCCACTGAAGTAGCTAGGGACAACATTGCCCATTAATTGTAAAGATGCCTCGCCGTGATGCTTCATTGGGTGCTGTGTTTCCGGTGCTGAAGCATAAGGCTGTAGGGAGTGTCACACTGAGACCTCCATGGGGAAGGACTCTGGCTGGTTTTATAAATAGCCCTTGTTACCCACCACTCCAAAGACTCCCTTTCAGAAAATTGCACGTGTCTATTAAGAAGTAACTTAGTCTGCATTTCCTAAGAAGTCAGCTAAATGAAGAAAATGCCTGTGAGTGCCTGCTGCATGGGGCCGGGAGGTTCCTGTGGGAGGGTGAGGTTGTTGGGATAATTGCTGACCGTTCTTCAATGCCAGTGTGAGCGCTCTAAGGAATTCTTGTGCAGCTTGGTGCTGAAAACCATCTAGGCTTGTTCTGTCACACCAGGCTTGGCTGTGCATATATCTTCAGGAGCACTTGTACCTAAGAGTCAGTAGGTTTGTTTCTCAGATGCACTAGTTTGAGGGATGTGGTAGGGTCTGTTCTACACTCTGGTCCTGTTAACAGTTTAAGGAAGCTTGCAAAGAGCCAGCGGTGAATTTCTGGTGTGTCATGCTAGCAGGAGTGGCTTGTTGAGCTCCATCATTGCTATTGGAGAGCTGGGAGTAGCTGTTTGGGAGAAGGCCTTGAGATCTGGTAGACTTTAAGGTAGGGAACCTAAGGAGGGTGCTTTAGTTGGAGTTTCTGTTGGATCCTGAGTTAGTTTGTTGCTCCAGGAAAGGCTCAGGGATGACAGCATATAAAGTTTGCATGGTTTTTACCTGGAGCAGGATGGCGAATGTCTTAGACACCAAATTAGAGGGTATTTTGGGGTAGGTCTTCTTCATTTGGTCCCATTGCAAGTGTTCCATTTTCTGCCAACGACTGAAGGTGTGTTTGGAGCCTGTACCACAACCAGAAGTCCCATCTTCCAGGTGAATGCCCTCATTGCTGGGCCATGAAGACAGACTTTATCTCGCTGGGTTAATAAATATTTTATAGCAAATGGACCAGATTTAGCAATTCCCTACAGTCCAGTGATTAGGGAATGCCTAACAGTGGGCAAACCTGAGTCTAACCAGTGCTGTGAATAAGGCAGAGACAGAATTTGAACCCTGACTATCTGCTCAGGTAGATTCCCCAATGCCTGAACTATCCAACAGAAGAGGGATACTGCTTTATCCTGTCCCATTTTGTGAACGGCACATACATCCCTTGACAATGCTAACCCTTGGTTTTTATTCAGCAATGCCCCAAAACAAAACAAAAATAATTTATTTTGGGGTCAGATGCAACCTCTTGTTGAACCCCAAATTAATCATTTCAGTTTGCTGAATAGTCCAGCCAATTTCAGTTTCAGGTTGACCTGAAACATTTATTATTCAATTCAGCTACCGTTCTGAGAAATTGGTTAATCAGGCGAGCCAGATTGGCTTGGGATTTATTTATTTTTGGCCTTTGTGAGTTTGTCGGGATCCTAATAGAGTTGTAATATGCTGCAATATTTTCTCAGTGTCAATTTCCCTTTAGGAAATTTCAGCTGATGTCACAAAAACCTTATTTGTCAGCTCTAAAGGTCCTTATGTCACCAACCTCAACCTGGGGCATAAGTTTATCACAAAGTTATTCAATAAAGATTTGGATTTGAGGAAATATCTTAAGGCAGCTTCTTGCTTCCCTTTGGGCCTGTTCAGTTTCTGCTCTGACCCAAATCTGAAAGATTGTAAGAATGTAAGAACTTTCCTTTTTCTTCTTCTGTAGTAACCTCTTCATCAAACACAAGGATTTGCATGTCTTTGTTCCTGGAATAGTGCTAACCTTAGGCAAGAGTAAGTGGGGAAATGTGTTTTTTTTTCCTTAGGAAGCCTTATCACTTTGTTTTCATATTCTTCACTTCTTCAGCCTCGTGAAGAAGTGATGCACACACCACCCACCTAGGGCACCTCCTGGACCCTGCTCAGTCAGGCTGGCTGTCATGTGAAACCCTGGATGCCTGGCTGGCACTGTGCTCTGTCCGCACTATGGGCCGGCTTCTGCGGGCCGTTAGGGCCGCCCTCCCGATGGAAGCAGCAACCGCCCTAGAAGGCTACCTCCAGGCTCACCAGGCCCTCCCCACCATGGACGCCATGGGTGATGCCTTCCCACCACTGCCGGTCATCCCAGTGGTGGCCAGTGAGCTGACTGACTGGCCCAACATGCTGCTTAGGCTCCCTGTGCTCCCCTGAAGCAATGTGGGCTACCCCTTTGGCATACTGTACTGGAAGGGACTCTACATGTGGGTGGTGTGTACCTGGCATGCCCAGGTGCTAGCCAGCCACCCTGACACCATGTGGTGGCAGCACCTGGCGTGGCCTGGGACCCCAGCATGGTGCACACTGTACAAGGCGCCCACTGCCAAGAAGACTGGTGACCTCCAGTGGAGATTGGTGCACGGCATTCTGGCCATCGGCACCTTTGTGCGCCACTTGGACCCGGTGCCCTCGGCGGTCTGCCCCTTCTGCCCGGGGGTGCTGGACGAGGATGTTTTCCAAGCCTTCCTCGACTGCCCCCGGCTGTGGCTACTCTTTGCCACCCTCAGGGTGCTGCTTCAGGCACTGGGCCGAGACTTCTCAGAGGACACCTACATCTACTCCTTCTCGTATCGGGCGCCCAAGCGGCCAGCAGTGAGCCTGGCCAACTTCCTGGTGAGCCAGGCCAAGATGGCCACCCTGAAGAGCTGGCGAAACTGGCTCACCGGGACTGGGATGGACGACACCCTGCAGCTCTTCTGCCTGCTCGTGCAGGTCCGCCTCTCACTTGAATTCAAGCATGCGGTCCTCCAGCGGATGGTGTCTGCCTTTGAGAAACGCTGGGCCGTTGAGGGAGCACAGTGCCAAGTCGAGGGGGGACACCTGCTCCTTGCCCTGTGATGCCACCAGCTGCTCAGGGTGCAGAGGCGCATCTAGCGAGCCAAGACCTCGGGCCTTGTCCATGTGGCCGACCCCTGATGTCCTGAGGCCCCCCTGGGTGTCCCCATTAGCAGAACTGTATATATGTACATACTTCTTTTGTTCTTTGTTTTTTTTGTCTAGAGTGTGCAGGCAGGCCTTGCAAGCCATGAGCCCAGGCCTTGTCCTTGAGGTCCAGATCTTCGGGCCAACCTGTACATGATCTCTACTACCCCCATTTGTCACCCTCCCTGGAATAAACGTTTCTTAAAAGTCAAAAGTCTTTCTTTCTTTCTTTCTTTCTTTCTTGCTGTCTGTCTGTCTGGCTGGCTGTTCTTCGTGAATGTGTTTGTATTGTTGCAAGATTATTTATGAGAGAAAAATTAAGATTGTGCAGCAAAATGTTTAAAGGAGGCTTCTAATTCAATAGCTGGAAGGCATTTCTTTTTATTAGGTCTGGTTACATTTCTTTTGCAAATCGCAAATAATCGTGAAACGTTCCTATTTATCGTGAGCTGCTCATTGAAATTAACGTTGGTTTACATTTCAATTTCAATTGAAATTTGTTTCCTTACCCTCAGTTACCTGAGAATTGTCATTTTTGAACTAAGAAATAATAGCTCAAAACTGAATGCAATGGGCTTAATCAAAGGGCATAATATAAACATTTCAACAGTTTTTAAAAGGTCATACTTGGAAAAGAGTCTCCTCATGGCAATTTAATACATAGCATCATAATTTGTATTTAAAAGTAAGTGATCCTTTAAAAAAAAAGGATTGCAGTCAATAGAGCTGTAAGTCAATGGAATTTCATTGCTGTAAACGAGTCTCAGGATGAAACTTAGTATATACTTTTGTTGGGTTAGCAGGGACTCAACGGGTGCATCTCAGCCAGGGGAAATTGTGAAGTTGCTGGCTTCAGTGGTACTCTGAAAACATGTACCAGCTGAAAATCTGCCCTGTATCCTGTGTATATTAACTTGTGCAGATTATCCACATTGGGTGTTTTAGCATATGATATTAGTTAGCACAGAGCCACATTTCAGGTGAGGAATTAACAGAAGAGGTTCATTTGTCCTCCCCTCTGTTTCTCTATAGAGCTTCACGAGTGAAGATGAGCAGTGTATCACCGGTCTATCCCTGGCTTGCATCATTGTTGCCTGCATCTTGGGTGTAGTCACGTTCCAGATTAATATCTTCTACCCCCCATATTTTCACCTCTTCTTCACGTGTGAGCTACCTGGAAGCGCTTCCTTACTTTCTTCTATCATTGCCGAAAAGGAAGTTGCTTGGTTCAGTAGTTTACAGAAATTGGGTAATATCCTTTTAAATAATTAGCGAGTCATCTTCTGATGCTCACTGTGTTCAGTGTCTCAGAAACCAACCAGCCAGAGCAGCAATGTGCAGGGCTGGCATGTGGTGTCTAATTAGCAAACACGGTGATTTGGACTCCACTGTGCTTTGTTTGGTTCCTTCATATTTTGTTGTGTAAAGAACAAAAGAGACGGCACCTGGCTTTCTGATTCCGGCTGGAGGTTTTTGTTGTTGATGGGTTTGTTTTTTTTTCCAGGAAAGGAAAAAAATCTTCCAGCAGGCAGGAGATATAAATCAAACAGACAATAGGACCTGATGTGCGGACAGACCCTGACATGCCTGTCTGATACTCTTCAAACACACGAGGGTTGGTTATTGTCGCAGGAGCTGCTCGAGCACATCGCAGGTAGAGTTGCAGCGAGATGGAACTTCCTAATGGAGTTAATGCATGTCCAAGCTGTACTTTTGCCGCAGCCAGGCATGTCAGTTCTTTCGAAAACATTCCTGAATAATGTGGTTTGGGGTTGGCCTGTTTGCTGGTTTGAAAATCAGAGATTTCCAGAAACCGCGTAATAATAGCCGTTCCAGACACATGGCGGCTTGATTTCCCAACCAGCTGGTTTCTTAATATCAGGCTGTCCAGCTGGTGACCTGCAAGCCACATGTGGTCCATGCGGGGTTAAGTGGTGGCCCCCAGGTTCCTTGCCTGTCCTCCACTTCCCACCCTCCCCTTGCTCCAGCGGCAACAGTAGCCAGCGTCTCTTGACTCCTTCCCTCCTCCAGCTTTCACTGCCTGGCCCTGCACAGCGGAGCTGAGGGTGGTCCTGGGGCTGCATTGGCATGTGTGGGGAAGGGAGAAGGAATAGGTACATGATGCACTGGGGAGGGAAGGGGGCATCTGCACATTTGGGACCCACAGGGCCCATAACTTGCCCTATGGCATGTGGCTTCCACTGCTGTAGCTCATGGGATGTTTTGTCACTTAGCGGCTAGATGGTCCTACTTCAATATACATAAAGGCTAATTAGCCCAGATTGAGCACAGGACTGATGCTCTACTGTGCTAGCTTGGTTCTCTCTGCTAGGTACTGCCTTGGGTACAGTGGCAGCAATAACCCTAGCTCATTCACAGCTAGGTAGGATACCTCTGTAAGGCACTGCGTTATGCTGTAGAGGCATCTCCTTGGTGATGGACCGGAGAGCGCTGCAATGTAAGGACATCACATGATGAGAGTACACAGGCCAGGAAGATGTCAGAAGGGAAGCTGTCCAGGATCTGCCTGTCTGTGAAAGCTCGGATGGTTTTGTCCACTCAGAATTGGCCTGGTGGTTGGCCTGGTTAGGAATTTCTATGCTGTGTTTTGCCCTGATCTGCTAGGGGGGGTCAGTACCCTCCTGATACGATTGCTGGGGACTGGAGGTATTTGCAGGCCTGGGACCTGGAGGCTGAGCCACTGTCTAAGCTCAGGCTTTCAGATGGATGCTGAGAGGAGGGCAGCAGTGGCTGTAGTGTGACTTCATGGCTGCTCTGCACTCTGCGGGCTTGTCTTTGCTACACTGGGTGACTTCACTAAGGTCTTCTCATTTACACTGCAGCAATGCCTGGGCCAGTCCTACCCCCAGGGTCTCCACATAGAGCAGGGAGCCTCTGTGCAGCTGCACAAAGAGTGCACCCCTATCATGGTGCTCCCTCTCCAAGCCTTTCCTCTGTGGAGCAGGACTACGCCATTGCGGAAGCCAGCTGGCGTGCCCTTGGAGGACAGGGCTGGATTTTCCCTGCGGTAAGCAGGCACTGAGAGGGACCCCATTTGGGGTGGCTATGCCTCCCTCTATGGCTTAGTACAGTTTCAATGCCTTCTGATGTCCCTTTAAGACAATACAGAGGATCGCAGCTGCTGGCTACAGTCTGCAGTTGGATAGACATCTCCCCTCGCCCCAGTAACCAAGGGCCATTGCATATGAATTATGGAACAGTCTTGAAATATGGAATCATTTAGCATCAGGAGCTTGTTGCTGCTGCTTCCATTTCCCTATCCCTGCACCAAACGTGGGGTTGTCTTACTGTATGATCGCACCATAAAATATTGAAGTGGGGATGCAGTCCTAACGGTTCCACCAGGTACTGTAAGCAGCAAACCAGGATGATTAATGAGCAGAGGCTCCAGCTCTGTCAAAAGCCATATCTGTTGGGCTGAGTGGTGTCTTTCTTTTGCAATATTCTGCTCAGCAGCATGTTGCTGTGCAGACTATTCAGCAAATGAGGAGCAGATGGAGTAGTGACACACTTTATCTCCCGGCAGCCAGGGACCTGGGCTCTGCTAGGAGATTGCAAAAAAGTGAGTTTCATGCAAAGTGGCTGCTGGAATAAAAGCTGCAGATTACTCTTTCTCTGCAGCGTTGCAGATGGACAAATGAAGGGAAGAAGTGGTGTTGGCCTGGAGTTGCCATTGCAAAAAAATCAGCTGTTCAGGAAGTT
This sequence comes from Gavialis gangeticus, assembly GCF_001723915.1. Classification (NCBI taxonomy): domain Eukaryota; kingdom Metazoa; phylum Chordata; order Crocodylia; family Gavialidae; genus Gavialis; species Gavialis gangeticus. The sequence continues at coordinate 54,028,071 of NW_017729029.1, forward strand.
AAAGTAAAAGCTGTCGCAAGCCCAAGCATGTTTCTAGGGGATGTTTCCAGCTGCGGCCCTCTACCTGTCTGGACCTTGTTTCTCTGTTCCAGATACTGCCCTAGCAGTCAGTGCTTCATACATGATAGACAGCTATAGCAACTGGGTAGCTCAGTTATTTAAATGCTAGATTCTGGCTTTTGCTACAGTGCTGTCTGTGGTGCATGGTCCTTTCCATGTAAATTCCTTTTTTCATCACTTCAGCAAAGGAGAGAGTCTAAATGAAGACGAGACGTGACTCTGCACTGGGCCTAGGAGCTGCTTGCCCCCAGCTCTGCATCTCTACTATAAGTTTTGTTTAATAACTGAGTATTTGGGTTGGAAAATGCAAACCCGGAAGTACAACTTTCCTTAAGTATTTGGATAGGCATCCTGAAGCTCTTGGGTCTGTTTGCATGAGCATCTAGTTGAAGAGCATCTAGCACAAAAAGACCCTGGTCTTGTTCTATGCCCTTAGGTTTGACCACAAGATTAATAGAGAGGATTTTGATCAAAACAACTCATATAGTGAGATTGTATGTTGGTTTTTTCCACTGATGCACTTTAGGAGTGGGCTTGTTGGCTTGGTTGCCTCCATTTGACAGTGCTGTGCTCTTGTTTCCTTCTGAGATGTTTACACCATTACTTTATTATCTGGTGGCTTTTTTTTTTGGCTGAGCATGTAATGCTATATCTGCAGGACAGTGAGTCTGTATAGGCGACCCCACATGGTAGGACTTGCTGTGCACATCTGTAAAAGTCCATTGGCTTCAGTAGTGACGCTATGTAATGGGTGTTCATGTTGGTCAAGGCATCTGAGGAGCTTCCCTCAACTTACATAGCTGCCTTTGTTTCCTGGAGTCTTTTTCAGTGAAGGAGCCTGTGGCGGGTGCAGAGATCCCACCTCAGGAACACAGCTGGGTATTCGTATCCCTCCGCTGTTTCCACCATGTGAGGCGGGCCAGTAGGGGGTGGTCCTGCGTCGAGCCGCCCACCTCCCTGCGCCCGACCACCTTCCAGGCTCTGAATGCCTCCCTAGGGGCGCCTTATGTCCGGCTGACCCCTCTCCCGGAGCACACTCGCTAGTCTGGGGGTAACGTGCTGCCACCACCCCAAGAATGGACTGT
>NW_017729029.1:54029608-54056880 GCF_001723915.1 Gavialis gangeticus
CCTCCTTCCCCGTCCTAACTTATATAGCCCCTGTGACCTCATTCACCTGGGCCAGCGGAGGTCAGCCCCAGTTGGCTGTCAGCCAACCAATCTGAAATGCATCACCTGTTACCGGGCAGATTCCAGCTCCCCAGGTAGAAACCCCTCACCCAGGTAAGTGATGCAAGTCACGTAAGCAGAGGGAGCAGGTTCCCCCCTCCCTCAGGAATGCAGCCAGCTCCAGTTCCCTAAAGAGCCAGGCTGAGGGTGTGGTCCCCTGTGTGCTGGGCCCCCAGCACAGAGATTTAAATCACAGTGTCACAGGGCAGAGATTTTTGGGGAGAAACCAAGGTGGCTTTCTGCCACAGAGCCCTTGTTGCTTCAGTGAATGATCAAAAGAACTAACTAAAGAATCATCCCTTATCCAAAAGGCACAAAGGTTTGTGGTATGTAGCGATAAGTTGGTGGAGCCACTTGGAGGTGCCCTACTTTAGTGGGAGCTCAGTGAGGTTTTTAGTCCTAAGAAACGTTCATGCTGTGCTGTGCATAGTCACGGGCAAGTGGGATTGCTGGCTCTAGCACCATCTCTAGTGGCTCCTAACTGATGGGCTGTTAGTCAAGGCTCTGGCCCGTCACCATGATGGAGCGGTGTCCCAGCTACCATTAGAAGAGGATCCAGCCCTAAACTTATGTGAATCTGCACATGCCATGCTGAGCATGTGTGGATTGCAGAAGCAGGAACTGCAAGAAGAGCAAAGCTGAAGGTGTCCCCCTTTGTCCACTTTGACCCTGAACCTGGAGCTGTCTCCAAATGTTGCTGCTGGCACCTCTTTCAGGAATGAGCAAACCCCAGCTGCAGAGCCCAATCCTTGCTTTCTTTGGGGTCATGGGAATCCATATCTGAATTCTGCAGCTGTGACCCTTTTCTAATTAAGACCTCTAGCTAGTAAGAAATAAAATGGAGATGGATTTTTGTATGTGGAACAAGCAATTCTGCACTTGAGGTCTTCACTCAGGCACCCAGGAATGAGTTTAGCAATCGTGAGCTGTAATAGCCCCAGCTATAGCCAGGCATACTTTAAGCAATGGCTTTGCAAATCATCTCCATGGCACAACACTGCCAGCATTTCCCAAGACTGTGAATGAAGGAACTTTCCTCCAGAAAGCTCAGTTAGTGTTGTAGTTGTTTGTATTTCTGGATGCTATTAGAATTGGATCAATTTTAAAATAAAAATGAGGGAAGAGCAAGAGCCTGTGTTTGTTTATGTGAAGTAAGTGCAAATACACTTTAACCATCTTGTACTCCTATGGGCAGCTCGGCACTAATTTATATTCTGAATGAAGTCTCCGAAAGCTTTCTCCTCCTTCCAGGTGATTTCCCACTTTCCTGTGACTCCGAATTACACCTGTCTGAGGCTCAGGGTGAACCCCGGTCTATCCCAAGCTAGTGACAGGCTTACTGTCTGATATCTGATGCTTTGAGGATTGAAATGGAAGCTCCATGTGATGGGAAAGACCCGATTCCTTGCCTCAAGCAGCAACTGGGCCCAAGGTTCAGAGTTTGAAACAGAATTATTCAGAATAGCAAAACTGGCCCCCACCATTCATTAAAGTTTCACAATTGTATTAGCTATCCATTCCCTCCTTCTGCATTTTAAATCAGGCCAGATGCATTTATATAAGCAGAGGCATGGGAAAAAAGTCCTTTCTCTAGACACTTTTAAAAAAATGCTATGAAGCAGTTCTCAAGCAGCTCTTTTATAAGGTGAGTGCATCCGCAGAATGAGTGATGGTGATGTGTGCTGGAAAGGCTTCCTGGGAATCGGCTCGGCTCAGCTTTGCTGCTTTTGAGTAATGTGGGGCTGTGCTGCCGTCACCTCCTCCAGCTGCCAGCTCTTGCACATTGAGCTGAGGCTCTACCCCACTGCCATGGCCTGTCCACCACTGCTGCTCCCTTCCCGCATGTGAGCTGCTAGTGGCAGGAGCAGGTGAAGGCAGTGCGCCAACCATGTGATTTCAGTTTCAGTTTTAGGGGAAAGTTGCTTTTCCCTTGTTTATTAGTTGTTTCCACAAGGGTCAATCAAGAATTGGTACGAGAGCTCAGTTGGGAGGGGGCTGATTTATAAGTTGACCCTGTATATAAGGAGACTGTGATTTTTATTGTTCCTTGTTGAGGAAGTAAAAGTAGATGGTCAGAAAACTAGAGTATATGGCAAGGAATAGTAATATAGAATAAAGTAGATGACACGAGGCAATTGGGGGCCATGATGCGAAGCCAATGGCAGCTCCTGAACAAGTACGAGAGGCGGAATAATAGACTAAAGGCAAACCAGCTGATACTGATAAGAACTGAGGTTTTCGAAGTTAGACATCTGTTGCTTTTGAGGGACCCTGAAGAACTGAGAGCCACTAAGGAAACTCCCAAGCCAAAGGTTGTAAAGGGAATGCTCTAAGAACCAGGGAGAGGCCTGGATAGCCCAGCTGGATAGTACTACAGCTCTGAAAAGTAGCACGAGCTAAAAGCATGGTGCTGTAGAAGGAGACCTGGGAGCAGCATAGATGCAAAGCCAGCAGACTATGGCATGTGCTGATAGATTCCTGACAGACACAAGAAGGACAAGATGGTTGGATAGAAAAAGGAACTACTGGTTGGGCTCTTCAGAATGGAACAATCCCATCTGCTTACCTCTAGGCACGTGGTGGACGTCCAATCTGATCACAAGCCATTAGGAAGCATTATGAAGACACTACAGCCGAGCGCACTTAAGTGACTACAAGGCATGTTAGGAGATGGCAGTGCTATGAAGTGAGGATCCATCCACTACTGCCCAGGGAAGTTGCTGCTGGTGGCAGATATACTTTCCATGGCCTGCCCAGTTGGGTCTGTGCCAACATGCTAGAGTATCTTGACATCTCTAATGGGGGATTCTAAGAAATCCAACAAAATGTTCCAGTAATGTATTCCTACTCCCAGGTTAGCAAGATCACCAGAAACTAGTGTCACATCTATCAAGTGAGGGATGAGCACATCTGCAAACTCAGTAGGATTTTGTTGAAAGGAACTGGATGGTAATTCCAGCAGATATGGTAATCCCAGCTGACACACTGAGACAGATGGGTGCTTTGCACTTCGGGATGAGAGCATGCCCGTGATGAGCCTGGGGATTGTCTGTTGGCCAGTCATGAAAGCCAAGCAGCACATATACAGAAGGTGTGCCAAGGGTTGAGTAGACCCCAACAGAAGCAGACTCTGTAATGGCACAAACTCCCATCCAGAGCCTGGTAGAAGGTAAATGCTGACCGACCCGTTTCCTTTTAGTGACTGGACCTGCACTATCCCCATAGATATTTATTCTGATTTCTGGGTGATGGACTCTCAAGAGGGTGCTCCAGGAAAGAACTGTGATCCTGATGCTGAAAGTGCTGTTTAAGTATGGCACAGCAGGTGTGCTTTGCTCAGAGAGCCACGGTGCTTCTGGAGCTGGATTCAAACAATTCAGTGCCAGACAGGAAGTTGGGCAGAAGACGTGTTCCTTGGGGTGCTCACAAATCAGTGGGAAAACTGGGTAGGCATTAAATATAGCTAAGAGACTGATATGATGGTCTAGCAATGCCAGATAGGGATCCTAAGATGTTCACCCAAGGATGGTGTAGTAACCCTAGTGCAGGGGCTGAGAGGCTGGAGACCCTGGGCTCAGCTTCACGTGAAGGATAGTCTGCTGCAGCCCAGTGAAATGATAACAGACAGGACATGAGCAATATAAGGGAATGCCGAGCAAAACTGACAGCCCGTTACAGCAAAGGAGCCAAGGCCCTGAGGCTGCCACACGCAGGTGAACAGCCCAAACACCAAGTAGCCACACAAAGCAACTGCAGAAGGCAAAAGTCCAAGCTGCAATGGGATGCAGGTCATATGAGGCAGCTGCAGATTCAGGACAGCAGCAGAGGAAAAAGCAAAGTTGACTGTGTAGCAGTGGCAGGCAGCCAATGCTCACAGACAGATGGGGCCCAAAGTCAGGAGCAGGAGGACTTGGAACAAGTCTCAGCCATCAGCTAACCTAAGGTAGGAAAAGTAGTGATACAGAGCATGGACAGGATGCCACCCAACAGAGAGGAAGCAGGAACGGGGTAGAAACAAGTTCCCCACCAGAAAAAAAACAAGTTTGAAGATTAATATACTTTGGTTATACAGACTAGCCCCAGAATTACCATGGCTGATATCCTGACTGAGCAAGGACTCGGACAGAAAGCAAACGTTTCCTGAAGAGGGTTGCAAAGTGACAGCATTAAAACAAAGAATTGAACATCACCCTTCAAGGACTGCAAATCCTAGCGGCACCCAGTGGTCTGATGGCAAAGGCCAGATCCCTTCTGGAATCTTTGGCCTTGACGCGTTAGCAAATGCTTGCACATATTAGCAAATGCTCGCCATGAAAGCTGTTTGAAGCAAAGCTGAACCGTGGATCTCCGAGCGGGGAGCAGAGTTTGCAGGAGGGAGGAGCGTGGAGAAGGCATCAAAAGCCGGTCTGCAACGTGTATGGCCTAAATGCTAGAGGCAACGGCAGCATCTCTGTAACAAGGCCTACCTCTTACAGAGCATTTCTTTATTGGTTGATCTTGAAGCACTTTTCAAAGTAAGTTAAAAATCATTGTCCTTCTACTAGAAATGAAGTGGTTGAGGTATAAATTATTAGCTGCTGTCACCCAGATGGCCGTAAGTAGAGTTGGGAAGAGAACCCCAGTCTCCAAAGTCCACCTCTACAAGCCTGGCGTCCACTCATGCATGATATTCAGTAACTAAATGCCTGTCTGGTTGCTATACATAGATTAGCCTTATTACTGATGCTGCTGTGTAATATATCCCCACCGATACAATAGAGGCAGCTCACCTTCTCATTACCTACTAGTTGCAAAGCATTAGAAAGTGCTCCCTCGTCAGTCCATCATAGATTAAATGCCCTAATCAGGCAAAGCTTCCACTGATGCTAAGGAGACTTCTCTTGTTTTCTGCCTAAAGGTAGCCTGTCTCAGTAGCTCCTGGGGAAGGAGGATCACATCAGTTCAGGTGACTTCTATAAACACAAAGGGTAATTCTCTCAAATGTCAACGTGTCATGAAAATCCCCCACAAAACAGGCGCTGGAGCAGTGTCCTTGGAGTCCCCCGCTTGGCTGGGTGGAATGAAGGACAAACCGTAGCTGACTTTAATTGCAGACTTGAAAAAAGAAGAATGAAAATTGCCATCATTTCTGAAAACCCACGGGAGAGAAAGAGAGTCTGTTTATTTGGGTGTAAGTTGCTCTCTGTAGCTCTTCGGCTGGCTGAAGTTCTAGCTAAATGTTAAATTTGGCGTCTTAAAGAGACCATGGAATAGCACCGCTTCAGAAACTCCTGTATAATCTTATGTATTTAGGACAAAAATAAATCCTACCTTGGGGTAGTACTACAGTTTTGTCTGAAGGAAGAGGGGGAAATGTTTGCCTTCCAGTGTTTGCTTTGAACTTCTGAGCTTATTAGAGCCCTGAATCAATATTCAGCACAATTTCATTACCCGTCAAGTGAATTTGGGCTTCTTATTCAATGTGATTATTTCCCACCCTCTAGCTGTTGGAGAGACTCTTAAATACCCTTTTGCTCCAGACTGATCAAAACATTAACAGAGCCTTGTGATGTTTGGACATGCTATTCAGCGCTAGATTCATTAATTTTTTGGATTTTTGACAGATGTTAAGTAAAAGCAGCTGTATGTTAAGATTTTCCTTTACTGATCAACACAAAATACTGGTTGGAGCCTGGAGGAATAACACAGAATACATTGAGTTATGTGCCACGAATGTATAATTGAAATAGATAAAATAACTAGAAAATAAAATATAAAATTGGAGCCTGACATTATTAGGTATAATGTTTGAAGAGTATTTAAGAGTTTAATTTTCTAACAGTTCAGAGTGTTTGAAGGATAATCAAATTATTCCATAGAAAAACCCCGTAATTAAAAAAAAACAAACCATGCAGTTAACATCTCTATGAGATATTAGTTGAGGATACGCAATTAAGCAATGTTATATCCAAGGCTGGAATTAATTTGTAAGAAATTCCTCCAGTAAAAGGATTTCTGTAATACTTTGGAGGCAGACTCTGCCAATTCTTTAGAAATTTCCACAGTTACTAGGAAAAATTGCATGTATTATGAGACAAGCCTAATAGATCATAGAGTTAGTCACTTAAACCTGCAGGAAACACATTTATTAGGGTTTAATCTATATTATTAAGTACCCATGGGGAATCCACTATTAAGTTATAAATCATTGTCATGGATGGGGTCTATAAAACAATGAGTTTTGCCTGTAATTTCACTGTCATCTTTCAGCCTTTAGAAAGAGGAGGGGAAAATGTAACCTGGAGGATTTAGAGCTATTTGTGTGACAGCTGAAGTTTGTGGGGGCAGATTGTACAGTTCTTGCTCACACTGGCAAACACTTAACACTTGTGTGAACTTTACTCCAAAGTGCTCATCAGTGTGAGTAATACGCTTGGTTAAAAGAAGGCATAAGGAGTCTGATCCACAGCCTGTTAATATCAGTAAAAAGATCTCTATTGTCTTAAATGGATTTTGATTCAGATCCAAAGGCTGCAATTAACTTTGCACACGGGAGTGAACTGTTGCTCTTCATTGAAATACTTTGATGAGTAAAGTTAAGCATGCTTGTAAGGATAGGGTGGGGCTCAGGTTCTTATTTTATTTTTTATACCTCTGCAAATGTTTTTAGGACTGCTTTACTTGAAAGGGATGGGAGTCTCATATAAATCTGACACTCTATGCATGTGGCCAAGGTTGAATCTACAGCAAGTCTTGAATCCTTCGCTGGCTAAAGTGTGTTGTGGTTGTTCAGATCTGAGTCTGGTTTACACACTTGTGATTTCAGTAGCTGAATACCAGTAATTGTATGAGTATGAGGACAGTAGCAGCAGGCATACATTAATGTTACTTCTGAAGGGTGAGAGTAACCATTCCCCAAGGACCACTTGTGTAGGGCTCTTTGCTGCACCAGTAAGCTGCTCAAGTCAGCAAATGTATTGTGTGCTGTCACATTAGGAGGTTGCTAATAGCAAAAGTTCTAAGTGTCAGGTAGAGGGTGATTTACCTGCTGAATGTGACAGGGATATCGCTTGAACAAGTTTCTGGATGGGGTACTTGGCAGGAAGCGGCAGTTGCTAATTAATACAATGCTTTTTGACTAATGCATGTGCCCATGTCATGCAGATACTAGCTTGCATTTGACAGCCTTTTTATTTTCACTCCATTGCATTGGACTAACCAAGATCTATGGGAGAGCAGAGTGGACAGTGATATTTTATGACTGCATTGGCCAAGTGGAACCGCAATCCATTGTTCAGTCTAATAGGAATATATACAATCCAGGAGGGCAGCATCTCCCTGGGTTGACTCTGGGCAGCCTTCACCAGATCTGGAGTGGAACCTGAACAGAGACTTCTGCACCCATCGCTACTCGACTGCCACCCCCCAGCAGAGACTGAAAGAGACTATGAGGTTATCTACGGCTGCTTCTTACAGGAGTGAGATTGGTCCCTTTGTCCCTGTCCATGTCCATATCTTGGAGGTTTATTTAATGTGGCTTTGAACAACCTTAGAATGTATTGCATCAAGACAGATAAATATTCTCCCAACTTTACAAAGAAACACTGATTCGGACTCCAACAACACAAAGCAATATAACATCACAGATTAACACAGGGGGCTGTATCAATCTCATTTCCTATCCAAAGCTACATTTCTACTATTGCATCTTGCAGGAAAAAAACACTTGGTCTGGTTCAATAGGGATGTAATATATTGGCATCAGTAGCATAGATATTGCAGAGGACTCTGATTCATATACCTCACACCATTATTTCCTTGAATCTACATTTCACTTCAGTTATTTGATTTGGTGTCAGACAGAGCTGCAGATGGTAAAGGGTCCTGGCATTTTATTGCTGCTGCTTCGATGATATTACTAATGTTTCTGAGACTGTTATAAAGCATGGAAGTGAGGCATAAATCTATAAAGGTAGCCTGACTGCTGTAAAACTGTAAAATAAATAAATGGCTTTTGCATTTCCTGCTAGGAGGATAAGAAAGAACTTGACCAATCAACTGCTAATTCTGTTGATTAAAATTGATGGATGGACTTGCTTTAGCCAGATTAAATATAATAGGGCAACCACCCTATTGCCCTCACAAGTATGTAAACATGATTCAAAAAAGGGGAATAGAACAAACAGCATAAGCCTATTTATTTTGAGCTGACACATGGTTCTCAACGAGAGCTGACCAGTGCAGGATTTTTAGCTGACAAAAAATGTTCATTATTTTTAAAAACGTTGGTATTGGTCTGAATCAGATTGCAACGGAAAAAACATTCTTTCCTCTAATGCAGCATTTCTGAAACATCATAATATCTCGCAGCTCCTGGGTAAGTTTCCTGGTGTTGAAACTGACAAGGATCTCAGTTTCGCTGCCCCCTCACTGGAGCTCACAGGATCTGCGACTCCCGGGTATGCTGGCTTTCCTCAGACAGGGACCTCCGGGGTCCCAGACTCCCAGGGCAATTAGCTGCCCTGCTGCTTTCCTGGGATTCTGTAACCCGATGTCTCAGCTGGGAGCAGTCATCCACAGAGCCCTGGAGCCTGTGAGGCCCCGCGCTGTCGCCAGGAGCCTGGAAATCCTGGGAGGCTTGTTTCTTCTAGCAGCCCACCATGATGTTTTTCGGGGGGGCTGCAAAACTGCTTTTCTAGGCAGCATCTGTTCCTACAGTCCTTTCTTGTCATGGCACCAAACACTTTCAGCTTTTCCTTCTGTGAGTTATGCTGTTTGCTCAAATGCCTCTGCTGGCAGCTTGCTCCCTGTGTTTTGCTTTACTTAATGTTAGGGGAGTAGTGGTGTGCTGGCCTCAGTTGTGCTCTCCTTGCATTTAGGTGGCACAGTGATTCACTACCTAACCTCTGGATCCCTGAGACGAGATCCTGATTCCCAGTTTACAGGTGAGCATGAGTTTGGCATCATCTGTTTAGGGCATCTCCAAAGATAGGTGGAAACACCTGACTGGGTCATGGCAGGTGTGAACATTCAGTACTTTCGCAGACCAGATCAACACGGTACTCTCAGCCCAGACCAGACCAACATTCAGTACTCTCATGTGTCTCAGACAAACATGACTACCAAGTACACTCCTGAAACCTGGAAGATGCTGAATTTCAGCAGATTTTTGGATTTTAAACTTCATTGCAGAACAAGGAAGTGTTTTTTACCCCCCTGTCTGCCATCTGACAGCTCCAGGGAAATAAATTTTACCTGATCAACACATCAAAGAGCTGCTCAGCACAGCTCACAAAGACACTGTCATGGACCCAGAGGGACAGCCTTCCATCTCCAGCTCCCTCTGTGCAAAAATGAAGTTTATTTCTGACCTCTGGGGACTTTTTACCATCTTGTACCATCTATACTTTTCCCAGAGCCTGACGAAGGGACTTTGATCCCGAAAACTTGCAGAAAAGAACAATTTTCTTGTGATTTTCCAGTTGGTCTAATAAAAAGTTTGGAACCAAGAGTTCTAGTTTTTTGTATGTAGTACTCTCACACATTTTTACTAAAAAAGAAAAGCAAAAAACAAAACCAACACAATGTCCTGAAACAGCAAAAAGTCCTGTTTGATCACTTTTTGCTCATGCAAAATTAATTTTGTTGGTTGAGTGGTTTGGTGTCTAAAAATTATGATCCTGCATTTCTAATGGGATACATTGTTGCCAAGGACACAACCCAGGGAAGCTGTTCTGAGGGATAATAGCAGGTTGACTTAAATTCTCATAAGTTATTGAAAAATGCCGTTACCAGCTTGGATCCCAGGCCCCACGCCTACAAGTTTCTTAACATTCACAGCTCCCATTGACTTGCATGGAGGCTGGAGGTGCTGATACAGGAATTCTCTGCATTTTTTAGAAGGAAACATTTCATAATGTTGCATTGAATTTCACTGTATTGTTCTCATTTTTATCTTTGTATTATTTTTGTGTTGTGGCATGACATAAAGCAAACACTTTGGAAGTGTCACATTTTTTCTTAACTGTGGTCACTGGAGACACCCTCATCTTGGAAAAAAGAGCAGATTTTTGAGCCTTCATTCTTATAATACCAATAACATATTTCAGCTGTGAAATCATGTGATATCATTTCATGCCAGTTGTAGTTGTTTAGCTGATGACATGCAATGATGTAAAAATAATAAAAAAATATTAAAATAAAATTCAAATTAAGATTTTGAGATTTTTTTTTTCAAAATGACAGCTGTTTCATTTCAACTCTTTTCAAAGTGGAAGAGTTCACTGTAATCAAGAATATTACACCCCCTTCCCTCTCTCTCCCCCCTACACAACCTTCAAGGTCTTATTAGACAAAAAGCACTTTGGGTGCTTTTTTGGTGCTCAGTATTTCAGTTGGTTTAATGAGTTGCATACCTCGCTGGACTCCAGCATCACTAGATCTCCATGATCTGTGCTGGTCCCCTGGTGGTCCCCTGTTGGAATACAAGGAATTGCCTTTAACCAAGGCCTAGTCTGGGCCCTGCCATCAAAAACACGGACTGAGGGCCCCGTAATGTAAAAGACAGGTGCCTAATTGAAGGGCGTTTGCACTGGGCCTCCCATTCTTCCAAATGTGATAGAAAATAGCTCTAACCTTAGGGAATGTTGCTAATCCTATGTCTGTGCTGAGGGTTTTGAGTGAGTGGGCGCATCTACACATTCACGAACGCACTGTAATTATGGCACATTATGTTTAGTGCCTGTAAAAACAGGTACTAACTTAATGCACAGTAATGAATACTTTTTCTGGGATTCGTATATGCCCAGTGGATGAAAACTACTGCACATTAGTGCAGATGAACGCTTTTTGTGTGATGCTTAATGGCCATTGGACTACTCTACTACGCATTAGCAAAGTTTTTGCCAGTTGCGCTAATGCTCAATAAAATTAGTCCAATGGGGATTAAACGCAGGGTTCAAATTCCAGGGGATCTTGGGGGACGGGGGGCTCAGCCCCCCCATAAGAGATGAGAGCCCCCACTGTAAGATTTGAAAAGCTTAACCTGGGGGGCGTTCTCCAGTTTTATTAAGGCATTGTGATGGGCAGCCCAATTTTTTTTGCAGTCAAAATGTAATTTGAACGTTGATTAAGCATCTCGTGTAGATGTGCCATGTGAAAGGCAGGAATTTCCTCGTAGGCCTTGAGGCCCCCCTCTACATGTTACAGGTATTGTGCAATTAACTGGTTAATTGTGTAATTATCTGTCACCAGCTCTATGCATTAAGCACCTCTTACACCATTAAAAGGTCCAGCCAGCTCTAAAGTTAGACCTCGAAAATGCATACTAGCTTTATAGCTAGTTGGTATCCAGCTTTACTTTGCAGGGGCCAGGTCTGCCCTTGCGGCTAAGAGCCCTGTCAACTGACAAAGCTTGAAGCCACAGGGGTGTACCATGTGTAGTTGGGGCTGGAAGCCCTGCAGCTGAGGGGACTGTCCCTCCTGATGGCACCCCAGGGCTGCCAGGACTGAGAGTCCTGCAGGTGTGGACTTTCAATTGTGGCGGTGCCTTGGGGCTGTGGCCATGGGGTGCTGCCACAGCTGTGAGTCTCATTGGCTATGGGACTTGCAGCTGCAGGAGCTTTTTACTTGCCAGTGCTGGGTGAGCCCAGGGCGGTGATCCCGGGCTCCCCCTGTACTGCCAATAAGGCGTGATGGGAGCTAATGCTGGATCCCGCAATCAGCCTCCTGCCATGCACACGACTGTGTGAGTCACTTCAGATCCTATCATGCCTTTGTCTGAATGTCTAGAGAGGCCAATAGAAACAAGAAGCATTTCAGAGGGAAGAGGAGGACCCTGGCATTGTAACAGCTATAGCATAAATTCTCATTAATTCCTGAATTCAACTTAGGTTTACTTCTCAGTTCCTGAGCCCCTTGCAAGGTAGGCAGAGGCACACCATGTCCCGTCACTCACTGGGCATTGCCAGAACCACATCCGTGCAAAAAGTGGAAGCATAACACATGGCTCATATTGTGGTGACTCAACCATGGCTTCATTTCCTTGCGGGATGTTTCCTTTCTTTGGGATTTTGGGGGTGCTGTTCCCAGTTTAAGTGTTGGATGGTTGGTGGCCAGCACATCACAAGCTGGTGATTTCAGTCCAGTTCCTTGTGGAAAACCAGATCCCACCATCTAGCATGTGCATTGTGAGTCTCTGAGGAAATGGAGTTGAGCAATGGGGTGGCAGTGTAGACTGACCTCTTGTGTGGCCCCAAAATAGTACATCATCTGCCAAGGGGAGGAGGGGCTGTGTAGAGAAGCTTGCTGTGCCAGGGCTGGGCTGGTCAAATGGAGGACTTTTTTCCCAAGGTTGTCAATCTGGGACCTTCATGAGCACTAAATCTTCTTAAAAAAACAAAATGGGGAAAAAAAAATCCGACACAGGCAAGCCAGGGAAATGAATGACTCGGAGTTAGACAGGCAGAAACACTCTAACAAATGACACAAGTCTGACAAGGAAGAAAAAACCCTGCTTGTTTCTGAAGAAACAGGAACTAGTCCTAAGGGCCACCGATAACAGATTGAAACTCAGCCGGGCATGGCCCTTCAGTCTCCTTTGCCTCCCAGGCAACTTAAAAAGAAAGCTGACAAGGGCGGTGTTGGGGCTCCATCTCCAGAGTGGTTCCAGTCTGCTCTTGCTGGTTTGGGGCTCCCTCCACTGCTCCCTGCCACTCCTGGCACCTGGGAGGTGTCCTTCAGGTGGTGTTTTTCCGTGATTGCTTTCCATCATGCGCTGAGACTTGCTACAGACATCCTCCTGCAACTGAGCCTGGGTAAGGCTCTCACTTCCATGCAGCCATAGCCTCTGGAGTTAGGGTGGGTGCATTTGCCCCCCCTTTCATTCATGCCCACCTGTCCATAGGCTCTGCTGGGAGCCCCCAAACCCCTGCTCACTAGCCTGGGCATAGAAGAGGTTCTCAGGCTGGGCATCGACTCGCATGCATTTAGTAAACAGGTATTAAGGGGCTGTCTCCGCCTTCCTAAATTGTTGCTCTGCTGGATCGTGACTGGGGCAGGGGGTGGCCCCCCTATGGAGGTGGAATCGGTTGGGAACTGCAGGAGGGCTGTCCCAAAGCCCTTCTTGTTCTGCCGTCCCTTTTTGAGTATTCAGCTCGCCCATCTTTACCCTTCTCACTATGGTCCATGCAATAAGAGATCGACTTTTTTCTTTCCTTTGGCAATGAACTTGGCCTTTGAGAGAGGACTGCCAAACCTCTGTCACTAGCAGGTAGATACTGGCCATTTCTCCATTTCACACACTTTTCAAGGGCAACGCTCTTTATCTTGAGCTCTGCTGTGTCAGCTTGTTCTTGATTCAGTTTTCCCCCTGCTGCTGCTGGCTGCTGTGGAGTTGCTTTTGGGCTGCGCCCCCCTGCTCTAACAGCGATTTTAATCTTTCCGCCCCTGCCATCTGGAACCCGCTGCAAAGTCTGAACCTTGGCTCTGATTTGACACAGAGGATAAGGACACAAGGAGGTTGGGCTTGTAATTCTTAGGAGCAGATGGATCTAACTTCAGGTTGATGTTTCTAACCAGGACAGAGATGGTCTCAAGGCAAACACAACCAGCAAGGAGCCCTTGGAAACAGTGGGGAGCACCATGCTTATTTGGGGTGATAAGGACCAAAGAAAAGTAGAGAAACAGCGATGTGTGGATGTGTCTGCTTCCAAGGGATGTCAGAAACCTGGATCAGGACCAAGGAGGAACTGAAGCTGCCCAACCAAGGCAGGGAATACAGTGCTCGCCTGCTGGCAAATGCCATGTCATGAGCAGCGTTTTGGAAGGAGTATCTGGTGAGATGATGAATGAAGATAATTCAAGGCCTAACAGGGAAGACACAGGAGCTGAAAAGAAAGGCTGTGGGTGTCTTCCTGGGATGATGAGAGAAGAAACGAGTCCCATTGGAAGGCAGGTATGTTATATGTAACCCTAAGGTGCATGTATTTGGGGGGAAAAAGGTATCCTGTACAGCATTGCTTTAGGTTTAAGTCAACCTCTTCATTGTTCTTTAAGTGCCTTATTTTTAATTTGATCAAGTGGGACAATTTCTGAGAGAGATCAAGGCCCATTTGTGTCTTGCTGGCAGAGGAAAGGGGCACGGAGGTGGGCAGAAATGGCTCATTGAGAATATCTTCAGCAGAGGGACCTTCCTGGCCTGGAGAAGGTCATGCTGCCTGTGGGACCAGCCCTAGGTATAAATGCAGACTGGGGGCTACATGTCATTTAGGACACGTCTATGCTGCTCCTATGGAGTATATCCTGCCTACTGTCCCCCCCGCCCTACCTGATGTAGAGCAATGTCCTGTTTTAGAGCGGCCCCCAGCCTGTGCTCCAGCTCTGCTTGGAGGGGCTTTGTCTTAGTACCTGCCCACCCAGGGCTGCATCAAGGTGACTGCACTGCCCCATTTCTGGGATCGAGTGTGTTGGACCGGAGGTGCTTCAGAACCTCGCTCCTGGGTGTGACGCGTAACTTTGGGTGGTAGTGACAGGCCTGCAGGCTCAGCTCAGGAAGGCATTAAGCATCATCTGAGCAGCAGAGAGCCAGCTCAGTCTAAAGGGTGCTGCACTAGACCACCGCACAGAAGACTGTGGCTTCTGCGGCTGCTCCTGCTTTTCACCCACTCCAAGCTCTCCGTTCTCTCTTGCCTTTGTTTTTCTGGTTCATTTAAATTGCAAGTGGCAACAAGCCCTGCACTTCCAGTGTGTGTGTGTGTGTGTGTGTAGCATTTGGCACAGTTGAGACCTAGTCTCCACTAGAGTGCTAATGTCTGTCTCATTGAAGTCAGTGGAAGTATTCACCGTGCTCAGTGCCTTAGACAGTAAGTTTCCCAGAACAAGACCTAGTGCAACTGGCAGCCCAATGAGGTACGTTTGGGTGCTCCAGCAATGTGTTCCTGTTAATTAATCACAAGCGGCCTAAATGAAAGCAACCGATGGGTAATTCAGCAATGGATCCAACATCCAGACATGCAGCGCTTTGCCAGTTTCCCATTTCAGATGCTTATCTGAGCTCCGTCTCGGGACCGCTAGCAGTCAGTTCAATCATGAAGGCACCATAAAAGGGCAATGTGCAGTATGAATTTCAGTAGTAACAATATGCCACCATTGTCTACCGACAGTGACTGGAGTGGGGCTGCTGACTTGCTCCTTGATTAACAATCCAAGTCAGTGTGTGCATGTGTTTTGAAATCTAAGGCTTGAATCACACTTTTTGGGGCGCTGTATTGATAAAAATGACTAGTTTAGGAATTCCAGTTGGGATGACACCATAACCAGTCTGTGAGGAAGCCAGAGATATGGAGAGATCAGACTTTTGGTGGAACAGATCCTCAATATTGTATTTGTCATAATGCCATGTTCTGGTTTCACCATGCACAATGAATCTTTATGCTACTGTGAGAGCAACAAAATTATTTCACTTTTTAAGCTTTCACTGTAGGTCAGAGTGTGCAGTTCTATTGGGTTCAGAAATTATGCCACCCCGCATCTTTAACAGCTGGAGATGTAAATACATAGTAATAGTGCATTTAATTTAACTTCGCACATGGCTTTTAGAGGGAAATTGGGCTGCTATTAAGGGGGGAACACTTATGTATACATATATGCCCATTCCAACAAAAGACTGGAGGAATTTTGTAATATTTATGGTGCAATAATTGATCTTTTACTACTGTCAAAAGCTGTTAAAGACTTATCAGCTTGCTATTTCAGTACCATATGCCCTATACTAGTTGTTCACTGTGCATCTTTCCTGTGCTTTAGGGGAAGAACATTTGTTAGAATATCAAAACAGAAAATCATTTGAATTGTATCTTGCACCGGCACCAGAAGCTCAGTTATTTTGAGAGATTATTTTTTAAAGGATAATGCCTAGGTAGGTATACATACACTGATTTAGCCCATTCTTTTATATACAACACTCCATTAAAAATCTTTGGGGTATTAAACAGTGTGTGATTGTACATTTCAGCAATGAAGGTTGCAAACTACATTTATTTTTAAGGGCATTTTGGACATTTTGCTTATAATCTAGGGCATAAGAACTGCATGCAACTTTGTTATAAAGTATGGTGAAATGTAAAAGCAGAGGGATTTTGTCTTGGAGAACTATCCCTGCATTTGCAGGGCCTTGACTATATTTAGTTTTTTATTTTCAGCATTTGGATCTTGAGGTTTATGTTTGCAATGGATATATTACTAGAGCATGATGCCCCCACTGCTCAAGTACAAGATATGTCATCAAACTGGAAGGTATATTCTACAGGCCTGTGAATAGCAAGAGATGAACGTCCTACATTAACATTTTCTTAGTAAACATTTTCTCCTTTACCAAAATGATTCATTAATGCTTTGTGGTAATTTATAAATGAATGCATCTTGCTTATAGAATATTATAGGCTCCCCATAAATTGGTTTCCTAACACAGAAAAGTACATAAAACAGTGATTATTGGCTATGCCACTTCTCAGACAGTAAATAGCTTCTTGGGAACCACTGGTCTGGGTTGTAAATTAGAGCAGCCTTAAAGCTCTTTGGATCTTGCTTTTAAAGATACAACGGTGCCCAGGTCCTATTTGTATAGGGAGTTAACTGCATAACTCCTGTGGGCTCTTTTAACAATGCCAGCCTATGTTTAGCATCTGATCTGTGAGACATACATAATGTTCCCCTTCTTGCCATGATAGTAGAAAATGTGATTTGGAATAGCAGGAGAAGTTTAGCCGGTGCAAAAATAGCTCCCCCCCCTCCCCTTGCCCCCTTTAATGGAGTGGTTAAAGTTATCAGAATCCTCCTATCTCAATCTCCCAAGCATGTTTCCTTTACTGTTACCCTTTGTTAGCCTGACATCTGCTTTCCAAATGAGAAATGTTTAATTAAAATTTAAAAAAAGAATTAAGAAAGGGAAAAGTTAATTACGTTTAATTTTTCCCATGCTTTATTATGCAGCTGAATCTAACCCAGGGGGGGTAGGGAAGGACTGGAAGATTCAGACTTAAATGATTTAAAAAATAACATAACAGGAATAGCTTGCTGTAAGGGACTCCCCGTAGTCAGATTCTAGCCCGGGCTTTGCTTTTGGTCAGCAGTACATCTGGTCATAAGACACCCATGACCTTCCTAGTAAAAGCCCTGCACGCTAGGCCTGTGCAAAGTGGCTAGTATTCCTTTCGGATTCGGCTGATTCAGGGGACAGTGATTCAATTCAGTGATTCAAGTCACTGTCCCAATTCGATTCGGCTGAATCTGATTCGGAGATTTGGCTGGTGCTGGGGTCTGCCCGAATCATCAAAGCTCTCTGAATCTTTTTGGAGAGCTTTGAATCGATTCGGACCTATAAATTGGTCTCCTGATTTGATTTGGATTTGGAGATTTGGCTACCGAATTGGGCTGAATCTCCTCCGAATCAAATCACCATCCTTAGCTTTGCATGGCCCTACTGCACACTGATTCATTAATGTTTAAACACAGCCAGAAGTAGTCAACGGGACTCGGAAGTGTGGCCCTGTGAAGGCTCTTTGTCGTCATAAAAACATCTGGGTCTGATTAGTCAAAATTCGGAGCATCTTGCAAGCTTCTAATATCTTCAATTGTCAGCTCAGGCAAGTGATGCTGGGACCACTCAGACCCTCACAAAATTCAGTTCTAGCTGCTGTTGGCTGGGATTAAAGGGCTTGAAGTCCAAATGGGACGGCTATCATCTAGTCTGACCTCCTGCCTAACACAGAGTACTGTTAAAGGAGCTTTTGAGAGTTAGGCAATGCTTCCCCGTAGAATTCCAGTGGGATAAAGCCCAGGCATGGCACCTGGGCTGGTTACGGTATCAGCCTCAGCTCTCACTTTCTTGGGTTCAATTTCAATTTGACTGCGATGCTGTAATTTGACTCTAACACTTCCTCTGCTTTGAGTAGTGCAGAGCCATGCAGAGCAAGGCGTAGCACCTGTTGGTTCAGTCTTTAGGAGGTCGGGGCAGAGCTGGGCAGGGGCAGGGGGACGGGGAGGGATGGGCGTAACAGAGGCGAGATGCAGAAGCAGCAGCTCCGCCAACTACACGGGTTCTTTTCTCCTGCTGCGATGGCTCCTGTCACTCCTTTGGGCACCTGTGCCTGACAACAGGAATCTGCCTTAATCCACAGCTGTGTTTCAGTGTCAGGAGAGACACTACGGCCAGCTGGATGTAGACATTTGCTTTACTGTAAGGTTTCTGACAACTGTGTGGGGTTTTCCATTTCCAAATACTTCTGCTTTCAGGGCGGCTTGAGCTCGATTGAACTGTGGGGAACAGAAGTAGTGCAGCGTGCTCCATGTTTGGTTGCCTGATGCTGAGAGCAAACGTGGAGGTTTCAGGCCCTCTGAGATGAGGCTTGCTTTACTTGCATGGTTACGGTGCTAGGATTGCTTATGCTATAAATTTTGGTTATCCGCAGCAACTCAGGAGAGGAATGGATTGAATATCCACTTTACTGTCTAATAATTAGACAGTATACCCTTATTAAATCTATGATGGTGAGGATAAAAAACCCCCATGAGTTCCCATAAGTGGTTGTTAAGCCAAGTGGTTGGAGAAGTTACCCTGACACCTTTATTTTGTGTTGTTTTATGAAGCAGTTCTTGGTTAGGAAACAGATGCACTGAAAAGTCTAGCACCACGTGAAGCAGGATGGTGTAATGCCTGCATCTTCAGACTGGGAATCAGGAGTTGTGGCTCCTGTGGCTGTCATCAGCGGTGTGATCTTTAGTTGGGGAAGGTAAAGTACCCCTATTTCCTCTTTTTACCATTTCCTATGTTATCTTTAGAGAATATGTTATTCTTATGTTATTCTTAGAGAATAAAGGCTTCTGTGCAAAGACACTCTCACACATTTGTATGGTGCCTGCCACCCTGAGGCCTGTAACTTTGCAATGTTACTATGGAAGGGAAATACAAATATTTTAATAATTTGACTTTGTTGCTGGGTTTCACCTGCTCATTCTGGATGTACAGACAATATATTCTAACTAGCAGGGTGTTCAGTCCTGTCACTGCTTGGATTAGTGTTGAATGGTTGGAACATATGCTGGCATACCGCAAGTGGCTGGATAAACCTAACCTCCCTCTCAAGTTATTTAAGAAAAACTATTGTGTAGGGAGTGGCGCCATGGGGATCTTTGCAGGGAAATATGAAATCTCAATCTTTTGGATTTTCTTCTTAAGCCAGGCTACCAGCAAGTTGAATGGCAAGTTTATGTCCCTTTTGGTGAACGTGTTACAATTATCAAACAATTTTCTGTGGCTTGTATGCTGTATGCACCTCAGCTTTTAGTGGGGCCCCAGATTCCCTCTGCTTCAGCAATGTATGATACAGAAAACAATGGTCATATTTGTAGTTTCCCCTGGGAAGGTTCAACAGTGGCATGGGGAAAGTTAATGAGAGCTAAACATAGTTCTCGTTGGGTCAGAACGCCAACTATAACTACTGTGATAGTTATTGAGGTGACCTGGAGTGGATAAAAGATGATACTTCAATTATTTGTACTGCATGTTGAGTGAAGAGGGGAACATCTCTCAGGGCTTGTGTTAGCTCAATTAAGCCAGATAGTAACATCAAAAGTGCAGCACAATGCAGCATGTCATAGCATCATAGAGAAGTAGGGCTGGAAGGGACCTCCAGAGGTCATCTAATCCAACCCCCTGCCTGAGGCAGGACCATCCCTATCTAAATCATCATCTCTATCATAAACTGTAATGTAAACTCTACATAAAATGACACAACACAGACCTAGCACCCTAATCTGCCACAGGTAGAGCAGGGGAACTGTGGCAGCCAATGTCCTGCTTCTTCTATGAAACACTCAAGAGCTCCTGGGTAACGGGCGATGCCCCCTTCTACAGAGGAAGGCAAACCCCACCCCGAGTCCATACGAACCTGACCATGGGGTAAAATGCCTTCCTGACCCCAAATACGGTGATTAGTCTGACCCTGAATGGAGGGGCAAGACCCCCTAGCCAGGAACCTCCAGCTTTGATCCCAGCAGGAGCATTGGCACACCCCAGTCAACGCTTCCAGCCTTGGCCATAGCCAACGCCCAGGGCTTAAAAGGAAGGCTTAAAAACACCCTGAAACATGTAGCAGAAAGGTGGGGTGCAGGCAGGAACAATCAACAAAGCCCCAAAGCATGGCAAATGCCTGTGGTAGATCACCCATGCCTAGAGCATTCCCGACTAGTGCTTGACCAACCTCTTCTTGAACACTTGCAGTGACGGCGAGTCCGCAGCTTCCCTTGGCAGTCTATTCCACTGCCTCATTATTATAATGGCGAAGAAGATTTTCCAAATATCCTATTTCTAAACTTACTTTGCTGCAACTTCAGGCCATTGGTCCACATCCTTCTCTTTGCAGCAAGACAGAAAAGGTGCTTTCCCTCTTCTTTATGGCAGCACTTCAAGTATTTGAAGACTGCTATCATGTTCGCTCTTAAGTGCTTTTCCCACAAGCTGAACATGCCTAGCTCCTTCAGCCTCTCCTCCTATGACTTGCCTTCTGAGCTCTTGATCATCTTTGTTGCCCACCTTTGGACCCTTTCTCACTTCTCCACCTCCTTGTTAAAATGTGGAAGCCAGAACTGCACACAATACTCCAAATGAGGCCTACCTGGTGCCAAGTAGAGAGGCATTATCACCTCCTGTGTCTTACCCCCAATGCTTCTATCAATGCATCCAAAAACCACATTCACCTTTTGTGCAGCTGCTGAGCCTGTGGTTTACCTAGACTCCCAAGCTCTTTTCCATAGTGCTCCCATCCAGCCAGGTGTCACCTATTTCATATTTGCGCTTTTGATCGTTCCTCCCGAAGTGTAGCACCTTACATGTGTCCACATTGACCTTCATCCTGTTAGCTCCAGCCCAGCTTTCCAAACTGTCAAGATCCTTCTGAATTGCACTCACATCCTCCAACGTGTTCACAATCCTTCCCGATTTTCTGCAAACTTGCTCGAGAAGCTTTCGATGCTAGTGTTGCTAAACACTTTAAACAGCAGCACTTCAGAAAGTAGGAGCCATAGCACTGTGAAATGGCAAAGAATTTGCCAACAACTTTGGTCGTAAGCAGTAGAAAGGCTAGGTCAGCACTGTGGGGAGGTGTTGTAGATAGAAGACTAGGGATGCCAGAAAGGGAGTGAGGCAGCCTTCTTTAATGGTAGAAGGACGTTTACTCCAGTAGCTAAAATAAAGCCTTCAGTACTGTGAGCTTCCTGTCCCAGGCTGCTCTGCATATGCCACATCCTGAACCAAAAGCAGTGTGGCTGCAATAGTGTGGTGTGGTGGGCAGGCTGACTCGCTTTGGGGAGGGATCCAGGAAGATGGAGGATGGGAACAGTGGGTACCAAAGGGTGAAGTGGGCAAAGAAAAACAGCCTTGGCTGGCAGCGTTGTAAAAGGGAGAGTGCCTAGTAATAAGATTAAAAGAAGGAAGCAGCAAAGAGGTGCATTTTATGAATGAGGATTTCTAAAGGACCCAGAGGCTCTACTAGAAGCCAATGGGAACCAGTGAACTAACTTTTTAAGATAATAAAAACCTCAACCCTTAATGTGGAGGTGCACAATTTGCCAGTAAACCATGTACAGCACCCTTCCGTTTGGATCTGGTGGCCTGTATTGTGCAAGTGGAGGGACTGAAGCATGCCAGGGATTTCAGGTGGTATAGCACTCATCGTGTCCAGAGCCAGTCAGGAATGATCTGATCACTCCCCTTTTTTTAGTTTTGTTGAACAATTCTGATCAATTGACATGGTGTGAGCCTAGAGGTTTTAATTAAACTTAATGGGAAGATTATTGTTTGGGGCAGGCGGGGAAGGTGGGGTGAGATGGAAAGCGCCGTTTCAGAGGAGCCAGTAAACAAGTGGTTTGGGAACTCAGCTGGGAATATGGAGACTTCTGGTTCAAGTCTCTGCTTCACCTGATTCAAAGTGAGGCCTTGATCCTGGGTCTCCCACATTTTAGGTCAGTGCCCTAAGCCACTGTCCTGTTGGCTCTTCTGGTTTGGGGTTGTCTGTTTTGCTTCTTGTGGGACTTTTTGAAAAGTGTCTTTCTTCTTCGACTTCATCTGTCTGTCATCTGATTCTGCGCACCAGTGTCACTCCTATGGATGCCTGAAGCCCAATCACTGGGAACACAACTTGAGCTCACAATCATCCTTTGTCCTCCCTAGTCTCCCTTTGTTTTTCAAAGGCACAAACTGAGCAGCCGAGGGAGAAGGGAAGAGAACGGAGGAGAGGGAAAAAGAAATGATTGGTACATACAGTTTTATATCTTGCCTTCCAGGGGCATGTGGTACTTGCCATACAACAAAGGGATGAGCTAATGCTCAGTACCAGACTCTGTTTTGCTATGTCTTCAGATGCCTGATAATAAAAGGCCCATGCTCTGATCTTGTGGTCCACATACAGCCAGAAGTCCTGCTGACCTTAAAGGGAGATGTGGGAGCAAGCCAAATAGGCACAGGATCAAGCCCCATCTCGCCGCCTCTGCTAATAACTTCAGATATCAAGACGCTGCATATTTATGAATGTCATATATCAAAGTGTGTTCCACTAAAGTAATAAAATATCTGCTTGCGCACCGTGTCACTAGGAGTGATTTTAACTCTTTGCGCTCTCCAGTGAGATGCATCTTCAGCCAGCTAAATCATTTAGATTTGATTCACAGTTTTCTTTCCCAGAACCAGCAAATGCACAGATCAATCTATGAACAGGGTATTTAAGCAGTACGCTTGCAAATCAGGGAGCTGTTCCACAATAGCTAGCGATCACAACACAGTCAGAAAGTGAAAGCTAATGATCTAATTCAGTACTAATTAAGTTGTTATTCAATATAACTTATTTGAGCTACATTAAAGTCTGAGGAGTGGAGCTGACAACCCACTAGATTCTGTTGTTACGTCCCTTTCCTTAGCCAGAACGAGGAAAAAAGCCCTGTTTTGCACATGGCTGCGAGGATCTTGTGTGGTGCTGAGTGCCCTCAGCTACTATCCAAGTCAATTAGACACTAATCTACTTTATGGGTAGTTAGACTGGCTCACCAAAAGTAATGGCAGCTGATTAGAGAGCACAGCCAAGGCAGTGTGGTTCCTCTTGGAGCTGTCTGTCCTTGAAATGCTCATGGTTGGGAAAGTCCAGTGCAGAATGGCTTGGAAGCAATCCTCATGTTCAACCAGTGGGCGAAGTAAAATCCTGGTCCTGCGACCGCTGAAATCAATGACAAAGCCCCGCTTTGGACCGCAGTGAGTCATGGTCTCTGGGGGGTGATGCCAGACATGCATTTGGCCTATTATGTTTTTCCAAAAGATCTCCCTGCTGCCTATTCCCAGGCAGAATACAAGGCTGGGCTTCAGTGCTTGCTGTGGAAGTGACTCTTCTGTCTTTGGAGAAGTCTGTGGTGCAGCTCCTAGGGTCTGCCAGGGTCTGTCCCGTATCCATGGATGTCTCTTACCGTGGTTTCAATGGGCTTTGATTTTGACCTTTAGAGGCAGCAGAGGGCAGAGGCCCGACTCAACCGCTCTGCTAGCACAGGAGGGCTTATATAGTGGAGACCCATCTCTTGCGACCATGGTGGTCGGTGCTTGTAATGGTCCGTAGTGATTAGCCTGCTATGCCCTGACGTACAAAAAGATAAAACCAAGGCTCTGACTGGAGGCTTGTTTGTGTAGTGTTGTCATTCTTGTTTCAGAGCAGGGGGAAGAGGTTTCCTAATCACCATAGCACTTCTTCCTGGAGCAACAGTGGAGACTGGAGGGCTGGCCTGTATTTCCCTAATAAAGATGCCCCCCTTCCCACCTTTACAGGGCAGATACCAATATGGTTTTGCCTGGGTCCATGGACTGGTATACTGTGGCACTGGGTTTGCATTTGTGGGCTTTATGGCAGGATTTTCTTTGCTGGGTGGAGGGGAGTGGGGGGCAGTAATTGCCTCCCACGCTGCTTTGTTTTGCTGTGCTCTATAGCTTCTGTATGATGAAGACCTCTGCTCCATAGGTGCAAAAAGATTTTTTGCACAATCTCCAGCATTGCCCCTGTGTTTCTTGGTCTCTGCAGTAAATGTGACACATCAGTTGGAAGTGTTGAGCTGGCCAGCGAGGGGCTGAACTTTGGAGGGGATGCTCTTTCAAGGCTGAGGGGCATCAGTTGAGCTGTCGTCTCACACTTTTACCTCTCGTGGGTGGGCTTTACCTAGCGCTTTCCAGAGTAAAGCTGTAGAAATGAGACCTCCTGTACAGCTCTTCCCGAGCACCTGTGGGGGCTGAGGGAAGTAGCTAAGCTGGCACTTTACAGTCTACTCTGAGTGCCGGGTACTCTATAGTTTCATGGCTCCGGGAGCAGAGCAGGGATTGAAAATAGGGTTCAGGGGCTTGGCTATAATTTCCTGATTTGCCTATCCAGCTGCATCAGCTGGGGAATAGCAGCAAGGTGACTGCTGTTCTAGGGTTGTGATGTGCATGACATTGGGGCAGAAGGGAATGCCTCATGCCCCTATGCATAGTCTGACTCTAGATTCAGCCCCAAATGCCAATGCAAATGATTTGAACCTTGGGATCCTAAACCATATGTATCCTGCTTGTTCTGCATCCTTTTTCATGTGCAAAGAGGGTCATACCTGCTTTGCGACCTAGTTCCTTATCTCTGAGTAAAAAAAAAATCATATCTTTTTATTTCTTGCCCTCCAATTAGCATATATTGCTCACAAAAGATAAAGCATGCTTTCTCTGCAGTGTAATTTTAGATTTGACATCTGCATATAGCAACAGCATCCACTTAAAGCTCACAGAACCTATTTGTTTCTTATGAGCTATTAAGTATGTGTTTCTAGCTCTGTACTGAAATGAGGCAGCAAATTCCTACTAGACAAAGCGTTAGATGGCATGAATACCATAATCTGTATGCAAATTGATGTATACCATTAAAGCTAAGTGTAAAGTCTCTGTTTCACACCTTTACTAATTTCACATTCTTTCTTCCCCACTGACAGGGAAATACCCGGCTTATTACAAAAATGCAGTTGCAAAAGTCACACCAGAGAAAAATCCACTTTGCTTGAAGCGGGGGGCTATAAAAATGAAATCAGGGTGTTCCAGGTTTATCTTCTCCATGACTCATGGGCCACCCTGGCTCAGTTTCCCAGCATTGTGGTGCTCTTCTTCTCACTGCTCCTCCTGCCGGGTCCCAGGACCTTCTCCCCATTCTTCTCCCAGCATCCCTTGCAATTTCTGCTCCAACTTGCACAGAAATAGCTGAAGTGCATTTTCAGTACCTGAGCCAAACTGTAGTCCCCCTGAGCACTGGAGAAGATCATCAAGATTTGGCCTTGTACTGGAATACTGGTTTTTTATACCCCCCCACACCCAGAGTAAATGTGTTAGATGAAAGCAGTTCAAGTTTTTCATGCTCATTTTGTAGAGTACAACAGCACTTTGGAAGTGATCCTGTTGAAGCCTGTTGAAGTCCATGTGAGTTTTTTTTCCAATGACTCTGTGTGTGCTTCCTATGGTATCTTAAAACCTCTGCAAATAACTAGACTTTGTTTCTACATCCCAGCTCTAACTTTCTTCCAACCAAGGCATTCAGCCTATTCCTTCACATTCGCTTAGATGTGCTGGAAGCAAAAGGCTTTTTGGAACTGCTGGTGGCTTTATTAAGCCAGGGGGTTGCCCTTTGCTTTTGAGTCTCTGTGATTTGTGATTTGACATCTAGATGCAGAAATTAATGAAGTCTGGTATGTGGGAGAGAAAACAGTATTCCTACAACTACAGGGGACAGGTCAAGCTACCAGGTGTCTGATTTCTGATGTGCAAATCAATAGCCTGGAATTCCCTAGTGTGACAATCAGATGTGCTAGTATTTAGTTTTTAGTTGCTGAGTTTTCAAACGTTGTGGATTAACCCTTTGTGTCTGTCTGGCTTTCTCTTAGATCTGTTTGCCTTAAAGGCATCTCTGTATTTCATTTCCATTTTGCATCCTGTTCAAGGAATACCTACCTGGCTCTGATCTACAAAGTCACTGCTCCTTCCTTTAAACCCCACATTTCCCAGCGGACCTGGTGAGTCAGTATGGCAATACTAATCTTTGTATTAGCTCCTCTGTTGGTCATGCTTTCTATGGACTTAAGTGCTTTGGCCTTCTTTCAGATCTGATTCTAGGCCAGGGGTTGGCAACCGGGCCTGCAGGGCCACTGGATCTGGCCCATGGAGCTGGGGGGTTTCATCAGTAAGTTCGCATCAGTTGGTGGGGAGCTTCAGCATCACGGGGCTTTGCTTGTGCCTGCACTAGGTCTGGGCAGTGAGGAGCTGCACTGAGGCTGGGAAGCTGGGAGAAGTGGCTATACTGGTGCCAGTTTCCCCCATGTTTTTCCCCACTGCCAGAATGCTGCCAAAGCCTCTAGCTTGCATCGGACCACAGCTGGGTTGAAAAGGCCTCTGGCTTGGAGGGGTTGCTGGCTACTCTTCTAGACCACAAATGCTGTTGTGTGCTCATCAAATCTTGGTTCATGACAGAGCTGGCCAAATACCTTGCTGTACAAGAACTAGTTCGGTTTCTTTTGCCCCTTAGGTATCTGAGCTCTTGCCTTTCTTCACTCTGAAGGGCTGGTAGGGTAAGTTTCTATTTCCAAAATGAAGTCTTAATTTTACCAGGTACTAAAAATAATCAATGCATGCCACACTGGCAAGGTTTCATTTCTCAACTTGCAAAAGATGTTAATTGTTGTTTTTTTCAATTTCATCTCGAGCTTGTTTCTCCTCTTCCCCCTCCCCTCAAAAATTCATAAAAGAGAACAGTACAGTCTGTGCCTCCTTTAATGCATTCTGCACTTTCTTGGCTGGTTTAACTTCTGCCTCTTTAATCTTTTAAAATTCGTCAAGGACAAACTTGTTGAGAATGGGTGAGCATCTATTATTGTTGTGGTGCTTTATTGTTTTGCATGCAGTGAAGCCCAGCTACTTAAAAAAAAAAAAATCTTTTTCCTTTCCAGGGCAGTGGCTCAAAATGGTATTGCAGAAGTTTCTGGTGAGCCATATCCACATTGTGCAAGCAGCGTGCATTGCAATGTGATTCCTCTTAGGGATTTCTTGCCTAATGTATTCAGGACACAATGTCAGTTCTCAACCAGTCTCATACTGCCTCTGTATG
>NW_017729029.1:54061880-54063644 GCF_001723915.1 Gavialis gangeticus
TAGTCATATGAGGCATTTGTATGGAGTTGTCAGACAAATCTGTGCTCATATAAACTGGCAATTCTTCTGCTGCTCATTGAATGTCCTGCAGCTGCAAACACTGAAGGCAGAAGATGTTCTGGGTGCCCACTGTCACATCCCTCCCTCTCAGCTCATTATTCTGGCAATCAGTTAGAGGCAATTTTCAATCAGTTTTAAGCAACTGCATATCATGGCATATGCAAGCTCTTTGAAAGAACAACAAAGGATCAAACAGGAGTGGCACAGCCATTTACACAGAGCCCTTCCAGGTTGCATTGCTGTTCTTTTGGTGGTAGGTGGCCAGCAAGAACATACATCCTAGCCAGTTTGTCATGGCGTGACCCACAATAACCTGACAGATGCACACCACGATGTGCCGGGAAAGAGCAATAGCACATTTTATGCCACATACTTCGGTGGGACTTGAAGCAAGTTTTCTTATACATCTTAGGACAAAATGCTTTCTCCCAGGACAAGTGCAATGTCTGTTTATATCTTTTCTCTTTCTCATCTTCCCACCAAGGGGAACCTGATGACTCCCTGAAGGTGAAAATAGAAGTAGATAAGTAACATGGGAGAAAGGCACCACAGAAGCTCGGGCACGTCCTGCAAAGATTTCACACTTAAAAAGCATGGTGGGTCTATTCTCATCACCTTTAATCTCAGCAGTAGCTGTACTCTAACTCCAAGCATCAACTGAATCAGTCATGCCAAATCTTTAGGCTCAGATATTTTAAGTTGCATCTTACCGTGCAACAGTCCCTGTACAGACACAAGCACTCTACAAAACTACAAGGACATAGAGAAGTCAAGTGCAACACCAAATGGCTGCAAAACACCAAACACAGCAACATGGGAGAACAACTGTGAAGAGAAACATGTAAATTCTGGCCAAGATAAACTCATTCTTATGACAAGGGCCCCTGGATGTTTTATGTTCAGGCAGTGATATATTTCTCCTCCCTACAAGAAGAGAGTGACCCTCAATTACTGCACTGAGTTACTTGCAACCTGTGCAGGGACTGCAGGACTCCTTATGCAGAAGGGCTCTTATTTCACTACAGCTCATCTCTGCACAATTCCTAACAGCCTCCCCTACCTATCGTCTCCCAGTGCTCAACTTGGAGTCTCTTGCCAAGTGTCAGTAACTCAAATGTTTCATCCAATGACTTGTTCACCTTGACAGAGCTGAACTCATTATCAAAAAGGAGGATAATCTGGGTACTACTGTTATCTCAGACCTTATTGAACCACCCCATCAGCCTTTGATCTTTCCCTATTTGACAAGTCAGTGCAGAAGCCTGAGGCAGACCCCAAAATTTATATGCAAGCTCCCTTGGAGTGACTGTTTACAATGGGCTGTTTCTATGTTTGCTGTGAAAGCATGCCAGCATGTCAGCAGAGAGCCTTAGTGAAGATCCAATGCCTGATGACAAGAGTTGTTTTTCTGCTACTGCAGCTAAACAAAAATCCCATTTGACATATGCCAGCAAAAGCCCTTTTCTGACAACGTGGCCACATTCACGTAAGGGGTGAATGTCAGCTGTATACTTATGGCAGCCACAGGAAATTTCCTTTTCAAACCTGTAGCCAATGTAGGTATGTTTGCGACACTTTGTCATGTAGACCTGGCTTCACTTGTTGAACACCTGATGTGGACTAGGTGGTCAATCAATTTAATAGATTTCATAGACATTAGAGCTGGAAAGGACCTTGGAAGATCATTGAGTCCAGCCCCCTGCC
>NW_017729029.1:54063655-54068132 GCF_001723915.1 Gavialis gangeticus
CAGAAGTTTCTGGTGAGCCATATCCACATTGTGCAAGCAGCGTGCATTGCAATGTGATTCCTCTTAGGGATTTCTTGCCTAATGTATTCAGGACACAATGTCAGTTCTCAACCAGTCTCATACTGCCTCTGTATGAATCCCTGCTGCTAAGGTGACAATAACAGATCATTGACATCCTCCACCTCTGTGCTTCAAGGGTCTGAGAGTCTTCACCCTCAGTTTGATTCATTCTCTGGATAACTCTCTTGGGATCGATCCTGAACGGGTTTCCCCAGCTGAGTAAAGTCCCAGTCCAGTGGAAATGCTGTTTCACCAGAACTTTAAGGACAGAGGAAGAAGGGACATTAGGCCACAGGAGTCCCTTGCTTTCAACTTCACACTGTTTGCCTCAAGTGCTAACAAACTGTTATTTCTCCTGATTAAAGGCCACGTGCTGGATTAGCTGCAAGGAGAGTAGCTTCCCTAATCACTTAGTCATTGTTCAAACTAGCGCCGCCCACCCTGCTCTTGTATTAGGATATCCAGGTCTGAGTACATTAGCTAGGCAATCCTTGTGGGCTGGTTGTTCAGGACCGACAGCACAGAGATTAATGGATAAGTAGATCCAAAGGTTACTCTGCATTTTGGTCTGGATTTCCTTCTCACCGTGTTTTTAGAGGTATCACTTGATTGGCCGACTTCACTAGTCACTTCTGCCATACGCTAGTGTTACTGAGGGACAACTCAGCCTCCACTAAAGCAGGCACATTCATCCATTGCACTACAGCTTAATACTGATTCGCTAGGGCTGTGCAAAACGGCACCGTTCCATTTCGCCTTCAGTTTTGACGATTCAAAGGAACCGCGTTTCGTTTCAAATTTAATTTTGAGTCGAAACAGCTGTTCTGTTCTGTTCTGTCGAAACCGAAAGGCTGTCTCAATGCTGTTTTGACATTTCATGGGGGGTGGGGAGTCAGTCTAGCTAGGATCGCAGCACCCCCTGCTGGATCGCAGTGCTGGGGTGGGGGACGGAGCCCAGGCTCAGTCCCCTTCCCCTGCACTGTTAACGGCTTCTGGCAGTGGGAGATGGGGGGCGCCAGGGCTGAGCTCCCGGCTGGTGCTGGGAGCGCAGCCCTGGTTCTCCTCTGTCTCTTGCTGCTGGCTTTGAGACTTGAAACATTTCGAAACTTTCAAAATGTTTGGACGAGCTTCGTTTTGTTTTGAGGCTGTTTTGAAGCCCTTTGTTTCAATTCGATCTTACTGTTTCGAGCTCGAAATTAGTTGAAACAGCGTCGAATCAAAACAACCAGTGACATTTTGCACAGCCCTATTATTCACTGACTTAAGTCAGGAAGGAAGCTAAGCATGCGAGGCTGTAATGCCAAGATCACTCCTCTATACTTTCCACAAGATGGACTATTAAGGGAACTCCCCTCTTCCCAAGCCCAACCTTACAAAAGGCTTTCCCACTGAAATTTCCAATATGATTTAAATCCTGAATACTGGACAAGGCCCTGGGCCAAACCTTTTTTTATGGTTCATCATCATCACTAGCTAATAGATCTACTACACAAACATGAAGTCCTTATGGGACAGAAAATGTTTAACATGAACTATACAGATAATCCATAAACTGCCGTCCTGATGTTAGGAAGACAGAATGTTGTTTCTTTGGCAATCAAAGACCTGATGAAAATGCACCAAATTTGGTAATTAAAAGACTTTTAGGGTTTTGTAATGTTATGTTCCATCTAGACAGCCTAAATAGAATTAATTAGGAGCTAATTTAAAGAGCCTCCTGTTTCCTTTTGAAATATCTTTCTGGTATTGACTACATTGAGGTTAGCTGCACACAGTAAATCATAAATCACTCCTCTGCTTAAGGAAAAATTGATTGCCGTTCTAATACTTATTGAACACCTATAACAGATGTTTAAATCTCTACAAGCTTGAGATAATTAAAATAATAAATCTATACATATTCGACAGGAGCGTTAGCAGAAATCCGAGGAATAAATAACCTGGTGTAGCGGTGAGCCGTTATTTTGCCAGATGTTATGATCATGACCTTATGGAAATATGGGCCCTGATTGCATAGACTTCCGTTTGGATTCTTTTGCTTGAATGGAGCACTTGACAGAGTAAAGGCTACTGTATTGGGGCTTTATGGCATAACAAAGCCATGTCAGGTAGGCTCATCATGAAGCCAAATATCAGGGCTCTGCACTCAAGCACTTCATTTGAGGCACAGAATCGTAGGGTTGGAAGGGTCCTCAAGAGTCATTAGGTGCCTATATACGAGCACTGAAGCTGCTCCAACATGCTGTAATTGCAGCACATTGGCACAGACTCGATTAATCGAGTCTCCTGGAGTGTGGTAATTACTATGCTCCAGCAGCCTCCAGCGTCTCACAGATGACGAGCTTTAGATAAAGTACCCCTGCCAACATTTTTAAGCACGGGGACACTGATGTGCCCAGCCTCCCCTCCCTGAGCACATATGTAAATGCTTGTCTTTACCAACTCCTTTCATTAATATAATAATGCTACTTTAAAAAATGCCCTCAGAGTCCGACTGTCAAGTCTCTGTCCTGTATACTCTGGTCTCGTGAGCTTTCCTGATCCCATGCAGGGCTCCCCTGCTCACCTGCCATGTCTTGCCGGAAACTTCCTTTAAGGAGGAGTTCAGTGGTGTACCCTCCTGCCCATTACCGGTAGTACTCACACGTCCAGTGTGGCTGACTTTGGGGCTTCGCCTCCCATACACCCCTTCCACTCACCAGCTGTACATGCAGTGCTTGTGCCATTTGCTACCGCCTCCTTGGGCCTCTGGCCCAGCTTGTCGAGGCTTGGCCCTGTGTTGTATTTTTCTCAGGCTTATCCCAGTGCCTGGTTCACTGTCAAAGTGCCCAGGCTACAATGAGGGGTGTTTCACCATTCCTTGCATCAGCTCTGACAGCAAAACAGTAATGATCAAAAAAATAAAGCAAGCCTCTCAGACTCGGTCCGGGCCTGTTCCGATCCATCTGGTTGAGCTTTGGGGCTTGGGTCTGGCCAACTTCTCCTGCCATCCCTCTTTGGCCAAGTTGTCTTGTCTTTGAGTACAGTGGGTCCTCAAACCGCAAACAAAAAAATGAAAGTACAAAAAAGAAAGGTAGCCTGTCTGGAGCAGTATTGCTGTTGGGGTGCTCTCAGCTCCTAAGTGCTGCCTCACTCCAGCTCCCATGGGGTTTGGCTCACCCACACTCACCCCCAGAGCTGCAGCATCCTGGGCTACTCTGTTCCCGAAGTGCTCCCACACTGTGGCCACACTCCCCCTTGCCCAGCTTTAGCCCGGCCCTTTAAACTTCCTGTGGTGGTGCCAGAGGCTGACATCAGCCTGGCACCACCAAACTTGATTGACAGGTATTTTAAAAGCCAATGCATCATTGGCTTATGCTGCTCCTGCCCTGTAAGCATTGGCTTATGCTGCTCTTGCTCCAGTAAGTATCCTAAGGCTCCCAGGCTATCCTGACAGGGTCCTGGGGCTGTGACCCCGGGGACTCTGGCTCTAGTGCATGGCTCCAGCTGCCACACCCCACACAAATTTTCTTTATACACAAGTAGAGACTTCAGTAGCCATTGGGTAGAAGTCAAGTGGGCAGTGGACAATCGAGTTCTGTGAGGCACCTCTCTTTTATGTACCCAAATACCTTTGAAAATCTGGGCATATAAAATAGGAATTGAATTCCTGATTCTTCTCCTTCCACAACTCCTGAGCAAGGGTCCTGGGGCAGGACACCCCCTCCTTTCTGTGCTCCTCTGTAGTGATAAGTTTTTCAACCATCTTGGGTTCCCTTGAGATGAGTGCATACAAACAAAGGTAAAGTAAGGGCATAACTTTGTATAATACCAGACATCTTTTTTTTCAGTTGTTGCAGTGGTTTGGGTCTCAGGCCAACAGGGAGAATACGTTTTCACCATTATGGACTGTGTGAGAGAGCTCTGCTTACTTGCTCCACTCTACCATGTTATCTAAGCATGGTACTGGGTGTGTTCCAAAAAGTGGTCACATGTCACTTTTCAGTATACGTTCAACAGAAGCGAGTGGACAGGTCATATGTTCACAATAGTGCTCCCTAGCAGCATGGTGTAAATGTGCCCAGATGAGTCACCAGCACTTATGGCACTTTCTTAGCATAGGCAGATAAAATTGGGTAATAACTTGCCTGCTGCAAACCCTGCCTACTTGGAGCTGGAAAGACAGGAGGCTCACCTGGGCCTAGGGTGAGTGAGGATTTAGTTAGGGAGCTTCTGGAGGGGCTGGACGTTTTTAAGTCAGCCAGCCCGGATGATCTTCACCCTAGAGTCCTAAAGGAACTGGCTGGGGTCATTGCAAGTCCCCTGGCACGGCTTTATGAACACTCGTGGTGCTCTGGAGAGGTGCCGGAGGACTGGAAGAGGGCCAACGTGGTTCCCATCTTCAAAAAGGGGAGGAAAGAGGACCCGGGGAACTACA
>NW_017729029.1:54068375-54084265 GCF_001723915.1 Gavialis gangeticus
AGGCGCTACTTCACGGTCAGGGCGGCTAGGGTCTGGAACCAGCTTCCAAGTGAGGTGGTGCAGGCTCCCACCCTGGGGGTTTTTAAGAGGAGGTTGGATGACCACCTTACTGGGGTCGTTTGACCCCAGTGCTCTTCCTGCCATGGCAGGGGGTCAGACTAGATGATCTGCTCAGGTCCCTTCCGACCCTAGAAACTATGAAACTATAAAGTGCTTCAAAAGGTGTTTATAGAAAGCTAGTTTAGGAGTAATTACCCTCCAACTACTCATAAAGGAATGAATTGAACTGAGAATCATTTACAGTTGAATTTGAGAGTGATGTAGGTCTTGCCATTAGAATTCCTATTATTAGCTGGTTGTCTAATTGTTTCTGGTTAAATAAGCAGTTAATGAATTTCCACAGAACTGGTTCTTTTGAGAGTTTTTAATCATTTCCTGGTGATACTGGGGTTTTGATTTATTGGTTAATTGAGCTGCCTGGTTTACAGTTTGATCAGAAAATACTGGTTTGCTCCTTTTTTTCCTTTATTTTTTGCTTTTGGAGGATGGGGAAGGGATACTTTCTTGCTGCCTCAAAGGGATCGTTAGAGTCGGTATCTGGTTGTGATGGTTTCTTTGAACTTGATGTGGGTCAGAGTGGTGTGTTTATCACAAAATTTAAAAGCCACAGACAGCTGTAGGCATCCTTGTTGCTAAGTCTGTACCCTGCATTGATGCACTCATCAAAAGAAGCCTTTAGCGGATGCAGCAAAACACATTCCAGGGTCTAAATGCTAAGACAGCTGTAAGGCCCCATATGGTCTCTATTCATCCTGAACTGCTCTTTTATACACCTATAGTGAGAGGAGTTCTTGAATGTGGCCCCCCAGTGCTCAGAAATAGGCAATTAGGTTGCACAGGTTGCAAAACGGAGGAGATATTGCCCCCCTAATACAATGGGGCAATTGAATTTTAGTATTAGTATTACTAAAATTTAGTATTTTAGGCCCTAATGCTATGATCTTTTGTATGTGGAGGTCCTGCATAAGGGCTCCAGTTAATGGAGCTGCATGCAGTCACAACTATGCACTCATGTGCAACCATCTGCATAGATGACACTAAGATGTGGGGGGATGTGGGTACGCTAGAAGGGAGGAATAGGCTGCAATCGGACCTAGACAGGTTACAGGGGTGGGCGGATGAGAATAGGATGGGATTCAACACCGACAAGTGCAAGGTGATGCACCTGGGGAGGAAGAACCAGCACCATACCTACAGGTTGGGGAACTCCCTTCTCGTCAGTGCAGAGGCAGAAAAGGATCTTGGAGTCATCATAGATGCCAAGATGAACATGGGCCGGCAGTGTGGGGATGCAGTCAGGAAGGCCATTTGCAACTTGTCGTGCATCCACAGGTGCATCTTGTTCCTCAGCTCAGGGTCAGGCCAGTTGCCATACAGGTTTCCCTGGCTTTATGCAGTGCATGCATTCCTGGAAAACGGTGCCCTACTTGAATTTGCATAAAGAGAGTCCACTTTACAATGTAACCAATAGGGATGTGTTCCAAGACCATGACTCTACTGAGCCCCAGACCCATTTCTGGCACTTCTACAAGACAGTTTTGGTACTCGCCAACAGCAGACAGTGCATACAAGCACAGGGCACTGTCATAATGGGGATGGCAGCTACAGAAACACGTGTCGCAGACAACGAGCGAGGAGCACAGAGCCACACAGGAGAATATATTTTGGTGCACGTGCACTGCACAAAGCAGCTGACTGAGGGCTTCCACCACACCGATCGCATAAGAGTGAATTTACCTTGTGTATAACAAATTTTTGGTATAAAAAGGGTCATTGCATAAGAGCAAATTTGCAGATACAGAACATGCATTAAGCGAGGGAAACCTGTATTTGCGGTCTGGAAGGAATGCTATCTCATGGTCAGATTGGTGTGGACTGTTTTTGCTTTCCTTTATAGCTGAGGGCATGGCCTTCTCCCTGGGATCTCTTGGGCGTATATTAACAAGCTTTTACAGAAGCAGCGTGTTGGTCCCTTTGCTTTTTTTGAAGCAGGTTAGGGTGTTCTGTGTTATGTTGTGTCAGGGTTGATGGTAGTTGTACTAAGAGGTTAGATTATGGATTTGTATAGGATGGTTTGGATAGGGATGATCTTCTCAGGCAGGGGTTTGGACTTAGATGACCTATAGAGGCCTCTTCCAGCCCTGCTCCTCTATGCTTTTTAAGAAGAGCACTTGGTTGACATTGAGAAGCTATGCAAGTGCAGCAAAAAGTGAGAGAGAGGGAGGTATACCTCAGGGACAGCAGAGCAAAATACCTTGTGTGAAAACACCTGCCCAGGCTACTGTGCTCCAGAGCAAGGAGATGGTTTCTATACCTGCCCCTCTGGCCACGAGATTCATAAACAGCTGATGTAGTCGCACCATTTAAAGAGTGGGAAAATTATTTAAATGAGCTCACTAGAGCGCAGAGCCAGCACGCGATCTTACCTTCTGCACAGAGCCTCCCATTTTCTTTTTTGAAACCAAAAGTCACACCTGACAGCGCTGATGAGCACCAGGGAATGAATCAGCATGCCTGCGGAGCCTGGTGAAGGAGCAGGTTGTGTTTAGGGCAAGCTCCCTCCGGGATTAATCCCATGCGTGGTGGCTACCTGTAACCTCTCAGCTTGGATTGGCACTCTTGATTTCATTAGGAAGACTTGGATAGCAGTAATGAGACAGGAAAGAAAACAGCTTTACTAGAACGGTGTTTGCCTGCATCTTATCATACCGTCAGCTCTGTCACAGCTCACCGTAAATGAATTCCTGTTCTGGAGTGATTTAATATTATAAAGCTTCTTATACCATTTCTGTCATCACATGCTCTCTCCTTCTGCAGCTACATAAGTGGGATGCTTTGAAAGGGAGATCAATTAGGAGGAGCAGTCATAGGTATACAGAATATTTTTTAGTTCCTCTTTGATATTTGTTTTGTTCCCACCGAATTTTCCTTCTTTCTCTAGAAATGGCACTGACTTGCTAAGAAGACTTACTGTTGGGAAACAGCAGCTAGTTATGTTAATGCACTTATTAGGAAAATCGCAGGTTTTGGAGCACTGGAGAGCTCCGGGTACTTAGTCATCTGTGAGGTTTTTATAGTTACTTTAATTCTGGTGCGGGTCTGGTAAGTTAGTTGCAGTTTGCTTTGCTGTGATATTTGCACTCGATGGGCTCTATTTGGACTATAACGTTTTTCTTCCTCTTCAGCTCTGTTACCAAAGGAAATCTGCCAGCATTTCATTTACTGGGTTTTGCTTCCAGGACAAAAGAAAGTTTTTTTTCTTGTCAGGGGAATGCAACTGAGATTTTCCTGTGTGGATAATTATTACTTTCCTGTCAGAGAAAGGTTATAGAAATTTTCCTTTTGGGAAAATGTAATAGAGGGGTTTCTTTTTTTCTCCCTGCCAGGCAAATATTATACAGATGTTCTTCTCTGGATAATACAGCTGAAATGCTCCTTGTAGGATAACCTGACATAAATGCTTCTGTTAGGCTGATTTCTATGTCCATAAAAGACTGTGAATATGTTCCTTGGAGGGAAATGTAGAAGGCTTTTATTTCTATTGGGGAAACATTCATCAGGTGCCTGGTTGTGTCAGGATAAAACAAATGAAAATGCTACAGTTTTTTAAAATGTATTACAGCCCCAGTGCAGCAGAGGACTTAAGCCTGTTTAACTGGATATGGAGATGGGATGCTGAGCCCAGTCTGTTCAGTACCTAGGACTGTGTTAGAGGTGTTGATTCATAGCAGGATTGGAAGGATAGGGGCTAAATTGCTACCTAGACCACTTGTTATCTGACACAAGCACTGGTTTGTTCATGGAAAAACTAATTCTGTGTTGCACCACTTTGTCTACAGAAACCGGACAGCGATCTGACCGAGTAAAAGTCTTTTCTAGTTCCAGTTTTCTAGTTCTCCGGCTCAGGTAGGACCAAGAGCTGGCGCTTAAGAAGATCATACGTTCTCTGCCTTGCATCTTTTGAGCTTCACCTGGATTGTTTTACAACTTTCCCTGTGGTTTGAAACAGTATTTTGAAGAGAACAGCAAGCGGTGGAATATATTTGTCTGTTTGTTTATATGCAACGTTCCTACATAAATAAAATATTTTAGACAGGGAGCTATTACCCGTCTTCCTCTATAAACATTAACAGGTGCCCAATTACTTTGCTTAGTCTAATGTGCTTACATGCGCTCACAGGAGCGGTAGGTGCAGCTGCCAAGCACAGAGAGCTATCCCAACGTGGTGTGCCCATTGGCAGTGCTACGACTGCGTCCGCTCTCAAACCTGGTCCTCAAGCCAGCAGATACTTGTTCAATATCCATTCACCCCCCCCTCCCCGCTCCCCTCCCAGACTGTAACCTCCATTATTTCATAGTTTCATAGTTTCTAGGGTCGGAAGGGACCTGAGCAGATCATCTAGTCCGACCCCCTGCCACGGCAGGAAAGAGTACTGGGGTCAAACGACCCCAGTAAGGTGGTCATCCAACCTCCTCTTAAAACCCCCCAGGGTGGGAGCCTGCACCACCTCACATGGAAGCTGGTTCCAGACCCTAGCCGCCCTGACCGTGAAGTAGCGCCTCCTGATGTCCAACTTAAACCTTCCCTCCGCCAGCTTGTGACCGTTGTTCCTGGTCACTCCTTGCGGCGCTCGGGGGAACAGGGACTCCCCCAGTGCCTGCTGATCCCCCCCTAACCATGGGGCCATGGGGGTATTTTAATGGCCATGGGGGTATTTTATATTGATCTGACACCTTAAGATCCCTGGATTCAGGGCTGGCAGAAATAGATGTCCGTGCTCCACCACCAATCACTCGTTAGCGCCATAATTAAAGCATTTGAGAGGAGGTGGACCTGAATTGCTGCCTGGAATGATTATGCTGCCAGTGCAGCATGTGAGCATGTATATCAGAAACCGGAGGGCTCTTGAGAAAATGATCCCTTTCCTTTTGCCACGCCTTCTAATTGCCACTCCACGAAGATTTGCCTATGCCACACGGCAGGACTGGCGTGCAAGACAGAGAAACCGCTCTCCAGATGAAGAGGAAGGAGAAAAATGACTGTATTTTAGACTCTTCCTAACCTCCCTGCCACGAAGGAGCTGATGCCTGCTGTGTTCTGCAGATCAGCCAACAGTGGGGTGCTCACAGTTGCTTTAATTGTAGTTAAGTTGGTGTGAGAACCACCAACCAAAACAGCAGCAGTGAGCATTGTGGGCATTCCCAGTCCTACCTGTCCTGAACGAGTTTTATGTTGGCCTTATCTGTAGAGATGAATACTCTGCTGCCAGATGCAGTGTCTCTCCTGACAAAGCTAGTCCTGTCCCATAGAGATGTAGGAGGTTATCCACTGCTAGGCTCAGCAACACAGTGTGGTAATCCTATTACTGGCTCTGTATGGTGGCCTGTACAGCCTAAAATTTGGGAATAAAGCATTGATAATATTCCAAATTATTGCAGCAGAATCAAGCATTTGTCTCGGTGTAAGATCACTATCCAAGGGCTCCCACTGGTTTAGAGATTTGAACATGCTTGATAATGTGATTTTTATCAAGGCATTAGAGGAGGTTTGAAATTAACTTCGTAACTTCGGAATGATCCTGATGATCAGTTAGCTTACACAGTCCAAGTAACTATCTGAGACACTAGGGTAGTGACACTAACTTAATAAGGAATATTTATCCTCAGCATATGTAAGCCATAACCACTGGAGATTCACAGCATTTCTGTGAGATGGGTGATGTTGCTTCTCAGAGGGGAAAACTGAAAATAAGGACTTGCCTGAGGTCACAGAAGATTGTAGTGGCAGAACAAGAATCAGGTCTCTCCAGATTCTGGCTCCCAGACCTGTGTTGCAGATGCAGATTACTTCAATATTTATTTAATTGTAGTAGTACACCAGACTCCTAATCAGGTTCAGGATCCAATTTTGCATGGCTCTCTAAAAGGAGCCTGAAACTAGTGTCCCTGCCCCATTTAGCTTGCAATAGGAGACTTCACATGCTGTTCTCTTCTTACTAAGCTCCTTTTGCTGCTGGTTTCTGCTGCAGGAAGTTGTGTAGCATGGGGATGTCAAAGTAGACGCACTTGGGATGGAGGTGCTTTTTATCGCATCTCCTGGAGGCTCAGGAGACAACACTGAAAGCAGTCCGCTTTTCTGTTCATCTCCAAGGACCCAAACATTCTCAGGAGGTGGAGTTCACTGGGTCTCTAAAGGTGAGGTATTTCTGCAGCACCATCTTGGTAAGTGTCATTTTATCTACAGTCCTAGAAAATGGACCAGGCCACATCCGAGGGTACCAGGCCCTCTTGACCTGCTGGGAAAGGACATTTGGACTAAGAGGAAAGCCAGGACTAAGAGAAGGCAAAATTAATGAGCTACCCATGTACGGGTTGCGAAGGGAGCACTCATTTGAAAATGCAGGAGGTATTTACAGGTTAAAGAATAATGTGTCTCGGGGGGAAGAGGGGGTGGTTAATTTTTTATAGGTGTTCAGGAGAAAAAAAGGCCACAGGCTAGCCAGCTAATAGAGGGACAGAGGCGGATAGAGCTGACATCACTCCTTTGAAGGAAAAGCATTTTTCACTGCAGGCATTGCCACTGCTGTTGTATCCTTTTATAGTGACCCAAGGTGAGATGAAGGACAAGGACGTGGAGGAACTGGGAGCAGAACCCAATTTCCAGGTCCCTGCTCAAACTACTAGAGCTACACTTTCCTTTTATCATAGCAGGAATAAACTGATAAAAAGGATGCCAAGTTCTTATGTCTCCTTATAGGCCTTGTTTACTACTTTTCTCTCCATATATTTCCCTCAATCTTAGGCATATGTGCCGGCAGACACGTTCTTCTGCTGCAATACTAGGCCATGAATTCCGGTCACGATAACACTTACAGTATCTCCCCATGGCCAGCAATGAACTGGTCCTCCCATTCATTTGGCTTGTTATAAATGAGAGAAACTGAACTCTATTTGGTTAAAAAGAAAATAACATATGAACAACCAAACAATCCATTTTCAAATTACCTTCAGAATAAGAGCCACATAACGCTATGATAGCTACCAGGATCGGGTGTTGATAGAGACTGAAGAAAAGGATTTCACTGAAGATCAGAGATGTACCACCAGTGCGGAGACTGGAGAGATATTTGAAGTGAGGTTCAGCGAAGTGATTGAAAAACAGGGCTGGCAGCCTCCATATTCGACTGTGAGATTTCCAGACAAAATGGAGTCAATCTGCCTACAAGTAAAATGACATTTTCTCTAACTCCCTCTCCTGAAGACTGAGTCAATAAATCAGCATGATTGCACCGAGGTCTTTGTCACCAGTTACACCAGAGAGGAACTAATCCTGGCTCCACTCTGAGACTGAAGCTGCTTTTTTCCTCTAACGAAAAAGTTGGTTGAAGGTGATTGCAATTTTAATATTTGATCTATTTTGCCATCGTGTTGATTTTTTTTTCATGGAGAAAATAGTCATGAAATGTTGACAGTCCATTTTATGACTTTTTTAAAAAAAATTTTAAGAAATAACTTTTTCAAAACCTGTGTTTTTTGTTTTGCTTTTAAACCAGTTCTCGTTACTCCTTTCAGTCCATCAGCTGTAATAAGACGTCTGCAGGCCAAATTAACCTTCCCCCTACTGTGTGTCAACTCACTATAGGAAAGGGAAACCCTTAGTTCCATCTAAGTAATTTCATTGCTGCTGATGAATTTTCACAGCTGTTACTGGCTGGGACTTAAGCAACTACGTGAATGGTGCACAAGAGAGAACAGCATCCAGATCTCTCTCTCTCTTGCACTGTTTCTGTAGTGCAATCAGAATTAAAATCAGTAAAAAGAGGATTATGTTTTGGGTTACTAGAGCTAGAGTGGATCTGCTGGGAAGGCCCTTTCTACAGCTGCATTCAGTTCAATGCGGTGGGTGCAGAGGGCCTGCCTTGGGGGATCAGCCCACAATGATGCAGCCCGTTGGTAAAAGCACTTGCACTTGAAAACACCAAAGGAAACTGAATTTCATAGCTGCTCTTGGAAGAGGCTTTAAATAGTCTCCTCTTGCTTTTCATCAATAGATGGCAGCAATTTTCTAAGTCTTCCTCATTCTAGAGCCACATGTTAATTACTGGAAATTAATTTATTTTAGAAGCGAAAGGTTTCGATTGCTCTTTTCAGCGAGCATAATTATGATCTGTTAACTACAATGCAAATCCTGTACTCCTCCTGTGACCGGCATGGGGAGCAGACTGCGCAGGGAGTTAGTCAAATGTTCAGCGACAGCAGAGACAGGAGTATGGAACTATTCATCTGATTCATTTCATTTAAAAATCTCAGCCACTGTCAGGTACTTTCACTGCTAACATCCCTGGTGTTCAATTCTCTGCACTGGCTCTGACCGCAAAAAGAGTTGCCTTGATAG
The DNA here is from genome assembly GCF_001723915.1 of Gavialis gangeticus. NCBI lineage: Eukaryota > Metazoa > Chordata > Crocodylia > Gavialidae > Gavialis > Gavialis gangeticus. Next base: position 54,076,831 of record NW_017729029.1, read on the forward strand.
TAGCAGCTGAGGATTGCCTGTGACATGGGACTCTTCGTGTGTGGAAAGCCAACTTTGCTGTCTCTCTGCCAGCTGCCCTCTCCAGGAGAGAAGGTATGGATATGGCATGCTGTAGTTCAGGGTGGAGCGCAATAGATCCTCAACTAGTAAGGCGGTTTTCTGTTACAAGGGGAACTCAGAATGGCCCTTAGGCTGCTTGCTAGAGTGGAAATACATGCTAGGCCTGCTATCCTGGCCCTCAGCTAGAATGTCCCCAAGAGGGAAGTAGTACAGTCATTTTGTGGTAGCTCTTATGAACTCTGCTGAAAGGGAGGGAAACGCAGAATTAAAAGAGCTGATGATGAGAGGAGTAGAGCAGAGGTTCTAGCTCAGCCATGCTATAGCTCAACTGAGTCTAGAGGTAAAAGCACTACGGAAAGAAAAGCATGATAATGATCCTACTCAGAAGGAAGTCATTTGTACGGATTTCTTGAGGCTGATTTTCCCAATACTGCAAATGTATGATTTTCAGGAGACAATCATTAAAAGATTCATTTTAAAATGCAGTTGTCATGTTCAGAACAAAGGTTTGCAAACAGGAGATTGAAAGTAACAGAAATAAATTAGACAGTGTTACTTAATGTATCTAAAATATAATGGCTTCTGTGACATGCACATAGAAATAATGATTTTGAAATTAGGGAAGCTTCATCAACTTTAAATGAATAACCAATCTCCACTGAATAGAGGGAAAACTGATTTTAATTACTGTTTTAAACTAACATTTTGTGTGATAAATGTTTTATGCATTTGCTCTAATATGGAATTAACTGCTTTTCCTTCCTTTATTCCTGGCACAGACTCTGACCCCCCTCCACTCCCCAACCACTGATTCTCCATTCTCCACCTCTTCCTGAATAGCTAACTCAGTCTTCAATCTTGCAAGATATTTCCAAGAGCTACAGTCAATTTTTAAAGTTTATGGACCATTTCATAATGTCTTGTAAATCAGCTCTTACTACCCTTTTTTAATGATGTGTCCCAGTGGTTTGGATATGCCAACCTGAAATTTATATGCAAAGCCAAGAACTGGACAACTTTATAACAGAGTAATTGTTTTAAAACCTATTAAGATCGTTTCTCCCTTAAACATTGCAGAAATTATGGACAGTAGCCTACAATCTTCTGGGTTCAATTTCTGGTTGCCTATTAGGAACCCATGCAATCATTTCTGATTTATTAATATCCCTGAAGCATACTACAGATTGATAAAGGAGCGCACAAAATCAGAATAAGAATTTGGAAGAAAACAATGGTTCCTGAGTCCCAGTGCTGTAGCAACTAAGTTTGGTCCCTGGGGCAAAGCCTGCAGCAGCAGCCTACCCTCGCCCCGCGCACAGATCCAGGGGACACTCGCCCCCCCATGCTTGCCCGGGGGGGGCACACCGCATCAGGATCCGCCCTTCCCTTGTCTCTGCACCCCCCAAATGAGCCGCTTGTGGCTCTGTTCTGTCCAGGCAGCGCCTATTGGCGCCCCTTCGCTTTGGCACCTGGGGCGATTGCCCCGCTTGCCCCTACCCTGCTATGACCCTGCTGAATCCTATAGGCAGTGGATCATCATTATGACTGTTGTCATAGACTGATCCATCATTACGGAGCTAGGAGACCAATTACAGTCTATGGCAGTGGTTCTCAACCATTTTACATTCAAGGCACCCCTGCATAGGCTTGTGGCACCCCTTGGAAAATGCCAGCTCTTACTGCCACTCTTTTCTGAGGGCAGAAAAATAATAGAGTGGTTGTTCTGTTGCAAAGAATTCAGAAAAGCCACAACTATGGATTCTTATGTAAAATCTCTGGGCTTATCTTGCGAATCATGGTTGCACACCAAACAGTGGTAACATTGTGTGGCACACCCTTGAAAGAATCTCAAGGCATCCCAGGCTACCACAATACCCTGGTTGAGAATCACTGATCTAGGGCCTGATCCTTCTAACAATTCAATCTGAAAATATAGTCATTCTTATGCTTAGCCCCTCTGGAAGCAATGGGACAGAGAGAAAGTGTAGCTGTGCTTGCAGGTATAATGAAAGATCAGGCCTACAGCCTGAACAACATACAATACTGTGATTCAAGTGACTTTGCTTCATGGGCTGCTGTGTTACTTATGGGTTCTTCCTCTTGTTGGCATACGGAGAATTGGCTGACTTATTTGTGGCTGAATTAGCTACAGCCGCCTCTGTGAGATGGCGTATTCATGCATAACAATGACTTTCCTGAGCCATTATCAGCTCATAAGTTCCAGGTATTTCCCACTAATGACTATTGAGACCATCCCTGTCTGTTCTCCTCTCTGCTCAGACCGACTAGTCAAGGTGCTCTGAAGAAAGAGGGGTGAGATTTCTGCCTTAGCTCGGCTGTGCTGTCAACAGTAACGTTCAGTTCAAGTCTGACTACTTTCGTGAGCACTTGTGAAAATAAAGTCCTGCATAACTGCTACCAGTAATTACTATTACTCCCTTAATAGAAGAACAACCCAGGGCTGTGGATAATCTTTGGGCTGAATGCAGGCTGGTCTCTTTATTCTCACTGACCCAGTTATGGGTGCAGCTGCAGGTTTACTCATCATTTTCTTTTATTTCTCTTTTAAGCCCCATTGAGAAGAAGGTCAGGTCCCCACGATCATGTTTTATCTGTGTCCTCTTATCTCAGCAGCTTGGCCAGGTTCTGTGAAAAGAGCAAAGTTCTCAGCAAATTGAAGGTAGGACTTGGGGTGTTTCCTTCAAGGGCTCCATCAGAAGCAGAGCCTCCTCATTCATTTAGATGCTTTAAAAAAGTATACCATTTGTGGACAGCACCAGCCTGGACGCCTACCTTTTCTGGAGATAGGATGTGGTGTGTTATTTTGGCTGTCTAGGCAGAGGGATTTCTGCCACTGGATTGCTGTAAAGAAAGTAATAAATGATAGACCAAGTGCCACCTCGAGCGACTTCCGCAGCAAATCAAGCCCATGTCATAAGTCAGAAGCTTTCTTTCCTCTTTACTACAGGAGCAATCTCCTCCAGGATTTAACTTAGTTTTTTGGACATAGGACTGTCATGTATTATATGGCTGAAGCATAAAGGGGGCCTGGCTTGGTAGCTGCCTTTAGATCAGGGGTGGGCAGAGTCTGGCCCACAGGTTGGATTGGGCCCGTGGCAGACTCCATTTCCCAGCAGCCCTGTCTGCATTGCTCTGGCCAGTTTCCACGGAGACGCCAGTAGTGGGGCTGTGACAGCACAAAACCAGGGTTTCCATGGAGACCAGCCCCAGTGGTGCTGGCAGGGCACACAGCGGGGTTGGGAACTGCTCCAGGGCCAGGATCTGGTGGTGGTGACAGTGTGGTCCAGAGCCAGGGCAAAGCTGTGATTCGCTGCCCACACACCCTGGGTGCAGATCACGCTGTCACCGCTGCAAGATCCCAGCCCCGGGCCCAGGGCAGCTCCTTGCCCCGCTGCATGCCTTGCCAGCGCTGCTGGGGCTGGTCTCCATGGGAACCCTGGCCCCACATAATCATAGCCCTGCCGTTGCTGGGGTCTCCATGGAAACCAGCCACAGCAACATGGGCAGGGGCTGCTGGGATCTGCCATTTTGCCCACCCCTGTTTTAGAAGCTACCACCCCCTAAACAGTAATTACACCTGCTCCTTCCTATTAGCTGTGCTTCTGGGATGGTCCCTCACCCTGCTGCTTTGCAGAGGCTGGAAAAATCAGTGCGTAAATCATCTCATCTTGAATAAAGGCCCCAGGAAAAGCCGAAAGGAGCAAGAGAAGGACACGGATATAAAAGAAGGCATGGAAACATTTTCTTAGAATCCCAGGGTTGGACGGGACCATCAGTAATCAGGACATAGTGGAAGGGTTTGGTTGAGATACAAGGCAGAACAGAACCTGCTGGGCTCTCCCGCATTGGCTTTGAAATTGTCACCAGAGGAAGCAGAAGTTGGTGAAAGTATGTCGAAATCAGAGTTTCTTTTATAACAGCAGCTGCCTTCCTTCCACTGGGTGCTTTTGCTTCCTGGTATTTGCCTGAAGAACCTTGACACCAGAATGAAAAGGATAGTATTAGGTATGCCTAAAGCACATGTAAGAAGAATTTGGGAATAGCTAATGCATGACATTTCTTAGTTATCTTTAGCTATCGCTTGAAGTTGGAAAAAATGACTGCAGGTTTAACCTTGTCTTTTCATACGGCTCTTGCTTGCAATGATTATATCATTTTCCGTGCTTGACACCGTCTGTAGGGATTTCAGTCATATGCACGATTCAGTCACTAGTCTTATGGCATTGGGTTGTACCTGACAGCTGGAAGTCTGGGGGAATTGGACTGTGGAAGTGTTAATGTGACACTATACGTCCCACTCCAACTTCCCCTGCAGTAAGAGCAGAGCTCCTTCTCCCTGCCACCAGACCTACACCACCTCTCCAGCCGCAGGAAGGTGTCTGCCGCCACCACCCAGCACCTGGCAGAAGACTACGGAGACCCTCCTGTGCTTCCAGGACCCATTTTGCGCCCCTGCTGGCATAACGGCTGCAGTGGACCCAGCAGAGCATCTGGATGTCACCGTAGCCCAGCCGCTTGGTGGTGGCAGCTGCTGTCCATCAGAAATTTCCAGCAGCAGAGTCAGTCAGTGCAGAGAAGGATCAAGCCTGTACAGTTTCTCCTCCATCCCTTCTCTGAACAAGCTGTCTGGAATTTGGCCAGATTTACTGCCCCTCTACTGCCAAATTCATGACAACATAAAGGTCCTACGTAACCACCAACAATTAGGTTGTTCGCAGTCTTCTTTTGATTCCTAGAAACCCCATGATCCACCCCATCAGTGGGAATCTGGACTAACTACATTGCATGGAGTCAAACTGGATTTAAAATGTGATCGAAAGCCTATTGATGTCAAAGATGCTGACAGCCTTCACATTGTGACCGTCAGCTCCACTGAAATCTGAGGGGAACTCTTCCTTGGAGTGTTTTTGGCATGATATGACTTCAGGTCATGTCTCATATTCGTGGTATAAAACATGTAGATAATAATCCAATGATACTCATTGTGCACTGGAGATCTGTGCGGACATCTACTCTGTTTTCATTTAAAATTACATTTCATTGATTGTTACTTCTATAGCATCATAATGTTCACAGTATACACAGTTAGACAAAGTCATTCTCTTGAAGAGGTTTTTTGCCTTGTAAAATGGGGCTTGGACATGCCCCAAGAGCAGAACAAGATCAAGTGTATATTTTATACTTAATGAGGGGTAAGGATTTTTGTGGATGATACCTTTTTATTGGACCAGCCTCATGGCTGGGATGGAGTTAGAGAAGCTTTTGAATAGAAGTCATTCATGACATCAGGTCATGTTTTATAATCAGTCAGTTTATACACAGAACTGCCACGGGACCAGGATGTATTGGTGCTGTTATCATTTTATTTTCCAAATGTGGTTGAGTAATGAATTTTGATAAACTTCATGCTAATACACTTACAAATGGGAAATACTGTTTTTTTTTCACATCTCACTGTTCACTTGGAAATAGCAATATCCTTTAAAAAATAACCCTCCAGAAGGAGAAGTTATCTAATCCATCAGGTAGTACAAATATTTGAAGTGTTCCAAAAACAAGACAATTATTTACCTTTTAAATATGATATGGAATGACTTTCTTGCCCCTTTATGGAAGCTCAAATATTTACACAAACCTATTAAGCTGCTACGAGAAGTGATAATGTTTGTCCAAGTAAAACAATGTTCCCTTCAGAAAGTCAAGCCATACGGAAGAAGCGGATGCTTAACTTTACTGAATTTCTACAGCAATTGCCTATGGGATAGCTTTAAAAATATATACAGCCCCTATGTCCTCATCTCCAGACCCTATCTTAATTTTGAGAAAGTTATTCTCTCTCCACACAGATGGGCATATGCAATACACACAGGAAGTCATTTAATTATGTACAGCTGCTTCAGGTAAATGTTATTTACAGATGGCTGAAAAATATTGGAGTATATGAATGTGCCAAAAATAACATCACCTCTTTTGCTCTTGGCAGAGCTTTTTAAAAAATTGTTGTCAAGGTAAACTACCTGCTATACACCCATGTTTGTGGCTTTTTCCCCCACTTTGATTGTCTTTTTGCAGTTTTAAATGGTAACCCCAAAGGCGTCGTGCACATAATTGTAGAAGACAATCTGCTTGTTTATCCCTGTTTCTGCTAATTAGATATGTGCAATCGAAATTTCCTGCTGGAAAACATGACACAACATGCTAAGCGGCCAATCCGGCATTCCCTAGGGAGGAAACAGCCAGTAACAGGGAAAAGCAATCCTAATGGTGAAACGCACGGTATTAGTCTGTATCGTGTCTCCTAAAAGAAATGGTAGAGCCCTGTTGGTTTTGGCCAGTGTATCAGTATCCCGTACTAGCAGGGAGAATGGACCAGGTGTTCTTATAGGCTCTTTGCCTTTATAGCTTCTGTGGTGATGAAGATCATTCAAGTGTTATGTGTGTAAGGACCCTGGGCTTACCACATGCTAGAGTCCAACTCATTAGACAGGATGTGACTACTAAAGGTTAGTCCATATACATAGGGCATCGGGGAATCCCCAGCAAGATAAGGACAGGATCCTAAGCTGCTATAAATCAGGAACACTGCATTGCTTTCCTTTTAACTCAGTGGAAGAGCTGGGTGTACAATACTATATTTGCTCAACTATAAGACAACCCTGAATATAAGATGACTCCCAATAATTAGATTCTACACATGGAAAATTTATGAATTTGTTATAAATTTGTTACTTTCCAGGTGTAGAATCTAATTATCAGAGGATGATCTTGAATTCTTCCCGTCCCACTACTACAGCAGCTCCCTTGCCCTCTGCCCCCTGACACTTTTTCTCCCTACAGCTTTCCTCCCCTCCTCTTACTGTCAGACCCTGCTCAGGGTCTGTTTCCTCCCCAGGCACAATGTGGAAGTGTGCTACATGTGATAGTAAGGAAAGTGGGGAAGGGACACAGGGGAGGGCACAAGCTAGACAGCGAAGCAGGGGAGCAGGAGACTGCTGTGGGTCTGACTCTGACCCCAAACCAGACTCAAGGCTAGAGTCAGAAATGCAGCAGATGCCAGACCTCCTCCCCACCCTTGACATTTTGAAATGTAAGGGACCAAAAAAGAAAACACTGACTTTGCAATAAGCATACCCATAGTAACTTATACACGTGGCATATATATATAAACTAGGGTTGTCAATTAATCGCGGTTAACACACACGATTAACATGTTAATTTGTTTTTTAGTTGATTTTTTTCATGCACATTAATCACTGCTGGTGCTGGGGGAAAAGTGGCCCTTTCCCCTTGCTGGTGTTTGCCTGCCTGATTGCTGGGGTAAAAGCAGCCCCTCACTGCTGCCTTGCACCCCTCC
>NW_017729029.1:54089560-54097140 GCF_001723915.1 Gavialis gangeticus
ACCCCCAACCATACAAAGTACCTGCATAATTTTGCAAAATTTATTGAGTTTTTCTGTGCATAATTTTGAGTTTTTAGCGGTGTGATTAAAATTGCAATTCATGGTGACGAATTTTTTAATCGCACAACTAATTGTGATCAAATTTTTGATCATTTGACAGCCCTACTAGAAAGCTATAGATTTAGCTTGTCCAGAATCGGTGCATTTTAACTTGCTGAAGACCATGACATTAGAAAAGTTGACACTGAAGGGGATTGAGAACAACGAGCTCTATATTTTATTCAGATGGGGTGCATTTTTGGCATCAGGGGAGGGTGCCAGTTTGTTCCAGCTGCTCTGAATCCTGGCCTGGTATTGCGGTACCACCTGGGCCAGTGCTCATTTTCACCTGGGCAAACAACTGCTTTTTTTTCTTTTTTTTTTTTTTGATGGCCATACCAAAAAGAAAGTTTTCTATCAGTGTGTTTGCCCCGTGTGGGCCAGGTGTTTTATGGGCATGCTCAGCATGGTCTGCATAGTTGGTTTCCACAACTGAGCACATACTGCTTCTAGCAGCAGTTTAATGATAATCAGTGCATTTAATGAAGGGGCAGGGGGCGTTTACTGGTATGTTAATATAAGACGAGAAGCTTTTTTTCCTCATGTTGATGGGGGGAGGAGGGGCTTCATTGTCTATTCGAGTAAATGTGGTAATTTTACCACTGCCCAAAGGTTTAGATCTTCGATATCTTGTCTTCTCAACCTATCTCTACATTGATGGGAAGCCATTTCCTAGAGATCATTTCCAGGTGCTTTCTGTAGGCAGATTTTCTTCTTTGTTTATCACAAAGGCTCTTGGTTTGATTGTATTCTCATGCTGATTTTTACACTGACTCTAACCACTGCTTTCTGCAGGGAACGTGGGAGCTGGGGCCACCTAGGCATTATTAAGGCCCCATCTACACATCACACTTACGGTGTGATTAACCAGTTGATCACAACTTAAGTGGTCATCTAGCCACACATTCAGCCAATTAGTGGTGTGATAAAAAGAGGAATAAGCTACAAGAGTTATTTCACAAAATACATATAATAACTTTGTGTGGCCAGAGCACCCATGGCTGGGAGCCCCATCAACTGACCCGGCAATAAGGCGTGATGGGATCTCTAATATGTGACTCCCACAATCGCGCCTCCTGTCATGCATGTGTGGATCATACGCTAGATCCCATCACACCTTTACCTGAACATGTAGAGGGACCCTAAGTATCCATAAGACTTGCAAGGTCAGTAGAGGACCATCTCATGTAATAAAGGCCCTGTCCTGCAGCTGCTACCCACACCAAAAGGACAAGGAAGTCCTGAAATTTCCAGGTGTGAGACCCTGCCTTTTTTGAGTTAGAAGGATTGAAGGACCTTTTAGTTAGAAACATTTCCCTGAAGGAAATGGAGGAGTATTTGCTTGACCTTTGTATTGTGGAAAAAGTTAATTGTTTAGAGCTGTGCACTAGACAAAGGGATGGCAAATAATTAGTGGAGTCTATTCAATTTAAATATAGGTATCTACACAGAGGCCAAGCATGGGAAATGCCAGGCACAGAAACAGTAAGAGGTGAATGCTAGATAATACACATACAATGACCATGTGTATATGGCCCTCCTGCCAAACCCGGGGCTATTACTGAGGAAGAAGTCCTGTCCATTTGTTCCCACTCTGTACGTGTCCAGAAATGCCATCAGGTAGTGCAGACAGCCAGTAGGTCCTGAGTTCAGGCCCTGACACTGCTCTCAGACATTGTGTCTCTGGGCTCAGCAGGGAGACAGTACAAACCCAGCCAATGTGATCTTCAGTAAAAGCATTGTAGCCAGAAGGGAGATGGTACTGCTTTTAGGCATTAATTGCATTGCAGCATTTAAATAAAGCTAAGCAGATAAGTGCCCAAGGGCTTTTACAAATATAGCAGGCCTGAGAGGTGGAAATGAGGAAAAATCAGTTCCGTTTTAAAAGGAGGCAGGCAGGATCCACAATACTTCTACAACAGCTGTGCTATTGGACTGCACTTCTTTACCCAGAAAAATGAAGAGGCTGCAAGTGGGGATGTAGGTGGTAATGAAAATGATGTCAGTATAAGGGTTGATGAAGGGCTGGCAAGGGAGTACTTGGAAGAAAAATTAAATATATACAGATCAGCAGGTCTGGACCATTTGCATTGCAGGGTCCTACAGGAATTGACTAATGAACTTACTGTGAACTACAGGCAATTATTATACTTGACAATGACCACCTGGGTACGCACCAATTTCTGTCTTGTCATGATTCAGCTACACTTGTAGCACAACAGTAAGAAATGCAGAAATCTGTGGGGGGAAAAATGGCACAAGGAGAAAAAAAAAAAGATGCTTGTGAGCTTTTGGGGCCCCTGATTTTCCAGGGTTCAGTTACCTCTGGTTCAGGTTGGTGTCTGTAAGGGGAAGCTTTGTAAGGCAAGAGGAACCCCTAAAAAAAGGAGTAACTTTCCTGCACTCACCGCAGGAGAACGGAGGATTGCCACCGACATGTGCGGCAACACGCTGCACTTCTGGAATTAATGCTTACTTTGGATTAGAGGAAGGGGAGCTGCACTGGGTACTTCTGGCCCCAGAGAGGGGCAGCAAGGGCAGACCGGAGACCGGGAAGCTTTCTCCCTGACGCCAGTCTGCAAAGGATTCAGCAGGGCAGAGGTGCAGGGAAGAAGGCACAGGAGGTTGGAGGATCTCTGTTGAATGAAGTCCCTTACTCTTGAGTAAGAAGACTTGCTCTTGAGACAGAGATAGGGATGCAGTGAGTTTGGGGTGCAGGGGAGGAGGAGCCCCATAAAGCAGTCCCACCCGGTGGTCCAAGGTAATTTCCCTGGAGAACCAACTCCCAGAACTCAGATAAGAAACATCAAACTCATGGCAGGTGAGAAGACAACATCAGGGATGGGATGAAGGAGGTATCCACAACACCTCCTTAGCCTACTTACACATGGGGAAGACATCAGTGCACCAAGGACGTAGGCCTTATAGCTCCTACCAGTGGCAGTATCGATGAGGTGAGAATTTAGCCCACTCTGAATTTGAAAAGGCTCCTTCCTACTTCTAACATGAGGTGCAGACAGAAATGCAGCTACCTGGTCTAATGCATGATGCTTTGTAGAAAGTGCCATGAGTTAGACGGATCCTCCTGAGCCAACAGACATTAGCTGTTGGGTTGTGAGAGTGGAGGATCAGCTACAGTTTGGAGCTGATCTAGGGAGAGAGGCTGTATCTCTGTAGCATCTCTCCTCTAGTTCAACCCCTTCTCTCATAGCTCCAGTGCTGTGTCTGGATGGGAGCAGGGAGAAAGCAGGGAAGGGAGCTCTTTCTGTGGGTTCCCCACTCACACTGGAGTGGGGGTGTGTGGATTGGCGCCCCCCACCTCAGTGGGTTCCAATCTACCCACTCCACCCTCCAGCACCAACTGGGCAACCCCCTGAATGAGCTCCCTCCCCCCCCGCCATTCTGAAAACAGCACTGGCAGCAGGACAGCCCTGCTCCTGGCAAGTGCAGACGTAAGTTACTGAGGGCACTCCACTTTGGAGTGCATTTGCCTGAACCCTCATTAATGATTTTCATGGGACTGGGCCCTTTTAAAGCATGTTGAAGCCATGCACTTACAGTTGGTCATGGCTGTAGAACGCTTTCATGGGCCAGATTAGGCAAAAATTGTCTGTGCCTGTGCTCTGGCTGAAGGGACTAACATGTAGCTCATTCAGCGGTAAAACAGAACTGATTCAGCTGTCTGAACTGATATTCAGGCAAGCCAGCTAATAGGGGGCTTTTTGGGGGCACCAATAATCACCAACCACTGTTGCATAGAGCTTCTTTGTCTAGGTCTCAGGGCTGTTTTATGCACTAATATAACTGCAATTGTATAGCTTGGTTGTGGTAGCCAGAGCCAGTAAAGAAACCATGTGGAGTCGGAGGTTCTGGAAGCAGATGGTGGTGCCAGGGGCAAACACAATGGGCTCAGTCTTGCAGGGAGCCTGGAGCTAGCAAAGCCCTAAAGCATGTGCTTAACACAGTGAACAAGATTAATGCCTCTATAAGATCCATCAAACGCGGCCACCTTGCCAGACAAGTTCTGTGCCCCATGGAAGCTTTTTATCTCTGATTCCTGTGTCCGCAGCCTGTATTTTCCCTCCCAACTTTGACCAATTCTCTCTTTGAGTTAAATGAGGGTGTCAGAGCTGAGATCGTAACAAAACCGTCTAGCTTGTCCTTCACCTTTGGGCAAGTGGGTGTTTTTTCTGAAGGTACTTTCCACTTTGCTGCCTACATGCCAACAACCCTTGCCTGAGTTAACCTCTTAGAATCATCTAGTGAATCGCCTCCTTTCAGACAAGTCTAGAAAGTATTCCTCTTAATGAACACATAGCAATTCCATGACTGTCGCACAGCCCCTCTTTCCCTCCCACTGCAGCTTTGACTAATTTTCTTCTTGTGCTTGTAGCTTGCCTGAACTGACAGAATAGCCTTTTGTTTGCTCAAAGTCTCTTAGTAAATCACACATTTGCTTTTTTCCCTTTTCATATTCTTGAGCATCTGCAATGATCTGTTTAATGCAAATAAAAGCCCTTTAAACAGGAAGAACCCTGAAGGCAGCCACTTTACTTTGGACCTAATGTCAAGGTATGGTATGCCTAGCTATCTTGACGGGGGCCATTAAAAGCTGTTCTCCACCATAGATTTTAATGGCAGGAACATAATTCAAACAGTTGAATGCATACCTTGAAAACTGCTTCATCAGTGTCTTATTCTAAAGTCTTTTATTTTCCTTCAAACCTTGATCTAAGATCTTTTGGGAACATGGAATATTGTGCTCACAATCATTAATGGATCACTTTGCAGTTTGAGTTGAAATTCATATTCACCCTGACAACTACAGTACATGAAATTAAAGCCCAGGGTTGTGTGAGCAGCATATTAAAAGAGCCCAACACATGCTTGAGGATTGTTTAAGGAGCTTCTTTCTATTTCATCATAGGAAACCGTTGTTTCTAAGTCTGGTGAAACTCTTCTGCAAGAAGGGCTGGATTCAGTTCTTTGGAGGGTCTTTCTGCAAATTTAACTCGGGCTTCAGCCCACCCCCAGAAACCTGGAGAACTAAAATGACCTTCCCTGGCTGTCCTTGGGAGGTGATACCTCCCCCCTTGCAAGTCCCCAGTCAGGGGAGGGATGAGGTTAAAACAGGGAGAGCTTTATTAAGGGCGAAATGGGACTATATGGAAAGTCATCAATACTAACTTAGCAATACCTGTGTACGTCTCTGAAGCTTTCTTTCCACTGAGGTATCTTAGTAATGGTCTTAAGTTCATGATGTGAGGCAAACAGTTTTCTCGTGTGCCTTCACTTTGCAGGAGGTTGGGACGTACCACAGCTCAGCTGCTCCACAGTAACTGTCTGCAATTACCCCGTGGCAAGTGCAAGCTGAACAGAAGCAGCGTAGCCCTGTTTGATTCAGGGGTACAGTTCCCCAGTCTAGCTTTCACTGTAGGGTAGCAGTGGCATAGGGATGGCTGCTGAGGACCAGCTGAGAAAAAGTTAAGTCCTGCCCCCTTTGAATAATAGGAACACCAATACTGACCCTTCCATGCGGGTTGCATAAATGATTGGCCTGTAAATGGGGTTGCAGCTCTAAGGCTTCAGGTCACAGGCAAGTCTCCTTCTTTGGAGGACATGGAAATGCTTCTGGAAAGACACAAATAGTCACTAGGTAAAGACAGCTCAGTTCTTGCAGTTCAGTTCTTTGACTTTTTAAGTGCTGTGCACTGCCCCAAAGAGTGGGTCAATTCAAGCAAAACAGAATTTAGCTCATGGTGATCCATTGAGAAAATGCAGGCTGCATGCTGACTTTTGAATTGTGACCACTGAATTTTGGACCCAGAAGAGAAACCTTCACCCAGCTCTAGCGAGGACGGACGTGTGCACATGTGTGTGTGCATGTACATCAACCGCACAAATGCAAGAAAACAGCTTGAGTGGAAATTTTCAGTTTCAGAGTAATCTAGCTCTGTTGTGTCTGATATAGCAAGGTATTAGCATTTTTAATTCATTCAAACTTGAAATACACTGAACAGAAATTCAAGGCAATTGTCAGCTATTAAAATATTACCATAAGCCAAAAGCTTTGGACATCAAATTGTTTTTTAAAGTCATTAGCTCCTGTTCCACTAAGTTGGTTAATTTTTTTCTCTTTGGTAACACTAATTGCATTTGTGATACAGAGCATGCGGACAGCTTGTATGACAAATCTGGTTTAAGCACATTCAAACAATTTAATGTTGCCAATAAAGAAAACCCCTCTGTTTTAATCCTTGAATCACAGATGACCCTGTTTACAGATGTCCTAGGTAAGGGGATATACATGCCTCACAATGGCATGTGAGGAAGTTTTTAAATAAAACACTGAAAACTAACTTCTGGAAGGTGGTTTTTTGTGGGCACCAAAGCAGCTACGTTTGGAACGAGAAATGGATTTTTAACCTAGACAGCATTTTTTGTCAAGCTAACATGGACTGCTGCTCCTGATTCATCTAGACAATGGTTGAGTTACCAATTTCTGTTTAAAGTGGTTCCAAAATGTTGTGTCAGAAAGTAATTACATAGAAGGACAGGTCTTTGAAATTTAAGAACTGTTAATGGGTTTCATCTGTATCAGCTTGGGTGTGCATGTGAGGCTCCTTCCTTTCTTCCACATGAGTACAACTGTCCAATAAAACAGAAGGGCCTTTTCTGTCCCAGATACGCTGTGTAACTTCTAGTGCCCAGAAGTTACCTTGACTAGTCCCTTTGAATGCATGACCGTGGATAATCTTCTTCTTTCAGAAAAGTACTTTCCACTTGGAAGTAACCACACAAAGTTGCTTCCAATGCTCCATTGCTGTTTGAGATTTCTTATTCCCTATCATTTTGCAGGTTGATTTTGCCCAGCTGGTGTGTGTAATGCCCTGGAAAGCGTTAATTTAGTGAATTAGCTTTCTAAAACTGCTAACAGTATTACCAGGCACTTGGAAAAGATGGGTCTGTTCTCCTGAAGAGTGACTTGCTTACTTTTCAGTGGTTACGTGAGTTGTCACTTGATGTCCTACCAGGAAGGGCTCAGGGCAGAGATTTAAGGGACTGGTCCTATGTTTCCAGAGTTTGGCATCCCTCCTTCCCACCCCAGACTTAGCAAGGATGGGAAAAAAATCATTTAAAAACCTGTTTTGGTGGGGAGGGAATTGGGAACCAGCTTTCCATCCACATTCTTATACTGCATGTCAGCACTGTACTTGGACTCCTGGTGGCCCCAGGTGAACTTTTAGTATTGGGCCCCCCTTCACCAGAGATAATGATAATAATAATAATAATAATAACAATAACAACAATAATAAAAATTACCATTTTCAGGCTACCTTACTGTCCAGGCCCCTGGTTTGCCCATGCCTGTGTGTAGCTCTGCTGCAAGTTTCCGTACAGTGCTGCTGGAACCACGGCTAACTCTGTTTTCTCAGCCAACCTCACCTGTAGGTTTGTCATCGTCTGAGGGTATGTATACA
>NW_017729029.1:54102140-54107146 GCF_001723915.1 Gavialis gangeticus
CAATAACAACAATAATAAAAATTACCATTTTCAGGCTACCTTACTGTCCAGGCCCCTGGTTTGCCCATGCCTGTGTGTAGCTCTGCTGCAAGTTTCCGTACAGTGCTGCTGGAACCACGGCTAACTCTGTTTTCTCAGCCAACCTCACCTGTAGGTTTGTCATCGTCTGAGGGTATGTATACACTGCCCATTCACTTCTGTGACGGTACTGCACCCTAGAAATCATCTGCACCAGCTTGGTACTTGCAGCCATTTAACTACTGCAGCATGTTGCTCAGTGTGGATTTATTTACCCTGCTTCTTGGGTACTCAGCAGTGCCTGCAATTTAGGTGTATCCTGAAGCTGGCAGGGCTGCTATAGCAATACAACTGGGATGTGGACCAAACTCTCCTTCTCTCTGTGTCAGTTCAGCTCTTGGCTGAAGCACAGGTCGAAGTTCAATTATCTTTTGGAAAGCATTCAAAAAAGTCAGACTCCACGCTACAGCATTTAGCCCTGAACTTTTAATTGTGTGAAGAGCATTGGTTTGCTTGAAAGCGGGACTCCCACACACTTGCTTACAATAGCATACAAGTATATACATTTTAAAATCGGGCACACGTACAGACAAGCATATTCAACTACACATTAAACATGCAAATGTTGCCTCCAGATAACGGCTGGAGGTAGTTAAACTAACAGCCTGTCCTTGGAGAGTCATCTCTCTGCTTATATATAATGCAGTATTGATGTGAGTTGTGTTGGCACCAAACCATCAGTCAATGAGAGTAAGTGAGAGTTGGATTTTTAAACACCTTTCAGAATCTGGGCTCTTGTGACTGAAGTAGAGATGTGTGTATGACAATGAGAGAGGAAGTTGGGGTGAGAGGAAGGGAAAGGAAGGAGGAAGTTGGATGGCTCAGGATGTGAAATTTGGAAACTGATAGTGGGAGGCAGGGTGTGAGCTTAAGAGCTGGAATAAGCTACTTTCCTTGAGCAGCTTTTGTCAGCACAGCTTGCTCTGACATATGCATGCCATGTATTTGCATGATAAACTAACACTAAGGTTGTGCATCACAATATAAAGTTATCTACATTACGTTCCTTCCTCTGTTATTTCATCATTATTCATACAAAACCAATATCACAGGTGAACTAGGACCTTCTCATGTATCAAAAG
The DNA here is from genome assembly GCF_001723915.1 of Gavialis gangeticus. Taxonomy (NCBI): domain Eukaryota; kingdom Metazoa; phylum Chordata; order Crocodylia; family Gavialidae; genus Gavialis; species Gavialis gangeticus. The sequence continues at coordinate 54,103,301 of NW_017729029.1, forward strand.
TATTTATTAACTAGAGTTGAACCATGGGTGGTTGTTTTTTCCCCCAGCAATTAATAAAACTGCTGAAAAATACATTTTGCGAGCCAAAATTGTCTGTGACTTCAGACTGAATTTGGTGAATTGTTTAGGCTCAAAAACAACAGCACAGAAAAAAAGTGAAAATATTGAAACCTTGGAACTTTTCATTTCAAAATGGACCTAAGTTTAAAAATGAATTTTTAAGATGGTCAAATAAACTGGAGATAAGATGAATGTTTCAGCTGAGGTTAAACAAAATGTTTCAGGTTAGCCCAAAATGAATGCATTAGTTCCTCACTTTGCCATCTCCTTTTCTCAATTATCTATTTCCGTTTGACACAAATTAAGTTTTTTTTCTCCATATTTTTTTCAGTTCTGCAGTAAACCTCAGCAATCCATTAGTCTCCCAGTTCAAATCTTAACCAGTGTCAGAGAGCTTACGTGAGGAAATACAATTCATTTTCTTACCTGCAATCCCGTGTGTCATACTGTACTTTTATTACATCCCTATCCTTCAGAGACAATATTTGATCTGTCATGGGGTCTAAAATGTAGTAGCTGTCAATTAAGTTTTGAGCAGAACTGGAATGGAAAATTGCAGCATCTCCCAGAACAGACTCAACGTTTCTGTGTTTGCAGCAATGCGATAACTAAACAAAGACTTGTTAGTTTGAGCTCTGCTCGAAACACTGGAAGAGGGGGAAAAATCCATATAGAAAAACAGAATGAATATCAACATTAGCATATTTGAATTTCTAGATTTTTTTTAAAACATAAGGTATTTGAAAAAATCTATTGTCACAGCTAGCAGGACAAAAGTTACCACCTCCCAAGATGTTGCCTAGGATAGTTTACCCAGAAACTGTGGGAATCTTATATTAAAATGAATTGTGCTTGAGATCTCCTGCAACAATTTCTTAGCGCTTAGAAACACACCTTGGCTTTTTATACTCTGATTTTAATACCAAATGAATCGTCCAAGATGAGATTGCAAAACTTTTTTCCATAACAGGATGTCTGCAACTACAATTGATACTCCAAGTAAAAACGACCAGCTGTAATGTTACCATACCACACCCAAAGTGGGTGAGTTCTCCAAATGGCTAAGCGTTGGGAAAATCAATGGTCTTAACTCCAATCTGATGTCTTATGTCTCCTCCCCCTCTCAAAAGAATTATTTTGTCATTATTTTATACTCAGATTCCAAAATGGTTTGCATATAAAAAGTACTTTGTCTTTGCTTTTCACTGAAAAAAATCCAAATATTCAATACAAGTGTGAGCACCAATGGCACTAAATTCAGGTTGGGTATTTGACTGGTCAAATAAATTTCAGCCAGTTGACCAGTCAAATATATGGCAAAAATTGTAAAAAATCGCCAATAGATCCAAATAATACACAGAAAAAACACAAATTTTCCATTAAGAATTGTATCAAAAAATATTTGTTAAGAAAACTGCAAATAGTTGTAGGTTTTTTGTAAAATGGGTATAGTCTTTGATCAGTTGAAAAATACGCAGTCAATTGACCTGTCAATCCACAATATTTAACCGGTCAATTGACTGGCTTGCTAACGATACACTAAATGACTAAAACCTAAAAACTGCTCATAGATCTGGTTCTACTGAGTCCCCCAGCATGATAACACTTGCCTGAACCCTGAGAAATCCTCAGTGGGACATGGATGTATATTTTATCTTTGTGTTAACAGCTTGTATGATTTATATTCTGTACGTGATCCCACATGACTCATCTGAGTAAAGTTACACATGGGGGTAGTCCTACTAACCATCGAGTTACATTACTATAAATTTTTGCAGGGATTGGGGCAAAAGTTAGAAATTGGGTCAGTTTATAACTAATCCCATCATAGCTACTGAGCAGTAAAGGCATTTGTGCTTTTAAAAACCTGTTCTATAAACTTAGCACCCATATTTTGTGAAGGTATTGCTTTTGATGTATGCCTGGCACGTCATCCTGTACTGAAGGGCTTTCAAACTTCTAGTGTAAATGTTTTCAGGCAAAGAAGTCATTCTATCTAAACTCTGTCCATGTGACATGCTTACTATTGTATTTCTAGCTTTCAAGCATCCTAGTCCAAACTTAACTACCTCTGTGTGTTGTTAGTAACCAATAAGATTACTGCTTGGAAGAGTACACCTTTATTTTTTACTTAAAAAAGCTCCCTGGAGAAAGTCAAATGCAAAAGTGATTTCTGAAGTCTAAAACAGCCACACCTGGGCATTTACTGCTCTTTTACACTATAAATGCATACCTTCCATTAACAGCAGAATGTATTTCTGTGGGCACATCTGCACGAGATGTTTACTACGTGGCAGACTAACTAGCTGCACAGTAAACATCATGCATCTACACGTGCACCCCTTTTAGGCTGGAGTAAATGAATTTACTCTGCAGCAGGATAGTACTTGTAAATACAAATACTATCCTGCTGTGGAGTTTTTTTACTCTACAGCAGTGCACGTGTAGATGCTGCCCTGGTTGGCTGGGGCCCGAGGGTGCTTCAGTGTGGGGGCTGCCTGCTGGTTAACCCTGCACTAAAGCACCCTTGTGCCCCAGCCAGCCCCTCTGCAGCATGCTGAGGCAGGTCGGAGCAGCCCCAGGCTGGCCAGCTGGCCCTTTGTGTCCCCTGCCAGCGAGGGCTGCTCCAACCTGGCTCAACATGCTATGGTCCCAGGCACACTTGCAAAATGGGTAGCTTGAGTTTATTGCATTGCATTAATATGCACATGTAGACACACCCTGTGTTCCTCCTGAAAACTGATGATCAGATTTGTGGCTACTACAGATAAAGGTGGGCAGAGGCTCCCTCTTTCCCTGGTGATTTCCCTTCCAAAGCTCTCCCCCTTGCAAGCCATCAAAGCTGAGCCCAGACATCTTCAGAAAGTGTTGAAAGACCATTTTTTTAAGCAGGCTTTCAGCAGGATGGGTTAAATTTGGGAGTGCTGTTTCAGGAGTGTTGTTTACTACATGCTATTCTACCCATATTTACATTTTATCTGATTTTATAATTTATCTTGCTTTAATTTATTGTAAGCTGTCCTGAGATGTTTCTAGGAGGGTAGCATATACTTTATTAACTAATTAAAAATAAAGTGCATCTCTAGGACCTTTTCCAGCCATAACTTGCCAAAACCTGCCAGGAAAGAACAGTCAGGAAGTCGACCAGACTTGGGAGTGTGGATTTGTAGGAAGATGGGGAGGTTCTGGATAAGAGCACATGCATTGATCAATTATTAGAATGAAAGGGTTTAAGAAGTTGCATCTAGGGGCAGTTGAAATCTGTAGGATTTTTTTCCCTGACTGGATGGGCTTTGAGCCAGGACCCTTTACACACAATAGGAAATTATGCATTAGGGCAGGGGCGGGCAATTATTTTGGGCGGAGGGTCGCTTACTGAGTTTTGGCAAGCCATCGAGGGCTGCATGACAGGCAGCCAGGGGCAGATAAATATTTATTTTCTAAATTTGTATGGGCTCCATGGGCTGGATAGAATGGCAGGCTGCATCTGGCCCACAGGCCGCATTTTGCCCACCCCTGTATTAGCGAAAACATGGGAGGATTTAGCAACCTAAGGCTCAGAGGTTGGTTTTGCAGTTTAGGCAGCAGATTTTCATCTCAGACGATCTATATTAGGTTTTTGGCTCTGCCATAAATTTGTTTGACATTGGCCAAGACAAAGTTGCATCTAGGGGCAGTTGAAATCTGTGGGATTTTTTTCCCTGACTGGATGGGCTTTGAGCCAGGACCCTTACGCTAAAGGTAAGTGTGTGTTCTCTTCTAGATTGGTGGACCTCCTCCGGCGGG
>NW_017729029.1:54107157-54110573 GCF_001723915.1 Gavialis gangeticus
CTGCTCAGGTCCCTTCCGACCCTAGAAACTATGAAACCTAATCTCCCCTTTTCAGCAGTACCCAGTCTAGAAGAGAAGGATACCTGTTAGTACTTTCTCTCTCCTTGTTTCATCTAGGTAGATTTTAAATTCTTTGGGGCAGGGTTTGTCTCTCACGCTGGGTGTGAACAGTGCAGAAGACAATGGGGTTCCAGTTTCACTTGGGGCTTTTTGGTGCCACCAATTGCAAAGCTCTAAAACTAATGTCAAAATATAGCTCATTACTCTCTTAAATATATGTAAAACTTCATCAGGCACCACACATGGGAGAGGAAATGTTACTTTCTACAGTCTTTGTGGGAAGCTGCTCTCTTGTGCTCTGTATTTTAGTCCAATAAAATACATTTTGTCTTTTCATTCACCAGTAAGCCTGTGCAAAAACCTACAGCTGTGCCATATTACTAGGGGCTGGGAAACGGACAGCTTTCTATAATGGGCTAAGATGAGCCTGGAATGTGGGAAATTAAGCTGCTTAAAAAAATTCAGTGGGCAGTGGATTTTCCCCCCATTTCTGTACATAATGTATACAATCATATAATGTATCATAATAATTAGGGTATTTTTGATTTATTGTAAAAAAGTTAAAAGACATCTAATGATCCTGTTTTATTTGTTCATTTAAAATGAAAGTATAAATCAAAGGTATCATTAGATGTAATTTCACCGTACTGCATAACATTTCAAAGTCTGAGATGTTTTATTTCTACACTTCTAATTTCTTAATTCAGCTAAAAAGTGACTTTAATAAGTGACTTGATAAATAATTTAAAAAATAGCTCTTCTATACTATCATCATGCCAGGGGAAATGAAAGAGTGGCTGAAGTGTCAGAAGTTATAAATTGCAGCAAAGGTATTAGCATCCCAGTAAAGAAGTTTATGTCGCATGGAGAAGTAAGGGCTACTGGCCGCCTATCGACTCTTTCTAATTAGGTAAAAGATTTATTCAGGCACTAAAAATTGGCTATTTTATTGATTTTTGTCACATTCCTGCACCACAATCATTTTGCTCATTTACTGTATATAAAATGGCTTTCTGTGTTCATGGGCATGGAGCCGTGCTGGGCTTGCTAAGGATGATCTTATTTTACTGTCTTCACTCTGCCGTCTACATCTAAAGACAAATTCTCTCCTCTGTTATACCAGTGCAACCCTTGGAGTCAAATGAGGTTTTAAAATACTCTGAAAAGTGGCTGTAAAAACGGCACTTGAGGACTCGCTTTTATTATCTCAAAATGATGCCTGGACCAGGCTCACTCCATTTATAGGTAACAAGATGGTTTTTCTAAGTGTCAGTCCTGCGTGCTCACCCAAGGACCTGAAAGCTGAGCTAGGCCAGGTTGAGTTTTCACATCACTAGTAGCGAAGGTTCGGAAACAGAAGCGTCAGTAATGGGTCTGGGGGCAGGTAGGAGCCAGACCAGGACCTGCCTCGTTCTCCTCCATAGTTAAGAGTAAAAGGCAGGGCACACTTACCTGGTAGCAAACAGAAAGGATTCTTGATATGTATGAAGGGAAGATCTGCTTAGCGTGGAAGTGAGGTTTTCATTGGTGACTGTAAGCTCTTTGGGAGCGGAGACTGTCTTGTGATGTGTGTACAAATAGCCCTGACCACAGTGGGATTCTTATTTGGGAGGGGGGCTTCCAAGTACAACATTAATGCAAAGAAATGGGCTGCAAGAAACCGGCATAAAATGTGACTCAGTCAGAATTGGCAGCGGTTTGCCCTCCCCTTGCACAGAGCAGTGGAGCCCAACAACTTGTCTAACTGCGGTTTCCGAGCACAGCGTTTGACATCATTTGAGCCTCGGTGCGACACAGAAGTGCAACGTTGAATGGAGCTATTCTAAGAGATTTCAAACGGAATGGAAAAGCGTCAGAAGCCTAAAAATAACATTGCCAAGTGGTAAAAATGTAGATGTGTCATTTCATTAACAGAAAGAAGGCCACCAAGGGCACTGGGGAAGAGGGAGAGAAATTTGACCTGGTCTGGGTTTAACCCAAGATGCCTCGCAAGCTGATTTACTCAAACCGGTCTCAAACTGGGTGCAGGCACTCTTGTTTTGGTCGGAGAGTGACATATCAATTTAACTTAAGTCAGTCCCTTTGGAAAGCCGCTCAGTCTGAAGTGAGGATCTCGAACGGTCGGCACCGGTTTACGTTGAAATGAAACCACTACAGCTTCTGTGTGCAGCCAATGCCAGGGAGCAATGGAGGAGTACAGAAGGAGGTGTTGTGACTGCTGGTTTTGCGAAGCGTGTCTGGGCTCTGTGTTCCTACAGGCACATGCTGCTTGGCTGTTAACGTGTCCTCTTTTACGCGCTCTTTGCTCAGGAATAGGGGACAATACAGGTGTGCTCTGTTATCAGCCTGGCATTTTTTTTTTCTTCAATCTGACCCAAAAAGATCAAGTTGTGAGACATTGTTCAACTAAATCATTTGCACAGGTCGTCACCTTTCTGCAGAAGTTTGCTGATGCCCCACGTGCTCTTGGCAGCTAGGAAAATAAGCAAACGCTGGCGTCCATCCTGTGTGGGAGGCAGATGGTAATGCCTGTTTCTAGCATCCAGCAAAAGCTGGGCTGGGCTGTGCACTTTTCGTACTTGCCTCTTGGGTTTAAAATGCAAGTGCTTGTGCGTGTGTCCGAGCCCGTGTCAGATTGCAGTCACGTACCAGCTGTGCTGGCTTTACTGCCTTCCTGTCTGTGACCGGAGCCAAAACACCTCTGGGCCCCTGTTCAGACCTGGTGTAAAGGACCACGACTCTCAGGGAGCTGGTAGTGCTTTACCCCAGCTGGGCACGGTAGAAGGGCTTGCAAACTATGCGAGAGCGTGGAAAACGCTGGTCCCTCTGTGTCAGACTGGTTCCTTGCAGGCATTCAGCACCGTCTGCCTGGGAAACCGTCCTGGCATCCCCCGGGGGCCATCCCTGAGGTCATGAACAGGGGAGCTGTAGGATGTGGTGGAGCTGAGGGTGTAACCCAGAAGTGCCCAGTTGTAAACCAGGGCCGTGACCCCTTCCTCCCCGCCAGCACGGCCGGCTCCGACCCGCTGATTTGATTTCCCTGTCGGCTGGAGAGTGGCTGCGAAGGGCCCCGACTCCCGGGGAGCCGGCACCGCCTCACACCGGCTGGGCCCTGCCGGAGTGCGTGTGTGTTGGGCGGGGAGGGGGGTCAGCGCCCCTCCGCCTACCCTCGACGAGACCAGGGATGAAATGAGGGGGCGGCAAGTTGAAGGCGCGGAGCGAAGGACTTGCGCGGGGCGGCAGAGGGGGAAAGAGGCTGCCCGGGCTCAGCTCCGCTGCGAGCAGCCGCCGCTGGAGGGCGCCGCAGTGTCGCGGTTGCGGGCCCCGCGCGGCGCTGAGGCAGTTGGCGGCGGCGG
>NW_017729029.1:54110682-54122081 GCF_001723915.1 Gavialis gangeticus
CGCCGGCGCTCGGAGGATGCCCCGGGGCACGGCGCTGCACGGACACACGCCGCGGGCCGCGCGCTAAGTCGGCGCTGCCCGCGCCCGGGATGCTGAGCGTGCGCCCGCAGCGGTAAGCCTCCAACTTTGTCCGGCGGAGGGAGGTGGACCCCTTCCCCTTCCCCTTCCCCTCCGGGACTTGCAAAGTTGAGGGCGAAGTGTGGCGGGGCGCTGCCCGGGCTCGGGGGGAGCTGCCTCCGTGAGGAAAACGCGCGGGCTGCCCCGGCGAGGCGTATTCAGGCGCCCCGTGCTCTCCAGGCAAGTCTAACAGCGGGGCTGGGGGGCTGGTTGGTTTGGGGTCTTTTAGGTTCTTGTATTGCTGGCTTCCCACTCGGAGCCTCTAGATTCAAGCTGATTGTTTCCTCCCCCCTTGCACCGGCAACTTGCTTTTTAGGGGGTTTCCCACGGGTGCTGGACATCTCCCGCTGCTCCTGAGCGTCTCGGCCGGGTCCTCCGCTGTTTCGGTACCCTTTTTCTTCGGGGCCGTTTCACAGCTGACTAAACTGAAGGGAAAGAGGCATGTCGAAAGCAGCCGGCTTTGCACCAGGGGCTCCCTCCCCGTGGAGGGGCCTGTTGCTGCGGCAGGGGACCGCATTTAGGGATGGGATGTAGGATTCGGAGAGACTTGCCCGTGCCGTTGGAAAGCCTTGGAAATCTGTGGGTTTCAGTGCTGCTGCCAGGGAGAAATCCTCCCCTGTAAGTCTCTGCTTGGTGGGTTAATTTTAACAAGTGCTCTGCTGACCGAATGCAGTTGTCGTTGCCATCTAGATGGAAATGTTGGTGTGAGATGGGGAGGCTGCCTTCTTCCAGTGCTGTTTTGCTGCATCAAGTTTCCCTGCTGCTTCGCTTTCAAAAAACCAAACGCCACGATCGTAGGAAGTGATTACTCTGTCACAAGCTGGAAAATCGCTGTGTGCGTTAGGGCATTTCTTCTAGAGTCGGACTCGGGGGCCTGGGATGGATGTCCAGAGATTACAGAGCCTGAGCAAACGTGATGTAAACCCAAGGGAAAGGGTCCCGCTAACGCTAAGTTAATGACCTTTGTGCCAGTTTGTGTCTGGGTGAGTTCACAGGAGCGCTCTCCTGAGAGAGCCAGGTACAAAAAGTGCTTTTGCCATAAGCATTTCAAGGGGGATTTTAATGTGCAAGCAACGATGGACTAGAAGTGGAATAGGCTGGCAGGACCCATCTCAAACACCTCAGCGCTAGCAGCGAGAAGCAAACGTTTTGGGAAATTTATACATGTATACTCCCCCCCGCCCCCTCTCGATGTTCAGGATTTGCTACGTTATGTGCTAGTGGGTAGGAAACCAGGGGAGTCCAGGGCAGAAGCAGCACCTTGCGATAATTACTGAATAGCTCAGCCTGTCCCCTTCTGCACTGTTTTCCTGTGCCCAGGAATCCATGTGCTAGAAGTGTGCCAGCAACTACTCTGATTTCCCAGCTTCTCCGAGTCCCTCCGTGTTGCCAGGCAGCAGCCTGAACTGAGAGTTGGCTTGGGAGACAGTGAGACATTCGTATACAGATAAGCGAATGGAGACATCCATAAGCTTGTAGCAAGGTCCTTCTGGCTATTAGTTGCGGTCAGAGTTGACAGCTAAACAAATGCTTTGTATATGGCTATAGAAAGGAAAGTGATAGACACCAAAAGCTTCTTGGGCTTCTTGGTAGACCAAGAAGCAGTGAACGCAGCGAGACCTACGCTGGTTCTTGGGTGGCAACTTGATCTCGATGTCCGGACACCAGGCAGTTGATTCTGTAGCTGTGGCAGACCTGATCTCTGTTGCTTTGTGCTTGGTGCAGTCGTCGGCACTGGTGCCAAGTGGGCGACCTCCCCAGGAGCAAGTGGCTCCTCAAGAACTCTTTGGGTGCCACAAATGTAAAAAGCTGTGGATTTATCCCGGAGCATCTCGCCTCACTCAGAGCCTCGTCTTCCTGCTGTCACTTGAAAAGGGCTGGGTTGCTTTCCTTTAGTGGCAACCTTTGCTTGTGTACAACCCCTGTTTAATACGGGGATGGACTACAGGCTGATAGGAGAATGACTCCAGTGGAAGGGATCTGTGCTTGGAAATGAGTGTGGCTGACCTCTAGAAACTCCTACCAGGCGGCTTTACGAGGGTGCTAGATGCATGTAACCTTTCCACCTGAATATTAGTGGAATGGTTCCAGTTTGATGTTATCCTGGAACCTTACATTCGGCAAGTTGCTGGCAAGTAGCGGTGAAATGTGAGGCCACTGCATACAGCCTGCAAGTTGGGTTATCTGCCTACACACAGCGTATCTGTTCTGGCTGATGTGCCCAGCTGACTGTAGCCTGAATGTTTTGGTGCATGTGGAAATTCCCACGTGCTGTGTCCTGTGTCTCGCAGACTGGGGGTGGTTAATCCATGGTGACTTCCATGCAGGGACGAGCGTTTGAGGACAGTGGAATGGCTGAAGCCTCAGGAAATCCACTCGGGTTTGCAGAGTGAAACAGGAGAGCACCTGTTAGATTCCAACATTGTCTTAAAACCCCAAAATATGAGAGCTCAGGCATCTTGCCGGGAATGAGAGCGATTGCTGTCATAGCAGAGAGGACTGTTTCTGACAGCTCGGGCCTGTGCTGGAGGGGACAGGTCTCATGGTCTAGAGGAGGAGCCAGGATCTGCTGGAGAAGGATGCTGAGCCCCTTGGAGAGCCCTGGCCTAAGTTTAGAGAACACCTTAGAGGAATGAAGAAACTTGCGGTAGGGAAACACTTATAAAGGTTTCCGTTGTTTTTGCCAGAAGCTGCATCTCCCTTGTGCTGTCTAAGGAGTGATTCTGCTTAGACACATTTGCCGAGTCTCCGGGGATGTCTGCATCTTGGCGTGGAGAGCTTCATTGTGACACTGAGGGCAAGAAGCCTCACCATCCGCTTCTGTTCCCTCTGTGTTAATCCCAGAAACAAGGCAGTGTGAGGATGCTTTGGAGTGTCCCCAGCACCATGCTTAGGGGCTGGGTTTGTGCCAAGACACCCTCCTTTCTGGGGAGTGGGAGGAAATGGGAAGGGCTTTTTGCCTTTGGGATGGACGTACCTGAACTTTCTGCTGCCGTGATGCAGAAACTTTGTCTGATGTTCCCTCTGACGTGGTGGGCTTAGGAGCATGGGGAAGAGGACTCGGCACCGACTTGTGAGGCTGTTGGGTGAGGGGGCTTCTGTGAAGAGCTGGTGGGGCTGCTATGAACTGTGTTGGAGAGGCTTTGGGAGAGATACAGGCATTGTCCATACTGGCGCCGCGGTTTTGTTCTGGGGAGCATGGGACTGAGTACCCATCCACCCAGGACCGCTGATATATTTGAGAGCTATGAGGTGCTCCAGGCTTGGCCCTCGGTGCCTGCTCCCAGGCTCTCGGTCTACGTTGTGCCCGAGTGCAGGCTCTGGGAATGGGCCCAACGCAGCCTTCTCGGCCGATTTGTGGCCTCGGACTGGATGGGCAGCTCACGCTCGGTCTTGTGCTCTGTGGAGCGTGCCGCCACCATGGTATAGATACCAGTGAGGCAGCTTTAATTAGACTGAAGGAAACTTAAGAGCACTCTGTGAACCCCAGACAGCACAGCATGGGGTGCTGGCTGCCGGGGTAAGTTCTGCCAGGACAGGGCATGACAAAAGCATCTGGCTCCTAGGCCTGACTCTCGGATGGAAACGCTCATTTATTTTTAAGTGTTCTGTCATCAGGGAAACTATTTGTTCCTCTGCTGAAAACGAGTACGCAGCCACCAAGCTTTATCCCCTGGGGGCCGGAAGGCCCGTGTCTGCGCACAACTAGAAATCTCGGGTAACCCCAATATAGCTCTGTCCGAGCTGCTGGGAGCAGCGTTTCTGCGTTTGGAGCGGAACGGGGCGTGCTCAGCTCTCGTGCAGCTCCGTTCCAGCAGCGAATGCAGATCTCAAGGCTTCCTATCTTAAATGAAGGGCAGGAATGCATGGGGTGGGGGGGAGGAGAGAGTGGCAGGGAGCAATTATAATCTGACTGGAGATTGCAGGCACCCTGAAGGAATGTGGAGATGATGGGTAAGAGAAGACCTGTGATACTTGTTCAGGTGAGCTGATACAGGGATTAAAGGGAAATTTCTGGCTATCCTGGGAAAATTCTAACCAAGCCCTCTGTGACCCGTGTGTGTGGCCAGTATCTTGAACATAGGATTTGGATCTTTAGCTGTTTTATTCCAGGAAGCCCCTAGGCAAATCCTCTTCTTTCCAAGCATTTCTGCACTGCTTCTGACAGCGGCAGTGGCAAAAAAACCCCCAGGCTAAAATGTGATGATCTCTCAAAGCTGGATGAGCCCAGGAATAGGTCCTGGGTATAGGCTTCTTCCTGCAACCTTCCCAGAATAGCTTGTGTGCATTGTGCCCCAAAGCCTTTGCTGTTCATTAGAACTGCTGTCTTCTGCCTTTTGACATGCAAGTTGTTTATCCACATTGTACATAAGATTGTACATAGACTGTTAGCTATGGGTTTGTTAAATATATTGATAGTGCACGACAAATTTAGCAGCTGAATTGTAATACTTGTACTAAAATGTGGTTTCCCAGAATTCTCTGAGACTAGCATAAAGGACTAATGAGCTTTTGAACTGATCGGTTGTAAAACATGTAAATGCATTAATGGCGGAAAGAATTCTTCTTCAGAGAGAAGGATTCTAGGAGCCAAGTCTTTCCTAAAGTTTTAATTCTTGTTTCAACTGGCACTTCCAAGGACAAAAGAGGGACGGTTCTGGCTTGGTTTTTTTTTCTGCGGCCTTAAAACATAGATGCTCCATGTTTCTCTCCCCGAATACAGAAATCAAGCCTGTAACCACTTGCATGAGAAGAGACTTATAACATAAACAGGATTGCCACTCGCTGTATGCTGCCAACCCAAAGCAAAGGCAGAGGAAGAAAACCTTGGTTTGAAAAGAACCCCAAACTTCTCTCTTTGTAGTTTTTTCCTTTGTTCCTGTTTCGTTAGATTTTTAAAAAAAACTTACATTTTTTTAATACTCTCAAAGTCCTTTTCTACTTCTGTTCTCAACAGTCTCAGTTGTCACTTAAGAAGCTGTGTGGCACAGGGGTGAATTTGGTAGGCAGCACTCAGCTGATCAACAGACTTGATCTATTAACCCCCCTCCCGTAAGCAGCACTGCCTGCCTGTTTCATGGGTAGACATATGGGAAAGGCGGGTCACGAGCAATGTTGTAGTCGGGGAAGACCTATGCAAACCCATTCTGAGCTGGATACTACTCTGACTAGTACAAATAAAGCATTTATAATGTATAGGGCTTTCCTGCTCTCGAATACATTTGTGCTCTGAGTACTCTCTCACTTCAAACTGAAGCAGAAGCTGGAAAATATCAAGGGATGCAAAAGCATGAACAACTATTAAGCAGCCTTTAAGAGCTGTAAGAGAAACCAGGCTCACTATCATCCCTAAGCCCTCCTCAGACAATGCGATTTCTGCAAGAAGCTGTTTAGCAGAAAGCCTTTAATCCTGTACAGAAGAGTAAAGTTTTCAAATTGTCCTTCAATGTGAGGAAATGGTTCACCACTGCACTCGTTTCTCAGGGGGCTGTGTTTAAATCTTGGGTTAAAAACTAAGTGAGGCATCCTGGTCCCATTAAAGTGAATGGAAATCTTGACTTCATGATTTTGCCTTCACTGTTGACCTTAAGTGTTCGGTGACTGATCCAATAAAGTCAACAGAGATGTCTGTGCCATTGTGCAGCAGTGGATCCAGGAATGGGGTAAGAGGGGGTACGGTCCCCCCCCACCTTTGGCTGTGCTGTGCATGTGCTGTGACCTGCTCAATGCAGGCTCTTGCCAGAGAGTTCACCAGCTGCTCAGGTTGGGATCAGACTGGAGCCCCCAGCTTTTGCGAAGCTGTGTATTGTAGAGTAGTGGTGATTAATGACAGTGACTTGCTTCTGGCTAATGGCAAAGTGAAATGGCCTGACTTTTTTTTTTTTTTTGAACTGATAAGTGTGTTTCCAAGAGGAAGAACGACAGTTGGCACGCCAGTATTTCTGCTCATCTTGTCTACTTTTGAGTTTTGCATGTTCAGAGAGAGCCATGTGGCTATACCGAAGATCAAGGCAGAAAATTCCAAGCATGCTGTAAGCAGAATTATGATCTCTTGACACTTGTTTCATTAATGTGTATGAGCAAATGCTGGCTAGACTTAACACAAGTTGTGTAAATACCATTATTATGTAAATAGCAGAGGGGTGAAGGCAGTGGGAATGACTCCAATGAAATGAGCAGTACTGACATTCTGAACAACCTGCTATGGGGACTTTGTGAAAAGTGGACCTTGAAAAGACTGTGGTAAGAGTCTAGTGATAGGTTCAGCATAAAACTAGGGGAAAATCCAGTGTGCAGATAGACATTTATTCTGCAGGCTTGATTGCTGCAGGGGGGCCGACCGAGTGGCTTGGTTCTGAGCTCCCACTACATGCAACGGAAACTGAGAATAGTGGATTAGTAACTGAGACTGAAGGGGCTTAGTCTCTTACAGGATGGCAGCTTTCCTTAGTTTGAACTGTCTCTTCATTTTTGACTTGCTTTCCTATAGCAGCTGTTCTGGGGACCAGGTTTGGCACAACTACAAAAGGTGCAAAAGCATCTTCTCTCCTGGCTGAATTCTGCTCTTGTTTGTGCCGTTCAGAGGCTTCTGATTTAACAATCGATGTGAGGGCAGAGGGCATGAATCTCCCTGGTGCTGATAAAAGCAGAATCTGTTCCTTTTTTAAATCTGAAAGTTCTGCTTGCTGTGCGTGATGTTCTTGGCAATTTTACTGTCCTTTACTTGAGCCGAACTCTTTTGCTCCTGAACGGGCGACTGATTTGTAGAAGGATGGTAGGGGATGGTGCTTCGGTTGCAAGTTGGATTCATAGCCTGCCTTCCACAGTCAGTTCTCTATGGGATTAAACTTATAACTATTTGCCTAGTACTATGTAAGGGTAAAGCAACAACTCTCCTTGTGCGGAGATAATTGTTGGTTAATTAAACTGTACCAGCATAACAGCCTCCACGATGGAGAACTTAACTGCATCTGTAAAACTGACATTGCTATGTCAGTTTGAGGTCCCTAGTGTTGAACAGCTGAAGGCTTTCTGTCTCCTACCATCCTTTCAGTAATCTTCTAAGAACCTCTCTGACCTGCCAGATGGTTAAACCCAATCAATGGACATAAAATCTCTTGAGTTTGATAATCTTTTCTTTTACGTACCCTACAGTATTTCACATTGCCTGAGGTATCGTATTGATTAAGCCACATTCTGCAGAAGTAAATATATGTAGAATATTAATAGCTCCCACTCTGGAAAAAATGGCTGTAAATTAATGGGTCCATTATGTTGACCTCATAAACCAGAGGCGCTTGCTTGAAGTACAAATGTAGCACTCCTCCCACAACCTGTATTTCATTTTGAAAGTCTATAAAATGATTAGGTTGCTCAAACTTAAATGCTGTGACACAAGACAAGCTTATTTATATAATAGATGACGCATGAGAAGAAGGGCTATAGCTAGTTAAAGCTAGATCAAGTTAAAGCCAGAGGTTTTTGGAAAAATGAATGAATGAATGACAAGCCAGCAGTTTTCCATGGAACTCGGTAGCATCTAATCGGGTACGATCTTGGGTGTAGCTGGAAGCGACAAATGTTTGGTTCCCGAAGTGCCCAAAGGTAACTGTGATTGAGGTGGAGAAAAAGTGGGCTCGAGGAGGTAGAAAGTTAATTAGAGAGGTGCCACAATTTTACCTTTTGATCTAATGATTTTTTTCCCCCCTTTTTTAGTGTGCAGGGGGAAGCAAGACTGGTTTGCAAACTCATGAGGCTCAGTGTAGTTACTACAAGATAATGTGAGATGGCTTTGGTTTCTTTTGTTTGCTGATGGGCTCAGATGAGCTACTTGTATTCTTGCTTTAGGAAAAGTTCAGACAAGATCTTCTAGTGTGCACGTCTCTTTATTAGTATCCTGATGCTATAAAGATGGGAGTGTTTAAAAGTATCTGGGATATTAAATATGAGTCTTCTGTTTCATGCATTTCAGTCATTGCTTTAAATGAAGACTCTAATAGGCAACTCTTGGATCAGAAGGTTTCATGTGAACTCCCCTAGGGCCTTTTCTGTAGAGTATAATTCAACAGCTTTTTTGTCATGTTGAGTTTTATTATTGATGTTGTAATATGACCAAAACTACTTCTACTTCTTGCAGTCAGGAGGCATTTCTTACAGTGAGACTTTAAAATCATTGGGGTACAAAAGCCTTTTACATAGGAGTAGGCCTGCATAAGCAAAGCAGATATTTAGACACTAATTTAAAACCTTCATAAGCCAGGCGTGCTCTGCTGCCTTTCACCGAGTGCTTGGGCAAAGGGCTTTCTCCGTCTACTTTCCACACCATTATTTTGTTGCTGCCTTCTTTCATCCCCATCCCGTATGCAGTTGTTACCCATGTCATTTTGGGCAGTGGACTGGTGTCCTACAAAGAAAGCATTGGTGCCTGGTCAGTGTTTCTACATGCTCTGCTCAAAATTGAGTGCATGATCTTGAAGCCTTTCTGTCGCTGGAAAGGTTTCCATTGACACTGGTAACTCCAGCAACTGGGACAAGGAATATTACACAGAGAATGAGAGCTACCTCAGCAATGACACTTTCAGGAGAGCTATTACAACACTTGGTGCATTTTTTTCTATTTAGTATTGAAGTGGTATCTTGAAATGCTGAGGATTTGAGAAGGTGTTGTCAAATGTAGGACAGCTACTCTCCTCCTAGGGGTTTAGGCAAGTTAAAATTCAATTTAGTTTCTCTTTGGAGCTTTGTAAATTTATGATCTAAGGCTTAGCCTAAGACTGAGAGCCTTTCTCTCCTTGTGGCTTCCCTGTGAAGAAGGGCTAACTGATTAAGATGGGAAGTGAAGTCCTTTGGCAGTAACAAATAATATCCCAGCAATATCTACTCCTATTATGCATGAGGATTTGCATTAGCCTCCTAGAGATGACAGGTTTCCTGATGAAATCACTGATTCCTGAGCCATCCAATATAGGTGACTAACAGCCTCCTCACTTGATTGGCCTCAAAATCTGTGGTTGGGACAAGAAGCCCCTCAATGTGTTGCCAGCTGTTAGGTATTTCACTCCTGGCTGCAAAGGCATGAGGCTCTAATGCAATTATTCCTGCCATGTGTTCTTCCAGATAGAATGGGGATAGGGCTTAGCTGTAATGGCCATAAAGTTGATTTGTCTTAATAAGGCAGCTGAACACAAGCTGCCTGTGTCATTCCCCCTGGTGCTCTGTTTCCTTAGGGGTTGGTGATGGAAGGTACTGGCCCAGTGCAGCAAATCCCTTATCTGAGTCCATAAGCCTGGGAGCAGTTCTGTGTTTGGGCTTAACTAGAGTGGTGTAGAGGTGGAGGTGCTCAGTGCCTGGCAGGATTGAGCCCCACGGGACTGACACAGCCTATTCTTTTGTTCTAGTGTGGCCATACAGAGGGGCTTCCTGCATCTTAGAGTAGACTAGATGGTCCAATCCTTACATGCTCAAAATGCTCACTGCAATTGAATCCTTTTAAGGAGAGGCAGGATGGGAACCTCTGCTTTTAGGTACGAGCTAAAAACTTGTGGCTCTTACAGGGCACTTCCAAGCCAATGGCCATATTTCAGAAAGAGCATGTGATTGAGAAGCAGCAGTGTCAGCTGTACTTTGCCCCTTCACATCTGGTAGGTTAAGGGATGGATGACTCAAAAGAGCTTTGAATAGCAATTTTCGTGTTGCCGGGGGGGGGGAAGGCTTAAGTTTGACCTTTGCTGTTCAATTTGATGCCTAAGGTAAATTAGAAATGCTAGCAAAACTTATTCTTTTGTGGAAATGGTCATGATTACTTTGGTTTTGCATAGTCCAAATGTTAGTTTTCCATTTCTTTTTTAAAGACATCTACAGTGTAAGTAAGGTTAAGAAAGAAAACAAACCTCCAGGCTGTCACAAAATGTAGCTGTGGTCCCTGAGCTGCAGCAGCCTTTTAACAGCAGCAGAACTAATTGCAAGATGAATATTTAATATTTGGGAAGGGCAAGCCTTGCTCAAGAGTGATTGAAAAGCCCGGTGAATATGGCAATGCTACCTGTATGGAGAGTAACTGTCATGCGGTGTTAGGCACATTGGACCCCAACGTTTCTGTGAACTGAGTTTGGGGATGCTTGGGGCTGCGGAGATGTAAGTGGGCTGGTGAGCGCGCTGCCTTGCAAGCTGGTTTTGCTCCCTACAGAGCACCACAGCCAGTTGTTCAAATACAAAATCACAGTCCTTCCACCAAGTGCGCAAACAAACCAACAGACAAAAGCCTCGGCCCTTTTCTAGGCAGTAGGAAGGGGCCCCTTGGCTCTGGCCCAGGGAAGGAATGTGGCCCCTTCCTAGTAGCAAATGTATTTGGGTCCCAGTTCACCACCTGCCTGAAAACTGCTGATTTACACATTTTGCTTCCCTCTATTCTCTCTCCTTTAGGGGTTTAGGCTAGTAGTGGGGAATTCCCTAATTACCTAAGGGCATCTTTACATGTGCTCTGGGGTGGAGGAGGGTGTGCTTTAACTAGAGTGGCTCTCTGAGCTCTCTAATTAAAGTGCCCACAGTGTCATGTGTGTTCAGGGTCCCGCACTTCAAAATGGTGGCAAGGGTGCTTTAACTAAAGCTTGTTCCATGAGCTTCTGTTAAAGTGCGCCTGCTGCCATTTTGAAGTGTGGGGATGCTGGAGGCTGCTGGAGCATGCTAATTAGCACGCTCCAACACTCTTGATTAATTGATGTCCCGTATGTGTATAGGTGCCCAAAATGCCCACAGCAGGGCTTCTCTAACAGGGCTTCTTGCTCCCTCTTAAAGGGCCAGACCACCATATTACAGAGGAATTGGAAAGCCTGGAACTCTGCCAGCCTGCACAGAGCTCTTTGCAAAAATGAAAAATCCACGTGTTTCTCTGTTAAAATGAAAAATCTATGTTTTTCTTGGTTAAAAGGGGAAATCCACTTTTTTTGTTTTCCCGTGGGAAATGGAAAACCCAGATCCCTGCTGATAAGCAAGTTAACAGACATCCATTTGGATTCTGAAAATGCAGGCACGTGCCTGCAGTGGCTTAGGCTAGAAGCTGGGGGGGTGCTCGAGCACAACTTCCTGATTGGCTGGAGCAGACAGCTTGGCTCAAGCCTAACCCACCCACCCTGTGGGGGGTGGGGGTTTGCAGGGGAGGTGCAAAGCATCCTGGGATGCTGGGGGGGCTGTGAATTCACTTGAATCTGGAGGGGATCTGGGACAGAAGCTGAATAAATCAATTTAACGTAAGTCTGATGCTACATCCATCCAGGTTTATCTTA
>NW_017729029.1:54127771-54129438 GCF_001723915.1 Gavialis gangeticus
CCAACGTTTCTGTGAACTGAGTTTGGGGATGCTTGGGGCTGCGGAGATGTAAGTGGGCTGGTGAGCGCGCTGCCTTGCAAGCTGGTTTTGCTCCCTACAGAGCACCACAGCCAGTTGTTCAAATACAAAATCACAGTCCTTCCACCAAGTGCGCAAACAAACCAACAGACAAAAGCCTCGGCCCTTTTCTAGGCAGTAGGAAGGGGCCCCTTGGCTCTGGCCCAGGGAAGGAATGTGGCCCCTTCCTAGTAGCAAATGTATTTGGGTCCCAGTTCACCACCTGCCTGAAAACTGCTGATTTACACATTTTGCTTCCCTCTATTCTCTCTCCTTTAGGGGTTTAGGCTAGTAGTGGGGAATTCCCTAATTACCTAAGGGCATCTTTACATGTGCTCTGGGGTGGAGGAGGGTGTGCTTTAACTAGAGTGGCTCTCTGAGCTCTCTAATTAAAGTGCCCACAGTGTCATGTGTGTTCAGGGTCCCGCACTTCAAAATGGTGGCAAGGGTGCTTTAACTAAAGCTTGTTCCATGAGCTTCTGTTAAAGTGCGCCTGCTGCCATTTTGAAGTGTGGGGATGCTGGAGGCTGCTGGAGCATGCTAATTAGCACGCTCCAACACTCTTGATTAATTGATGTCCCGTATGTGTATAGGTGCCCAAAATGCCCACAGCAGGGCTTCTCTAACAGGGCTTCTTGCTCCCTCTTAAAGGGCCAGACCACCATATTACAGAGGAATTGGAAAGCCTGGAACTCTGCCAGCCTGCACAGAGCTCTTTGCAAAAATGAAAAATCCACGTGTTTCTCTGTTAAAATGAAAAATCTATGTTTTTCTTGGTTAAAAGGGGAAATCCACTTTTTTTGTTTTCCCGTGGGAAATGGAAAACCCAGATCCCTGCTGATAAGCAAGTTAACAGACATCCATTTGGATTCTGAAAATGCAGGCACGTGCCTGCAGTGGCTTAGGCTAGAAGCTGGGGGGGTGCTCGAGCACAACTTCCTGATTGGCTGGAGCAGACAGCTTGGCTCAAGCCTAACCCACCCACCCTGTGGGGGGTGGGGGTTTGCAGGGGAGGTGCAAAGCATCCTGGGATGCTGGGGGGGCTGTGAATTCACTTGAATCTGGAGGGGATCTGGGACAGAAGCTGAATAAATCAATTTAACGTAAGTCTGATGCTACATCCATCCAGGTTTATCTTAAACTAGTTTCGGCCATTTTGAAAGCAGTTTATGTGCACTGAACTTCTGTTGTGTTTATAGATCTGAACTGGGTTCTGATCACTTTTACCAGTTTATGTGCAACTTCTGTCCCTAGCCTTAGGGATGGTGAACTGCTCTCTCACAACCTCCATTGACAAGTAGTAAGTGGGGATGGGATATCTGGAGTGAGAGCAAGGGATGGAGAAGTTGGAGCTGGATGCCAAAAACTGTCTCTAAGGTCTCATAATGGATTCCACTCTCATTTCTAACTGAAATGAAACTGCTCCTGAAGTTAATAGCAGTTGGGACTGAAAGACTGGAGGGCTTCATCCTTAGCACTTCTCATCTACTGTCTTTTTGAGTGAATATTGGATTTTTGATTAACCTAGTTGCTGCCTAAATTATTCTGAGCCAGATAGGTGGAGAGATATTGCTTATTCTCTGAAAAAGCAGACTTGGAGTGGCTGGGGG
>NW_017729029.1:54129919-54142180 GCF_001723915.1 Gavialis gangeticus
GGGGGGGAGGTGGTGATGATGTAGAGTCACAAAATAAAAGGTGAACAACCTAAAGATATTTTGGGAAATACCAGGAGAAGCAAGTATAAAAGTTCTGGATGAGTTATTAAGATGATGAATATTCCAGGGAGCTTCAGTTCAGAGAACTGTTGCTAAGTCAAGTGGCCAGAAAGAAGTTTAAAAGGAAGGCTTGGTGATGGTGTTCTTGAATAGCTGGAGGCTTGGGGTGAACATCTCCCCAAGTGGAAATCAGTGAAGAGGAAGGCTTGGTGGTAATAGCCATATAAGCAGTGCCACGGGATATGCCATGTTACCAGTTCTAGAAATGCGGTCTTTTTGTCCTACCTGTGTTTCCCCTTTCTGAAACCAATGAGCTCGGGCCTCCTGGTAACAAGAACACTCTTCACATTTATTGTGATGCTGTGGGTGATGAAGTGCTAGCTACCCAATTCTGCTCTGTTGCAGCTTTGGTAGAGATGTGGGTTTGTGAGAGACGAATGAGACTTGAAAGTAAAGCTATAGACAGAAAAGCTAAATGTAAAGCCCCAAGAAGTGGCTGAGTGGTGGGAGTGGAGGAATTCACTAATGCTAGTGAAATGTAGACAGTTGCTGAAGAGGTCTCTCCAAAAAAGGGAGTCTGATTTTTATGTTTGGGGCCAACCATTATGAACATCTGAGTAGTGATGCAATACGCTTCTCTTGCAGCCTCTTCCAGACTGACTGTGATATCGGTGGTGCCCCACCGATATCATTGAAGAGGTGTTCAGCCTTGAAGGGGTCACAGAATTAAGGTTCTGTAAAGCTTATGTTCTCCACCCTTCCAGCTCTTCCTTGTAGCTCTGAAAGATTAGCACTTAAGTGGAGTCAGAGTGAAACCTAGAGCACGAACATGACATGCCCTTGTCCATTTGTATTACTAAACTGCAGGTGGCATAACTACACCCTTCAGTTTGTAATAGCTTTTTCCACTGCACAACTGTATTTCTGTTGCCATGCAGTGTTTCCAAGTCACCTGCTTTTTGAGCCACCAGATAGCCTAGCGCTGATTTTACTGTATAATTGCTTATAGATTGGGGGGGGGGGGAGAATCTGAGCTTGCCAGATGTTAACCTAGTCATGGGGTTGAGCCCAGCGGAGCAGTGGTGTCATGGAGTTTCAGGTACTGAGGTATGAATGCTAAATCCAAACTTTGTTACAGAATTACTTACGTGCGCTGCATATTGAGAGGACTTAAGTGCCTGGTTAAGATGTTGGAGATGCACAGCGAATTAGGCAAAAATGAAATCTTATTCAGTGCTCATTGAGCAACAGACTGAAGGATGCTGCATGATTCAGATCTTCAGCTCTAGTGGGCATATATAAACCCCAGGCTTTTCTGATATCAGTTTTCCCCTAGTAAAAATTGGGCATTCATAAAGAGGAGCCTTTATATGGTATATTGGAAGGCAGTGAGACCCTTGGAAACCAGGAATGAGAGATGGATCAAAAAGATTTCAGTTATATGCTGCTCAAAGTTTTTTGGCAGGGGTAACAAAAAGAGGAGCAGGTTGATAGGAAAATTCTCATTAAAATTAAAAGCCTTAGAAATTGGGAAAGTAACATCAAAAGGAATGGAACATAAATCACTATCTGGAGTACAAGCACAAAGACAAAAGAATTGGTGTTGCCAGTTCATGCTTTGTGTGGGAAAACAGTAATTTATTTCCCTGAGATTTCTGAGCAACAAAACCTGACAATTGGAAACTGCCAAAGAGGTGGGTTCTCGTTTTTAATGAGCACCTTCCCCATCTCAAATACTGTGGAGAAACCGGTATCCGCAAAGCCCCATGGAGCGTCAGCAACTCGCGCTTTGCATTTGAAAAACAAACTACAAAGGCCCTTTTAAAAAAAACAACCCCATACAAGTCTTTTAAAAATGAGATTAATAACTCTAAAGATTAGAACGCAACCTCATTTTATGAAAAAAAACAAGGACTTGGAGCCTGATATAGCCTGCACTATTTTTCTTTCTCACCGAATATTAATAGTCTATTCGCATTTAATATACTTCTCCCACTTGTTTCACTTGGGACCCTTTTGAATCGTGGAAGTTATTGGAGCTGGGGAGAATGAATGCACAAAGAAAACCAGAGGCTATTTTGCAAAGCCTGCTTGGGTGTGGTGGGACAGGGCTCGGAAGATAGGACTGAGTGTTTTACATAGATCGGGGGGTGAATATCAGATTGAAGGAGTCTATTAGGAAAATGAGGTATATTTATACTGCATTGCAGCTCAGTTCTCCACTTGCTGGTTGCTTACAACTCTGATTTGGACAGCTGCCCGAAATCTGGGGTCTGCTGTCACAAATGGTATGAT
This sequence comes from Gavialis gangeticus, assembly GCF_001723915.1. Lineage (NCBI taxonomy): Eukaryota > Metazoa > Chordata > Crocodylia > Gavialidae > Gavialis > Gavialis gangeticus. Next base: position 54,132,275 of record NW_017729029.1, read on the forward strand.
GGAGGGGGGAAGAGGGAGGGGTATCAGTTATTTCATACCGACTTAATCACTGAGAACAGGGAGAGGTAGGTGTGATTATCTTCTCTAGCCAAAAAACCCCTCTGTTTTACAGTAATCCCCCCCCCCTCCTGCTTCCCCTTTACTTTCTTCACACAAACGTAACTTGGCAGCAACAGAGTTGGTTCAATTAGCTAGGCGTTCCTTTGGAAAACTCAACCATTAATACCGGTGCAAGCCTTCACTAGAAACCTGACTTTTTTTTTCTCCCCTTTTTTTGTACTCATCTGGGCACCGGTGGTAGGCAGTACTTTCTTGCCAGGCAAGCTCTATACGAATGCAGAACAGTTCCTTGGGAGGCAAGGGGCATAATCTTGAGAAGAGCCAGAAAATACAAATGATGCTTGCATGCGAGTACACAGAAAGGGCTCCCAGCCCTGGGGTTGGCCTGGCAGTTGTCATAGATACAGTCATCTTCTCGCATGTTCTTGTAAAACTGCTTTTCACCTCCCCTGTGTCCCCTTCACTGTTGTCTGTGGTTGGCAGAGTCTTGAGTTAGGCCAAGTCCATCTCCAGCCCTGGAGAAGTACTGCTTGGTCTGCCCCGTGAGGTGTAAGTATAGCTGCCTTTGCTCCTTGAGGGTCCCTGCCCAGAAACCCTCCTCTGTCTTATTACTATCTGTAACCGCATCAGGTGAAACACCTGCTAGGGGCAGGCAGGAAGCTGAGCTGTGTCCTTTTCACCAAAATGTAGCAGCTGGCCCTCACTTTGCTTGGCTTAGCTCTGCTGTTCAGCTGTGCCCCATCACATCTATTTAGGCTTGCTTGTGCTTTTGCAATCTGCTCAGGATACCAGTGCTTTATCAGTGTAAAACTTTGGGCTGTGCCCATAATGGCATTATTTTTTGTTGCCCTAGTCTGCCCTAGCCATGAGTGCAGGGCCAGTGGTGAACAGGTGTAATCCTAGCCTCTGTGGCAGACCTGCTTCTACTGGGCAAATTGTACTCTTGCTGCTTTTGGCTGGGGTGGAAGGGGAATGGGTTTTTCTGTACTGGTCCAAAGCAAAACTTTGCATTCATTCTAGGAATGGTAGGAATCATGCCAGGAATCTTGAGCTAGACTGCTGTTCTTATACCAATCCAACTTGCCCCATTTATATAGGACCTTGGTGGTGTCTGGGTTAAAATGTTCAGAGCTGTTATGCGACAGTAACAAAGCTTTGCCCAGTTGGTTGTTTCCTCTTGCAGCCCAGCAGACACTGGCAGAGACCTCAACGTAGGACTGGAGGGCACCTCCTTGTGTCCTCAAACCCAGTCCTTTGCAAGTGCAGACAAGCATGTGCAAACATCTGCCCAGAAGAAGCTGCAAGGACATCTGCTGTATGCACCACAGCTGTAAAGCACCTGAGAACAAAGCAAACATCCTCTGCAATGTGCCACGGGGCTGCTGATGGCCATTGCAACAGCAGGATGATGCCCCTTCTGGGAAACTCAGTCCACCTGGCATTTTTGAAGCCTCTAAGGGCTCTCGGTCTCTGGGATTACCAAGAGAGGAGTGGATAGTGGATGACTTCCCCTTGGGGCCTTCTAACGATAAGACTTAAGCACAGTAGGAAAAAAAAAAAAGCTGAAATGAAGACAGGTCAGGGTGGTTAACGCGCATCTTAAACTGGACTGTGCTAATTTGTGGAAATATTATCTGTGACAAGCCAATTTAAAGTTCAATATAATTTCCCCATAAGAAGAAGATAAATTTACTTCTATCCAGGTCAACCCTGATTAGGAAGAAGAGAAGGGACATGAGATTCCAACTGTATTTGGCTTGACTTATTTTTATTGAAGGTCAGCCACTGATCCGTACTGTAAAAAGGGAAAGCAGAGATGGCAGGATTTCCCCAATGAAATAGCTGACATTTACATGGAAAGAAGAGAAGGAATTCAGCCTCAGGATCTAATATTTATGGTGGATTTTTGCATTTTTATCCCATAAATATATTTAAAAAGGAAAAGACCAAGTTACAGGACTTCCCTGCTGTCAGCTAATGCCGAAGCAACAGGTTTCTGCTGACAGCAATGAACTCTCCATCACCACAAGGAACTGAGTTATGCCCCCAAAGGACAGGTAAAAATAGCCTGCTCAGGTTATCTTAGTGCATCTCTATACACCTCAGGTCTACATATTTGCTAATGTTGCCAAGGTTGCAATTAAGGTTTTGAATTATACTGCAAGGGAGATTAGTGCACTGTAGGTAACATATTGCCTTATCAATTATTATAATAGTATCTCACAAAGAGGTTGAACACTTGCTTTAAGTGAAACTTAAGCTTCCAACTTCAAATCTTAGTGCTACCACCTTCCAACACACTGTAGCTTCTCCCGTCAGCATGACAGCCTCAGCTTAAAGAACATTTTGTATGTGAACAGATCATAGCTAGAGCAAGGCATGATCTAAAGTATTCGTTTCTGAGTTTTGCGCTAAGATTTGGTTTCCTTCCAGGCATCTTGCACTCCTCCTTAAATGTGGTTCTTCATAAAATGGCTGACTTGCAGACAAAAAGGAGCATCCAAGAAGCTTAAATGGGGTACTCTTTTGGAAACATTTGGCCTTAAGTGTTGGGTGTTTAGACTTTGGTTGTACATTTTCATTCCGAAGAACTCAGATAGTAGCAAGTCTGTATGGGATGGAGGGAAAATTTAATTTTATCATCCAGACATATACAGTTTTGTTCTCTTTCCCTCTCCCCTCTCCCTTTTATTCTCCACACATTAAAGAATGGATGGAGTTTGCCCACCCACCTTTCTTTTCAACCATTTTGACCTTCTGGTACATTGCCACTGAAATCACTATTTTTGGGGATGGTACCATCAGGAAATTCACTGGTGTCTTGTGCATTTTGCATTGGCATTCTTGAAAGTGCTACTTGCTCATGAAGGGGTCACAGGAATGACCTACAGAAATCTTCCCTCATTATTCTTGGGTAGAAAGATTGATTAGCAAACATCTATCATGGCTGAAAACCTTTCCAGCTGAAGCAATCGGCAAAGCTTCTCCTGACTTCACTAAGGCCAGGGTTTTGCCCAGTTTCTCTAGCATGAATAATGTGCCATTAAGTGGAATTTGCTTTGGTTTTAATAAGCTATTTGCTGCAGCATGGTTAGTTTAAGGAGAAAAAAAATCAGCACAAAAAAGGGACCTGAGTTACCTACCTCTACGGAAAGAATTGGAGAGAACAAGTAAAGTGGGGAAAGTAATTTGCAAAGCTACACTCGAAAATCATTCTAGCATAACATCATCATTACAATTATCTGTCAAAAGATTTAGTTCAATTACTTTTTCTTTAAAAAAAAAAAAAAAAAACAAAAAAAACTCTCTTGTCAAGATGGCCCTACTTGTATCAGGATTTGGCACTCCAAGGAGAGGTTAAGGAAAAATGAATACTAATTCCTTCATTACCCATTGTCAGACAGCCTTCACTTATAATTCTCCATGTATCCTTTTGGTTCTCTAACACTGTAACCCTGGGGAATCAATAGGCATAAAGTGCTCAAGGGAATATAGAATTCGGGAGAAAGGAGCACTGCATATTTATAGCTGTGGTACAGTAGGGAGGGAGGGATTTTAAAGTGTAAGTGGTAATTTTGAAATAATTGAATAGCAGCTTAATTGCCATCATGTAAGTGATTATACATGGTCCCTTACATTTTTTTCACACAACAGTAGGCTGGTTGTAAAATTACAAGGGGAAAAGATATAATGTAATAAACTCAAATTAAAATGTATGATTTCCAGGGAATCGCAGGCCTTGCTACTTTATCATTTAAAATGAATGTGCCCAGCCTCGCACAGTAACTCTGCTGGTCCCCTGCTGTGGGTGGTTCAAACCATAGGGGACTATCCAGATAAACATTGTACTTGTGGTGTGTGAACTTAAGGGAAAGATTGATTTCCTTCGTCTGTAGCTTGACTGTTTGTGTAGGCCGTTTTGCATATTTTCCTTTTCTTTTCCTTAAAAAAAAAAAAAAAAAAATTTTTTTTGAAAAGAAGGCTGTAAAAGGTTCAGTGTTCCTTTAATCCCTAGTTTCTACTTATTGATTTAGATGATCAAAAATACCCCACCCCTGTTATGTGAGAATAAAGGCCCTGGTTTAAGGCCTGCAGGAGCCAACAGGAAGCTTTGCTACAATTATGAGTTCCTAGGGTCTCGCTCCATCAAAGCACTTAAACAAGCATGACTTCAGCCATGCACGTTAGGCCCCTTGAGTTCCTACAAGACTGCTCAGGTGCTTATAGTTAAGCAGACTTTTTAAGGGCTCTTGCTGGGTTGGGATCTAATAGACCTGTTTTTATAACCATGGCAGAGGTAAATTCTGCTCCATTACCTTTTTTGCGAGTGACTTTGTACTCTTAAATAAAAGCAGAATTTGGTTCAGTCACTGCACTGCATTCCAACTGCAATTTCAGACTAGCCTCCTTTTCCTTTCTAGAGTCAGTAATACAAAGAAGACTGTAAAAAGTCACCAGAGAGACTAATTTCTATCTTTTTTATATTAGAACCCAGAGACTCACATTCATTGACTTCTGCATTTCATTCACTTGCCTCTGCTTCATTTTATAGGTGAAATCGTTGGAATAGCATTAATTCATTGCAGTATCTCTCGTAATGTAACCAGAGGGGAAATAAGATTTCTAAGAGGAATTATGTGAATAATTGCCCTTATCTTTTGCCATATAATGTGGAAAATCAAGAGAGTTTAAAAGGCTCTCTATCCCGGTATGAGAGAAGATTCATCTTTGGCTATCGGATTCTCTTGGCTGGAACAGACAAAATCTATCACAACTTTATTTTGGAAACAGTGCACACGCAGTCTAACTCAGTTTTATAGCAAAGTGATAAATGTCCTAAGTGTTATTTCAAAACTTTTGTCTGGTATTTGGAGATCAGTTATTCATAGACAGTTACTTTGAACAATTATGTTTTCTTACCTCTGCATAAAAATAAACCCAGAAGTCACTAGTGTAAGCCCCTGCCCTGTAATGGTTCTTTGAGAAATGTTCAGCTGTAGCTGCTGCTTTGTTGTAGCAAAGAGCTGTGATTCAGACTTCGTACTATGTTTGCATTTCAGCTGTCAAAGAGAGTGAAAGATGAAGCCTCCCATTCTCTTGGTTCTTGTGATCTGTACTGTAGTCAGCACAAATTGGAAGCTGGTGTCAAAGAGAAATTCTGGTAAGTCGCAGAAGAATATCTTTTTTTATCTTAAGTCTGGATTTTGTGATCATGCCACAGACCCTTTTAGATATTCCTGTTGCATAGACTGTGCCCTTTCTTGCATCTGTTTCCCACCAGTTCATGCAATAGGCTAAACTTTACGTTGTTATTGTCATGGGGTTTCTTTAGGTATGCCCTGTTTTATGTGGAAGTGTAATAATTTTGTAAAGCCCGAAATGATTAAAAAATGATTTGCTCTGAAAAATTGTTGCTGAGTTCATTGATAACTTTTTTTCTTCTGTTGTCAAATTCTCATTTACACTAGAGGGCTGTCTGGATTTAGGGGCCTGGGCATACAAGGTGAAAGTGGGTGAGACTCGGTGGTAACTGCCCATATAACATGTTACTGGCTCCATAGTAACTCCCCATGTGCCCTTGTCCCCGTGGAAATTTTTTGTTTGCCCTTAGCAGTTGTGTGGAGTTAATTGGGAATAATGCTCACATACTAGGAAGTGAGACATAGATCTGGGTGTTCCCGGTGTTTGGTCAAGAGGCCATACTGTAAATGCAAAGAAGACTCATCGTATCCTTTTCAAGACTGTAGGGGAGAGTTGGCCTAAGTCTGTGTGAAAACATTGAAATCAAATAGCTGTCAGTCAAGGCAAAAATTACTCCTAATCCCCAGTGGTGTTTTAGCCCTTTGGCCAAGATACGATGTTCCCCTCAAATCAAAATCGGAGTGTGAAGGGATTCCTACAGGACGGGAGATAGCAAGGTTAGGCCTCAAGATCTAAGGCCCCTTTAGAAGAGCCCCAAATGATCATTGCACTATAGCTGTCCTGCATGGACTCGCAGCATAGAGACATTGATGTCATTGTAGAAATGCCTAAATGGGGAGTTAACATGGAATACGGGCTGGGCCTTAAACTGGAACCCAGCTTGTTTCTTCCACATATAGACAGGCCTTAAGGCAGAAGTAGTAAGCTGGTATGTACATTGTTTAATGACAGTTGAATGTGCAGTGTATACTCATAGGCTGACTATGTATATACTACTTACTTTTTTTTTGCAATAATTGCATGCTATGCATATGAACATAAGGGTCTTAATGAGCTTTCTGTCCTCAATCTTTCAGCTAAGATATTTAGCAATAGCATTTTGTGTAAAAACAAATGACTTGGCGGGTGTCTGTTGATTTCAAGTTTAGCTAATGCACTTTTCTCAGGGAGAAATGCAGTTAATTTCTCATTATGGAGTTTTACAGATTTCTGGAGAAGGCTAATATCTATTTTTGGAACAGCCAAATGCTAGGCAGATTTCTTTTAATGGTTTCGAAAGTGTAAATGGTAGTGTTATTCAATGTAAGTTTTGAGCTATCGTATAATCGCTATATAACTTTCACCTTAAGGGCCTAGTCTTACTTGTCCTGTGCTGTCTTGCTGAAGTTAGGTAATTGGGATTCGGCCTTAATAATAGACTTGTGGCTCAAGTTTGAAAACAGGCTTTATTGACTTGGTCTGAAGCCTATGGGAGAGTTAGTGCGGTGATTATATGGGGAAATACTTTTTAAATGGAAAACTTTGCCAATGTTTAAGTGAAGGATTTTATTTGTATGACTAGGCAGCATTATGACTTGCAACTGACCCTGGATGACTAATGTAGGGAAGGATATTGTCAGTGCCTTTCTCTATCTATCTATCACAAACCTTTTGGTTACTGTATCTGCCAGCTGATGGTTTATTATTAATTATGCTTTAGTATATTGGTGGGTTTTGTTTTTTTTTTTTGTTTTGTTTTGGTTTTTTTGGTCACTTTACTGACTTTTGCCAATACCTCAAGGCATAACTTATTCTTATCAATCTGAATTCAGGTTGAATATTGGTAGGGGGTAAAAAAACTTGAATATATTAGGCTATCTAGAGCTAAATGTTATGCTAGACTATATTTTTTATTTACGTGGGTTGGCATGCACTGAGCATAAGATGAAAGGAAGAAAAATGAACTTATGGCAGAAATATATGGTCTTTCTCTGTAACTACCTTATCATGCATGTTTCATTTTCTGCTGTCAATATGCTGATATTTTAGGTTGCTATGTGGAAGAGATTATCAACTGTATTTTTCTTTTTGAAACATTTGTGTGTGAGAGACACTTTTTCTATGTTGAATTTGAATATTTTGAACTGTAATTGATAACCTTCTTCAGGAGAAAAAGTAATGGACCTTTTACATGTGAAGAATTGTTACTTGAATACACACTTGGGGTTTCAGTGAATGTTGTATATTTGTCAGAATATGGCATATTGAGGGAAAGGTGTCCAGCATACTCCTCTTCTTAATTCTGTCTTATACTTAGATTGTGTTATAGGAGGCAGCAGATGGATACAGACAGATGGGTGTTCAAGGAAACTGAGACAATATTATTCAGTCTGATACCCACTAGCCATAGCACACTGGCAGACTAACTGTTGTCAAGTTGTTGGTAGGCCTCCTGGCAAAGAATAATCCCAGGGAAGGTTTAGCGTTTTTTTGTTTTGTTTTTTTTTCCATATGTTTCTGCAGAGCTGCTCCTTCTAAGGGTGAGGGGCAGGAGAGGACAAAGCAAAATGGTTCCCATTTTAAAATGTAAGAAGAGGGCGATGGAGGGTGCCATTGTGGGTTGCTCAGAGCTGGGAGCAACACTCTTGATGAGTGAGAGATGGTGGGTTGGGTTGGGTAGGGGTTGTCTGGAAAAAAAAAGATATGCGGCTTGTGTAATGTGACTGAGAAGGCTGGACCAGTAGAGGGTTGCAAAATGATGGTCTTATATAGTCAAAGTGACAAGCTAGAAAAATGATTTCTTCAGCAGCATGGTTTTAAGTGGTACGAGACTGTATTAGTTGAACAGGAGGATGAGATGCAAGATGAGAGCCTGGGCACAGCTTCTTCTGCATGGGTCCATCGGAAAGACCATGTTTTTTGAGATGCCGAGCAGAAAGAATCTGCAAGATTTAGATGTGTGTATACAGCATGACCGTGAGGATCCAGGAGGGGGATATTTATTTTGAAGATGGCTCCCAGGGAATGGACTTGAGTGACAGGCAGGGTGTGGAGTGTGGCAGGCTAGTAGGGGGCGCTCCTGCGTTGCACCACCTACCTCTCTGCGCCCGACCGCCTTCCAGGCTCCAAGTGCCTCCCTGGGGGCACCTCGCGTCCAGCTGACCCCCTTCGTGGAGCACACTCGCTAGCCTGGGGGTAGCGTAAGCTGCCACCACCCCAAGAAGGGACTCTCTCGGCCCTGTGTCCTCAGGAAAACACAGGCCTAATAGTCCTACGGGTACTTGACCCAGTGCAGGCACTTGGCCCCCATTTGGTCCCAAATCGGGGGCCAAAAAGGAAAGTCTCCCTTAGTCCGCAGACCTAAGGGGCCTCTTAGGCATAATTTAGACCCACCCTTCAATAAGTCTCCTACACCAGTCACAAAGGAGAACTGTATTGATTACAGGGGTAGGGTGAAAATAGGGTACAAGATAGAGCAATATCATAGAAATCCCATCGAGCAAAACAGTCTGGCTGAGGAAGCCTTTTGATCATGCATCTGAGTTACTGCCAGCTATGTATCTAACCAGATCTCGAGTAGCTTACTCACAAGCATCATCCCGAGGCTGTTGGAGATTCCCTCTGGAGGCAGGCCATTCCTCGCTCATGAGTTATGGAGGAGAGAGCCAGTTTCAGATGGTAAAGCTCCTCTCTAAGTCCAAGTCCCCTGCATGGCTGCTGCTGCCCCCTCCTCCTGGGTAGTCTTAACTTATATAGGCCCCGTGACCTCATTCACCTGGTCCAGTGGAGGCCAGCTCTGGTTGGCTGTTGGCCAACCAGTTTGAAATGCATCACTAGTTGCCGGGCAGACTCTAGCCCACGAGGTAGATGCCCCTCACCCTGGTAGCTGATACCAGTCATGTAGGCAGAGGGAGCAGTTTTCCCCCCCTCCCTCAGGACTGTAGCCAGTTCAGGTTACCTAAAGAGATAGGGTAAAGGTGTGGCGCCTCTGCTGGGGCCGTCCCAATCAAATTGTCACAGCACAGAGATTTTGGGGAGAAACAAAGGTGGCTTCCTGCCACATGGAGATGCAGAGGGATCAGTCTAAAAATAATTAGAGCAGTAGGAGACCTAGGAGAGGTCGTAGAAGCCTAGGGAGGATGACATTTCCAGAAGAGCATGTCAAAGGCTGAGACAATCTAGGGAGATGAGGATGTAGTTATTAGTGCTGAACTTTGGCTAGGAAGAAATGGTTAGATACTGAGAGTAATTTCACTGGAGTGTTAATAGTAAAAAAAGGTTTGACAGGTGTGTGGTGGGAAGCACGCCTGCCCTGGAGGAGGTGAGATAGGCAGCAAGCTTCAGAAGCTAAGCAAGGTGATTGCAAGCCTGCTTAGGAAGACTGGCCAGCCAATATGGATAATTGTCTGGCCACAGGAAGTAAAAGGCTGGGGAGAGGGGAGGCTGGTAAGGTGACAGACAAGCACCTCTTCCAGGATCCGTAGAGAAAGGACCAGACATTTGGCCTGTAGTTTTAAAGGGCCAGACAGCAAGGAAGGCTGCAAGCCTGAAACCTGTAACCGGAAACAGAATACCGTAAGAACTACTTCACAGTTAGGGTGGCTAGGATCTGGAACCAACTTTCAAGGGAAGTAGTGCTGGCTCCTACCCTGGGGGTCTTAATAG
>NW_017729029.1:54147180-54150126 GCF_001723915.1 Gavialis gangeticus
ATCTGGAACCAACTTTCAAGGGAAGTAGTGCTGGCTCCTACCCTGGGGGTCTTAATAGGAGGCTTGATGCCTACCTAGCTGGGATCATTTGAGCTCAGTTTTTTTCTCCTGCCTAGGCAGGGGGTTGGACTTGAAGATCTACAAGGTCCCTTCCGACCCGACTTCTATGATTCTATGATACTTTGTCTGGGTCTTTAAACCTGCAGACCAAATGTCTGGTTCTTTCTGTACGGACCCTGGGAGAGGCTCTTGTCTGTAAGCTTACTCACCTTCTCCGTGCCCAGCATCCCTTCCTGGGAGCCTTTTACTTCCTGTGGCCAGCTAATTATCCCTATCAGCTGGCCAGTTGTCCTAAGCAGGCTTGCAGTCGCCTTGTTTGCCTGCAGCTGGACAGCAGTTTCTGAGGCTTGCCGCCTATCTCACTTCCTCCCAGGCAGGCTTGCAACCTGCTACAAGATGAAAATTGTCCAAATAAAGTGGAGGTTAGGGGAGCTGTTAAGTGCCAGCCAACAGGGGGGTTTGCTAATCTGATAGAGTGAGTTATTTTCCTCCAGTCCTTTATATAGTGCTTTGAACAGTCATAGCAGGGAATATAAAACTAATTAAAAATAATAGCATTTCTAAGTAAATGGCTCTAGATTATAGATTCTGTTTAAACATGTTAGACTTAATCACTGCTGGAATTACAGCTAGTAATTGATGTTTTTATTATTTTGTGTGTATTTACTGAGCCAAAATATGAAATGTTAACACCTTTCAACTTCAGCACGTCTTATGCCTCCGTACTCCTGTTGCAATGTGATCTTGCTTCTGATTATTACAAAACTGGGTTCAAAGCAGTAATTTATATATACTAAACATTAAACATTTGGAGAAGCCTGCAACCAATCTGTGATACTAGACCCTTTCCTTACTGATCAAATGCACACAATTCTGTGACATCTGGAAATGGCTCTGAGTTGGGTACCTGAGCCTCTTGAATACCGTTCAGTCTGTTGGGCAGCCACAACCATTGTGTTACATTAAAGCAAAGGCGTAAATTTTCAACACTGATTAGTTGTGCCTAAGATAGGAGATCTTAACAGGGCCTGGTTTCCAGAGAGAAGTACTTATCCACTTGGGAACAATCCAATTTCACAAGTCTCCTCCAAAATCACCAATTACCTTTTTTTTTCTTCTTCTTTTATAGAATTTAGTTCAGAGTGTTCTGTGCGTTTTATAGTCAGGGATGACCTCTGGGAGCCTATAGAAACGCAAGATCAGACCCCTCCAGATTTTGGAGGAGCAGGGAACAAAGGAGAACCTTATCTTTCTTTTATCTTCTGTCACACCTACAGTCTTTTTGAGGAGAACAGCATGGCAATGTAGACTTTGCCAATGCCAACCTCAATTTCTCACTTCTTTCCTAATGCTCGTGTGTGTGTTCACAGCCCTGGCAATAAAAAAAAAAAAAGAAAAGAAAAATACTTAGGCTGGTGCATAAATGTAGTGTTCTTTTTTTATATGCTGTCTGTTTTGTTTTTACACTGCCACCTCTCATCTCATTAGCTGCTATCAGGTGGAAAGGAGGAGCAGGAGCCTGGCTCACATGATCCGACAACTCTCTGTGGGTTACCAGCAAAGTCACTTGCGAAGCCATGCACCTCATTATGGGAATCTGCGCCTCTGCCTTTTCCAGATACAAAGCATCCTTACAGTTAGGCAGGGCTATCTTGGTGACAGCTGGCAACGTTTAAGCACTCTGTTTGGAGGGGGAAAGGGAGATTCAGGTAGAAACAACAAGGGGAAAAAAACCAAAGGATTTATTGAAAACTTTTCATGACCTCCCCCCTGACATGGGTAAATGCTGAGCTTGCTTAAGCAAGTTCTTTTATTTCCCCCCCCTTTTTTTTTTTCTTTTGCACTCCTTAAAATGAACTGTGTAATAAAGCCCAATTTTTAATTGTTTTAAAAAATTAAAGCCAGGCACCTTTTCCAAAAGAAAAGCTACAGGAGGTTATGAATGAAGATAAATGAACACCATTAGAGCTTCCCAATGTGCTGTAAAATGCAAAGGTAGGAGCTTTGAAGGCTGGGAAAAGCCAATTGAGAGAAATGTGGAATGAAAATGTGCATCAAAACCTTAGTTAAAAGCCATTACTCCTCTTCTAATGTTTAGCTATTTCTGAAGGTGGGTATGAAAAAGATCTGCAAAGATCCGCAAACCACAAGGTGATGGTTACTGGTGCTATGTGAATCACTGGTTGTGTCTTAGAGTTGGTTGGAAATGTTTTAATTAAACACTTTCATTGGAAAATATCTGTTGGTCAGAAGCAAAGCTGTTGCTTCTTCCTTTTTTTGTGTGTGGAAAGTTTCAGTGAAACTTGAATCTCTCGGGTCCAGGACAGAATTTCTGATGAGAGAGGCCCGCCCCAGAATTGCCAAGAGGTTAGTGGTTAGGACATTTTCTTGACAGAAGTGAAACTCCAGTTCAGATCTTTGCCTGGCATCTGGTTATTCAAATATATGAGGAGTATTGGGGTGGAGTTTGAAGTCTGTTCTGGCATAAGCGGTGGCACGAGAGGACTGAAGATGTGTAGGAGATGTCCAGAGGTTCGAGTTGGCCTGCAGTCACAGTAAGAGACTTGGATGCAGATGCTCAAGTGCCTTGAAATTAGGCATTTGAAAATGCCTACAAATACAACACCAATTGGGCCTTATCTACACTTAGCAGGCGGTGTATTATGTATGTCTTGCAAGCATAAAGTTGCTTTGCAGAGGATTCTTGGGGTGTACAGTCCAATTCTAAATGATGATCTTCTCCTGGCCCTTCTAATTGGTGCTCCCGCAGTCAAACAAAAATCTTGACCCTTCTCTGGCATTTGTTTGCTTCGCATTATGAAAGCTGTTACTTCTGTTCAAATTGCCACTTCCTTCTGAGCTGTCCATTAGTAACGGGTTTGTTTA
>NW_017729029.1:54150137-54153823 GCF_001723915.1 Gavialis gangeticus
ACTTCCTTCTGAGCTGTCCATTAGTAACGGGTTTGTTTAATATTTTACTTGCAGCTGCTGAATAATTAAGTGAACGCCCCACAGTAGCATCTGGCATGCGAGTGAGTAGACAATTAGCTGAAGACAGCCAAAACACTCCTTGAACAGCATGGGGTTTCCTCCTGAATTCACCTTAGCCTACTTGTCTGTGGGTCAGGCTATTGCTGCTGGACCAGATCGTGCTCAGTGGGACCACTTAGGCAAATAGGGTTTGCCCTGTTTGTTAAAGAAGACCAACTCTAGCCTACAGCCAACATGTCACTAGAAAACAAAAGTTGAGCTATCAGGGCATGTACTTAAGCTGTCACAATCCTACTGAGGCACAACCTTTATCCACTGACCTGGGAAGTATTGTTTCACAAGCATATACATATACACACACTGCACCCACTGAAGTCAATGATGTCAGGGGGCCGGGATTTCATCCAGGGATGTTTGACTATTGCTTATGATGATTTGTCTAGAAGGAGGGTTTGATCACACAGCCGTTGTCACGTGAGTAATTTTCTTGCTTAGTTGCAGTTTTATTGAATTCTGTGAGGAAGGCCCGTTCCTGAAGTTAAGAGTTTGATTCGTTACTTTCTTATGTTTTTCATGGCAGGAACCACGTACTTTGTGTTTGGAAAGCTTACAGAGCTGCACAAATACCTAATAGTTAACTATTTACTTTAATGTCACAGAAAGCTATGTTACCAGCTGTGTCTCTTGTGTGACCTAAGCCATTTAAACTCCATTTTTAAACATGCCCATTAGTTCTGTATGCCCAGTTTTAGATGATCCAGGCCTATGCATCTCAGGCACTTCAGTACTTCTTGAAACTCATACTGAGACGCAAGTGCTTAAAGACCTTTTAAGAATCTGGACTGTGGTGCCAGAGCATCTAAAACTCTAAAATCTACCTGCTCTTTGGTGCCATGAGTGCATTATTAAGACAGATCTTGCAATATTACATGGCGTATTCACAGGGACTGGAGAACTGATAAGTGCTGAAACAGATCTAGGGGCTGCCACTATGAGAATTAATTCTCGTGCATGGGTCTGTCCATGGAGTCTAAAGAATGAGGTTCTGCTGGCTGCTGCGACAGTCGCACTCGCTGTGATCAGTGCATTTCACCTCCAGTTTTTAAGCAACGGTTGCCCAGAACATAATGGATGAGATGCTGTCTTGATTTATGCGGAGTCCGCTCTGTGACTGCACCTTCAAAGGATTAAGCAGTAAAATTACAGGAGAGAGGAGGGCGTAAAATGGTTAAAGGAAATGGTGAGGAAATGAAGAAATATGATAATATACTTTTTTCTAGCAGTTTTGTTCAGATTACTTACTTTTTAATAGAATAAAATCAACTTTAGTCTCCCACTGAAACTCCCAAGGAAGTGCTGTGTTAAATATTTTTAAGTTGCTGACTTGTGACAGAGGGATGGGATTCTTTCAGTACTTTTTGCCAATGCTGGTATCTAGTCCTGCATGAGATTCTGTTATTACGGTACCTGCTATTACTTGCTAAAGTAGAAATGATTGCCTGTCTATGAGCTGAAAGCTAAATTGATCCAAGATGCAGTGTCACCTCAAGGGTGTACATCTTATCATTTTATTATCTCTAACCCTTTCAAACCCAATCGATCCTTTCTCTATAAGAAGCATGATTAGTACTCGTAATAGGCTGACAGGAAGATGTATAGTACACAGGAGACAGGCCAGAGAGAAGCTTGTGGTCAAAGATTTGTGTGGTGTTTTCAGGCACGGGCTGATCTGCAATTCCTTTTTCCATCGCGGGGTCTGTCTGTGAGTCATGGGGGACAGTGACATGCATATATTTGCGGTTACATCCAAATACAAGAAATAAGAGTGTGAGTTCATTCTGCTGCGGTTGTCATCATGGCACATATTGATGAATATTAGAAAGCTTGAGACCAGCATTGTGTCCTTAGGTCTTCATTTCACAAACCCTGGAGAGTTTTTATAGGTCTCAGATGAAGGTTTCAGTTCATCCTCCAGGCTTCAGAGCCACCCAGACCCGTTCTGAAAAACAGTCTTTGTGCCCTGTTGCACCTTGGCTTTTTCACTTACCCTCTTGTGATGCGATGCTGCTAGAGGATGCATTAAAATTAGTTGACTTTTAAACTTTCTCCCCACAGTTTCGACAAGCTTCCTTTTGTGTTATATGGCAAGTCACTTCGAAGCCAGATTTTTTTTAAGATGTTTCCTTCTCCTCAAGGCACAGAGGGTAGCTAGTGGGATTCCTGGCCTTTAATCTGTGTGCATCAGGTATCCCAGGTATTGAAAGAGAAATGGAATCCAAGCTTTACCAAGCAGCTACTTGATTGAGGCAATGAACCCAAAATGCAAGGGTCTGATGGGACAAAATTCGGTAGTGATACTTGCCTAAGTTCTGTGTCTGTGATCTGTATTCAGTTGCCACTTTGAGCAGAGCATGCAGACTTTATGAATATGACTGACCCTCTCCTTTCCTGAGTACTGATATTAGGGAAAAATATGGATTTTAAATGACCTTGGAGCCTCGCCACTTGGTATAATCTTGTGTGAATACCATCAATTCTTGTCTAGCATTTCTTTATAACCGTTTCACTTTGATCTCATCTGAGTTCAGGGTTAGATCGATGTTCCTGTATGAAATGAACTCTTGCATAATTTTAAAGAAGTTTTTGTTGACGAGCACGAGAGGGGAAACATATTTTGTACTTTGTGGTGTACTAAGAAGGTTGTTGCCAAAAAGTAGGATTTTCATGTCTTGATGGGAGTCTTTGGCTCTTTTGGGAAGTTTCAGCCATCTTTGATAATTAATGTCTAATTTTAAGCTCTCCGAATAAAAAGCTTCACAATCCCATTTCACAGATACAGAAACTGAGGCAGGGAGGTGAAAGCAGTTGCCTCAAGTTACCTAACAATCCTGTGGCTGCCTGGAGGTTAAACCATTTGTCTCCAGAATCTTGTCCAACGACTAAAGCAGTGAGTTAAGTCTCCCTCATTTAAAGGTCTCCACACCTTAGAAGGTCACGTTCTTGCTGACTTCTTAGTACAGGTTTCAGAAATATCGATTTTTAGGGCAGAGAGAAGGAAAGACTTTTCTTGAAGGATAGAAAAAAAATTTTCCTTACTTGGCTTTGTTGTTCTAGACACCAGAGATGTAACGACGTGGCCAGGCACCCAAGGCAGCTGCCACATGCAGCGGCTGCGATGACATCTGCTTGCCACTAGCATGGTGGTTTGGCTGAATTTCCATCCCTACCACCCCACCCAAACTCTTTTTTTCTGTCTCTCACATATTAATATGCAAATAGTTTAAAATGGCTCTATCCAAGGGCACTTCAGTGCTCTGAGTAATCAGGTGTTTGTATTTGTTTTTAAAGGCATGGCCTATAAGGAACTGAGACTCCAAATGCATCAAATCTGCTTGGAAAGTAGAGACTTGGGGTTTGGGGCTTTTTTCAGTTGAGCAGTTAATGAATTATTTGTCCAGTGTGTTGAAAAATATAATTTACACAGTAAGTACATAAGACTAGTATTTTAATGCCGCAAACATTAGATTATGCACATAGCGAACAATTCCCAAACACGGAGACTCTTGAAGGAAATACTACTTGCTCTCTGCTGGTGTCCCCAGTGACCAAGCAAGTTGCTTGGGTCA
>NW_017729029.1:54153867-54157231 GCF_001723915.1 Gavialis gangeticus
CTCTATGTCCGCCTTGGCCTTCCTAACAGCTCGCCTACATTATAGCTCTGGATTTCTGGAAACTGGACATCAGATAGGCACTCAGAACCAGTAGCTACTGTTAGAAACAGAAGATGACCTTTTTGTACTTTTGAATAACTATTATTTTTTCCAATACATTTCTTTACTTATCTGCCATGTAACACCCTTTGCTTTTTTCTAATATAATAGAAGAAAGTATACAGCAACGGTTTGCTGAATTTTTCTAACCTTTGCCAAGTGAAATCTAGGTAGCAGGAACAAAAAAATGCCTAGCTTAGGCTTGAAAATGAATGGTTTCATGTATGCTAGCATACTTGTTGCCAGTGAATAAGGGGAGACTGGAGAGCCAAGGATTCTGGCCCTGTCACAAAGCTGCTACATGACCTTGAACAAGTCACTTCTCTTTACTTTTCCATGCTTCCATGGTCTGCCCTCAACTTCTGTGTGTCTTGCCTCTGAGGCAAAGAACCTTCCTTGTGGTCGGAATTGCTGTCCTAGGTGAGGAGGAGGAAACTCGAGCTATAAACTTGGTCTAAACTTTTTGGAAGTGAGACACTCACCTTCCACATTTAGGCCTTTGGATGCTTCCAGGTTTTATATGGACCAGGATGGGACTATAAGCTGCATCCTAAGACATCCTCCAGCATGAAGTGCCAGCAATCGGGTCTTGTTGCACTGACTGGAGCTGGCTCAGTGTTTTTTCTAGTGCAGCAGGTTCATTGAAAAATCCAACCCATAGAAACAGAAATATTTTTTTCCTGGAAATATTGCAGGTTCTGTGAATGGAAGGTACGGCGTATTCCAGGGCATGGGTCTCTAAGGAAGCCAGGTACACACAGATTTCTAGGTTCATTGCTGTAGAACAGGGACTAGAAGCTGGGAAATCTTGAAACAGGATTTGGGGCTGCCCAAGGGCCAAGACCCCTACTTGCTTCCAGAATCTGTGGCTTTGGGACTGACAACTGTCAGGGCTTTCAGGCTCCCTGCTTGGGAGCTTGGGCTCTGAAACCCTGACAGCCTTGGCTCAAACTGGGACTTTGGCTTCTTGGTCTACTTCGGAGAGACGGAGCTGATGGATCCCCCAGCGTTTCCTGGCTCCTTGCTACAGAGCGGGAACTTGGAGCCTGGAAGGTCTGGTAGTTCCAAAACAATTTTTCTTTTGAAATTTCTATGCCATGAGAACAGGTTTGGGCTGAAACTAAATTGAAAAAAAAAATCTTACAAACAGGGCATCCCAATTTTCAGCTGGTTCTACTGCTGTCTCCCTGCGTGGCCTTGCCACACTCAACATGCCCAGTTTTACAAAGTCAAGGAAGTTCCGATTATTTGGACATGCGTTTGGGGAAACAACCAAAAAGATAGCTAGAAATCAGGATGAGTATTGCAGGTGACATTTGGGATGCCATGTCTCCATTCCAAATGACATCTGTAATTGTCAGCAAATCAAAGAACTAAATTGGAAACCAGGCTGAGAGGAATGGGGCTTCTCAGCTTTATTGGAGCAGATGGAGAGCTGAAGCTTTTTGGCTCATTTCTGATTTAGGTCAACACAACTCTTATTCGCAATGACTTTGCAACCTATTACTTACAGTATTTTGCTTGTATCATCTGGGCTTGGGTGATTAAATCGTTCTTTCCTTCTCAGGGTTTGCTGCAGATAGTTTTGCAGTTGGCCCAAGGTATCTCCAACTTGGTGAGCTAGAGGAAAAACCTGAATTCAGCCCCCCAGTTTCTTAAGTGTCTTGGGCCTTTACAAACGTGGAATGAAGGAGTAAAACTCTGTCTAGCAGGGAAGGGATCCCTATGAAATTCCCCACTGAAGTATATCTATAAATAAGATGCTCCATCCATTGTCCTCTCAAGAAGTTGGATTGTTGGAGGCTCTCTTACTGCTTGGGGAAGTGGAGATTTGGCATGAACTGGATCTCCAGCCTGCAGTTACACAAATCTGCTGTAAAAGGTGTCTGTTAGATTTGTGGTTTGCTGTGAAATGCCCAGGGCAGCAAACCATATGAGTACTTCTTGGGATTGGTAGGTGTCCTCTTTGGAATATATTACCTCGATTTTACTAAATGAACCAAAGGCACTGTGATGGAGTGAAGCCTCTAGAGAGTAAGTGAATCCAGCAACACAACTACAGACCCCAAATTTGTCTGGATTTGCTTTTAGAATAAAACAGTCCTCTGCCAATAAGAGAAACATCTGGGACATCCACAAATTCCTGTACGTGGCTTTCCCTAAAGTATGCTGTCCTAGTAAAGAGCTATCTTTCCTCCTGCTGCAGGAACTGAGTAACACCCCCTAAACCATTTGTCCACTTGTTTTATGTACCGACAGTGTTGGGTAAGGGCCCTGCTTCATGCTAGGTTCATTGCTCTTCTCACTTGGCTTGGTCTTGAGCATTGTGCAAGGCAAGTACTAGGTTTTTTTTCTCTAGGTAGGACTGCCATTTTGGTATGCCAATGTGTAATAGACTTGTAAAAGTCACATCTCCTTTAATGGTTTTACTGTGCATGTGAAGGTTGTGCATTATCAATGTAATTACTGGGATAATTTAGTACTTGTTCTGTGCTTTACTGCAACGCTTTCCAGCAGGGACCTTTTAAAAGGGAATTTTGATCCCCTTAAATTTTGTTTAGGTTATTAAGAAATATATTTAGAAACAGAGGGAATTCTGTTCTTGCATGAATGACTAACCCCTTAACTGGGGAAACCGTATGTCCCTGTTTGGCTGGGACAGTCCTGGATTTTTTAGGTGGTCTTGGCATCCCATCTAGTTGGTGAAAATAGAAGCAAAAGTCCTGGATTGGTGCCACCCTGTCCGCCCATGCCTGGCCCAGCACTTCCTGAGCAAAAATGTTTTGTGTTGGTCGGACCACGGTGGGGGGGGGGAAGTGGGAGTGCTGCTGTGAGCATGGGCTGCTTGTGTGTGTGTGATGCCCCCTGACCATGGTGCCCTAGACAGTTGCCCACACCTAAGGCTGGCCTTGACTATCTCTGCTATGCAAGTTCACCTGCTTGCAGCCCAGTGGAGTTGGGACCAGGGAGCGGCTGATGCCATGCAGAGTGTCTTTGGGGGGGTGTTGGGGCCTGGCAGCTTGGACACCTGCCCTGAGGGGAGTGGGGGGCCCCTCCCTCCTCTCCTGCCCACCTGGCTGCCGGTGGGGACCCTTTTTGGGGGGGATGGCTTCAGGCTCTTCCCTGGGCCTGTCCTGCCTAGGCGCCACAGACTCGGTGGGAAGGGCAGTATCCTGGATTTCCTTAAAAATAATATGGCCACCCTATCCTTAAGGCTCTACTCTTTGAATGGCATCTGTCAGATGTGGGGGGTAAGGGAGATGGC
>NW_017729029.1:54162231-54189366 GCF_001723915.1 Gavialis gangeticus
ATCCTGGATTTCCTTAAAAATAATATGGCCACCCTATCCTTAAGGCTCTACTCTTTGAATGGCATCTGTCAGATGTGGGGGGTAAGGGAGATGGCAGCAGCCTGCTGCCATGGTGGGCGATCAGGTTGCTCACGGGGACATGGAGTTCCAAGGTGAACGGCACAAGCAAAGGAGCTTTGCAGCATTGGTTCAAGGGCAGACGTTTCCAACCAAGGTGTGTCTCTCTGGGAAAACTCTGTGCAAGCAGTTTCTGTAGTGTGCACGCAGATCTGACAACCCGTTTGTATAGATAATGAAGGATGAGCTAGCAAAGTGTTTAGAAATTTGTTAGAGGAAATTGGAAAGAGATTGCTGGGGTTTTCTGACACGCAACCTTTTGAGAAAGATGCTGGAGGCCATGTACTGTAAGGCATGTGGAGAGATGCTAGGAATTGGGTGCTGTTGGAGCAAGGAACTGGCTGTCCAGTAATCTCCTCGTTTTCCATCATATTGCTTCTGCTGCCATTTCAAAGCCTCTTGCATTAGACCGTGTTACATTAGAAGTGCTGATGCAGCTGCTGCCCTTCATGAAAAGCTGCCGGGACCTGGATGTCCCACAGTGACTTTCTGGTTCTGATCCTGCCTTGGGAACTGACCTGCATCATACCGTGTTTTTGTGTTTGCTTTGGGTTTTTTTTCCTGAGAGACTTTCATTAGATTAAGCCAGCACCTTACTAGGTAACTAACTCTAACGAGAAGAAGTCTTAACATAATGTGTGAGAAAAGTCTTATTAATTGCTTAGAAATAAAGCAGCCTCTATCTGACTAATCAGTGTTAGATGACTGGCCTTCTTCAGTTGAAGCAGCAGCTCATTAGTAGAGTACACACAGATGGTCCTGTGCTCCGAGGTATTTAAAGTACATGGGCACAGAGCTATATTAATAAGACAAACCTGCTCTTACTCTTCATGACTGAGTTCACTGTTCCCTCTGCTGTTGGTACTGTAATTTGGTAAATACATTTATGAAAATGCCTTTTCTGTAACGATATTTACAATTTTCACTCTTCTTTGTGGGTAAGAGATTATGATAACTACTTGAAATAATTTACAGCTCCCAGAAAAATTCTCCTGAAGGAATGAACTTGCATTAAGCGTTTTATTTGTTTGCTAGCCAGTTCACCCGGTTAACGGTCTAGAGGGAGAGAGTTACTCAAAGCCAAACATAATGATGTTTGTTTGGAATATCTCGTTTACGTCTCTTGTCTTTTTCTCATTGGATGCTTTTATGGGCAGGACTTGCTAATGGTTTATTCAGAGCAGGGCCTCTTACTGCTGAAATGTCTAAAAGTCTTAAGTGCTATCAAGCTTGCCTATGAGGGAGTACGAGAGACTTCCCTGGTGCTGTCCTCTCAGGTGGTGGGTGATGGTAGCAGGGAGGAAGAGAGGAAAAGGCGGTAGGTGATGGTAGTGCAGAGGAAGAGAGGAAAGGCAGTAGTGGGGAGGAAGAGAGGAAAACTACTTCGCTCCAGAGCTGTTTGCCTTGTCCTTCGTGTACAAGTGGATTTTTGGGTCGGTCCCGAATGTGCCAGATTAGCATGACGGGGGTGTCATCCATCTGGCAATGACCATTAGCACAGTGTCTTCTCTCCTATCTCCCCTGGCGCGAGAAAGTGGGGGCCCAGTGTAATACTGTCTCCCCTTCCTTGAGGCACACTGTGAGTTAACAATCTTGACTACCCTTTTTTTAAAATGTGGTTCCATACGCCAGCAAAATATCTGCTCTCTGCATGTCAGATTGCATTGTCTTTAGGGATCATGCTTATGGTGTGTGTGGTAGATCCAAACCACGATCAGATGGTGGGCACCACACATTGGTAGGTATGTTGCCAGTAGGTCCAGGGAAGTGATTCTTCCCCTCTATTCAGCACTGGTGAGGCCACATCTGGAGTACTGTGTCCAGTTTTGGTTTCCCCACTACAGAAAGGATGTGGATAAATTGGACAGAGTCCAGCAGAGGGCAATAAAAATGGTTAGTGGGCTGGGGGACATGACTTGCGAAGAGAGGCTGATGGGACTGGGCTTATATAGTCTGGAGAAGAGAAGACTGAGAGGGGATTTAATAGCAGCCTTCAGCAACCTTGAGCAATCCTCAAAAGAGGATGGGGCTGGACTGTTCTCAGTGGCGGCAGATGAAGGAAAAAGGAGCAATGGGCTCAAGTTGCAGCAAGGGAAATTCAGATTAGATATTAGGAAGAATTTTCTCACTAGGAGGGTAGTAAAACACTGGAATAGGCTGCAAAGAGGTGGTGGAAACGCCATCCCTGAAGGTTTTTAAAACCCAGCTAGACAAAGCCTTGGCTGGCACGATCTAGTTGGGTATGGTCCTGCTCTGAGTAAGGGGTTGGACTAGATGTGACCTCCTGAGGTCCCTCCCAACCCTCATTTCCTACGATTTTATGATCAGGTAGTTAGCTACTGGGAAGTTTGTATGTGCTTGGGCTCTTAGGAGTAAGCAAAATGTTGTAAAATGAATCAGCATTTCATTGGTTTTCATTTTTAAGTGAAAAGGTGTTTTTAACTTTAAAAAACTTGAGTAGTGTTTTTGGGAAGGGGGGAGGAGGAAAGACAGGGAGTTTTAGAAAGCATTAAATAACTCCAAGTCAAAAGCAAGAAATATATCCTTCTGGGTTAGCCAACAGAAAGTGTTTCAGCCTTTTGTCAAAAAATTCTTTTGATCCAAATTGGCCACTGGACTGAAAAAAAAAATCATTGTTCGTTTATTTAAATTTTAGTGTGTGGGGAGGGGGGAGTAAAACGTGTCATTTAACTTTCAGTTGACTTGGACTCAATTCATTTTGATAATCATTGGGTTATAAAAAATTAAAAATTTAAATTCTCTTATCTCAGTTTTTCTTGGGAAGGGAGTACTGTTTCCAATCCAACTTTACAATATGCCCAGTAAAATGAACTGTAGTGTCCAGTGTCTGCTCTCGATTGTGTTTTGGACAAGGCCCTAAATGAGCATTTTTTGGTCCTTGGAGGTGTGTGTGTCTGTAAATGAGCACAATGAAATTCTGCATGCTCCCCTCCCTCCCCTTCAGAATTTAGAAGTAAACTGGCTAATTACTTTGAGTTAATTTTAACCTTAAAAACATGGGTCCCTCAAGAAATGTAGCCTTGTTTGTCAATCATCATTAGTATCTCTAAAGTGATTATCAAGCTGAGCAACATGCTGTCTTTCATCCTTTCAGTGGTTGGGGTTTACCTTGAATTTCTGATATGAAGAATAAATTAATTTTGTGCGAGAATCATGATGTCCAATTGCATGCACTTCACATATTCCTTCTGGTTCTGAATGTGTCCTGAATGGTCCTTTGTGGTGCACTTTCTCATTGTACCCACTCCCGGGCAGGTTAGTAGGGTAAATTTCCAAACATATAATTTAATGTCTGGCTTCACTGCATGTATTTTACTTTATTTTTATTTTAATGGGTTTAGGCTTCCCATCAAAGGCAAGTTTACTGTTATGTGAATCTATGTTGCTAGTGAACAACAAAGGACTTTCTTTCCATTGCAATCTTTCTTTGCATAGGTTGGTATGTTATAGATACACAGGCTATTCTGATAAGTCCTTTATTCTGCATAAACACTCATGAGTATGGAATATTTTAATATTTAATTCAAAGTGGATTACCCTCAACAGGAACTATGACAAATCTTTCTCCCCCATCCCTTTTTTTTTAAAGTTGGCACAAATGCTGCTCCTGAAGCAGGTATGTTAGTGCTTTGCTACTCTCTAACATTGCATCACGTATGTATTCTGGAGAGCTGAGAGTCCATATGTTGCTCTGCAGTCATATTTCTAGAGTAATATTCAATCTCATTTAAGTCTGTTAATTGTGCATGCATTCCTTCTGTGGTCTTTATTGCTGTTAGAGCTGGCTCTGAGACCTCTGTCTGAGGGTGCATCTTATGGCAGAATGGAGAAATACCACATTCTACATTCGGCTTCTGAAGATGGGATTCAAAGTGCTGACAACACCTGTTATAGCAAATTTTAGTTGCAGGTGGGATACAAATAGACACACCGGTGTTATCGAGAGGGGATGAACTTGAAAGTGGTATTAGCTAAACAAAGAGTGCGGGGGTGGCATCTAAAGAACTGGGCTAGCTTTCAGTATGGCTTTTGCTTTAATATGGGGAAAACGAATCTCTAATATAGCAAAGAGCCACATGAGGCTTGATGTGAACGAGAAGGTAAAAAAAGTTAGGGATTTACTAGGCAGGGTTACAAGAGAGGAAATTCTTTACAAGCTACAGGAAATGGCTGGCACACTGTTCAAAGATTGTAATTTACTGGTACTACATGTACAAATTGAAAGGGTTTGAGCTTAAAAAAAAGAAGAAATGTCAGTAACGCTGGAAGTCGCAGTGCACGCTTATGAACTCGAACCACAAGCTAATTCCAGGGTAACACAATAGGGCCGACTGGGAGAAAGCCATGTGGTTGGTGTAACTCTAGTCCAATTCTGTTGACTTCAGTAGGGATTAATGTGACCCAGGGTGCACACTTGGTAATTTCATGTTCCCTCCCTTTCTCTTATTCCACCTGACTGTGTAAAACTTCCACTGCTTTAAATTAGCTCCAAGTTTAAATTAGCTTGTTACCTACCCCATCCAGTAGCAAAGCATAGCTATTTAGGCTGTAACAACACAATTCTTGTTGCCTTGTCCATTTGGCACCGACCTCAGTAGGAGGTTGGCTCATGAAATGGCTTCAGAATGGGGCCCTGGGAGGAATCGTGGTACTTGCCACTCAGTGGGTGATTATCGTGAAATGTAAATGGACAACGAGCACTATTTAAGTAATGGATACTTAATGGGTATTTGTACTCTGTAAATTAAAGCCTTGTTTCAATTTCTTGGTGCCAAGGGTAATTAATGTGTAAGACCATGAATGCAGGCTAGAGGAGAGGAAGTCAGTTATTAGTTAAGCATGTACTTATAGACCATTCTTTTGCTTGTGTCCCAAATCTTACGGAGAACTGAAGACTTCCCAGAGGGTGGTATAAAGGTGATGTGATGAATTGATGGAGATTTACTCCCTTCTCTCTGTTATGAGGAAAATGACATTTGTGTGCAGTTTTAAGGAACCTGGGTCTACTTTACTGAGAGAGATACAAGCCTGCAGATCTGGTAGTGGGTACTTCCCTAAAATTATAGAGTCCCCACAGTATGCTAAATGGCAAATAGGTCAGCACATGATGAATTGGAGCATAATGTGTTTGATGCAGTTACTTGAAACCCTTTAAGTCTAATATTTGGATGCCACATTATTGTTTCCAAATCTTCATCTTCTCATGTCTTTACCCCACACTTGACCATTTTGTTACACATGCTGGTGCTCATTTATTGTACTGTTTATTGTGCTTGTGTATTGATCGTTTATTGTTTCCAAATGAATCGTTTGAATTTTAAATGAACTTTATTGCCTGCAAGACCAAAGTAATACATCATTGTTATTCCCAAGGCCAACCGTTGGGGAAAGCCCCTATTCCAATTCTTTAAGTATCTTTACGTTTCTGAGAAACAAATCAATATGTTACCCAACAATGATTATTCTTGGAAAACCTCCCAGTTAGATACGGTTTGAAGAAGGAATACCTTGGTGCCTTCTGATTTGGAACTTTCCATATATAACACTTACTTGCAACAAAAAACCCCTAAATAAAATGTTGGGATGTTGGCTAATTAAACCAGTAATTGAAGGTCTGTTTCTAGATATCTTCATCTGACCCATGAACCTTGTTGAACACTGGTGGGGTTGAAGGCATCTTGTTTTGTGTTGATAAGCTGCCAAGCATGATAGGTTCTTGTCTATGCCTGCGAGTCCTAGTGCTATCACAGTATAAATGACTAATAATATTTGGGGACAGGCTGTCTTCTGAGCGGTATCTTAGGCTTGCTAAAGCAATATGAATTCTGACTAATATTCTGAACTTAAAAAAAAAAAAAATCACTGGGGAATCTTTGTTACCTCCAGGTGAGAAGACTGTAATACCACGAATGGTTATTTTATAATTTGAGAAGCCATTGGTGGATAGGAATCAAGGCTGCTCTATAATTGTTCCTTTAGGGTACTAAGGGGTAAATGCTAAGAAGTATGGCATCAAACCTGCAGTCTTGCTTGCCTTTTCAGCATCTATTGGGAAAAGGGATACAGGCAGATCTGTATCTGACTCTCAGGTAGTCACCTGCTTGTTGCTCTGACCCTCTGGCAGGTCTGTAGCATTTCGGTACCT
Organism: Gavialis gangeticus; assembly: GCF_001723915.1. NCBI lineage: Eukaryota > Metazoa > Chordata > Crocodylia > Gavialidae > Gavialis > Gavialis gangeticus. The sequence goes on from NW_017729029.1 coordinate 54,168,515, forward strand.
TGCTTTTCCCACACCTAGGTTACAGTTGGAAACTGCTTTCTTAGAAGCCCTGTTTAAAACTTTCTTTCCTCCTTTTTAAATTACTTCCCAGTCCTTTTCTTTCGTTGTGTTTTTTTTGCCATGAAGCTTCATTGCCCTTTACTCTTGCAGAGTACTGCTCTCTACTAACCCCCAAGGCACTGTTGCCCTCAAAGCTGTTTTTTAGCTAGATCAGAGACCAATGACCGCTCTTAATCAAAATGAGCTCCTTTGGAGGGGGAAAGCAAGGTACTCATTACACATTCTGCTTTCCAATTCAGGTTAAAAAATCAAATGCAATTATCCGTTTTGGAAGGCATCATTCTTAGGAAGTAATTTCTCAGCCTGGAGAGACCCAGCCTGACCTGCAAGTCTTTCACAAGTGTCGTCTTGACCTATCACCAATACATAAAACTGCATCCAGGTGTCCCTGTTAAGAGCACTTGGAAGTCTAGATAACCCAGCTCAATTAATTACCATTCTTTAAATAGATAAAGATGACACTTAAACATAGAAGGCATTTTTCCTTTTTTGAGAGTAGAGTCACAATAGGTCCTTCATGTCAGAGATCTGCCTCAAACGAATGCTCAAAGGCATCCTTAAAGATGCCTGTTTTTAATATCCTGCCTAGTTTCTCCAAATAGACTCGAAGTTTCTGAACTCTTAAAGCTTGTCAAGATACATTAAGCTATCTTATTTTTGCTTTAACCACAACAAGGCAAACTTGAAAACATGTAATTTTGCTTGTGTTCATTTACTACAAAGGCCCTGTTTTGGATTTCAGTAGAGCCGTCTGCGTAGCACTGAAGTCCCATGTACGCTATAGCTTGGTGTAAGAAGAATGTGTTACAGGTTCAGCTTAGCTCAAGGATTTGTAAGCTCTTAATACCTATAACTAAACCTGTGAGATCATAATACTGTTTTAAGAAGTTCTCTTTTAGTCGCAATATAGATGTAAAAATCTATCACTATTTAAAATAAAAATGGGCACCACTGGCAACAGCCTTAACTTTGCACAGGTTCTGTGATGATACTCTACTGTTTTCCTCATCCCTGCTTGCATTATTATACACATTAAAAGTGCAGGACATGTTTAATTAAGGTTATACCCACAACTTAACTATGTCCCCTTGCATACCTTTAAAATCCTTGGGCTTTAGGTGCCCCCCCCTGTATCTTTTTAAAAAATCTGGGCCCAAGTACCTGCAGCTTTCACTAAAGCTGATGTGAACTGCAAGAGCTAAACATGACTGGAAACCAAGCCAGTGAATCTGACTGATGGTTTTTGCTATGATGAATTGCTGCCTTAGGGAGTCTTGGGAACCTTGGCTAAATATCCGACAGTTAAATGAAGGAAAGATTCTGTCGGTTCCCTGCTTCCAGCAGAGTCCCCTTGTCTGCATATTGCTAGACTGTCCCTGCCAGGGTAAGTGTCACTGGGGCTCATAAACAATGCTTTCAGGGAACAACTTTTCCCCATTGTCTTTATAATGGAATAGTTTGTATAAAACATTGGATACATTTTAGATACCAGGTTATGAATATCTCCAGTAAAAGCTGGTTAGTACCAATATGTTAGCTGGCTGCTGTGAATTGTGGTTATTATGATAGTTTCCCTGGAGAAAAAAATACACAGTCCCTCTGGCCAAATACATTAACTTGGGAAATGGGATTTTTGTCTTGACTTTGGCTTGGAACTTACAGATTCGTAGACTGTCAGGGGTTGAAAGGGTCCAGTTCACCTGCACTAGGCAGGAAAACACAACTGGGGTCAAATGGCCCCAGTGAGGTGACTGTCCAGTCTCCTTTTGAAGATTTCCAGGGTAGGTGACTGTACCACCTCTGGAGGGAGTTTGTTCCAGTCTGGACACCCTGACTGTGAAGGAGTTTTTCTCCTTGAAATTGAGCCTGAAGCAGCCTTCCAGGAGTTTGTATCCATTGCTTCTGGTCTTCTCCAGGGGTGCCCTGGTGAACAGCTGTTCGCTGAGCCCTAGATGTACTTCCCTGCTGTAGCAGCAAGCCACTACCAGGTCCCCTCTCAGGCTTCTCTTCTGTAGGCTGAAGAGGTCCCAGTCCCTCAGGCCTTCCTCGTATGGCTTGTCTTACAAGTTCCTGATCTTATGGGTGGCTCTTCTCTGGACCCTCTCAAGTTTTTCCACGTTCTTGTTGAAGTGCAGCGCCCAGAACTGGATGCACTACTCCAGCTGCGGTCTCACCAGTGCGGAGCACAGTGGGAGTATCGCTTCCTTCATTTTGCATGAGATTTAACGGTTGATGCATGCCAGTGTGGTGTTTGGCCTGCTGGCCACAGCATCGCACTGCCGGCTCACGTTCATGTGATGGTCGATCACTACCCCTAGGCCCCTTTTGGCTGTGGTGCAAATCAAATTGTCGCCACCGAGCCTGTAGGTATGTTGGGGATTGTTTGCCCCCAGATGGAGCACCCTGTACTTCTGAGTGTTGAACTTCATCTGGTTCTGGTCTGTCCAGCTCTTCAGCCTGTCCAGGTCTGCCTATATCTGCAACCTGTCTTCTAGTATGACCACGCTCCCCCATAACTTGGTGTTGTCCGCAAACTTGGCCAGCAAGCTTTTCATCCCCACATCCAAATCATTGATAACGATGTTGAAAAGCACCGGTTCAAGCACCGACCCCTGGAGGACACCACTGGTCACTTCTCACCAGGACAACACAGATCCGTTCGTGAGAACTCCCTGGGTCCTGCCATGCAGCCAGTTTTCCACCTACTGAATTGTTGAGCAGTTAAGCCCACAATCTTCCAATTTTTCCACAAGGATATCGTGGGATACTAGATCAAAAGCCTTTTGGAAGTCTAGGTATATAATGTCGACTGTTTCTCCCGTGTCCTGGTGGCGAGAGACCTGTTCAAAGAAGTACAAACTCCTGGTTAAAAATCTTTGGTAGGATATTCCTGTTTGAATAGCTGACCTGCATTTACAATTTTTTTCCCCCAGTAATAAAAATGCAGCATAATGTGTAATGGCTTATTAAACTGCTGTTGACAACAGCTTGCTCAATGCTGTTCCCATAATAAACAGAAAGATAGCATCTGCCTGAAATGGAATATACTCTAAAGTCCTAATCTTGCAAAGAATTGTATACATGAGTAACTAGCCACAAAGTCAGTGTGAAGCACTCAAGAAATCCCATGTGCATCTTGGTTTGGGACTTTATAGTGTAAATATGTGAGAGGGATGGTAGTGTCCTCTCTGGGGTATTACGGAAATACTGAGTAATCATATGCAGTGTTAGCTATTGGTAGATGCTGCATATATTGGAGGACTGATACCATAATGAGTAACCGTAACAGGTTTGCTGGAACTGTGCTCCTCTCAGATCTTTTTATGACTCATTCACAGCCTGCCTTTGAGTTTACGGTAAACTTTCTGGTAGTAGACAAACAGGATTTCTTATATTCTCAACACACGTGCATAGGTATGGAATACTTTCACTTAAGTTGGTAGTCAGCATGGAGGTCTGATTCAGCAACTGTTCTGTGTGCTTAGTGTACTTAATTCTGGTGCAGGAATAGTTGACATCAGTGTACATGTTCAGGAAACGTTAAGCTTGCTAGTGTGTGGATATTAGCACAATGTGGAAGTAACTTGCCTTTGCCAGACCTCATAGGTGGTTGCAACGGTGCTCGTGCATTGGGTGAGTTGTTCATTTTGGCTTCCTGTTTCCTGCTTTGAAACCCAGTGAGGACAGGAGGAGGAGACAGCCGGGCCGATTTGGAAGAAAACACACACAAGCATTTTATTAAATGGAGGCAGAAATCTACTCTCACCGTTATCCCCGTACATCAGATCTTACTCCCCTTGAATGTGATATTTCATCGTTTTCTTTGAAGGCACTTCCTGGTTTGCTGTTTTCACCACTTCCAAAGTTTAGATGAGCCTGCAAGTTCAAGCAAATAACACAACTATATTTTTGGCTAGCGTTTAGGAAACAGAAACAGGGGTATCCAGATCCAAAGGAGCAGTTACAGCTGGAGTGAATGCCTTGCCAAGGGGCTGTCCCCAGGTCATGGTGACAGTACTGTGGGAGTGGGACCGGAATGGATGCTCTTGTGGACTCTTACAGACAAACAGTTGCCCGTGACCTGGACACAGTGACTCAGGAGGTCCCTTCTAGTCCTGTGCTCCTGACTCCAAGCTTCTTGGACCGGGCACAAGAGGGGGTGTCTAACCCGTGGTCACTGCTGGGGAACGCAGATTCCATTTGCTTTGGTAGTGAAAGCCACCAGGAGGCAAGATGGCTTGTGGAGACCTTTGTCTGAAGATATTGTACATGACCCTTGTAGAGTGGACCAGGCCAACAGAATGAATGGGCAAGTGGTGTCCAGTATGTTAGAAGAAAGAAGTCAAGATATGCAATGGCCAGCAATGGAGCAAAGGCGTTCTTTGTAAGAAGAAAAGGGCAAGGACCACTGAGTGTGGGCTTACAACTGAAAGTCTTCATTGTGCCGTTTGTTTCTTTCATGGTTACAGCTTGCATTCGACCCTTTTTTATTTTCATTCCACTGAGGCGGGGACTCGGGCTTGGTGAGCTCATGTGGAAATCTCGGACTGCACACTTTACTGCAAGTGTGTATGCTGGGGGAGGAGGAGAGGTGATTTCCCCCCCCCCCAGTTTAAGGAAAGTACAGCACCCCACAAAATCCTGGCTTCTCCACACTTCTGACGTGCATTTATAAAACATTTCAGTGTCCTGCCTAGGACTGTTGACAGTTGCAGTTAGGGTAAGGCAGGGTTAAAAAAGCAAGCAGGAGGGGAGGAATATTGTCATGTACCTAAGTAGAAGAGCTCCCAATAAGAGACTTGTTAGCATTGCTGTTTCCATCTCTGTGAGACAGATTGAAATATTAAAAGCAATCCTCCATCATAACTTTTGCTCTGACACTGCTGTTCTCATTGACATCACTGAAACCTGAGGCGGGTGCCTGGACCTGGACTTGGCAAGATGTCTCCAGGGTCTTGCACAGTGAGGGGTCATTTACACCTAGGTAGAGTCAAACCAAAATGCCCCCCTCTTTTTTAGCATGAATGACTGCACCAAGTTTAAGGTGGGCCTCTAAAGGCTTGAAGAAAGAGGTTTGGGCAACAATTAACAGCACATTTCTCAAAGCTTTTCTCACATGAGTTATCCTGTTGAAGTCAATGTGGCTACTGAAGTGTGTAGGAATTGTATGAACAAAGCTTGCAGGATTACCCCAGACATTTCTACCTTGAGGAGATTCTCCTCGGTCTTGAAGGCTTTGGTCTTGACAATGGAAAGTCGATGGGGTTGTTCACACATCTCAATGCCTTGCTGAACTGTGGGCTCCATGTGGTTGTCTTCATTAAATCAACTGCTACAGGCAGAAGCCAAAAAGAGAGAGTGTAACTAATATATAAAAAGCTCTTTTTTGGTTTTGGGGGTTTTTTTTGCCCTAGGCTTGTTTAAGCTTGTTCCTTTCAGTACATCTCAGTGTTTTTACTTTGCTTGGTTCACTGACTGAAACTGGTGACTGGCATCAATATCTATAAGAATCAAACAATGTTTTCTTTTTTTTTTGCATGTTTTATTCACATGTGGCTTCCTCCGAGATAGCAGCTTGGAGCACCAGAAATGCCAGCTGTGAGGAGGCTTAGGGTCCTTTGGTGGGGAGCTGCCTAATGATGGTTGTCGGTGAAGAGCTGTTGTTGTTTGTGGCATACGATTAATGGTAGTTCTGCTTTCCTACTTGGGAGTTTGTCCTCCTGGCTTGCTTTTATTTTTTGGATTATTTTTGGTGCTGCCCTGGGATCTTTCTATCTGGTTTCTGTGATTCTAAAGTAGGGTTCAGACAGGGGAATCTTGGGCAGGTTGCGAGTTGTGGATATTTTCCCTTCTGAGTCAGCTCTCATGAACAGCTCCTGCTCCCATTTTAAGTCTTTAGGTTCTGCAGATGCTTTGGCACCTTCTAAAAATTAAGTAAATTCTATTCCCCAGCCTCAAATGATCATCTCTGAAGAGCTTACCATGTCAAGAACACCTTATGTCCCATCTCTGATCAGTCAGGGTGCCTTTACACATGCTCCATGGCGAGGTGCTTTAATTAGAGTGCCTCCCAAAGAGCCACTTTATTTAAAGCACCCACAGTATCTTGTGTATTCAGCGTCCTGCACTTCACAATGGTGGCAAGGGCACTTTAACTAAAGTTCATTGAGCGAGCTTTAGTTAAAGTGCCCCTGCTGTTGTTTTGAAGTATGGGGGTGCTGAGTACACGTGACACTCCATGTGACACCCTAATTACATGCGACACTCGAATTAGCACACTCCAGCAGACTTGATTAATCTGAGGTGCCCTCAGAGAGGAAGATTTAGATGGGCAACATGGCTTGCCTGTTCCTTCTTTCACACTGAACTTTGACCCAAACCTGGAACAAGCATTTTTTGAGAGTCAGCGAAGACTAGTTAAGATATCCTCTGCCTGTACTTACTTAAAGAAATTCGGTGAATGTGCAGCAAGGATTACATGTGTACGTGAAAGATTTCTGTTTCGGACAAAATTTGGTCCGTCTTATCTTCCTATCCCTCTTCTCTCTTCAGATATCCAGTTCTTCATGCTCTGTGTAGGCATTCCTTTTTGGATTAACCAAGTAACTTATTCCCATGTTGGAGAGGAACAGGCTGCTGGGAATGAAGTTGGGTCTCCCATGTAATAGGTCCCCCGCGGAGCTTGCCAAAACTTGAATTTCCATTTTATGAGTAAATCTAACATGTTAAAATTCAGTTCTGATTCCGGTTCGGAACCAAACCAGATATTTTCTAAATTTCCCTGCTCTGCTATGGGTAGGTATTTCCTGTTCTGTTGTGTGTATTTCCCATGCTTCTGGGCTTTGCTGGTTGCCCCTATCTGCCCTTCTGCTACATGCCAGGGTGTTTTGAAGCTTTCCGCACAGGCATTGGGTGTTGGCTGGGGCCTTTGACTGGGGTGTGCCAATGTTCCTGCTGGGACCAGAGCCAGAGGTGGTCTTGCCCCTCTGCTCAGGGTCAGACTGATGCCGTATTTGGGGTCAGGAAGGAATTTTACCCCATGGTCAGATAGGTATGGATTGGCGGGTGCTTTCCTTCCTCTCTCATGGATCTCTTGAGCATGTCTTGATAATTATATTCTTTTGATAGAAGGAGGAGATTGGCTACTGTGGTTCCCCTGCTTTACCTGTGGGAGGTTAGGGTGTTATATCTTGTGTTGTCAGGGTTGGCAGTAGTCTTGCAAAGAGTTTTACATGGTGGATTGTATAGGATGGTTTGGATAGGGATGGTCCTGTCTCAGGTAGGGGGTTGGAATAGATGACCTCTGGATGTCCTTTCCAGCCCTACCTCTCTATGGTTCTATGATTTCCACCAAACAAGCTACAAAAAAAGACAACTTTTTTTTTTTTTTTTTTTTTTTAAGAAAAGCTTTGTGCCTCAACATTTCTACTTAGTTCATTTTGATTTTTGTTTTTAGCATATAGGTTGTTTTCATATTGTTCCGAATGGTTTCACAGCTTGTCTTGCAGTAGTACATGATTGGGTTACTACTGTTGGCAGATTGACATGATGTAAAAATGTGAAAATGAACAAAGCCTACAACATTCAAAATCAATTGTCTGATGTTCCAGTCAGTGTTTTTCTGAAGTGAGGTTTTGCCTCCCCTATCCCCCTGTCAAAATGAAGAAGAAAGTAACACGTGAAGCGTCTTCCCCGTAGGAATTGTAAATGGACAGTTTTGGTAAGTTGAAGTTTAAGAAGAGCCTAGTAATTTCTTTCACAGGAATCTTTAAGAAGTGGTTTTCAGGTAGGTGCTTGGGTCCTAGCCTGAGTGCTACTAGATGCTGCTGTGACTAAATCTGAGAGCAAAGCACGAAGTACTTGTCCCAAGCAAATGATGAATGCGCTCTGAAGAACTTCAACATTTAGTTTCGAAAAGGGTTTCTTGGTAGTGTTGAGACAATCCATATGTTCTAATCAACTTGTGCATTTTGAGTGGGAGGGCGGTAACACGGTAACTATTTGACGAGGAGTTAGTCAAAATAACTGCTCCCCCTCCAGGATCATTGGATTCTGAAATCATTTGACAGTCAAAATAGCATGAGCAAACAGCCTAAGCAAATTTTCAAGGAAGGCTTTCGCATTGTGAGCCTGTTGTATGAAAGCTGTGTCTACACGGCAACCAAAGGAGTGATTTGCTGCATATCTCCCTGAGCTAACTTGGGTATTGATTGCAATGCAGTGCTGACAGCACAGACCCATTGTAATCTGTATGAGCCTATTTGCTGCCCTGGGTCTAGACCAGAGTGACTAGCTCCATGCTGAAGTTTGCAGAGCCTTTTCTCAACTGGCACTTCCTTAAATAATGTGTTTCTTCGTTCTAATGCTCTTTCCGACCTTGGAGGAGTAATGCGACTTCTTCGTTTGTGGCCGCATCTCTATAGTTGTGAGGCTAACTTCTTTATGTAACTGCCTCAACTTTAGTTCTTATAGTGGTATAGTTGCATAGCGACTTTTGGCTAGGTGTTTCCCCATCAGCCTATCAAGAAGGCTCTTCCACAGGCCAGGGAAGCCCAGAAAATGTACTACAATCGCCTTGGCTCCCAATGGACAGATAGAGCCTACTCTCTGCTGGTCATTTGTGGGGGAAAATGCACAGCATACCTGCTCTATTGCCCCTACTTTGCCTGTTATTAAGGGGCTGTGTCTGGCCCTGAAGCCCACAGAGGGCTTCTCAGTCCTTCTGAGAGAGAAGGATGGTGCTGGTGTACCAGCTGACTTCCCTGCCTCAAAATCACCTTCTCCCCAGTGGACACCAAGAGAGCATTGTGCAGACAGCCCCCTTGTTCCTACTTTGCCAAGGTGCGATGTGGCCCATCTGCTGCTACTCCTTGGGAAATGCTCCTGCCAGAATATGGTGCCTTCACAGGGAGTGACATGGTAGTTGATCGTTAATAATTTAACTGATTATGAAGGGACGTTGGCAGATATGTAAGACCTGTCAGAACTAACCTCTTGTAAATGTAATTAGTGTGCAAAAGCCAGCTTTGGAGAATATACCAAAATGCAATTAGTCAGCAACTTGGGGTTGTTTGCATATTCTAGTGGGTACTTGTATATTTAAGTAGACTAAAATATTAGATATAAGTACCCACTAGAATATGCAAACAACCCCAAGTTGCTGGCTAATTGCATTTTGGTATATGCTCCAAAGCTAGTTTTTGCACACTAATTACATTTACAAGCAGTTACTTCTGACAGGTCGTGTGTGTGGATGGATGGGTGTGTGTGTGTGTATGTGTGTGTGTTTTATATAGATAGATAGATATACACGTGTGTGTGTGTGTGTGTGTGTGTGTGTGTGTGTATGTATGTAGGTTGATATAAAGTCATTAAAAGTATAAGGGCTTGATAGTATATGTTCTTTAATATTCACCTCTGCTCTGTGTCAGTGAGGCAAAACTCTGACATCTTGAAGTTATCTTCCTCTATAGGTTGAATTTTCTCATTGGGTTTCAGAAGGAAGAGCTTTCCTTTAAAAATTCTATCTTGAATCTCTTCAGCTATATCCAGAAGCTAACATATTCCAAGACTACCTCTAGAACCACGATTCACTGCGACTCCCAAAAGATGGAGATGACTATTTTAAATGGGATGTTTCAAGGGTTGTAGGGGAGTGAGTGTTTTACTTAAAACCAATGTTAAAATGCTTTTAAGTTGCTTTGGTCCTTAATGACTGGTGAGGTGTCCAAGCATCTCTGTTCCCCTTCCAACCCTTTTGTCTTTCTTATAAGAAACAGCCCCTGTCTCCTGCTGTACAATGAACCTCCTTCTTTAGTGGACTCTCAGGGTACTACTACACTGCAAATAAAAATGTTTACTTAATTAGTACCTGTTTATGGAAGAATAGGAAGATGCAGGAAAACTTTTTAATTTAATCTTCTTGGTGTATGCTGGACTGGCTCTGGCATGCTATCATCTTCTAGCAAACCTGAATCAGCCTCTAGAAAACCTGAAGATCTGTAAAAATAATGACCATGCTCCTCTGCAACTGGATACAGTTCAACTACTTTACCCACTTGACCCCCTTTCCTTTCATGAGCAGTGATAAGCTTTCCTAAACATGCTGTGTTCACACGTCACAATCCTACTGTACACCACTGTACCCATTTTACAGGTGGATCTAGCTGAGGCATAGAAAACTGGTAGGACTTTCCTTGCATCTCTCACCCAGCTGAAGCAGTGTCTCTCAGGGCCAGGGGAGTGGGAGAAGTGTTGATTTAATTTCTTTGCCATGGGAAATTCAAGCTGTCTCATGGGAGACTGCCTTAACTACCACGTGAAGCTCTTGGGTCGAGGTGCTCTCCTCCCCTTCTGTGGAAGCTGTGGTGCTGGGCAGGAATGAATTCAAGATCCACAGAGAAGGACGGGGCATGCTCCTGTAGCCCACTTATCTGAGAGCAGCAGAGCTCATGCTTGTGGTCAATAGCCCAAGAACGGTTAGTTCATTTTAGTCCATGATTGGGCAGAAAAAAATCAGCAGTTGCAATTACCTCTTGCATAATGTGTGCCCATTAGCCAGGAGAGGCTCAGAGATGAACTTGCTTTGGTTAAAACACTGCTCTGGGGGTGTGAGTTATTTACCATTGTGCAGAATTTCAGAATTGAATGGTTTAGAAAGAGACACTGCTGGGGGCTGTCTTCTTGAATGCACTAATCAGAGGTGTCTTATTCCAGGTTTGCCGCTCTACAAATGAAACACTGAAAGCATCCAAGTTGCTTAGAAGTCACTGGGATGACTATCACATAAATAAAGGCGACAGCAGATTGCTGCCTACCATTACGCTAATGCAACCAGAGAGAAATTTGCAGATGCACTGGCTGCTTAAAAGAAAGAACACATGATTGTCAAACTCTACTTTAATAGAACGAGAGAGGAGATTGTGTGTGTGTGTGATTTAGTATCAAGTGTTACTATTGAGAAGGGACCCTGGGGTAGGGATGACTCAGTATAGCAATGACTCACTACCTGTTGTTTGAATTAATACAGCACTGGTACGACAATACGGATGCATAGCTTTGGATTGGCTGTGTATTACAACTGTTGCTTCCTGGTCATCTTTTTAAATAGGATGCTCCTGCTGTTCTGCTTCAGTTGGAAATACCTGAGAAGTATTTATTTGTTGCGAATATCGCGTGTGATAAATAGAATTTGGCTTAAAAACTAAAAAACCCCAAACCAAGAAGAGAATACTTGGGCCTGTTTGAGGTGCAGTTGAAGTTTATTTCTAAATACTAGTTTGAGCTCTTGTCTGTCCTTCTCTTTCTCCAGCCACAGGGGAAAAATTAATTCTGGCATTTCAGGGTCCCTGTCCATGAAATTCATCAGTGGATTAAAAAAATGAAACATGAAAGCAGCAGTCATTCTTATCCATCTGTCTCTCCATTTATCACAATTCATATTTTTTATTTTGAAGCTAACAATTTCATCCCATTCCCACCGGCTTCAGTGGCAAGACTCCAATGAACATTGAAGGCCCAATTCAGTTTGTACTGATTTATAAACTCAATGGGGTAGGCATTTGGGCATTTGCTTGCACTCATCTGTTGAAATAAGGCTTGATTATTCTGGGTGCTAAGTGTTCCCACATCCCAAGAGATGAAGTTGCCCAGATCATCCTAAAATAAGCTCTTTACCTTATAGAAATGTATGCTAAATAGCAGCTGAGAATGCTGCGTGGTCATCATCCATCTCTTTGTGCACACTTGGGTTGGGTGTTGTACTAAACTTTTAAATCTTCATTTGGAGACAATTTATCTTATTGTGTTTTTTCAATACAGCTGCTTGCCCATTACATTTTAACATAGTTCATGACATGCTTGATTGCTTGTGGATGGTGGTTTAGAGAGGAGAATAAAAATGTGAAAGAACCATGAACAATGTAGATTGTTTTGCAGCTGGCCTAGATGGTATCACATTTCTGCCCTGTTTAAAGTAATATTTTATAACCACCCTTCCAGTAAAAAAGACACAATTCACAACACCCCTGGCTCAGCAGAAACTCTGCTTTCCCATCTACCTTTTAGATTAACCATGTCTGACTGACTCTTCTTTTTTTTCTTAAAAAAAGACAGAAAGAAATTACGTACTTGTTACCCATTCTTAATAGGGGTATTGCCCGCAAGCACCGCAGCATCTGCTGTTCATAGATTTTTAATTTATATGTCCAAAAGGTATCCATGTCACTAGTCTGACCTTCTATCTAAAAAAGGATGCACCTTCCACACATTCCAGTGCATGTTAAGCCATGGTGTAGGAGACGATGCAATGCAAAAATTATGTTGCCTTGGATTTTGCATTATGATGTGGGTTCCCAAATACGTTTGTCAACATTTTTCTCTGTATTTGAATTGTATCCCATGAGTTTTACCTTGGCTTTCAGTGAATCCTACAGATCAAAGCAGAATTTATCCCAGACAAGTTTGTTCCATTTCTCACCCCAAAATCAGGCCAGGTTCACTCTGCTTTTCTGGCCTGTTTGTTGACCAACCTCAGCTGACTTTCATGCTTGTAATGGGCAAGGCAAATTGTCTGTGGCTTTTCGGTTTCATTGTGCCCATTTCATGCAGCAAAAAACTGAAGAGGTATTTTGGTAGTGACTTTGGAAACAGTATTTCACCCATTTTCTTCGCAAGCCTATGTGTTTGGAAAATACAATAGGGTGATGAGGCTTCTGAGAAGCAGCCTATGTATGTGAGCTTACTTACATTATCTGAGAGATGCCATGTACCCTAACCATTACACTGGGAGGAAGCAGATACTCTGATCCATAGGTGGGTACTTGATTTGGTGGCCTGTGATACAACATGTGCTGTGCTGGTTACTAAAAGAACAGAGTTTCTTTAAATACTATAGGTGATACTCAGTGGTACTTGTCACTTCACTCGTCAGAGAATGTTAATCTCTCAACATGACCTAATCTGATGTAACGTGACTCATGCCATGTTTAGTCATCAGTATAACTGAAAATTTTCATGGAATAGGCAGGACCAACTACCTTTGCTGATTTAAGCCCTGCTCCATAGGTAGAAGCAGGTAGTAAAAGTTCTGCTTCTTGCATCCATTCCTGCCTCCTTTTGCAAATGCCTGGGACCATGGCGTGGTGCTTATCTGTATCTTCGAAACATGAAACTACTTCCTTAGCCCATACCTTTTGCATGGGCTGCCCAGGCATATTCCACCCAGTGCTGTGCAGAGCATAAGGATGTACTCAAGTATTAGTGGTTTTTGTAAATGGTAGCTGCTGAAACTGTGATTCTTATATGTTTGCAAGTGTTCTTGCTTGGAAGTCAGCAATACCAGTTTGTACTTCATCGAAACATCTCCTCTTTAATTTGCCACTTCTTTGTGTTCATTGTATGCACACCCGTGCAAGTATGCACACACCATATATATCTGTCTTCTTACAAAAAGACTCGCATGCTTATCTGACTGATCTGACCATATAATATATATTATACACGTGTTATGTATGTATATAATATACATTATATGATCAGATCAACCAGATAAGCACGTGTGTACTTGTGTAGAAAGACAGCTTTTTGTATTTGAAACAAAGTGATGTACCTATTCGTGGCCCCTGAAACATTACAGCATGTAATCGCTACCCATAAATTAGTGTCAGTATAACATGATTTTTGTACTGAATGCACCTCTCTCTCGCATTTAATTCCTTGAAATGTCAGTTTCATCTCTAGGTGTATCTTCAAAGAAGCAAGTTGAATTGTAATGGGATTTGTATCTAGTGCTAAAGAACATTCATTCATTTGGCCCGTGTCCCTGATTCCCCTTTCAAATAGCATTAACGTTATTTCTATGAGCATATCCCATTATTTATCATAAAGCTCAGCCATACTTTTAATTGGTTTTGGTTCTGTTCAATCTAACTGTAATAATTTGATTTTTTTTTGACTAAAATATTCAATCACGCTTACCATATGGTGAACATCATTTATACATAAAAGCTACTTGCTGTTTTACCTTTGGAAATCGTTATAGCCTTCTCAGTAAGAGCTTCCTAACCATCTGCTACCCTCTCAAACCTTGTGTTAATGTAGACATCTGCAGTTGTGACTCTGGGGTTATTAAGCAGCAATGTCCAGTTGAATGCCCTTGTGCGTGGCTCTCCAAAAATCAGCACCGCATAAAGCAATCACTTTAGCTACAACAAAAGCCATTAAGTTGCACACATGGCGAGCAGGCATGCGCGCTCGCATACAGACTCACTCCTCCTGGTACTGCAGCACAAAAGAACGAATGTGTTTGGACCTGGGTTTAGAGTCCTCCCAATTAGCTGCAAGTTCAGATTGCTGCTCTCTAATCCTTTAATGCGAGGGATGCTCTATCATTATACCCCCGTTAATCCTTTTTTTTATTTTTTGAACGGGTGTTTTATACAAAGAGGATTACACTGCTCAAAATGAACCAATTATTTTGTAGCTCATCACAGTATCCCGCAAGATCCAGTAGGAAAAGATCTGGGTTGGAATCCAGGCCTTGAAGGAGGCAGTGGCAAAACTTCCTTTGACTTCAGTGAGGGCAGGGTTTCAGCCCTGCTCAGGGCCTATAGCGGGGTGGGCAAAATATGGCTTGTGGCGGGTCTTTCTCCAGCCCGCGGTAGGTCCCTTGGTGTTTATTGATTAGTCAAAACTGACTAGAAACAAAACTAATCAATTAAATCTATTTTCATTGTCCAGGTTGATTGCCTTGCTAAAAGCAGACATACAAAAAACTAGAACTCTTGGTTCCAAAATGATATCTTTTATTAAACAGCCAGCAGTAATTGAAATTCATAAAAAAAAAAAAATGCTTATACCATATTTACTTGCATCTAAGATGATTCTGAATTTAAGATAGGGGTAGGCAAAATATGGCCCATGGCGGGTCCTTGTCCGGCCCGCAGTGGGTCTCTTGGTTCCACCTAGACTAGGTACAGTCCAGCCGTGGCAGGAACATAGTGGGGCTGGGGTGGCTCTGTACCTGGACTGCCTTTCTAGGCAGCTCAGGTGGCGGTGGCTCCATTTGGCTGCTGCTACCGCTGGCCCCAGCCCATGGTACTAGTGGGGATCCACGCTGCACAGCCCTGCGCCTGCTCTGGACTCGCCTGTCAGTGCTCAGCAGCGGCAGCACGGGACAAACTGTTCCTTGGTGCGAGGGAAAAGCAACTCCTCCTCCTCACCACTACTGGGAGGTGCCCACTGCAGCCACCCGGAGCCTGTGCCATGCCAGGCTGCCCTGCATCTGCTCTGCGTTGCCACTGCTGCCCTGCTAGGCAGCTCGGAAGCGGTGGTGACGGTGGCATATTTTAACATGGCATTCAACCTGGATAATGAAAATAGATTTAAAATAAATCAATGAAAATATATTTGTTTAGTTTCTAGTCCATTTTTACTAAACAGTCGTTTTTACTAAGCAATAAACACAGTTTTCGAAAGGAAGTAGAATTCTGCCATTAGCATCCATTTTTGTTATTAAAATAGGTTGTCTCAGCAAATGACTCAGGATGCCAATTTGAATGTTACATCACTTTTTTTGTTTCCTATTATGACTTCACAGAAGTAAAATGTTAGAATCTCTGACAATATTCATATGTTTCTAATAACATGTCAAAAGAACTGACAAATTGAGTTTGTGTGATGAAATTTTGTGTAGCAGATTATGGTGCACACTTTTTAATTGTTAGATGTCTCTGTGTTTTAGTGCAGAGATGCGGGATGCAGTTCTCACATTTCAAAGACTTCGAAATGAGGGTCACCAAAATTATTGATGTTGGAAGACAAACTTTGTGAGATGGACCATTTTGGATGTAAATAGTTTGTTCAGGTTACTGAAAGAACTATTGAGTTACATGACTTCTGAAGTAGATGATAACCAGCAGTAATCACAAGGGAGCTTTCAAACATGTGTCCTAATCGTGTTGTCTAATGGCTGGCTGTTGGCAAGCCTAAAGAGGGTGTAAAACCTGGGCCTAATTCAAAAAAATTGAAAGCATCACAAGGAATATGAACAATGGAAAGAAACATCCTTTCAAAAATGTTAACTGATTTCTTTTTTCTTTTTTCCATTATTTGCACTCAAGTCTATACAACTTTTCAACCTGTCCAAGTTGGGATTTGGTTTGACAAGAAATGTTTGTTTTTTCTGCTGTGTTTTTTTTTCCCCCTCCATCTTTTCTAGTGGGATAATGGAAGGAGAAGATGTGGGGTGGGGGTGGAAGGGGGCAGAAGGTAATGTGACTTTTTTAATGAAGCCTGTATGCGAAGTGAGAAATTCATTGGAAGGGAGGGTGTCACTTAAAAATATGGAAAGAAACCAATGCTTCTGAGATTTTTTTTTTTCCCTTTTGAAAAGTTGTATTTCATCCTTTAAGAGAGTTCTAGAACCACATGTTTGCCCACATCTAGCAAAGCCTTTTTCTGGGATATTTGGCTTACCTGCAGAGGCTTGCAGGGTTTTTCTGCGTTTGTGATGCAAGGATCCAGTTCAGTGAATGGTTAGGCGGTGCAAGTTGCGTCTGTGCTGAGTTTGATATTTTGAGTGCTCTGGTACTTCTTTGTGGAGGTAAGTGTACTGTTTGTGCCCACTGGGCTCTTCTGTATCTAAAGGAGACTGATTTTGGCTTTCTCTGAGGAGTCATGGAGGAACTCCTTGGAGTTTACATGAGAGAAGAAGGCTCTTTTCCCCAAGAGGCAGTTTTTATAGGCTTTCCCACAAGCGAGAGCAACTTTGCCCTTGGCTTTGACCACATACATGTTTATTCCTTGGTCCACCATCTGTTTGTGTGATGCTTGGCAATCCAGATAGAACAACCTGAGGAGGTTGTCTATGGAGGGGAGAGAAGCATATGGCTAGACAAAAGTATCTGTAGGCTTATTTTTTTTATTGAGCATTTACTTCCCTGGTTCAGTTGAGACACAAGGACAGGGGATTTGTTGGGTGAACGCAAGATGGATTGTTCTGTCTCAGTAAAGTCCTTGGTAGCATTTTTGGTTTCTGTAGAGAGGTACGACCCGTCCATCTTGGGATGGGGTTTGTCTCATTTTAAAATGCTGCCCACCATCTGGGTCGATCGGAGCCATTCCTGTTTCTGTTCAGAACGGTACAACACTTGGAGCCTAGCAGTAGTGAAGTGGCTTGTTAGCAAGTTTACTTGACCTTGAAATGCAGTGCGAATGAGGATGACAAACCCCCTCTTGCTTTTTGGGGAAGTTGTTTATTGCTAGTTGTAGCACGTTCGTGTTTCTTAATTTCTTGCAAATGCTTTTTTCAATAACTCTTCAGCAAATCCATATGGAAGGAGGATGAACAGCAGCGAAGGGTATTTCTTCAGGGGGCGCACTTTCTGAGATGGGTATGGCCAAGGTTGTCGTTCAGCAAGCACGGAAGAACTCAGGGCTCCGATTTCTCTGCAAATATTTCTAGCCATGAATCATTCTAGTGCCCTGCCTGTCCCATTGCTGGGAGATCACACTGTGCCAGGAACAGCAGTGACTTTTTTTTTTCTCATTAGGGAGAATTATCACTTATGGAACTACACAAAACTTGTATCTGCTTGTTAGTTTTGCTGTACTTCACTGCCTTGAATCTATTCCTTGTTGCTGATTATAACTGTGTGGAGTGAGGTAGATTTAACTTGCCACTCTGTCTCGATACATAACAGGTTTTGTCCATTTTCTGATTCCAGAACAGGAATATATCTTTGCCACCCCCCCCACCCCTTTTGGGGGTTTTTTTGCAAGTTTTGTTCCTAGAAAGATGGTCAGATGCATCATGGCATGACTATTTCAGTTCTTTTATAAAATGAAAATGCAAAAATCTCCTTTACATATGTAACATCCGTCTTTCACGTAGGACTTTAAATGTCACTGTACACCGTGACCGCTTGGACTTTCAGAATGACAGTCAGTAGATCCTGGATGCTCTTACTCCACAAAGCTCAGTCAAGAGCATCTTATGGGGATGTGTGTGAATGTTGTGTGAATGAAGATGCTACACCGTAAGGCACTTGGACACAGCAGAAACGGGGTTGTGTAAATAGGAGGGGTGGAATACTTTCCTGGCACAAATTTGCCCTTGGTGAGAGCATGGCTGCAAAAGGACATGATACAAGTTCACTTCCCTTCTGCTGGATAGTCAGTACAATCTGGATTTCCTTTTTGTGATCGCCTTTGGGGTTCCCGTATCACATCACTAAGTTTTGCCACCGCTTATCTCTAGGTCGCTGCCGGTCTCTGTCTTGTTCCCTCCTAAAGCTGTAAGCATGACATGCGTATGCCCTCTCGTGCAAAAACCTGCGATTCAGGACTTTTTAAAGAAGCAACTGCTTTCAGCACCTTGGAGAACTCACTCCAGCGCCAGATCTCTCCTTGAATCCGTCAGCTCTGCCGGGATGTGCCCAGGGCAGCGCGGGGGTTTCTTTAATGGTTTTACGTTCCATTACATATTAAATTACTTAAAACATTTTTCAGCAGTAAAAGAAAAGGTGTTGGCTCATCTTGTTACTTCCTGCGGTAGCCAACTTAATATGGTGTACTGTGACTTACAATCTTAGTTAATTAAATGAACAGCTCAGTCTTGATGAGATGGTAATTTGGCAAAAAGTCCGTCTTACTCTTCTAGGTGAGGTGCTGAAATGACGCCCTTTACTGTCACATCTGAGAGGCTTGAATGTGGCCACTCTGTAGCATCCCTGGGAAACAGAGGTGATTGATCTTCATTTTAACAGTGGAGCAGCTGAGATGCAAAGAGCCTGCAACTTACCATTTTTATGCAAGAGGATGGACTCATATATAGCCTCTGAAGTTTGAGAATATTGTCCAGATTTCTGGCCCATTCCTGAAGGCTTTTCCTGTTTTGCCCATGTACATCTGTGGCAGGAGACTCTAAAATAATGTCTATTCTATCCCAATGAAGAGGGAACAAGTGATCTGCTGACTAGGGCTGATGTTAACTGTGTTTTTATTGACAAGGACTGGGAGGCTGGCACACGGCCCTGGTGAACAGCCAATGCTCCCAGCACCAGTGATCCCTTGAGCCCATTGTAATGCACCTTTTTTGAGCTCAGTCACTCATTTTTCATTAAGCTGTGATTTGATTAGATAAAAATAAAAGTTGCTTGAGCGTTCACTTTTGCAGTGATGCATAACAAATTTATGCAGATTCAAATGGGACTAATCTACATGCAAAATATAAAAGTGTGATTACTAACCCATGTGCACCTGTATTGAAGTTTAATCAGGTACAAATATTAACAGGAAAAATAGGCTTAACAGAATGCACAGCTCTCTGAGGTTGGATATGAATTAGTGTGCAAAGATCCTCCACTGTTAACTATGATTCAGGTGTTTATGGACTAAATTAAATCTTTCAGCAATTAAAGACACGATTTATTCGTTAATTAACTTTGCGTTCTTTTAAAAAAAATAACTAAAAAGCAAGTCCTGTTTTCTGTAGTTCTTTCTCCAACTGCTATACTGCTTTTTTGGTATTGCTTTCATGCCCCCAAATTTCTGGAACCAGATATAAATGATTTTTGTTCCCAGTTTAAATCAGGAATACCAACCCTGATGCCTGCGGTACGGAGATGGAAAGTAAAGCCAGAAAGGCCATATTGTCTTACTTCCCCATGGATTTTGCTCAGTGATTCATTCATCTAACCCAGCAACTTGTGCCTCAACTGAGCGGTTGTCATGCCTTGAGCCAGGTGGGCATTTGACGGGTGTTTTACCTGATGTACCTGGCATACTGGGCCGCAGGCCAAAGTAGTTTAAAGTCCTGTAGTTCAGAGAAGATACTGAATCACATTCATATAAATAGCAGCTAATGAGAGGAAGAGGCAAAGAAGTCAAATACTATCCCTTATTTCTTCGCATTATATCACGTGTCTGAATGAGGGCAGTAGGCTCCTGCTGTCACACTCTTTCTCAAAAAACAAATGAGATCACTTAAGGGCCAGGTAAGTAAAAGTCATGTGTTTTGGCCAAACATTGGTGATGATTTGCTGAAACATAGTAAACTCTTGAAGACTTGTACACATTTTTTTACTGTATTGCTGGGGAAAGGCATCAGCTAGACAGCACTGGCAAAGGAAGTTATTTGTGCATCTTCCCAGCTTGTTGATTTTGACCTGGCAGCATGCCTCAACCCTGTCTTGGAGAAATCCTCTCTGGAAACAGTTTAGTTGAAATTGCCCTTTCAGGGAGAGGCTTCTTTTGTAGACTGCCCACGTGAGTGACTAACAGTACCAACTAGAATGACACGTTTTACAGATTTTGTGATGATGGCATCTATTTGCTGTGATCAGGGCTAAAATGCTCCAACACAGCTGACCTCATCTGCGGTTGGGAAATGGCAGCATGGCCTTCCTAGCCCCTACTAATAAGAATATATTTACCAAAACAATTGCCTATCAATTTTAATGGCAAGCAAATGCAAATCCTGGAAACATTTTAAGTAAACCATGTTGACATGAAATAATCAAAACCACTTAACACTGTGACACAAACTGACAGCAGCCAAGGATTTTGGAATTAAAGTTGACACTCTGTCCTTCACATTAGCAGATATGAAAAGAAATGGCACCCCAGCAGGAATTAAGAGCAGAATGTCAGCCTTTTCTCTGAGTTGCTACGATTCAGTTACCTTGGACTCTAACCTTACTGCTGTTTTTATTAAGGTCTGATTAATTAAAAAAAAAAAGTGTGGTTTTGTATGTAAATTACCCGGGGGGGGGGGGGGGGGGGGGGGGGGG
>NW_017729029.1:54189511-54191178 GCF_001723915.1 Gavialis gangeticus
GGGGGGGGGAGAGAGAGAGAGAGAGAGAGGTTTCTGGGGGGGGGGTGTATATATATATATATATATATATATGTGTGTGTGTGTGTGTATAAAAATATAATTGAGCAAGCTACCAATGAGGTAATTTACATACAAAACCACTCTTTTCTATATCTATATTAATAGATCTATATATATATCAAAAAATGTCTTCCAAAAGAATTAGATGCTAGTGTTTTATAGGAAGAACTGCTCTGGTCTGCTAGTAAGAATGGCCAGCATGACAGATGCACGACTTTCCATATGTTGAGAAACTTACTACTTGATCTGATGATTTTCTCTGGCCCCATTCTCTTGATGGGCTAACTCAGACTTGCCCAAATGACTAAAGGGATGATCAGGATCAAATTCCTGATGACACAAGGATCCTGGTTTTCCCCGATTTTTAAAAAAAAAATATGCAAATTTTCTGATAAAAACCCCAAATCTGCTATCAAAGTGAAGCACCCATATATCTAGAGATCTCTAGAGATGTATCAATTGGACACAATGTTTTACTGATATATTTGCTATTTTAAAGCAATCTGGAAGCTTATCAGTGCCTTAATCACTACAAATAAGTTCTAAGTATCTATAAATTTTGATATTTCATTTTGGGTTTTTTATCATGGAAAATCAGAGCACCCCCTACTCCCTTAGCTTACAGGATGCAGGTCCTGGCCCCTCATTCCAAAGCCACAGCCCTGCTAGTGCCCCTCGCTGCCCACCCACAGTCCCCTAATTCCCATTCCCCCTGCGGCCGTGCATTGCAGCCCCAGCCCAGCCCTGCTTGATTCCCTCCCTCTCTCCCTATGTGGGCCTCAATCCCTCTCCCCCTGCCAGACTTACCTGCGGGAGCTGCTCTCCAGGCTGTCTGGTGGCCATGAACATGTACATGCACATACCACCCCTGCCTGACCATTCTCCTCCTGCTCCCCCCAGCCCCTTGCAGCCCGCAGAGAGCTCTTTGCAAAAGAGCAAAATCCATGTTTCTCTGTTGAAATGAAATGAAATGAAAAATCTGCGTCTCACTTGGGTAAAATAGAAAATTCATGGGTTTTTCCATTTCCAGTGAGAAACAGAAAACCCAGATCCCTGCTGATGAGGTGCATTCAGCTCAATTCTATATACATTACCTATCAGGGTGTACTGACCAGTTGTTCACATAAAAGTGACTCTCTGAGCCTATGATGGTCACAATTCATGTTGCTTAGAAGAGAGAGGTGTCTGTTTTCTGCTTAGCTAGTGAATGTGCAGTAAAGTTTTCACACTTTCTCGCATAAAAATACTTCTTGATACATACACAGAGTGGTAGATATGCTCCTTCTTGGTATGGTACCCAAGATAAGAGACAGAATAACAAAATACAGTCTTTTGATAGTAGAGATTATTGTTTTCTAGATCAAGGGTGGCATCAGTAGAAGGGTGGAAGGCTCAGCAAAGGGAAGGAAGCCTGATTTAACAGTACGTATGTTTAGGTGCTCTACTGATACTTTGAAGCTGAAATGCCATTCTGAAGAAATGTTTGCATGTTCTGGGATTCCTTTAAGAACATGCTAGACAAAGAGAGAGCATGCATCAGGATATAGTTGGGAACTGGCTTTAACAGTGTCTTCATAGATTCATAGATTCATAGATTAAGGGTCGGA
>NW_017729029.1:54191189-54216835 GCF_001723915.1 Gavialis gangeticus
GTTGCCTCTTGCCGCATCGTTCGTACCCGCATGGACAACAAACCTTTGTTACCAACTGTTTAATAGATGCGGTGTGTTGATAAGAGAAAGTTTCATCCAACAGTACCAGCAGTGAGGGATCTCACTAATGAATAGTGGGTCTAGGAGAGGACATGCTGTTCTGTAACCACTTGAAGAGCCCATAGTAATTGCTGAACAGAGAACCAAAAGTTGATAAATTAGAATGCACAAGTTATGGATGACAGGTTTGGATGGGATGGATGTTGTGGGAGCATTGATGGGTTCTTGGTATAGGTCCTTGTATGCACCTAGTCCTTTGAACATGCATTTACTGGTAACAGAAAGCAAAAAAGCAAGGGAGCCAATACAATACAGTAGCTTTTGTTATGGGTAGTGTTGTACTCTGGTACCTGGGAATGGTCAATAATACCCCTTGCCTACAAGACTGAATGACCTGATGGAGGTAATACTTCGGTGCTGCAGTTACTAATTTGGATGGTGCCCAGGCCAGTATTATATTCAGGATAATAATATGCTTCCCCACACCGCTCTTGGATGAGCGTGCCCTGACTGCAGCTTTAAACTAGCAGTCCAGCTATGGCAACAGAGGCAGCAAAGCTCATCTGAGAAGAAGCAAGCTAAATATTATG
Organism: Gavialis gangeticus; assembly: GCF_001723915.1. NCBI lineage: Eukaryota > Metazoa > Chordata > Crocodylia > Gavialidae > Gavialis > Gavialis gangeticus. The sequence continues at coordinate 54,191,840 of NW_017729029.1, forward strand.
TCAAAGTTAGTCCATACTGCCAGTACCAGGGCTAGCTTAGTGACTGCAGGTGCAGCCATAACCAACGCAGTTACGGTCAAGGGCATTCCAGGGAGGGTGGATAGATGGTTTCTATGGGGACAGTATTACCCTGAAAATGTAAGAGCAGCTTATTAATATAAAGGCTTTTTAATGTATTTGCAGTGCTGCAGTGTTCCAGAAATGGGAAAGCACAGCTACCGCCTTGAAATGGGCAATTTAGAAAGCTAAAAACCACTGAACACTTATTCTCCTGTGACACTGTTAAACAAATGTAGGTACCAAGGCCATTGGGAAAAGCTGTTCTGCAAAGGATACCTGTGTATTTAAGACTTTTTATGTGATATCTTTTAACTGGAGGTGAATCAGGTATTGGTTTCCTGGACATTGAACCATGTTTATGACAGGCATAACACTGAGCATAAAGGGCTAAGGCTGCGTTAATTAGGCTTTGAAAAAGGGCCTTATTACTGGCAGAGATGTACAAACTGCTCTTTCTTTTAATGTGCTGTTTTGATAATTCTTGGTGCTTAGAATTGTATTTTCTAAGGGGCTTTTAAATTTTACTGTACCAATTGCTTGTCATCACTGGCAGTTTTACCTCATTGCCCAGTGGACTGGTACAAGCATCATTTTTGCTGACAGTCACCTGGCAAAATGGCTAGACTTCATATAATCTGTGTTCATTAAATTGTTGACAGATGGGGGGTGGGGGGGAATTGAGACAGACTTAATTTTAATGTTTCAGGTGCAACATACGGCAGGTAAATGTGGGCGGATGGGCGTGAACACAGGTGGCTGAGTTAACTGAAGCAAGATTCAGAAAGCAACCTGTTTTTTTGCCCCCCCCCCTTACGTCCCCCTTGTCTTGGGAAAGTGCATGAATTATTTGATTGTGGTGTTGTGCAGAACATGTGCTCCCCAGTACATGCTCCTTTTGGAGTGATATATACCTGCAGGTGGTAATTGCTGCTGCTGCTTTTTTTTTTTTTTTGTTCTAGTAGCAGCTAGAATCAGGAGCAGAGAATGGGCCCTAATTGCCTTAGGCTCCGTACAAGTACAAGTGTGTGTGGAAGAAGGTGGTGAGAGGGGTCGAGAGGTGATCCGAGTTGCCTGAGGTCAAGTAGCACATCTGTGGCCTAGAACAGAACTCAAGGTTGCTTATACTTGTGGTCGGGGGTTGGGGGGTTAATTAGATCAGTTCCTGGACAGTTGCTGTAATTAAAATAACTTACTGTCACATGTATTAAGCCCCGCCCCCCCTTGCACATTTTTAAATGGCTGTGGGATGCCTTATCTAAAGCTCATTTGACAAGGTTTAGATAAAACACCCCAGTGGCCATTTTAAAATGCGTGGGGGCATAATACACATGACAGCGAGGCAATGCTGGGGCGTTCTAATTTAACTTAGTGGGGGTCATATGAGCCCAGTATTCATTTCTGCCCATGGGGTTGGACTTGATGATCTGCTCAGGTCCCCTCCGACCCTACTTCTATGAATCTATGAATACAGAGCAGACTTGATTCATTGCGTCTGCTCTGACGTGTTCAATTAGGATGCAAACAAGCACGTGTACAGGCAGACCAAGTGTCCAGAGCCCCAGTTCAGCACCCTCTTCTGTGCTTATTGGAGAGATACAGTGGCAGAAAGATGCAGGATTGAAAAGGCCCTACTGGTCATTGAATCCAGTCTTCTGTGACCAAAAGAAAGTAATGGCATAATCCATTTAATAAATATATCAACTGTCACCCTAAATAGTGGTTCCATTCCTGGCCCCCACTATTTCAGCTGTTCTCAAACTTCACTCCTGTGTCCAGATGTCCAACTGTTCGGGTGGAATAAAAGGAGGTGGTTTCCTGCAGAACGATCCTATTACTGGGCACTGAATGAGAGACAGAGGAGTTATACCTGCCAGAGAATAAGCTCAACAAAACTTCAATGAGATGCAGTTCCTGATTAATGGCTTGAACATTTACTTGTGGCTCATTCTGGCAAAGCAAACAACCTGAATCCAAATGCCTCTTTCCACTGGTAAAGTTTGCTTTGCCTTGTTTTTCAAAAAGCACCATTTCCTTGTGCCAGACTAGGTAACTAAAAGGCAGGCCTGAGCCTTTGGCTAGCATTTGTGTTCCACAAGAGCAACGTGTAAACTCTCGGCAGCAACCCACTGTCACAACAGTGTGCTTTTTGTTCGGAGCATGTGTGCAAAGTTCATAACATGCTGGAGGCTCCCTGTAACTGCACAGCCTAATAAAGCGTTAAACATTTCTGGAGCTTCTTGCTTTCAGAATGACTGTATAGGTAGTAATTTGGTCAGGTGGTTTAAAAGTAACTGCCAAGTGACCTCTTGGTTATGTAATCAATCTTCCTTGTTCAGGAAATTATCTGATCTAGGACCTAGGCTTAGATGACTAGAGTTTCATATTTAAATGACTTGTGTTGGTTTCATATTCATTTTGAAGTACAAATGATGATGATAGGTTCTAGTTAGTGCTTTTTATCCAGAGTTTTCAGTCTTGGAAATGTACAGCAGGAAGGAGCCTCGGGGTCATCTAACTCTGCACCAAGGTAGTCAGGTGTACCAAGGGCACCCCGAGAAATGGTTGTCTAACCTCTTCTTAAAATTGACCATCACAACCTCGCTTGCTAGCCTGTTTCACTCTTTCACTGCATAACAAATAAGGCTTTTCTGAATATCTATCTTATCCTTCTTTGCTGTAAAATCCTGTAAAGAAGAGGTTCATTACTCTCCCTTGATTTTTGGCTTGGACACAAAGTCTAATTTCCTTCCTTCTTTTAGGGCTCCTCATGCAATTTTTTCCCCCCTTTGTATTCCGATAGGACCCAGGCCCCCAACCATGATCGGGGCCTAGTAAACTTAGATGTACACATCTAACTTTTGTCCCAACTATGTAGTTGGCCCAATAAAAGATATCACCCTAAGAAATCTTGCATAATTTCTGGGCAACCATGGCTATAACATCACTCTTACACTACTAGATATACACATATGAAGACACTCCCTGCCCCATGGAGTGGACAGTATTAAAAAGGGAAGACAGACAGTGGATGAAGGACATGATTGTAGCACAGAAGCTTGTCCATGATCACCAGGTATGTAGGTATCAGTTGAATACCATGTTTTATTGATATACTTATAATTTTCAAGCAATTTGGAAGCCTACCAGTGCCTCAATTGCTATAATAAAATGAATTCTAAATACATATACATTTTGGTGTTTCATTTTGGGTCTTTTATCATGGAAAATTGGAGCTCCCCCTGCTCCCTTTGCTCACTAGGATGAAGGTCCAGCGGCAGCTGTCCCCCCTGCTGCTTTGTGGTGCTGAGCAGCCCTGATGTGCCAGTGCCCTGCTTGTGCCTTTGCCCCTCACTTCTGATCCACAGCCCCCCAGCCCTGCTGGTGCTGCTCACCCTCAACCCACAGCCCCCTGTGCCCTGCCAGTGCCCCTCACTCCCCACCCATAGCGCCCTCACCTGGGTCCACAGCCCCCTACCTCCCCAGCAGTGTCTGAACTGCAGCTGCCACCCATGGGAGGTGGCGGCCGCTGCAGTGGAGCAGAGCATGGGGTCTGGCTTCACCTCCCCCACAGGCGCCACAGCCAGAGCAGAGCCCATGGGGGTGGCGGGTGGAGGCAGGTTGCCTGCTGTGGGCTTAGGGCTCCCTGCCCTACTGTCCTCCCCCCGGGGCCTCTCCAGCCCAGTGGGAAGGACCTGGCGCAGCAGGGCAGAGTGAGGCGGGGAAGCTCAGTGCCGCTACTGGGAGCTCCGCACCGCCATGGTGAGGCTCCCGGTGCTTGCCTGGCACCAGTTAGGGGCACAACCCCATGCTGCCACCCACGCCGCTGCTGGTTGGGCAGGTACTGCCTCGCCATGGCGACCTGGAGCTCTCAGTGGCAGCAACCAGGCAACCTGCCCAGGTCCCACCTGCTTGGCTGTGCTGGTCCTGGGGGGAGGGCAGCAGGGCAGGAGCCCCAAGCCCACAGCAGGCAACCCACCCCCATCCCCCCTGCACAGAAATTTGGGGGGCATGTGTCCTCCCTGCCCCCACCCCAGGAGTGTGCTTAGTGGTGGGGAGCCAGGGCTCCCCCTCTGGTGAGCCACCCATGGCTCTCTCCTGTTCCCCACCTGGGCCTTCTGGCCATGCATTCTGCTCCCATGCACCGCTCCAGTCCCAGCCCTGCCTAACTCCCTCCTCCCTTCCCTCACTATGGGGGCCTCAATTCACACCACCCCCTGTTGCTGAACTTCCCTGCGGGAGCTAGTTTCCAGGCTGCCTGGCAGCCATGTGCATGTGTGAGCGTGCACATGCACAGGGCATCCCCTGCTGATCGCCCTTCTCACGTTCCCCAGTCCCTTGCAAGTTGGAAGTCTGCCAGCCTGCAAGAGGAAACCCACCATTTCCAGTGTTTTTTTTTCCTTTAAAGGAGAAATCTGGGTTTTTCTCCTTAAAATGAGAAAATCCAGGTTTTAACTGTGTTTTTCTGTGGCAAATGTAAAACCCAGATCCTTGCTGATTACCCAGGAAGCCTGAGGCTGACCTGGAAAATGAATGCAGATCTTTGGAGTTCCCATCCACTGCCTTCCCCAAGTTAGACCTTGGATGCTGAAGGAAGGAGCCTTGAAACTCCTTGGCTCGGAGTGATTACTGAACAACACTGATTTAAAAACCTTAATCGTTTTTCAGATATCCCTGAGCTAATGAAAATCAACTAAAACCCTATGCGCTTGAGTTCTGCATTTGAGAAATGATGCATGCAATAAGTAAGAAAAGAAAATGGCAATATGGAAATATGCAAACACCAAATGGTCACTAATGATTTCTGCCCTGCCGCCACCTGGAATGCTGTCCCAAAATGGCATTAGCCTTTTGTTATTAGGTACACCATTTCATTGAATCAAATGAAATGAAAAACAGTAGACTCCTGATCTACAGACAGCTATTACTGCAGCTTTTGAAACGGCACATCGAGTTCCAATGCAGATCTTGTCTTACGGTGTTACATGAAAAATATGGCACTGAAATAAAATTTCTGAAAACATTGGCAATCAGAGAACTTGTTATCATTTGTGCTCATTTCACGAGCAGATCACAGTGTTGTAAAATTAGCATTGATTAAATGATGAGCTGAATGAAGAGTGAGGCTACTTATGAAGTGGCAGAATAGGACATTTTCACTGTTAAAGTGGGGACACTTAACAGTATGCTAATGACTCAAGACAGCTGGAAAATCCATAAAGGGCAACATCAGAGATGATTGCTTCCGTTACAAGGGAATAGGTAGGTCAGTGGGCATTATAAGGTACTCAGGATGGTATTCTATTGTACTATTGAGAAAGAGCGTTATGTAATGGAAATCATGTTTCACAGCTATAATGAGCTCGTTAATAACAATCCAGTGCATAGTGGCATTTAGTAAGAATTACAGATTTTCTCATGCAGAACGGGAGAAGATTCAACTGCACAAGGAAAGAACATTCTGAAACGAAAACGTGCCAGGGTGTTTGTTAATCACAGGGTCACATTGGGGGCCACTTGGGGAAGTCTAGTGTTGGAAACCTACCACCTGGTGGAAGGGAGGTTTAGATTTTCGTTGCTCCCTGCCAAAATCCACGCTACCTTATATGTATTGCTAAAATGTGTCCAAAGGGGATGAGAGGGGGAAAGGTTATGGAGTAGCAAAGTACTTTGGTCTTTGCAAAAAATGCCAGGTATTTTTTGTCATTGTCTAAGAGGGATCCTCTGGATAGAGGCATGTGCTCCAGTTCAGGGGGCACCGGCGTGGCAGTGGAGCTAGGTTCTGTTCCTGTATCGCTGAACTCTCAGGTGACCTTGGATGAGTTGCTGCTTCTGCTGGGAAAGAGGCACGTACTTGCTTGCCTTTAAATCCAGAAGTTGACTTAATGCCAGTGAGTGCGACTATGTGCCTATTTTCTGCCCAGTAATCTGGAGCCCATGTAGATGGGGGGTCTTTGCCCTGTAGACGCATCCTGTGAGCCTTGGGTAGATAATGAGCGTGTTCCCTTTCTGGTAGCTTGTCCTTACTGACAAACATGGTGAATAATAAGATGATCCAGTCCAGTCCTTAGCTGGTTCTAGGGTACCTCAGTCCAGAACTAGTTGGGTCACTCCTTAATCTCTCCTGGGACTCGAGATCCTTCTTCAGGGCAGTCCCACCCTGAGCCTTGCTTCCTTTGCATAACCTCCATCTTTTTCTCCTAGCCTAATGCTGTGAAGGGTGCCTCTATTGCTTAGTTTCTAGCGAGACCATGGGTGTCTCTAGCTAGTGCAGAGCTTTCACCCGCCATCACCATACAAAACATTAGCTATGTCCATGTGCTGATAATAGAGACATCACCGGATAATGGCCTCTAAAATATTAACTTCCTTGGATAGTTGGGGATAATCTCCTGTACTTTTTAGCTCAGAAAGCTTGGTACCAGCTAATATGCATACTAAAACTGTATTGATGAAAACACCCACGCCACGCTTCTGTGCTGGTTACTATTTTTAAAAGACAGTATAGGGTGGTGGATGTATCCAACAGCTGCAAAGTATTCATCTCTTTAATAATGAGAGATCAGCCTGGAGCAAAACCTTGCACATTCAAACGGCTCCACGTTTGAGGTAATAGGATGAAATTTGAACTAAAATCTCGTTCTAGATATTCTGGGTAGTTGGTTTTCCCCTCAAGACTCAGCCACCTCTGAAGGGATTGAAATGCATGTTGGGGGTACTGCCCAATGCTGCTGCTTCAGACACGGAGTTAATGCCATTGCTTATCACCAGTGCAAACCAGTGCAAAAAATTCTAGTCTTGCTAGCAGGAAGGTTTATTGATACAGGTGAAGAGATCAAAATTTATGACGACTGACTTGTGTGCACAGTTGTCTTTGTTTTCTTTGCATTATCTTCAGTTGGAAGAGGAATTCTTGATGCTGTGTAATTAGTGCCAGGTTGAACCACTGCCAGTTTTAGCTAAGGTATTTCATTAGGAAAAGCCACATTAGCATAAAAAAATTAACTCTCTGCTTGATTATTTTTTCCCTTCTACTCCCACCAAAGGAGAAGGATGTTTTATTATCATTTTAAGAATAATCCTGAGACTATCCCCAATTACAGTGGAACCCAACATGCATTAAATATGAACAAATAAGAATCTGCTAGATAAACCCTTAATTTCTGTCTGCTTTCTTCGACTGCTAAGTCCCAGGAGATGTCCTCTTTATAGCTGAGCCTGCCATCATTACAATTTTTTCTCTGACCCAACAATAAAATCAAAAACATTAGGTAACCAGAGAGAATTACCATACTACTTTGGATCGATTCAAGTAACCACTAATTGCAATTACCTACCAAATTATGGCTTTGGGAAGGTGTTTTCTTACATATGGTGGTCAGATTGGTTGCTTTTAACTTTTCTCCGTCTGCTATCTCAAAGTGTCGTTTAATGATGGAATGGAGGAGGAAACGAAAAGTGACCTCCCAGAGTTTGTTGCTGACATAATTTTCTTAGATATAAACCATAGAAGATAGAATTAAAAGAAAAACTACTTGTGAATATCCCTTTGACCCTACTTCATGACGTTTCAGATAATTTCATGTATCACGTGCTGCTATTAGCAGCCTTCGGAATATATGATTTATGCAACTAAGAATATTACAATTAATGTACAAATTGAAATATTCTGTGTTGATTAAATTATTTGTATACATTATCTAAATTAAATAAATTACATAGTTGTAGTAGTCATAATTTGCTAGTTAACTGACCTATAAACCACAAATTATTTGCTGACAAAATATTTGAATAATTTTGAATAATGAATATGCAGAGAATTTCTCGATCGGTTCACAGCAGTTAGTAAAAAGGGGTGGAAGTGATGTTCATTAAATATGTTGTGTACTACTCGTTCAGTCCTAATAATAATAATCATAAGAATCCTCAGAAACCATAAACTATTGTGAAAAAATCCAGATGGATTGAAAAGCATTGCAGTGCCAAGTGACATGCAATTCAGCTTGTAATATCTATTGCTGTACCCTGGTGGTTTGTGACCTTGGAGCATCCAAGGCAATATATTTAAGAGCAGTCATGGATAATTCCGTTTAAAATTCTTTCCAACATTGAGCAGCACTTTATGTGTGTGAAAACAGATGATTATACAGGAAATATCATGATGCCATTATATGGTTTCATGCAAAGATTTGACTCCAACTTCACACCAAAATTAGAAGCTACTCCAAACTTAAACTAGCAGTAATTGGTTTTTCCCACTGCCCACATATACTGTACATGAATTCAATTTTTTTCAATTTCTGTTCCTCTGTATTTCCAACTTGCAGCTGGAAATGGAAGTCATTACATGTTGCAGGAAGTATTCATTTTCTGGGTTTCTTGACTTCTAAGAACTGGGGAGTGCCAGAGATCTTGCAAGCCTGTTGCTTGTGTGCTTTCTGCTGCAGCTTGTAGGTTAGCGAAATTTGGTTAAGGTTCTAGTCTGAAACTTGGAAAGTGGCCGCTGACTTTGGGGCCTTCAGTCTTTGAGTGCTTAGTGAGAGGTTCCCTGTAGGACTGGAGTTCAGCATTTCAGAAAATCAGGCCCCTCTACACCGGGGCGGGCAGTTATTTCAGGCGGAGGGCCACTTATTGAGTTTTGGCAAGCCATCGAAGGCCGCATGACAGGCAGCCAGGTGCATATAAATATTAATTTTCTAAATTTTTTAGGGGCCCTGTGGGCTGGATAGAATGGCCTGGCGGTCCACATCTGGCCCATGGGCCGCATTTTGCCCACCCCTGCTTTACACTGTCTCATTTTAGCCAGCGTGGCTTTTGAAAATGGAGGTGTGGATAAGCATCTGAACAATTGGGGCAACTTGACAACATCGTGACAACTTGAGCGTTTGAGGTTTGTTACTTGTTGATTTTCTCCAAGTCTTGATAAGGACTTCAATATCATCCTGAAAGTGCTATAAGTGTACCTTAAAATTGATTTTGATGAATTGGAACAAGTTATAAAAGGAGGGTTTTAAAAAAGGGGTTAAAAAAAAATCTCAAATATCAAAAGTCACTTAAACAACCCCCTTCCATTTTTCTGCTGGAGGAAATGATTGTATTTATATGTCCACTTTACAGTATACAGTAATCATAGATGGGGTGGTGAGGAGGAGAGGTAGAGTTTCTATTTTGTATATTGAACAACCCTATTGCCCAAGGCTCGCCTGTCCCACAATGCCTGTCCAATTTAGAAAAAAACTGCTCAGAAGAACTTACATCAGATTGGAGAGGAAATTTTAAAGGTTATGCCAATCATGGGTGTTTAAGAGAAATAGGGCATGTTAACATCCTGGTAAACAGCTTGTCCATTGCTTGCTAAACTTTGGATGCCGAATTATTTTATCCTCAAAGTAGAAGGGAAACAGTGTTGTTATTCAGGAGATGCTGTTCTTTACTTACCACTTTTTATCAATCCTCATTAATTTCTGGAGGGAAATGAAAGGCAAGAATAACTGTGGTTCATCAAAGCAGTTGGGGATGACTGCTTCAGTGTCCTTTACCTTCCTCCGTGCATGTTCACCTTGAAACATGTGTGTATTCAGCAGAGAGAAATACAAGCCTCTTTGCTATTTTGCCTTCTGGTGAATAGTTTAGACCTGGGTTTTCTCGCATGCTTAAAATCTCATGCTTAGTTTTGTTCGAGTAGCAGTAGGAACATTCAAACCGTCGGAGATGTAATTTTGCCAGCAAGGTAGTGGTGCCGCCTATACTCCCAAGGCCTTTACCTTTGTCTGGCATGAGCAGGCCACTGGGGACCGGCTCTTATAGACTAGACACAAGGCATGGATGAAGGAAAAGGGGCAGTTGGCCTGATTTTTTTTTTTTTCCTTCCTTTGTTTCACATGCATGCTACTTCATGCCCCTCAGCCTCCTGCTGCACGGCACCCATAGATCAGGGTGAGCCCGCAGAGGTAATCCGAATGCTTAAGCATAAATAGCAGACTGCTGGGTAAAACCAGAGCGCTGTTAGTCGTGTGACTTCCTGCATTTACTGGAAGCAGAGGCATAAAAAAGTGGCTGGGTGCCCGGGGCGGTGGGGCACGTGGAGGCAGCGGTGACTTCCAGCTGCCACCATGCCGTCAGCATGATGGTGTGCTTGAAGTAGCAGCTTATTACTTTTCCACTGCCGCTGCCCCCTCCCCCTTGACCTCAACGCACACAAGGTGGCAATGGGGATGGGGACAGCTGCCCCAGATGCCCTGTCCTAATTAAGCTAGTGGTGGAAGGTGTTTAGCTGGTGATAGGAGCAGTATAAGACCATAGAGAGAATAGAACAAGCAAGTGCTTTACCTTGGTGCTATCCTTCAGTGCAGCTGAACTGGCCCGGCCTGCTGGGCAGGAGTATAGGAAATTAGTTAAGTCTTCCTTATATTGGGGGAATGGGTTTGGTTTACCACGAGGCAGAGCTTCTGTTTTGTACCACCGTGTCAGTCCCAGATCTTAATCTGCATCTGAGCTGGGTGTTGAATGAACCAAACAATGAACCCAGATCTGTCTTGTACAAAAAAACTGCAAGAAGACTGGCTGGCAGAGCTACCAAGGGTGGCACCTCCAAGGGACAAAATGGCTATGGGCAAAGAGGTCTTCAAGTATGCATGCATATGTACCATTGAGATCAGAGAATGGCTTCTTTGGTCCACAAAACTTTCCTGTTCTTGTTCTGGCAGGAATAGGTCAGACTGAGACCAGTCAGACTGTTGTCCAGTTATAAAACAAGGCTAATGGGTTCAGCATGCGTGCATGGTGGCTTCTGATAATCAAGTCTTCCATTTTCCCTGCTTTCATCAGAAACTGGCCCTTTGCATATGGTACGGGAAATGTCCTGTACCTGTTTACCCTTAACCAGGGGTGTCAAACATGGCCTGTGGGCCAGATCCAGCTCACAGAGCTGTCATCCAGCCTGCCACCAAATTTCAGGACACAGAGCCCCTCTGGGGACCTGTTTCAGTGGTGGCAGGGTGATGGCAACAGCTGCATTAACCCCCACAGCTCCTTGAGCCAACCCAGTGCCACAGCTGCTGTGACACCACTGGAATTTGATCAATCCTTTGCATTTTTTCCATAAAGTATTGCTGAAAACCTAGAAAGTACTTTGGATGCTAGAACACTGCTCACAAGGTAAAATATTAAGCGACTGTCAAGCACTGACCTTTTTCCTTAACAACTACAGTGTTTTCAACCCACAAAATTGCACAGACTTGCATGTAAAACTAGTTAACTAAAAAGTACACTTGTGTCAAAACACATTATGAGTAATCTTTTATTTTCCAATACTTTTATGTATTTTTCAAAATCAATAGTGCCGCTGGGTATTTTAGGTTTTCTTTGTTTTGTTTCGGGTTTTTTTTCCTCAAGCTCTCTTCAGAACTGCAATTTTGTCTCCCTCTCAAAAAGTGGGGTTTATCATTGAAATGCTGTCACAGCCTTCTTAACTACAGTGGTGTGAACATGCTATGTTCTGTTAAATAGTATTTTCCAGTGCTGTATAATGCCAACTGTCTGTTCCTTATGCTATCTTTCATCTTCATAAAAGTGCATTGGAAATCTTCAGAAATGGAAAATACTGCTTTGCAGGTACAGCCCTGAGTGTACCTTCTGAGAGCGAGATTTCCCTGAAACGCCCCCATGTAAACATTATTCCCATTTTACAGAAACTGCGAGCCTAATCATTTCAAATGCTGAGCACTCTCCGCAGTCGTGGAAGCCAGCTTCTCGGGGTTTGCCGCTAGGAGTGACTTGTCATCTGCTCTGTGACCATAACTCAAAAGATCCTGGCTTAGTGCTACTGCATTCAAACTGTGTTGCTTCTTCTGCACAATGTATGTTGCAAATGTAAGGCAAATGCAGTAATCTGAATGTGTGTGTATGCAATTAGTTTTACTTGTATTAAACTACGTCATGTAAAACATGTGGCATGGGGTGGGGGTGCAGAGTTGTCCAAGCAAGAATACTAAAAGTTGTCACAGATGAGAAAACATCTGAAGGGAACTGCCATCAAGATGAGACAAGGTCATCTAGCTTCCAATTAGCCAAGCGTAAATCCAAAAAAAGGTTGGTTTTGTCTAGATCTGGGTCTGCAATGATAATGGATACATTTTTTTAATATGAGAAACCCTATAAACTTCAGTGAAACTACTGCATTAGGAAGTAAATAAATATGCCTGAGTTGTAATAATAGATACTTTGGAACTCCCCCCCCCCCCCCTTTGCATGGGCAAAGGAATCTGGTGTAGACCGTTTAACTATTCATATTGTGGGTACATCTGAGTGGGTACGTGTTTGTCTTCTGGCATTTATGGTTATGCGTAAATCCCCACTCTAGACACATGCATTAGATCTTTTTATAATCCTGCTGTGGCCCAGGTCCCAGTAAAATGCTATCACCCTGCTTTCACTGCAGTTCAATTCACTGGTAGCGTCAGTCTATCTGCACTGATTCTGAAAGATTAAGTATACTGAAAGAGTCTGTAGAATAACCATGGTCTAGACACGGTAGCTGTACGTCGCATTCTGTGTCACTACCCGAATATCATGCATTCTTCTGAGAGATGAATTGGGTATCTGTGTATCTGATCCAAAGCTTACAGAAAATTCAATCTTTCCACTGTCTTCAATAGGTTTTGGGTCAGGCGATATTGTGGCATGTTTTTCAAACACTTTATATCCTCTGTCAATCTTTATCTTCAGAATATTCAAGGCCAGAGGTCAAAAATGCCTCCTACTTGGCTCTACAGTTTGCTGCTACAAAATAGTTATACGTCGGTTTGACCCACACAGCAAAATAACTCATTTAAGCAGTTTGAGGCCACTAAATTGCAACTCCGTTGAAAACAGCAGATAGATTAAATAGCTAAGAACTAAACCTAATCAGATTCCTAAATTATGGATTTCATTGCACCATTCAAAATCAGTGCTATGGTAGTTAAATATTGCACCAGACATGGCTGTTTTTTCTACTTATATCTACTTTGAAAGTGACCCTCCACGATGAACAAAGCTTGAAAAAATGTCTTGTTTGTAAGGAGGATCCCATAAATGAGTATATCACAAAAATCTGTCACTGTTTAAAAAGTGTATTATGCAGACACAACAACTAGACTATCGCATCAATTAGGCAAGGCATGAAGAGAGTGAAGCAAATTCTCTGTCTGGCACTGCTTGTTTGAAAGAAATGTTAAACTCATGTCAGTGGCAGGAATGCTAATCTCACACCTGCATGCTCCTCTTGAATTCATAGAGTTAAGTGGGGATGTATATGAGAAAAGATCAATATGACATGCAATCTATATGGCTAGGGACAGAAAGTACACAAACCAGTATAAGCGATCAGAAACCAGTTCAAATCTGTAACACAGTGGAAGCTCAGTGCACATAAACTGCTTTCAAAAGGGCTGAAACCAGTTTAGGATAAAGCTGAATGGATGTAATATTAGACTTAACTGATTTAGGTTAAACTGGTTTATTGAATTTTGTCACATATCCCCTCCAGATTCAAGTTAACTTGCAGTCCCCCAGCATCCCAGGATGCTTTGCACCTCCCGACAAACCCCCCCTCACTGGGCAGGAGAGCTAGCTTTGGCTCAATCTGCTTGCTCCAGCTGAGCACGCCCCCACCTTCCTCTCCCCTCTTCCCTCCCCCATAGCTTCTGGCCTGGGCCACCGCAGGCATGTGGCTGTATTTCCAGAATTAAAAGCGAATGTCTGCTCACTTGCTTATCAGTTCAATCTACACAGTTTAGACTAATCTGGAAAGATCAGACTGATTCAGCTGTGGGCTTTTTGACTGTCTGTACTTAGCCTATGTGTGTTCAGTCATTTTTCTAGGGAAGAGAGATGTCAAGGTTGCTGCATTAGTATGAAATCAGGCAGGAGGCAGGTCAGGGTGGCATCGTAGACCATCTGATGAAGTAGCCTGTTGCCTATGAAAGCTTATGGTTTTTTGGAATGAGTTGGTCTCTAAGACAGCATTACTCAGCCAGTGGGTCGTGACCCAAAAGTAGGTCACAAGAATATCTGAAAGGGTCATGAGGAAGTCCCCAAAAAACCTGTGGAAGTGTGGGTTTCCACTTGCAGGCTGGCAGTGTTTCAGTCTGCAGGCGCTGCTTGGGATGGTTGGAGGCAGCAGGTGCACATGCATTTGTGTGCACAGATGCACGTGGCCAGCATACAGCAAGGCTGGGTTGTGGGAGCAGCCCTAGCTGCTGGACACAAATAAGTGTATGGGGTGCAGGGGCTGGAAGTCTAGGGAACTGTTCAAAGGGCTGGGGAGGGGCAGGGGACTGCAGATCAGGAGTGAGGACCACCAACATGGCCTGGGCATGCAGGGGGCTGTGACTTGAGGGTGAGGGGTGCCACCAGGGCCAGGAGGCTGTGGCTTAGGGGTTAGGAGCATCAGCAAGGCCAGGGGGCTATGGCTTGGGGGTGAGGGGCACCGGCAGTGGGCTGTGGGTCAGACACTGGCAGGGCCAGGGGGGAGTGGGTTGGGACAAGCCATCAATCTTGGCAAATAAATCCCAGAATGAAAAAGGTTGAGAACCACTGCTCTAAAGTGCACCTTCCCCTTCTAGGCAATGAAACTGGTTCTTTCTCCCCTTTCATGGTATTGGTGCTGTAACAAACCAGTAAACCTCTGCACCCATTTTGCAGCCCCATGAAGAACGAGTCAGCTCTTTTCCATAGACATGATGGAATATGTTCCCCTCTTCCATCTCAGTGATGGAACAGTGTTTTGTATTTCACAATTAGGTTTGTTTGGGTTTTTTTTCTCATATAGCTGTTCATAGGATGATTTCTGTATATTCCCTGATCTCGCCCTTCCCCTTCTCTTAGTTTTTATGTAGCATTTATCACTCTGGCAGGATTTTGCATTTCATTTTTTTTTTTCCTGGTACAAAAAGTATTTACTTGGAGCATTTTAAATCCATTTGAATAAATTAGGAGTCTGTGCATTAGTCTATTATCCCTAAGTGCATTATTTGGCCATCAGCAAGCTGGAAGTCTAGTTTTGCACACCCACACGTGTAAGTGGTTCCATTTGTTTGTGCGCAGCGCTGGGCTTAGCAATTTAACACAGGCCTGTGAAATTGCCACCCACAGGAGAGCTAACTGGACTATTCTACACTCCACGCCACACTATGTATGGTGTTAACCCCTGGCTTTCAAGAGGGCTAGGACAATAGTACATTGGGATAGCCTTAAACCTGGTTGCCATAAAAGGTGTGTTAGTGTCTTTTGGGTTTTGTTTTTTCTGCTTTGAAAGGAGCTCAGCTCAGCTGGTTTTGCTGGGGTCTCTTTAGCATTGCAGCTGCACAAGGGTGCAAAAAACACTTGCCCAAATAAGTAGACGAGGAGCTACTATATTTAGTTTCTTGATAGTTCTGGGTGAATTTTACTTCCAAACAGTTCTTAAAGTGCCATGACCTCCCTGTAAAAGTTGCTCTTATTCAAGAGTCAGATACACCAAAGAAGAAAGTTTCTGTGACCCAGGCCACAGCTGAAGTTGGTGTTGGAGAGGAGCCCTTTACCTTCAGGCCATTAGAGTGCTCTGCCTCCCTCAAAAATAAGCTGTACCCACTTTTTTTTTTTACTTGAAGCGGAGCTAGCATAGGAGTTGATAGCCAGGTAAGTGAATGTGCTGTCAACTCTCAGGACCTATGAAGAAGCTGATTGCCAGTCTCTTCTTCTCTTCAATACTGTTCCTGTTGGCACTTTCAGTCTGAAAAAATGTGCACGTGAGCCACAGTTCAGCAAAACGTTTGCACCCGTGTTTAAGTTCTCTGCTGTAGGGGAGGGTTTCACTCCCGGTGATGCAACTGATTTCTTCTCTCTAGTATTTTTAGGGGTTTTCTTTTTTCAAAAGCATTTTCTTTCTGTCCCCAGAGACACTTGGAAACTTTCCTGCAAACTAGCTCTGCTTAAAATGCCAGCTGTATTCTGTTTTAACTCCCACACCATCTCTTTGAGCAAACTTCCGTCAACCACTGACTGTGCAAAAACAACAGACATTTGGCTGAGGCGCTGCTGGAGATACCTCTCTTTTGCATCTGGGTATCTGGTGTTGCAGCCTGGAGAGCGGATGTGATAATTGGTTTCCCCTTCCATCTTTGAGGATAGAAGATTAAATTAGCATGTGCTCATATTTTCTTTTACAAAGCCTCCAAAATACAGTTCCCTTTAGGAACTTGAAAAAAGGTTGTTTGCGGGGTTTTAAAATTCATAGATTGAGAGATTGTAAGGCTGGAAGGGACCTTGGAAGGTCATTGGGTCCAGCCCCCTGTACCAAGCAGGAAAGACAATGGGGTCAAGTGACTCCAGCAAGGTGCCTGTCCAGTCTCCTCTTGAAGATTTCCAGGGTAGGTGATTGCACCACCTCTGGAGGGAGCTTATTCCATGGTCTGGACACCCTAGCAGTGAAGTTTTTCCTAATGTTGAGCCTGAAATGGTCTTCCAGGAGTTTGTGACCATTACTCCTGGTTTTCCCCTTGGGTGCCCTGGTGAACAGTTGTTCACTGAGCCCTTGATGTACGCCCCTGATGTGGCAGTAAGCTGCTACCAGGTCCCCTCTCAGCCTTCTCTTTTTCAGGCTGAAGAGTCCCAGATCCCTCAGCCTTTCCTCATATGGCTTGCCGCATGAGTCGCTGATCAGACGGGTGGCTCTTCTCTGGACTCTCTCAATCCTTGTTAAAGCGCGGTGCCCAGAATTGGAAGCAGTGCTCCAGCTGGGGTCTCACCGATGCCGAGTAGAGTGGGAGAATCACTTCTTTGGTTTTGCTGGAGATGCATCGATTGATGCATGTCAGGGTATTGTTGGCCCTGCTGGCTAGCCAGCTCATGTTCATACTGTGGTCAATTATTACCCCTGGGTCCCTTTCATTTGTAGTGCTGGTTAGGTTGGCATTGCCAAGCCTGTAGGTGTGCAAGGGGTTGCTTATCCCCAGACTGAGTGCTTTACATTTCTCAATGTTGAACTTCATTTGGTTCTGGTCTGCCCGACTTGCCAGCCTGTCTTGGTCCACCTGTATCTGCAGCCTATCTTTAAGTGTGACCACGCTTGCATATAACTTGGTGTTGTCCGTGAACTTGGCCAGTGAGCTCTTCACCCCCACATCCAAATCATTGATGAAGGTGTTGAAAAGCAGTGGACCAAGCACCAACCCCTGAGGGACACCGCTGGCCACTTCTCGCCAGGATGACACAGATCTGTTCATTAGGACTCTCTGGGTCCTGTTTCTTACCCACCTGACTGTTGAGCAGTTAAGCCTACAGTCTTCCAATTTTCTCACAAGAACATTGTGGGATACCAGATTGAAAGCTTTTTGGAAGTCGAGATCTATAATGTCAACCTCCTCTCCCTTATCCAGGTGGTGAGTCACCTGATCGTAAGAGGAGATGAGGTTGGTAAGATGAGACCTGCCTGCGATGAAGCCACGCTGGCTGTCATTCAGAATCCTACCTTCTGCAAGCCTATCGCACATAGACTCCTTAATGAATTTTTCCAGGATTTCCCCTGGGATAGAAATTAGGATAATTAGCATATAGTTACCCTGGTTCTCCCTTTTCCCCTTCTTAAAGTGGACACAACATCAGCCCTCTTCCAATCCCCAGGGACCTCCCCGGAGCGCCACGAGTTTTGGAAGAGATTTGCCAGGGTTTCTGTGATGACTTTGGCCAGCTCCTTCACACTTTCGGATGAAGTTCATCCAGTTGTGCTGACTTGTATACATCCAATTTCTTTAACTGATCACACACCAGCTCTACGGCAATAGTAGGAAGGCGGTCATTTGAACTCTGCTCATTCTGTATCCTAGCTGGTGTGATTTCCCCTTGGCCCAGTGAAAGACCGAAGTCTCACTTCCATGCAAGGCACCTGCACATCATCAGAAGAAGCTGTTTGTCCCAGCTGTTGCTCTGTTGCAATGGTGGGATTCAGTCTGCTCTCCCAAATGGGAGTCCAAATCCCACTGAAGATGCTCAAGCAGTCTTCTAGAAGTGCGGGGCTGGGGACTGCACAAGGACGTAGAAAGGGGTCCTTCCTTTGTGTCTTCCTGATTAGATAGGTTTGTGGGTGGATGAAGGAACATATTTACGTAGTAACGCTTATGCTAAAATTGAGGGGTGGACTGAAAACACCTGACATGGCACTTTATAGTCTACCAGCTTCTTATTTCCAGCTACTTGCCTCTTACTAATAAAAACACAGCCAACCTACACTGCAGCTTGGCCCCCATCTGATACCTACCAAGCAAAGTGATTTCTGTGGAGGGAGGGGGCACAGAAATGAGAGTTTTGAAAGCTGCCACCAATTCTGTCCAGCTGAACAATTTCATACGCCATCTTTTAGGAAGAATGCTTTTCAAAAATACCTTGTCTAAAAGCTGTTCCTGAACTAAGGCATGGAAAAAAATGATCACTGATTTACTTCATAGGTTTTTACCTTCCAATTTACTTTAGATTGAGTAGAGAGCTGAGAGAAGTGAGGTCCCATTTCAGTTCAGTTAACTGCTCATTGTGTAGCATTCAGTGTAACATTTAATCAGTGCCTCAGTTTCCCAGCCGCTGACACTGGAATAACACCACTCCCTTCAGGCTTTAAGTGCTTTGATGGCTACACCAACAAATTAATAATGAAACCGTATAAGTCAGGGGTTGACCTAGCTATTTCATTGCCTTGGGGAAGATACACTTTGCTACCTCCTCCCCCACAGTCACGGAGCTGAGCAGGTCTGGGGTCGCTGTTTGCTGATCAGTTGTAAGATGCTGCCTCTCCATTCTGCTGTCCCAAACAGCTGTCCAGTTTGTCCATCCGATGGGCTGGCCCTAATACTAGTGTGGCTTTAAATGCTTCTTGTTATTTGTACTGTCACACAGCCAAGTTGTATATTGTGACATGCGATCAGCAGGAATGTCTTGGAAGCAGAAGTGTAACTAGGGGTGAGCAAGTGGGGAACTAGCCCAGGCACCAATTTTTTAATGGGGCACAAGAATAGCAGCTGCTGCGGCCATTGGTGTGGCTACATGGGGTGCACAAATTGCTGGTTGTGCCTCTACCTGTAAACTGTAATCACACAAGTAGCTGTTGCTTGTGTATGCTGTCCTAAGTGCACATCTTAGCAGAGGTTGCAGAGTCCTAGACCCCATTTCAATGAATTGGTCGCCAGAAGTAGCCTGTAAGTGAGAGAGATTCATTGGGACTCAGCAAAGAATACTGGTGCATGTGAGCCTGAAAGCATTGCCACCTTTGTTTCTTATATTGGTGCCAGACGTGCAAGGTCACACAAGGTGTTTTCTATTTGAATATTTTAAGATGTGCTTGTTTATAATATGCGGTGGGATTTTTGTTGATTTGAACCTAAACCACGAGCGCGGCTTTCTAGTCTGAACAAGTAGCTTGTGCCTATTAGAGTGGTGGTACATTTGTCTGAGGGTAGACTGGAATAGAGCTAGAGCTCAGAGAGTGTTTTTGCATGATAGCGGGATGATAGAGAGACAAAGCAGTTTGGCTTGGAAGTCAAATGTGAAATTTGGTGTTTTACAGCTCTCAAAATCATGTACTTTGATTGCATAATTTATATGCCTACTATATAATATCACCTGCTGTGTTACAGTTCGTGTACCTTAAAGTAAACTAGACCTGGTTTACTAGTAACCTGTGCATATGAACACCTGCTTGTGGTCTAAATCAGACAGAGTAAGGATTTGTTTGGGATGCGCAAGCCAGGTTCAGGTGGCTTCCCTTAACCCCTGGGCTATGGAAGCTATATCTGTCTGAGTGCCTTGGTTTTTTGTGTTGGTGCTATTTCCACTGGCTCTCAATCAAGTATTGATTGATTGGGCTGGACGGAGACCAATTCCAGTGCCTCGTGACTAGATCATTTGCCTTAGGATGTGGGGGAACTAAGGTCAAGTCCTTGCTAGAAAGTGAAGAACTCTTGTGTGTGAGGCTGAGCCCGAGCAACCTCAGGACAGGCAATAACCTGGTGCTGATGGTACTGGCACCTGGGTTTCCTGCATTGCACGTGTGTGCCATTTAACATGCACATGTATGTACGCAGGGTATTCAAAACACTTTTTGGGGGGGTGGGTGTAGGGAATCTGTGACACCTGGCTCCAGGTCAGAATTGATTTGGATCATCACGCTCTTGGAATAACTGATAGAAAAGGTGAAGATAGAAGTGAAATGAAGTGGGGATGTATGGACGTGGTGACTCCTGAGTCTTTCTAAACATCCTAGGCAGTTTTTCACACGATTCTTGAATTGTGCTGAAGATAAAACAGTTACTATATGATCCAGCCCGATTCTAGAGCCATCTTTTTATGGCTCTCTGGTGCTGTTGTCCAAAGATCTTGAAATGTTCCTGATCATTAAATAAAACGGTCTTTTTTTATTTATATTTATTTATTTGCAAAATCCATCCCATGTAGTTTAAACATGAAATTAAACATCAATTTGAGGATGGCTATGATTAGTAGATCTCTTAATTCAGAATTTTAATAAAAATGGGACTGGATTTTACACAATATTCTGTTTTTTTTCCCCCCTTCTCTCTTCCCTGAGCAGCTCAATTATAAAGAAATAAACCCCAAACCCCCTCCTTCCCTCCAACAAAAATAAACCCATGACGGTAACCTGTCTTGAAAGAGGCAACATTTTCCAACACCTACTGCAGGTCTACAACCTTTCCTTCCTAATTACAGGCAGAAGCTCTGTTATCTCAGATCCTACTGTATGGAAACTGTCAAATATTGACATGTACTGGCAAGCAAAGCAGTTCGTGTTCTGGTGTTGGTTGAAAAGGGGTCTAAAACTATCTATGAAAAGCAAGTTTGAGATTAATGCCCCCATAGCATTTTAGAAAAAGCATTCCCTGTCATTGTATTTCATAAGAAAATAACTGTCATAAAAATAATGTTCATCAACAAATAACTATAATAATAATAGAAAATAATAATGCTAAAACCTGCACCCAGAATGAAACATTTTGACACCTTTTGATCGCTTGGCTCTTTTTAAGGTTATTACTAGCAAGGGAAATTTGGAACAAACACCTCTAGGGTTCCTCTGTCTATCTAGGCAGCTGTAAGTCTGGTACATCACCATTAATTTCCCAATTTTGAAAGGATTTTTATCTAATAAAAAGAGCAGCGAGTAAGAGCCGACACTTCATTCCAGACACAAAGATGTAGTTATGACAACATAATCTCGAACTCCTCTGATGCAGCTTAGAAGTTCAGTGGAGAGGAACAGATATGAAACCGCTCTGCAGAGCTCAGGGCTCTTCCTTCACCAAGCTGCACAATATACAGCCCACCCTGCTTTGTCAAATGGAGGAGAGCTGGAAATTGCTGAGGAGGGGGAGGGAGGGAAGGGAGTTGAGCCCTTTCCTTCTGTTAGTGTCTCAGTGGTTTGGGTGCATCACTCCCAGATGGGGAAAGGAAAGAGGCAGCCTGTTTAGTTGTAAGCTAAGAATATCAAACCTTTTACGGAAAGAATGAAAGGACTGGTAAGAAGAGAGAACCTTTGGCTTTTAAGTAGGCCAACCACGTGGACATCCAGGGTATCATAGGGAAATCCGGGATGCTGCCACGTGGGGGTAAGGATGCGTGCACCACTGCCTGCCCAGCACACTTCCCTACCCCACATGGCAGCATGCTATCGTGCGCGTCCCTACCCCCACATGGCAGGCAGGCGCCACTGCCTGCCCACCTGCAACGTGGTCCATGCCGCTCCAACTCCCAGCCAGACTGCGCCAGGCCCCCTGCATTTCTGGGACGCCCGTTATAATTCTCAGGAGCCAGACCAGACCAGCCTCTGAAATCTAGGACTGTCCCAGCTAAACCAGGACATATGGTCATCCTGGGCATTTATATGCATCCTTTTTTGTCCTGCAGCGTGCCGGATATCTGCCACGGATTAATCAAGTCTGCTCCGCACATGAGCTGATGTGAACTGCGCTGTGCCGTGTGGGCTTTTGAACTATAGCACCTGCTTTGTGTTTTAGTTCAAAAGCACACTGCTGCCATTTTCCCAGTGTTGCTGCATATTTTGCTGCTTATACAATTGCGTGCGTCACAGCACTGGTTACTTCTGAAAGTTCCCAGTGCTTGCTCATGTAAAATGCCCCCTACTTTTAAGCCAATGTTAATGCAGCCAGTACAGGCCAAAAGCCATAAATAACTTGCATCGCGCACAATTAGCACTATCAGCCACCAGAGACCAAAATCCACGAAAATTGTCCTAACTCCCACCCTCCCCCAAAATACCATTGGAGCCGAAATGTCCTGTGCCCCTTGCAGCACTGGTAGTTTCAGTGTGCACTTACCCACTGCCAAGTGGACTACAAATGGGGTTGGCACAGCTCTAACCTCACCAGAGCATGTACAAATCTCAGGGAAAAGGTCCATGGCAGGAATTCTAGGTTCCAGGGTGGGAAATGGAGGTTCAGGGGCAGGGTATGGGGATGTTGTGCACAACTGTACTGGCATCCTTCCTTATAGTTTCCTTCAGACGGAGATCATCCTAAGCAGCCAGCAAAGAGCTTGCTCGAGCACTGTGCCCTACCTGAAACCATACCTCTTGCTCTGGTTGCTGCATGTAGCTGCCTGGTAGCATTGGTGAATGAACTCAGGGTAATAGCTGATTTAAAAAAATGCATATTGAGAAAAGTCTCTGCCTCCATCAGCACTCACTGGCACATTTGCTGAGAGAGCAGGCTCAGAGGTGATGGCCTGGGATGAATATATATTCAGGTAGGCTACTAACTAGTCTGCTCTTGTTCATGAGCCACATGGTATATGTGCACACGCATCCCTCTCTGTTCTCAACTGTCATCTGCTAAATAAAACATATTCTACCCCTTGCAGCTGCCCTTAAAAATGACCCAACCCTAGCTAGGACATGATTGTTACCATGCGCATTGTGTAATGTCCTTTGGGACTAATGAGTTTTGTGGACACAAGTGTTATCACAACATGATTGCAATTGTTTCACCTATAACAGAAGTTGCACATAAACTGGTTTAAACCTGTAACAGAACAGAAGTTCAGTGTGCATAAAGCAGTTTCAAAATGGCCAAAACTGGTTGAAGATAAACCTGGTTGAATGTATTATCAGACTCAACTGATGTAGGCCAAACTGGTTTATGGAACTTCTGTCCCAGACCCCTTCCTGGTTCAAGTTAAATCACAGTCCCCCAGCATCCCAGGATGCTTTGCAGCTCTGGGCTGGCCTGTGCTGTCTGCTTCAGCAGAGCAGGATTGGCCCCGCCCCCCTGCTCTCTAGCTGGAGCAGTGAGGGCTAGCTGACAAAGGGGTGGGGGACAAACCCAGTTGGAGATAGCAGCCCCTGCCAGACTTCCCCACTGGTACAGAAGGGCCAGGGGTGCGGGCCAGCAGGCTCAGACACAGGTGAAGGAGGGGGGTTGAACCCCTTCTCCCACCAGCACAGGGCCCCAGCTGGGGTCTGCTTGGCAGGGGTTTGGCAGCACCTGCCAGGCTTTTCCCCACTCGCTTCTGGAGCGGAGGGGGTGGGGGCATGGCCAGATGCTGGTTCCGGGCCAGCAGACTCAGGCAGAGGGGAGGGAGGGAGGGAGGGAGGGGGTTTTAAACCCCCTCCATGGCCCGCAGGTTCTCAGCCGGAGTCTGCGTGGTGGTGGGTGGGGCTTGAGCAGGGGGAGAGGTAGCCCCCACCAGGGTTTTCTCTCTCTCTCTTCCCACTCAAGTGAAGAGCAGGGGGCATGGCCAGACTGTGGCTGGGGCAAGCAGTCTGGGGCTGGGGAGCGGGGTTTAAACCCCTTCCCTGGCTGTAGACCCCAGCTGGGGTTTGCCTGGGGGGGGTGGTCCCTCCCAGGCTTTTGCTTCCCTGCTCTGCTCCCAGCTTGAGAGGGGAGTGGGGGGCATGGCCATGCCCTGGCCCCAGGCTGGGAGGCTGAGGTGGGTAGGGAGGTTTAAACCCCCTCCATGGTCCATGGGACCCCAGCTTTGGTCTGCATGGGGGCAGGAGGGGGGGGAGGCTGACACGCTTCTACTCCCCCCCTGCTCCCTGCTTAAGGCTTTTGCCACTCTCTCTCCCTCTGCTCCTCATTGGTGGGGACAGCATGGCCATGCCCTGGCCCAGGACCTGCACGCTGGGAGTGGGGGGGTTTAATGCCGTGGCCCAGTCCAGGTCTGCCGGGGCTGGGGGGCAGCCCTTGCCAAGCTTCTACCCCCACCCCCAGAAGCCTGTCTGGGGTCTCATGTGGGCCATGGTGGAGGTTTAAAGCACCCCTCCTCCTGGCCTCAGTGTGGTAGCCCTGGGCTGGGGCCTGGCCACGTGCCCTCTGCCACTGCAGGCATGTGGCTGCATTTTCTGAATCAAAAGTGAATGTCTGTTTACTTGCTTCTCAGTTTAATCTCTGCATTTTAGACTAATCTGCAAAGACTGAATTGATTCAGCCTCAGGCTTTTTGACTGTTTGTACTTAGCCATAAAGGCCATAGTCAAGCTTTTTCAGTGGGTGTTTTTACTTACAAAGGCTGGCACTGTCCTCTAACCACTTCTTACCATTTCTAACCACTTGTAAGAAGAGAAGCATAGTCCAGTCTTTGGTTAGAATGGGTTGGGTTTACGGCCCAGGAATCAGACAGGTTGATTTGGGGAAACCTGCCTTGTGCTGTGTTTCTTCTGTAGAAAGATGATGGCAGTTGCCAGTGATGCTATTCTCATGAACACAAAACTGACTTTGAAATCACTTTAATGACAAGCAGTAGACAGAAGCATTGTAGAACCTGTCTGTAGAATTTGGTTGTTCTTTGAATAGCTGTACTAGCATACTAACACTTCTAATAGACCAAGATTGGAGTTATTTAGCTTCTACCAGGGATTGTGTGTGTTGTTTGGATTTTTCTAAGTTTTTTTTTTTTTTTT
>NW_017729029.1:54216906-54258537 GCF_001723915.1 Gavialis gangeticus
TATTCGAAGTTTTTTTTTTTTTTTTTTCTCTAAATGTGTGGGCAGGAGTAGCTCTGAAATGCAGCCAACTGGCAGGCAATAAACCAAGTAAAGCAGTAATTTAAAAAAGATAAAATAATAGAAATGCAAGGGAAAGCAGCATTTTGCATGCATGCCTTGTAATATGGGAAAGGGGTGGGGGGAGTATTTGTCAGAGTACAGCTGCTTGTCTTTTAAATTAGCTAACTATGTATTCCACTCCCAGCAAGAGCTCTTTCTGGCCATCCAGCCAGTCTGGTAGTTGCCAATTACTACCTCCACTAATTCTGACAAGTCAACACCACTGTTGGCAGTGCTGTGATACTACCGGTGCCTCAACAGCCATCATTTCTGTAGCTCTTGCAGCAGTTTATCATTCTCATATCTGTGGATGGCAGAGACAATGCCCTACAGGCAGAGATTGGGCAAGCCATTTGCAAACATTAGAGAATATGAGTCAGCTACTGTTTCTGCCATCATAGTATCCAGATCACAAGTATGCCTTTAAGTCTGACATATTCCATTGCTGCCTCATTGGTTGCTTTATCTTGTCTGGATGGTCAGGGGTTCTTATATGACACTCTGCTCCTAACACTTGATCTTGTTTTTCCCCAACCATTTCTGCTTAAGATTTGCAGTCCTTAGCAATGAGTTAAAATTAATGCATGCTCCCTAGTCTAATCTGAATAATGTACTACAGTCTATGTACCATCCATCCATTTTATATTCTGACAAGGCCTTGACCCTTTTAGATAGTGATCTCTTTTGCATTGCTTGCGAGGTGTCACTTTTATCTCTCTGATATTTCTGAAGTCATCTGCTTGTGCTAATGACTTGACATCCAAACAGGTCAATACCTCACTGACTTATACCGATCTGCATACTCACCGGAGCCCTCTTTGTTGGAAAAAAAAAATTATACACCTCGTAATGGGAATCTTGCCAGATGCAATAAGATTTGCAGTTCATTTGGAATTCATGTGAAGACAGCTGACATCTTAGGAAAAGTTCCAAATATTAGGAAATTAACTAAAACCTGTTTCTATTCAGCATAGCGTTTCCTTTGCTAATCCAAGAGCAAAGTTGGCAATTCAGCTGATCAGACCTTGAATCCCTCTTTACACTCCAGGTATTAAGTGAAAGGTTGTATTAATTGACTCAAGTCTCTACATTTCCCTCCTGCCTTAGCTTGCAGGAGATAGTCCTATAACGTTCCTCCACCTTAATGAAGCTTCGGCAAATGCTAAAGAGTGCAAGGTTGCTAGAGGAGCTATAAAAAATTCAAACAGTAATTGTACCCAGACAAATCATATTTAATATTAGTGATGAAACTTGCCTGTGGAATCTTGCACTGTGGGAGGGTCATCAGGTCCTTACTACCCTTCCTCTGAAATTGCAGCATCTTACTCTCACTGTCTCCTGCAATATTGGCACTTGGCATTATCTGACTAGTCTCTTGTCTTCTGTTAATATTCCCAGTAACTAGGCATTAACTCCACTTTTATTTAGCTGACAACCAGAAGGTACCAGGGTTCTGGCACTGGGGGAATGATAGTGCTTTGTATTGAAGTTTCTCACGTACCTCCTTCCTGCATTGTTGTATTTGCATTTGTGCTCGGGATCTTAAAATAATATAAGTAAGAGAGTGTCTCTGTGCTGTGAAGTAGGGGAGGTAGTTCCATGGCAGCACTGAAATTAAAGACCATGTGGGGCTTGATTTTTTTTTTTTTTTGTTTTTTTTCCCATCATCCCAAACTATCATAAAACACCCGTGAAAATCTTACCTGCAGAAGGTTTGCGCAATGTCATCCAACAACATCTGTTGTCTATAGGATCAAGCATCGCGAGGAAGTACACAGAAGTCATGGAAATGAGCGGCGTGCTAGAAAACTAGCTGTATATTTTGAGACGGTGGGACTTCGCCTCCTTTTGGGGTTCAGATGTCAGGAGAGGGCTCCTTTGGTAACAGATGCAGTGTGGTCACTTGAGGGGGAAGTGGGAACATCTCACCAAGGACTTGCCTTAGCTCATGCTTGCTGTGGGTGTCTGGCATAGAAGCGAGCTGTGTTCTGGCTAAAGAGAGTATCATTACAGTGTGAATGGAGCTGTGATGGCTCAGGTCATCAGGCGTCAAGGATAGGAGTTATCACAGAGGATCCTCCAGGGCCAAATCTCACTTCTTTCACTTGTGCAAAGAGCCCATTGTCATGAGGGAGAGACCTTGAATGATTTGGGCTCCTTGCTGTCCTTTCGCAGCATCTGCTGAAATGAACTCGGGTTCACGAAAGCTTGTGCTCTATTTTAGTTAGACTGTAAGGTGCATATCTACCCTGTCTTCTATGCAATACTTCCACACAAGGTCTGGTCCTGGTCTGATGCTGGTATCCACTCCTTGAGGCCTAGTATTCAATGTATCTCTAGCATGTAAGTCCATTGTGACACCTGCTCCCAAGGAATAGGCACTGCTCATTGGTGTGGGATTGGGAGCAGTCTTACAGTATTTCTCTATGGTACCAAATTTAAAGAATAAATTGCTTTATTATTTACTTTTCAAAACTGAGCAGCTAATGGATGAAGATTCCTCTTTAATACACAGCTTGGTCACTTTTATGGTATGGCCTGCTTTATTTTATTTTGGTTTAAATTTGTTTTTATTACTTCAACGGTGTCAGATGATATATGATCTATACCTAGATGCCTACTGTTCAATGTACAGGTTATCTCCAGTCTGACAGCTCTGTATCTTTAATGTCAGATACACTGCTCTCAAGTCATAGTAGATTTACAGATTCTATTATACTTCTATTGAACAGCTCTTAATCTGCTCTGAAGAAAACATGCTACAACCAGCACATTTTATCCCTTGCCTTTAGTACTAGAACCTTTTTGGCAAGGTTGGACAATTACGTCAAAAATATTCCAAGATCAAGTGAGATTTTAATACTTGAAATAGTAACCCTGTAAATGCTGGGCTTCGTCCCTCTCCCAGCAGTGTGCAAATCAGAGTAACAAATAGTGATTGGATTAATTACAGATCTTTGCACACTTAACTTTTGAGTTAGCACCCAGGTCATGTTATGCTACTTTTGTGCTGTGTTCTAATAATGTTACAATCATCATTAAAAAAAACAGTGTCAAGTCTGAACATAGAAGCTGTCTTCAGCCTTTTTTTTCTTTGTAGCAGCTTTACTTTTGGCATTACTGTTTCTTTAGTAATTTAGGGTGATGTGTGTGAAGACATGCAACTGTTCTGTGTGTGAGCTGACATTTGCTTTGCTTTCCTGATTTCATAACCAAGAAAGAAGTGAAGTATTCTTGCATTATACAGCCTCAGTGGAAAGCATCCGGTGTGCAGGACAGTACAACAATTCCTGCCCTTGGCCTGTAAAGAATGGAAATGCCATTGCGGTTGTAATGGATGACACCATGTTATAATTAGTGCTGTTCGTTATGAAGCTTTCTTGGTTGTAAGCAGCATGCAATAAGTTAGCAGGAGGGAGGTAGGAGCATACCAACTACTGCAAGAATGCTGCGCTATGAATGTGAATGGTTTTTTTGCTCTATCACTCGGCTTTTCCCCACCAGCTGCTTTGACCTTGCATCTCCCTTCAGATTCACACTTCTTGCTACCTTTTTTTCAATTGATCCCTGCTGTTAGTGCTTTGAATGCCATTGACTCTACACTGTGTCTATCCCTATAGCTCAGCAGTTCCACCTTGTTTCAGCTGCTGTACTCTTCCCTCTTATCTCTTTAAAAAAATGAAAAGGAAAGCATAAGCCTGGAATCCATCACTGGGAAGTACACAAATTGATTTCATTCTATTTGAAGGGCGGAGAAAAATGCATCGGCACTTCTCTTATGTGCAGATGTAGGTCATGAAAATGTATAATCAGCTTACATTTGTAGCCACACGTAGCTGGGAAGTAATCCCACTAAGCATCATTTTATGTGGTTTGGAGTCTTTGTGAACCTTACAACCCGTTATGATGTTTAAACAAGGCATTGTGATCGCTGATTTGTTTAATGGATGTATGGAGAGCGCATGTGCGCGCACACATGTAAATGGGTGCAGGCATATGTATGTATGTGACAGATAAAATAGATTTCTTTTTGAGACTAAGCCCCTATTCTCAGCTGAAAGCCCCAAGGTGGTTCTCTAGACAGACACTATTATTTGTGAGATCCATATGCATGGGAAGATGAAGCCTTTGCAACAGCAATCTGCTGTGCCGTTCTCCGATGGGAATCTGGCTCTAAAGTTTGAGCCAGCGGGATGGTGAAGAGTTCCACAAAGAAGGATCTCCTCGTGCTCACTGTTTCATGAAGTGACTCGGGGTTTTATTGTGGTGAATTGTTCAGTGAGATGGATCGGACCCTGTACTTTTAGGAAAGTGCCTAAAAGCTGGTGTCAAGAGCCACACAGAGTGAGCTGTTTGCAGTGCACAAGAAATGTTTTTAGTGCTACAAAACCCGGGAACGACGCTACCTGCTCTTGAGCACCATCTACTGCCACCTTCTCTATTACATATCTTTGCAAATGCCCAGGGACAGAATTGTCTAAGAAGCATTCTTTGCCTTTTTACTCACGTTAGGAACAGGAGCGGGCTGTGTGAAGTTCTGTTTTCGATCTCAATTTCAAAATCGAAGGGAATGATTGATTTGAATTCATCGCTAGTTGTTAACTAAATATATTGTCTCCAGATACGAAATTGTAAATAGAAATGGTCTCCTTCCCGCTCACTTGCCACCCTCCGTTTTTGGGGGTTATTTTTGAAGCTCCTGCCACCTGTATTTTTCCAGCAGCAGCGTTGGGAAGTGCAGGACCTGTTTCTCTATTCCTCCATCTTTAGTTTAATACTTACACTTATAATTATACTTAATACTTATACCCCAGGGAATTTACCCAATGTGTAGTCAACCTGTGGGCCTACCCACTCCTATAGTCAGTACACATACTTGCAGAGGTTGTGTGCCCAGCTGAACCCTCAGACTGATCCCTGTAAGGACATGATCTTGCAGGCTAAGCCACCCTTCTGGTACGGTCTAAAACCACTCCCAGGAGGATGTGCTTGCTAACTCGAGGGATACAGGATCTGATCTAATGGAATGACTCCAGCTGCTTAAAGTTCAATCAGTGCTTTAAATGCTCGGCTAGATCAGGGTTCCAGTGTTTACTGACCCAGCTGGTATATTTAATATTTATTAGGTGTGCAAAACATCTGAGGAACAGCCAACGACGTCCATAGTAAGAACCAGGTTCCACTTCGCGAGCGCTCATTTTGGATGCACAGCCTGCTTTCAGGATTAAAATCTGATCCATACAACAGTGTTATTATGAGTACATATTAAAAGTCCTTTCCACTGACTTGAGAAATTACTATTGCAATAACACCCGTTCTATTGTTGATAATAATAGAAAATGATTGAAATGAGAAAATACTAGCTGATATTTAAACTACTTATTATCAAATCAGAGTTCCTTAGATAAAAATCACTTAATTAAACTATATTCTATTTGCTAAGCATCTGGCTCAGCCTTCAATAGAGAGAGGTAAATAATGCTCCTGTTATTTCAAATACCAACTGGCATATTCATTTCATGAAGCATAATTACAATAACCAGCATTTTTATGTTCTCTTACCATAAATTAATCTTCAGAACGCTAAGAAAAAAAAAGGGTTACTTATTTAAAGAAAATATGTTATAAAAAAAATACTCCCCCTTCTTCCTCTCCTAAACCTCCCACTGTGACACGCACAAGTTTCTTTCTTTCTCTCGAAGTTATTGCTTTATATTGTTAAGGATATTTATTCTTATCCTTTAGTGCAATTAAGCAAGCTGATACGGTGAACTTGCCTATGACTTGAAAACTCTCTCTTGTTCCTGTAAGACTCTTATCATTGTCCCTCTTTGCCCAGAGAACGATTTAGTGAGGTAACTCATGTCTCTGGGATAAGCGCGCTGCAGACTGGTTCATTTTTCACTGCTGTCTGAAGGACACTTGGGGATGGGCATGCTGTTACTCGGCAGAATTTTTATCCTGTGAGCGCACAATGATTCAGTGGGCTTCCTTATTGGATTGTAATTCAGCAATAAATATGGGGAAACTGTGTTTAAATAACACCAAGGCTCTGACACACTGACAAAAGAGAGGTTGATGCTGATGAATGGGGCTTGATCCTGAAAATACTTGCTCCTCTGGGAGTGAAGCTTAGACGGCTCCAGGCACTTGCCCTCAGTCCAGCTTTGTGATGACAGAGGATTGGACTTCGTCTGCATGCTTGGAGCCTCTCTTACGTCGGTCAGAATAGCCAAGGCCCCTGTCCACGCTTCAGCGTTGGACTGTAACAATGAAAAACATCATGGCAGAAATTCACCTGGGTGGTTGCATTATTTTTCAATGTACCATGGATAGATTTTTTAAAGTTGAGAGCCCCCTTTACAGAAGAAAATTAGGTGCCCAGCTGGCTAGGATCCACTAACTTTAAAATGAGTCATAGGCTCTGAAATGACTTCATCAAGTTTAAAATTTGTACCCGGTTACCTGTTTAAGCAAAACTCATCATTAATTCTGATGTCCCTCAATATTATTGCTGGTTTATAAATGCAAGTTGTTTTACTATTAAAGTCCTTTAAAATGAGTTTAGTTTTGAGTACTTTCAATAGATGATTACAAGCATATGGTAAATATAGTTAATAAATATTTGGAAAGGCAGAAGAGATGCAACCATTTATTTTAAACTGTTTTCAGGCACCCCATACAATTTTCCCCTCCACCCACAAGAATGACTATGGAGCTGATTATTTTAGTTTGTGTTATATATTCATATTATATTATTTACTCATTTGTGGTCATGCTCTGTAGATGAATGCTGCTGCTTGCCTCTTGCTAGTAAGTTAATGTAGCTGATTATTCCATTCGGTGAATATATTGAAAAATAATTTACAGCAAATAGTCATTGTTCTGCAGGATTTCTAAACTCCTTTGGTCCATAATTGTATTTTTATGACTTGCTGGAATCCCTGTCTTAGGAACGCTCCTTTCTTCAGAACACACTCATCATTTTTAGAATTTGAAGGAAATGTATTACAATGTGATCAGTATAAGAAATGTAATTCTAATGACATTTCAGCTATCCAGTTAGCTATTTATAAAGAGAATTTGTGATTACAGTAGTTGATCAGTATCTTTCAAGATCAGGGATTCCAGTTGGCAGATCAGAGACAAGTTCAAAGCTGAAATGCAAGAAGCAGCAGTATATAATGCTTCCAGTAAAGGGACTCTTACTGTACAATCATGGGTAATGGGTGTCTGGGCTCTTGAAGTTATCAGCGTTTTCGTGAGAGGTCAACGTGAACAAAGACTGAACTGAATTTTCTCACGTTTTGAGAGGTTGGGTCTAGAACCACATTTTTCTGACTCATTTTTTTTCTCTTCAGAATGAGCTGAACTAGCAGCTTGTAAACTTGGCAAAGAGGATTTAGGTTGTAAACTTTGCAGAGGGGATTTAGGAGTTGAAGTGTTTTCAAATGGGAATTAGGCTCCTAAATCGGTGTTTTAGAAAACTGTAGCACACTGGGACATCAGAAAATGTAAATACAGATTGAGTCTTGACTTAGTTCTAACCAAACAGGAGGAAAAAGCATCCTTAATAACAGAAAACCATAGGAGTGGTTTTCGCTAATACATAGGCTCATTTGCCATTGCAAATATATACTGCAGCAGGGACTGGAACTGGAGAAGTGGAGTAGGAGCAATCTTATTGTTTAAACTTACTAATTAATTGCATTGGCAGCTAATTAATTAAGTTCTTAATGAATTTCAATTAGTAATTCTTATTGACTTGGATTATAATAGTGCCTAGAGACCACGGCTAAGCTCAGGGCCCCTCTGTGTTTGGCACCGTGCAGACACGTAGTGCGAGGACCGTGCTTGCCTCAGAGCTTACAGCGTTAGTCTGCAAGACCCAGGGCGGAGAAAGGAAAGGCGACTTGTCTGAGGCTGCATAGCAGGCCAGTGAGATTCTCCTGAATCCCAGCCCAGAAAGTCCCAGGGGTCCCCACCCTTTGCGATTCTTGCAGGTGCACCGCGCTCAATGCAGAGGGCATGCGATGGCTGCATTGACCTGCTTTCGCTGTGCACATTGTGTAACGTTTCTAAAAGCAGAAGGGAACGGAAGAACTGTACGAGCGAAGCTGTCCCTGCCAAGAGCACAAACTGTCGAAGGATGAGCCCACCCACAAAGGCTAGGAGTTTTGAGCTTTCATCCCTGACGACAACAGGCTGTCTTTTTTAAAAACCGCATCTTTAAATGAGGATGATGTTAACAGGGATGAGCTGCTCCATCCCACTCGCTCCATGGGTCTGCATCGATGTGTAGCTGCTCAGCGTGCAGGGTGCCAGCAGCCCAGCAAACCCCATTCTGCTGGAGGTGGCAAACTGTGGATTTGCCCACAAAGAAGCAGCTTCCTTTTGTTGCTGAGTTTTTTCCACCCCTCCTTTCCCTTTTCTTCCTCATTCAATACGACAGAGCGAACCACTGAAACCGGCAGAGCTGAATGAAGACATTAAAAGATGCCTATGCTAAGGGCCCCACGATGTGCTTCTTATTCCCATACCTCTAGCATGTGTGTCTGTTATGGATAGCATGTCACAAGGCTCCTCCAGCTCTATATGATGAATAAGGAATAAATTGGTTGTAGCCTTGGGAGGAGCCCGTGCACTTTGGTTCAGTACCTTCGCTCCGGCTGCAGCCTGGCCCCTTTGCTTGTCAGGCGTGTTGTTCTTGGGAGTGAAGGGGAGTTAGAGGAAGAGTGATGAGCAGGCTGGGCACCTTAAGGAAGGAGAAAAAGGCTTGCTGTTGGTGGGTGTTTTTCAGCTGCTCTCTTTTTTAGAAGCACCTGCACTGTTCAGTGGCTGCTTAAGAGAGCTAGTGCGTACAAAGCGGGTTTTTTTCTTTATCTCCCCCAATCAAAGAGGTTTTGACATTCACCTTGCCTGCTCTGTTATACTCCTGGGATAAAGAGGCTCTTCTTTTTTTTTTTTTAACCTGGGAGAAAATGTATCAAATTTCTCAGAACCCACCTTCCCAGGGAAAAATTAAATGAATAGGAGAGAGTTACCTCGGGATTTGGCTTTACGCCAAAGCAAGAGAACTTTTCCGTCAGAGCAATTTTCTCCAATTACCATGCTAGAGCGTCATTTCAGTACTGATTTGGTGGGAAGAGAGCCAATATCTCTTTTCGCAGCGCCGGATTTTCCTTGCCTCCTAACTTTTGACTAGGCAGCACCTTGCCAGTAAAATGTGAAATAGCCTGAGTCCCACCTGGCATTATAACACGTACACTTAAATACAGCGCTGTCAGAATTGGAGTCTTATGCAGAAACAAACTTTATGGAAAGAGATGGATATTTAACTCCAAAGGAGTTGCCATGGGTTGAGAAAAAGGCAGATGCGTGTGGCGCTTGCTCTCTAAATGTTACCCCAGTTTGTCTTCTCTTTAATTTATATTATTGTTCAAATACATTTTTCCCATTAGGGATGCTGGGGATTGGGCAAAGGCAAACACTGCAGGTTTTCCTGGTAAGAGCTTGCTGTGTTGTTGTGCAGAGAGCAGGAGTTGGCCATGTTTGTCTAAAGACAGGCATGATAGATTTGCACCTTATAGACTGACTAAATCAGAGATGCGTTATGTTTTTGTGAACAGCAGCTTACTTCATTCAATGCTGTGAAGGGACCGCAGGAAGCAGAGCTTCTAAATAGAAACCTAAGAGATGCAAGGTGGATAGGACCCACTCACAGCCTCTCTCCTTTTTCTCCCACTTTCATATCCTTTATATCCGAATCGGTGCTTTCTGTTTAGCAGCTCTGCTTCCTGCAGTTGCTTCATAGCGTCCGATGAAGTAAGTAGCTGCTTAGGGAAGTTTATGCATCTCTGGTCTATAAGATGCAAATCTACCCTGCCTTATGCTACTGTGCACATGCATAGTTCGAGCTGTAAAATAAGTATTTTACTAGTCTTGACTTAAAATGTAGGATGTGTATATGTACTAGTGCATTTGGAATACTTGCAAAGTAGCTGTATCCTGGAGGTCAACATTTTCACTGAACATTTATTTGCATAATTAAATGATGGACTAAACAAAGGCTAAATTGAATCCTGCTTTTCCTGGACTGCTGTGTGTGTGATCTTCTTTCTACAGTGATTTTCAATTCTCTAACTTTTTTTTTCATTGCAGATCTTGGGATATCTGGCATGTTTATGCACCTCCCCTTCCTCCTCCTCCCCTTCCCCCTGCCCACCTTTAATGTTCCCGGTCCTAGAATAGGGCTATGAGGTTAAATTCTCCTATCTCGTTTCAAAAGAGTACGCTTCTTGTTCATGTGATTAAGGTTTTACCACCTTTCCCCCTGAAGAGTAAAAATTCAGAAGGCACATTAAAAGACCACCCATAATTTGTTAATGCAAAGAATCTAATGGTTTCAAAGGTCATCTCATGGTTTTTCAGTATGCGGCAAAGCTATGTGAGCATGTGTGTGCACGCCCTGCTATGAAAATTGTTTCATGGGGTAATTTTGGGCCCTGTGTTATGGAAGTCCTGGGTCTGGGCACCACTTTATCCCTGCCCTGTGCCCCTACTACTGCTGCAGCAGTGCGAAGGTTCATAAACTTGTACTGGAGCAAGAGTCTCTGAGCAGATTAGTCATTGCTCTCTTGTCTTTATTTGCTCCTGTTCAATTGTTAATATGCGAGTTGTTGAAAGCTGGGGCTGTGTGCTACCCTGCAGAGAGACCTTTTCTGGAACCGAAGCTGTCCTTCCTGGGTGAGAGGCCATCCTGTGATTTTCTTCAGTTCTGACATCCATGTGTAGGAAGGAAGGACACTCTGGAAGTGAAAAATACCTTCACTCAGGCAGAAGGATCATGAGGCTGAATTCACAAGTGATTTCTGTATGATGTTATTTCCAGTGCCAGGTAGTTTTTGGTTTTTAAAACTGATTTTCTTGACCTTCCTTGGGGCGGGGTACAGCAGGTTATGCTGTCGCACAGGGGAGCTGTTGTTGCACAGAGCTGGGCTAGATGGCCCCTTTTCACCGAGCAGAGGAAACCTTGTGTGAACATGCCTGTGCAGTCTGCTGCTGAAATTTGACTTGAGGTTTGAGAGGGGTTCACAGTCCATCAGGGAAATTGGCCTATCTCCAGTTGGGAGTTTGTGAGACTTGCAAGGGGGAATTTGGGTTCCCGGCAAAGTGAGTCAAAGCTTTGGCCCCCTGGCAATTCTTGGTCTCCAGAACTTCCACCTGGGTGGCAGGAGCTGTGGTCTGGGAAGCATCCTGCAATTTGTCATAGCTGACTTGGAAAATGTTAAATGAACATCCCTTACTGTGGAGACAGGGGCATGGAAATAGAAGGCACCTTCAGGAATAAGCACCCGTGGAGCAAAATGTAAGGAATAATATGTATTCAGCCTGTTTCCACATTGGTCCCCAATGCAAAGGGTCTCTGAGCCTGTCTCTTCCTTACTTCAGCTCCTGTGCGTGTCCTGCCTTTGCCAAGAGACCCTTCCAGGGTTTTAGGGAGGGGAGAGTGGAGGATATCAAGGTGGAAACAACTGACTTTGCCCTCCTCTCAGTTGGAGGTATGGCATCCAGGAAAGCTGTCAAGGGTTTGGATCTGTTTAGCCATATTCAAACACCACGGCACTTGTAAAGTTTTGAAATGCTGACTGAAGGAATCCATTGAATAAACATGTTTGCCGCCAGGTACATGCGCCTTGTTTCAAACGCACCTCGCTGCATTGGATTAGTTATAATTGTGTTGGAGCAGCACCTGGAGTCCCCAAGTCAAGGATCAGGGCTCTGAATTATGCGCACAGGCAGTCCGTGTCTCAAAGAGCTGACAGGTGAATACATACGTTCTACCTCTGCGGTACTTGGGCAATCAGTTTTGATTATCCCAACATTGTGAATGCCTTGTGAGATGTCCAAATGCTGCCACTGGTTTGCTTATTGATATTCTCTGAATATTTCTCGACAGTATATAGATTTTCCCCCAAATATTCCTGACTGATAAGAAACCGAGCAAAATTCATGGGTTGTTTTGTGTTCAGTGCATCCAGTTTGATCGGCTCTCACTTCTAACCCTCTTGTTGCTTCTGGAAAAAGGAAATCAGTTCAGACGTGCTGCTGGCACTGGTAACTTTGTCCTAATTAGCAATGTAACATGGCTCACTCCACATGGATTCACAAATGGACCATGAAATAGGAAGAGACTGGGAGGAGTGAGCAAAGGTAAGAGTTGGTTTGATTAAAGCAGCTGTCTGTTGGGAATCCCTTTGTGCTCCCCTCCTGCTCCTCTGTATTAAAATATTGCTGAATAAGGCCAATTGGAGCAGTTATTAAGCGTAGAGTTAGTGTAGTCAGATCATATTGGCTATTATGAGAAGTGCAGCATAGCATGTGACGACTGTGGGACCCTTGGATTTCTGCTCAGGTGTGGTTCAAAGTTCTTATGCCAGCAGTTTAGAGTCGAAGAGGGTCAGTGAATATGCCATGAGCATAGGCTTGGGAGACCTGGTTCCTAGGGCTGTGCGAAATTTCGCCTGGTGTTTCATTTCAAAGCTGTTTCAGTACATTGTGACTTCAAAACAGCAAAATTGAAATGAAACAAAAGCCTTCAAAATAGCTTCAAAACGAAAAAAGGGCACTCGAAACGTTTTGAAACCTTTCATGTTTCGAAGCCAGGCTTACTTGGCTTCAGTGCCGGTCCCAGCTGGCAGCAGCAGCCTTCTGCCATCCACCAGGCAGACTGGAGGCCTGCCTGGACCCCCAGGAGGGCTGGGGGGCTGTGCCGGACTCCTCCCAGGTGTGTGGGCCCCCAATCTCCCTGCCGGATGACAGGAGGCTGGTGCTGGGTGTTAACAGGGATGAGGGCTGGCCCCCGACCTGCCTGCTGGATGACAGGAGGCTGCTGCTGCCAGCTGGGGCCAGCGGCAGGACTGATCGTCCTGGTGCTGGGTGTGGAATAGCCTATGGGTGCAACAGCGAAACGGTTTTGACAAAACGAAATGGAACAGTGCTTTCGAAATGAAACAAAACTCAAAATGAAACGCTGTTCTGTCAAAACGTCAAACCAGAAGTCGGAGTGGAACGGTGCTGTTTCGCACGGCCTATTCTCTTCCCATGAACAAGTAGTTTAAGGCACGTCTACACCATAGCAAAGCCCAGGCCATGCTATAGCATGTGTGCGCCAAACCCAGAAATATGCTGGTGAAGATGCCCTGGGGTGACCCTCTGTAGTTGCTTGCAAGAGCTCAGTCTCCAGCGTATTTCAAAGCAGCCACTGAGGATGTCCCAGAGTGTCCTCCACTGCCTAGTTCTGGGTTTGGCACATTCACACTGGAGACGTGGTGCTTGGGAACATCCTGTCTGGGATGTGTTGTCGTCATGGTGCAGACATGCCCTTAGTTGCCTTCACGACTCATTTCTCCATCTGAAATGGGGTCCATTGTACCTCTCTACCACATGCAGATAAATACATTGTTTAGACAAACAGGCAAACTTGGAAGCACGTCCTTTACAGTGCTGTTTTTATTAAATCAATATAGGACATGGTACATTATGTGATTCGGTGAACACAGGAAGCAAATGGTTGCTGATGAATAAAGCCACTTATTTCATACCTTGTGACTTTTGTATTCTCCATTAATTTTCTTTATTTAAAGCCTATTTAGAAGGTAGAACGAAGCTGTGATCTCTCCTCCGAACAAGTGACCTAAACCATTTAAGCTGAAACATATGACTCAGAGGAAGTATTTTGTTAAAACAGATGCATGGAAAGTCAATTTCGTATTCATATTTTGTTGTGGCAATTGGTAGTTTAAAGAGATGGCAGACTTAAATTAGCTGGAAAAGTGACATCTTTAATTAGGAAAGACTCTCTGCCAGCACATTGAACACTTGCCAGTTTCTCAGCATTTAGGGACCATTGATTGCCAACAATGGCAGCTAAGCTGCTTCTGGGTAGAGACTAATTGAATTTTCTCAAGTTAAAGCTAGGATCTGGAGTGAAAGCTGAGAAGAACCCTTGTTTGTTCTGATTTTACTTACAACTATTGTATCCCAACGTGCAAGGGCTCTGCTGAATCTTGGCAAGTTCTGCAGCATGGGGCACAGCTGTGGGAATTTCTCAGACCTTTATAGCCTGGAGATGCTTGGAGCACTGCTTGCAGTGGGCAACCAGTGGTGTAGACTCATCACCATAAGTGGTACAAGGTGCACACCTTCCTCTCTCAACTGTTTCATTGCATGCTGGTGACCTGTCCTCTCAGTGAGGAAGGTTTATTGCTGTGGTTCCAGGAGCTGCTGCCAGAGGGAGGACTTATCTTATCCGGACACCCATACTATGCCTGCTTCCGTGCCAGGGGTGGGATTTTTCTATCCTTTGTTGGAGCTTGTGCAGTCTGAGACCTGCCTTGCCGAAGGTGGGCCAATCAACCAGAAACCCTGGAGTAAATGGAGCTTTTGGTGTCTTTTGGACATGGCTGCTGCTTTTTTTATGAATCTTGAGGATGAGCATGGCCATACCCCCAAGATGAAATCCTTTGTGTTAGACCTTGGTGAAGGCTCAGGTTCTACATGTCTGCCGTGGCCGTTTGTTTGGTGGTGATACAGTACTTTAAAATTACTTGCTGTCCCTTCTTCAGTTATCAGCTAAAATCACCTCTAAGACAACAAGGCTGGACTTCACCATGCCCACGTCTATGAAAACTCCAGCGGGACCTATTTTTGCTCTATGAACAGGGTCTTCTGCTGTTGCTCTTAATAACAACAACACAAAAGATTTTCCCTTGTGGAAAATTTAGGCACCCAGGTAACATTCCCCCTCCCTCCCCTAAAAATACATTTAATTTAAGCAACGAACCAAGTTTTTGGGGGGAAGGAGATGGGATGGAGATTCAAGGAAAGATGGCCCTTGCCAAGAAAATTTGCTTGGTCAAAAAGCTAGATTCTCTTTCAAAGAGAAAGGAGTTTCAATGGAAAATTTTTGACCAAGTCTTGCCAACAGTGGGGGAGAAGTTTATTAAATGTGCCAGTCAGAATTAGGCTGAGGTCACCAATTCACTTCACACGGAAGACCAAAGAAGCCTTTGTTTGGTAATGACTTCCAGCTGTTCCGGATTTGAAATGTTGATCTAAAGATGGAGAGATCTACATCTAATTGCCAGCCCAAAGTCAGTTCCCCTCCTATGACTATTTACAACCAGAAGAAAATTGCTGTACAAAATGGCTGTTCATCCTCCCTCTCCAGTGAAAAATGCACTTTGATTTTTACACAAGCCTCTCCATACAAAATAGCGCAGAATGCAAACAACAGAGCTGGTTAAAACGTTTGAAAAATGTCAGCCTTTATTAGGGGAAAAATGCAATTTTATTTTTCAAAAATGATTTAAAAATATTAGTTTAATTTTGAACAGCATTTTTTCTGCATACTAAGTACAGCAAATTCAATCTATGCTATTTGCACAGTGTGGAAATGGTTTGCTGCTGGATCCCATTCTTTTTTCCTACAGTACGAAGGAAATTGGATCTTTCACGAATGCTTTGCTCTCCTTTCCCTTTTTTATGAATATGGCGAAGTAAAAACATTGTCAGTTGTTTAATGGGTGAAACAATTTGAACAGCTTGCACAGGCAGCAAGCAGTTTCTCTTGCTTTCCTTTCTAATGTTAGTTATAGGAAAGGCATGGATTGCTGAGATATCTACAAAAGGATGTTATCTCTGCAATAGCAAGGCAAGTGCTCCCCGTCCTAGTAGAAAGACTGTGGACAACAGCTGAAATCTTAAATATGCTAGAAGAGGTTAAAAGAAGACAAAGATGTTTTGGGGAAGATAACATGTGAAGGCAAGACAAGGCAGAGTTCTGGGAACAATACAAATCAAAAGCAAAAAGGACAAATGGTTGGGAATTGTTTGAGATTTTAAATGAGTTTTTTGAAAAGCCCATAGAATTGTTACCACTGAATGACAAGAACAGAAGAGGGACTTGTGAAAATTAAGACATCCTGCGTGCCTGGCAGCCCGGACATCAGAAACACCGACAAAAAAGACAGCAGCCGATGCCTTCTAATCTCTGTGTAAAGTCAAGAACAGAGAAGAGGAGAGACGAACAGAAAGCTGATGTCACGACAGAGGGAGACAGTCAGCTACAATTGACAAGGAAGGTAATTCAATGAATATGTGTTAAATTGCGAAGACAGAAAGGCTGCGAAGGTGTGTGGTACCCGCTGAAATTCTGAAGTGAGGGGTTCGTGGTGAGAAGTCCTTGTTAGTCGTTGTGTCCTTCATGATGACTTGATGGCTAAGGTATCTTGGCTTCGAGCTTCACTCCAAACTTACAGGAATGTGCAAATGCAGGACAAGGGAACATGAGGGGACTCTGGAAGCCCTTCCCTGACCCTCTATGGGAAAATGGGCTTTTTCTCAAGAAGAAAGACCAGGCATTTGAAGACATGCTGGGCATGTCTCATTTTAGTCTCAGTGGGTAAGACCATGCCACATCCTTGGCATGGAGATGTAGTATGCCAGGGAGAGGGGCTTATACGCAGGGCCCTTCACTCATTTGTACTTGCATGTGTCAAACTCAGAAATGCATCAATGAGATTGCCCAGAGGTATTTTCCCCTTGGTTAGTCTCAAAACTTCTGTCTTTAGTGCACTTGAGTAGCTGAATAGGATGCTCCCAACATGGTTTCCTCAATGCATTCCTGGACCTGGAGTGCACAAGTAGGGTGGGTGTGCTTAAGAGTGACCCTCCCTGGACAGTCCAGGGACATGGAAAACAGGCCCCAGGAGGCAGAAAATACAAGAGCTATACTCAGATATACCTGTGGGTGTGTATCTTGAGATGTGCTGCCTAAAATTTGCCCAATATTTTCTCTTGCCCAACATTTTCATTCTGTTTTTCACTTTCTAATAACATTGCTAAACTGAAACCATTTCACCTGAAATTTCCTGTTTGCTTTGGCTTGGAGAGGGATGCAGATTTCAGTTCAAATGAGATAGCGGTCCAAGATGCAGTTAAATGAGATGGCCATACTAAAAGAGAGATCTTTACAACCATTTTGCTGATGACCTTAGTCCTAGTGCTTTGGAGTGACGCCTCAACATGTTGTCAGGAGTTGTCCCTAACATCAAGGAAGTGCCATTTGCTATCCCTCTGAAAAGAAAAAAAAAACAAATTTGCCCAAGACATGAGATTCTGAAACATGTTCAGTTGAGACAGATTAGTTTGGCAGCGAAAATCCACTCTGGCAGTATCTTTCCAAACACTTGAAGGCTAATATTAAATTTGTCCTAAATGCATTGGGTGGAGAAAAGAGCTTGATGGTGTAAGATCTGAACTACAAGGCTTTCTGCCTGGGACAGGCAAATTGCTTGCAGTTCCCTGACAAAATCCCAAGTTTCTGTCACTCATAGAGGTTCACAAGATTGTGCATGTTGCAGGGAAACAGTGCTGGGGAAGAGATGTAATGCTTTTCCCTCCGTGTACTTCAGGCAGTAGCAAAAGACTTGTGTGAGGAGGGGTTGCCAAAAAAAATCATAAAAGATTTCAGCTTTCTGTCAATTGGCTGCTCTTCACTCCAAATAGCAAGCCTCAGGTTTTAATATTTTCCTCCACTTATTTCAGCTGATATACTCTCAGTATAATTCTTAAGATATTCACAGCATACGAAAGGAGGAGATGAAGTTGGTATAGTCAGTTCTGTGCATAAGTGGTTGGGCACAGATCAGAACGGAAGAGGGAGATAAGGCAAGCTGTAGTCTGGAAGACTGTCTTACCACACTGTGTAAACTCCTGTAGAAAGACCGTCAACGAGAGTGGGACAAATGGAATTACAGAGATGGTAAGTATTTTATACAGGGCTGGAAAATTGAGGTGAGGAGCCTTCCAGATATCAGGGATATCTCTGGAAGCTGATCAGTGACAATATGTTGGTGAGGACTTGTTAGTGGTGCAGTTCAGTTATATTCTGGGTAAATGGTTTGAAATGATCTGTTTTACGTGGGCTTCCCATCCATTGTGTCATTATAACAGAAGTGATACTTGGCATGATATGGCCTTAAATCTTTAAATGTTCTTAGGATTTCATAGACATTAGGGCTGGAAGGGACCTTGGGAGATCATTGTGTCCGGCCCCCTGCCCCAAGGGCAGGAAGTCAGCTAGGGTCAAAGGATCCCAGCGAGTTAAGCATCCAAATGCTTCTTAAAGGAGTCCAGAGTAGGTGCTTGCACCACCTCTGGAGGGAGCCTGTTCCAGACCTTGGGGGCTTGAACAGTAAAGAAGTTTTTCCTTATGTCCAGTCTAAAATGATCCTGGAGGAGTTTGTGACTGTTGCATGATTGTGCTGGTTTGTGGATCATGGTGAGCTGCTCTATAAGGAGCCCTGGGAACAGCCTGAATTGGGTACCATGTATCTGGAAGCATAGCTCAGTAGGGGAAAATTTCACCATCCGTTTCATTCTGACACTGTTTTGACCAATTTCAAGGTTGAAACAGCAAAATCGGAACAAAACAAGGGCCATCAAAATAGCCTCAAAACAAAACTAGGCTGATTGAAATGTTTAAAAAGTGAAAACATTTCAATCATAGGCTGGGGATGGGAAGTCAGTCCAGCTGGCATGACTTCCCATCCCCAGTGCAAGGTCCAGCAGGGGGCGGGAGACAACCCAGCAGGGCTGCTTCCCGGTGCCCCATGCTAGATCACACCGGGGGCAGGAGGCAGCCCTGCGGGGCTGCTTCCCCGACCACTGTGCTTCATCGCGCCAGGGGCAGGAGACAACCCAGTGGGGCTGCTTCTCTGGTGCAATTAAACGGGGGTCGGGGAAGCAGCCCTGCTGGGGGGATCTAGCGCTGGGGATGGGAAGTCAACGTAGCTGGTCTGACTCTCCATCCCCAGTGAAACTTGAAACAGTGGTGAAACAGCCTTTCTGTTTTAACAGAACAAAACGGAACAGCTGTTTCGATCCAAAATGAAATTTGAGATGAAACACTGTTCTGTCGAACCGTCAAAACTCAAGCGAAACGGAACGGTGCCGTTTCACACAGCCCGATAGCTCAGTGCAGCACTTACATCCAACTGGAAAGGATGCCATGTCTGTCACCCCCTCCCTGCCCCTGCAGTTTCCCTTCACAGACCCATCTCAACTGGCCAGTGTGGAAGAGGCAGGGTCTGT
Organism: Gavialis gangeticus; assembly: GCF_001723915.1. NCBI lineage: Eukaryota > Metazoa > Chordata > Crocodylia > Gavialidae > Gavialis > Gavialis gangeticus. The sequence goes on from NW_017729029.1 coordinate 54,236,164, forward strand.
GCCTCATGTTCACCCCTCTCCACTTCTTTTAGTGGTAGCAAGGTAATAGCTAGGAGCTAGTCCCTGTAGTTGGATGGTGCCTGGTCTAGCATATTAATGAGAAAGCAGAGTGAGTTTCTTAAACTAGCTGGCCAGGCTGCTTGCATGAGCTGTGACTGAACACAGTTCAGTTTCGATACTCTTCCCCCCAGCATCAGTGTGAACTGAGGGTTTGGAAATGCTGCAGATTTACCTGTTGGCTTGTGTGTTCTTATTATCCTGGTCTGGTTTGCACTTTTATAGAAAGTTCAGCCATGTGAACTGTTTTCCCCCCTGAGAGTCTCTTTTAAGCAATGAAACTTTGACAAGAAGCCAGCTTCTGAGGAATAGAAGAACAAGATCCTGTCTCAGCATTGGATGTAAATGTTTTCAGTCTTATTAATCTTTTTCCCTTGGAAAATTGCCAGTGTTTTTAATCATGAATGCATTTGGATACAGTTTTAAACACCCTTAAGTTTTCCCACCAAATGTTACCCTTAAAGTGAGAAAGTACTGTTAGCTTATCAAGAGAAGTTTGGCAATAAGAAGTCAAGGAACTTTTAGGAAGAATAGATTTTAATAAGGTCCCTAGATCCCTAATTAATTCTCTCTTTATTTAGTTTATTTTTTATATGCTCATCAATTCTGTTTACTGATTGTATTGAGCTTCCTCTTAAAATAATAATTATTATAACCTCTAATGTGTTTCAAGGTAAATACATTTTAAAACCAAAATAATTACTATTGGAAATGACTGCTGTCATCATCAGTAGGTGAATGTGGGCATAGAAGGGTGTTTTTCAATTCAGATCTGATTTATGTTCTGATTTAGGGGAGAAGTTGCATGATGTCTATGGTGGACTTGAATTGGGATTGAAGGGCATTGCCGGTATAAGAGGTACAAATTTTGGTGCCTCTAAAACTTTTAAAATCTGGAATATCAGATGATTTTTGCATGGGTGTTTTTTGCTATTTGCTTTATTCGTTGAATGCTTTTGTCCTCTCCTAAAACTGAAAAGCACAAACACTTGCCAGCTCAAATTTTGCCATGGTGAAAGAAAGAGAAGGATTTATCCTCTGGAACTGAATCAGCTGGACTGCTGGCTGAGAACATGGTCCAAGCTGCCATAATGAGTGTATAATAATATATATCTGTAATGCACATGTCATCAGTGTGTAAGGAGCGCTGTTGGAGATGAACATTGAAATCTGTGGAACACAACATTTAATAAAATGACCATTGTCTCTCAGACTGCATCCTCCAAAGATAGGCTATGCTTTTCCAAAGTACTCTTGAATTAACCTCTCCCATTAAAGTCAATGGCACTTTTTCCATTGAGTTAGTGAGCCTCATTAGATCCACACTGAGCACCTTTGAAAATTGCAGGCTAGATGTGTGTATATAAAGTTCTTTTGCTAAAAAGGGAAAAATTTGAACCACTTGCAACATTCTGAGAATTTTTGCATGTATGAAGCTACTTAGGCATAGTTTATATCATCGATGCATGGTTGCGCAGGTGGTGTTGTTAGCCAGGATTTGGCTTCTTCAACCATGGACTGTTGTTCTAAGAGCAAGGATCGCTAGGAAGAGATGGGATCCACGTGATGAAGAGAGGGAAGAGCATCTTTGCAGACAGGCTTGCTAACCTAGTGAGGAGAGCTTTAAATTAGGTTTGCAAGGCAAAAGAAAACAAAGCCCAGAGGTGAGTGGGGAAACGGGGGACTTGGAGGAAGGAGAAGCAGGAGTGGGCAACTGGGGAGGTCTCATTCCTCCTGAGAAAGTAGAGTAATCACCTAATCATGGCAGGTGTCTGTACACAAACGCACGGAGCCTGGGAAACGAGCAGGAAGAGCTGGAAGTTCTCTCACAGTCAAGAAACTATGATATGACTGGAATAACAGAGAGTTGGGTGGATAGCTCTCATGCTTGGAGCACTGTCATGGATGGGTACAAACTGTTTAGCAAGGACAGGCAGGGGAGAAGAGGAGGAGGAGTTGCACTGTATGGAAAAAGCTGTATGATTGCTCAGAGCTCCAGTATGAAACTGGAGATAGACCCATTGAAAGGCGCTGGGTTAAGGTAAGAGGGAAGAGCAACAAGGGTGATGTCATGATGGGTGTCTGCTATAGACCACCAGGCCAGGAGGATGAGGTGGATGCAGCTTTCTTCAGACAACTAGCAGAAGTTTCTAGATCACAGGCCCTGGTTCTCATGGGGGACTTCAGCCACCATGACATCGGTTGGGAGGGCAATACAGAAGTGCACAGGCAATCCAGGAAGTTTTTGGAGAGCGTTGGAGAGAACTTCCTGGTGCGAGTGTTGGAGAGTTCAACTAGGGGCCATGCTCTTCTTGATCACTGCTCTGAAACAGGGAAGAATTGATGGGGGATGTAGAAGTGGATGGCAAGTTGGGCAGCAGTGACCATGAGATGATTGAGTTTGGGAACCTGAGGAAAGGAAGGAAGGAGAGCAGAAAAGTATGGACCCCGGGCTTCAGAAAAGCTGACTTTGACTCCCTCAGGGAACTGATGGGCAGGATCCCCTGGGAGGCCAGTCTGAGGGAGAAAGGTATCCAGGAGAACTGGGTGCATTTTAAAGAGACCTTACCGAGGGCACAGGAACAAACCATCCTGATATGCAGGAAGAATAGCAAATATGGCAAGCGACCAGCTTGGGTTAGCAGAGACCTGTTTGGTGAACTTAAACACAGAAAAGGAAGCTTACAAGAAGTGAAAGCCTGGACAAACAGCTTGGGAGGAGTATAAGAGTATTGCTCAGGCATGCAGGGATGAAGTCAGGAAGGCCAAAGCACAATTGGAGTTGCAGCTAGCAAGGGATGTGAAGGGTAACAAGAAGGGTTTCTACAAGTATGTTAGCAACAAGAGGAAGGTCAGGAAACGTGTGGGTCCCTTACTGAATGGGGGAGGCAGCCTAGTGACAGCTGCTGAGGAAAGGCTGAAGGTACTCAATGCCTCTTTTACCTCGGTTTCCACAGGCAAGGTCAGCTTCTGGACTACTGCACCAGGCAGCACAGTTTGGGTTGAAGATGAGCAGCTGACAGTGGTGAAAGAACAGGTTAGGGACTATTTAAACAGCCTGATGTACTAGCCCCATGGGGCTAGATGCAATGCATCTGAGGGTGCTGACTGATGTGATTGCAGAGCTGCTAGCCATTATCTTGAAAACTCATGGTGATCGGGGGAGGTCCCGGATGGTTGGAAAAGGGCAAATGTAGTGCCCATCCTTAAAGGGAAGAAGGAGGATCCAGGGAACTACAGACCAGTTAGCCTCACCTCAGTCCCCCCCAAAATTGTGGAGCAGGTCCTCAAAGTATTCACTTCTAGAAGGAGAAGAAGGTGATTAGGAACACTCAGCATGGATTCACCAAGAGCATGTCATGTCTGACCAACCTGATTGCCTTCCATGACATGGTAACTGGCTCTGTGAATGCGGTGAAAGCAGTGGATTTGATATACCTTGACTTCAGCAAGTCTTTTGATACCATCTCCCACAGCATTCTTGCAAGCAAGCTCAAAAAGTATGGGTTGGATGAATGGACTGTAAGGTGGACAGAAAGCTGGCTGGACCGTTGGGCTCAACAGGTAGTAATCAATGGCTCAGTACCTAGTTAGCATCCAGGATTAAGTGGAGTGCCCCAGGGATTGGTCCTGGGTCTGGTTTTGTTCAATATCTTCATTACTGATCTGGAAGATGGGGTGGAGTGCATCCTCAGCAAGTCTGTAGATGCCGCCAACCTGAGGGGAGTAACAGATATGCTGGAGGGTAGGGCTAGCCTTCAGTGACGTAAACAGATTGGAGGATTGGACCGAAAGAAATCTCATGAGGTTCAACAAGGACAAGTGTAAAGTCCTGCACTTAGGACAGAACAGTCCCATGCAGTGGTACAAGCTGGGGGCTGACTGGCTGGGCAGCAGCTCTGCAGAAAAGGACCTGGGGTTTACAGTGGACAATGAGATGGATATGAGTCAGCAGTGTGCCCCTGTTGCCAAAAAAGCTAACGACATACTGGGCTGCATTGGTAGGAGCGTTGCCAGCAGATCAAGGGAAGTAATAATTCTCCTCTATTCTGCACTGGTGAGGCCACATCTGGAGTATTGTGTCCAGTTTTGGGCCCCCCCACTATAGATAGGATGTGAACAAGTTGGGGAGAGTCCAGTGGAGGGCAGTGAAAATCCTTGGGGGGCTGCGGCACATGACTTATGAGGAAAGGCTAAAGGAACTGGGTTTATTTAGTTTGCAGAAGAGAAGACTGAGGGAGGATTTAAAGCCGCCTTTAACTCCCTGAAGGGCGGTTCCAAAGAGGATGGAGCTGGCGTGTTCTCAGTGGTGGCAGATGACAGAACAAGGAGCAATGGGCTCAAGTTGCAGCATTAGAGGTTTATGTTGGGTATTAGGAAAAAAATTCCTCACTAGGAGGGTGGTGAAGTACTAGAATGGGTAATGCAGAAGAGTGGTGTAATCTCCATCCTTGGAGGTTTTTAAGGCCCAGCTCAACAAAGCCCTGGCTGGAATGATCTAGTTGGGGATGGTCCTGCATGAAGTAGGGGGTTGGACTTGATGACCGTCCCTCCTTCCAGCCCTAATTGTCTATGATTCTATGATTTGTGAAGATACAATGTCCATTTCCCAAATTGCATACCTGAAATGTTTACTTTCTGCATTTTCTGTGGCTTGCTTTTTCACTAAATACTCCCCTTTTTGCTAGAAGCATAAGCTATACTGTTCTTAAGAAACTTTTTCCTATTGGTGTAGCTGCCGTGATATTATAGCAATGGGTATATTAGAAATTCTTCTGTAGACAGTGAAACTGAATTTCTGTATTCCACAAAACTAAATCAAATGCTATATTAATAAAGTGATTTGTCTTAGGTTTTCAGCTGGGTCTAAATGTGTAGAGTTTTTAATCTGCCTTGCAGTCATTATAGACAGATTTCTTTTACAAAGCTGTATGAATAATACATGGCTTTGCTGTCAAATTTCAGCATATACAAACACTTCATTTTCACCTTTTATTGATTTCAGCCTTGGTGGCTTGTGTAGCATCATAGATTTCACAACTTCAGATATGCACCTATTTCTGAAGACTAGTCATCAATCAAAAAAGGTTAATTTGACTCCGTTGACATTTTCATCATCTGCCTTTTTGGTGTCTATGTAACTAGTAAAAACAATTTCCATTTAGAAACTTTAATTTTCAAAAGGTTAAGAATCTTGGGAGAACTCAGTTTTTCTGCCAAATATACACACTGTATATGTATAACATACTCATTTAAAAAGTGCGAACCAGCTCATGGAAAATTTGAACCTATTCTAAGTAATTTATTGCTGGGTTGCATAAGCTTCATTTTTCCCCAAACCAATTCATCCCTTCTTAAGTGATTTTACAGTTGTTATCCAAAAGTTCAAGTACAACCAAACTTGATGCCATTCGAAATGGTGAGGAAAACATTTTTCACCTCTCCATTTGCAATAAATAAATGGGATAAAGATAACCTGTGTATTTTTTTTCCAAATCCTCTAATTTGATTCCCTCCTTGAATTTGCTCAGCGGTTTTATTGCTTTCAATTCAGCCACTTTTGTTCTTTCTTCTTAATTAGTTTGCCTTTTAAAGTTGTATGTCTGAGCTGCCTCATCCAAAGCCCAGCAGTATTAGTAGAAGGACACTCATTGGCCATAATAGGCTTTGACTCAAGCCCAGTAAGCCAAATTCTGATAGGTTTTGAATGCAGGTCCATATGCTATCTACATCTGTATCCTATCTTAGTGCAAATGGTAGATGACAGTGACTTCAGCCCTGGTTCTTCATATGATTACATGGAAGATGGGATAATTTTAGGAGGACTTTCATGGTCAGCAGCAAAGAATTGTTGCAGTCCGTCATCGTCATCATCGACAATCCCTTGCAGTCGAGAATGATTGTCTTCTATGATTGCCTTATCTGTGGGTCCAAAGATGGCTGACAAAGCCAATCTGGGATTGACAGGTTCTGTTGCAACTTGGACACGTGTTTCCGTGCGGGGTGGGTGGCTCTGGTTTCTTGGTTCGGTTTGCGACATGCTGTTTCTGCTGCTCCCACTTTTCCATCTCCTACTGTTGTCGTGAGGTTTCAAAGACCTGAGATCCTTGCAGTAGACTCCTCCTCCACTTGGGGTCTCCCACAAGCTGATGTTGCTTTTGCATGTTTTCCAAGGTAGCTTCGAAGCACTTTCTCTGCCCTCTTCTCCAGTACATGCCTTGACTGAGCTGGGAGAATAAAACTGGTTTCAGGGATTTGGAGTCAGACATCTGGATGACATGGCTGGCCCAGCAAATTTTATGTCAGATGATCATTGCCTCGATGCTTGTGGTGTTTGCTTGCAAGAGGACACAAATGTTGGTGCTTCTGTCTTCCCACTGGAGTCAAGGGATCTTCCACAGGTGGTGTTGATGGTACTTCTCCAGTGATTTGAGGTGTCTTTTATACATTGTACAGGTCTCAGCTTTGTACAGTAAGGCAGGGATCATGACTGCTTGATAAACCATGAGCTTGGTTTTGAATCTGATGTCACAATCTTTGAACCCCCGTTTCCTCAGGTGTCCAAACCCTGCACTTGCACATTTGAGGCGATATTGGATTTCTTCATCCATGTCAGCTTTCTGCGAGAGATGGCTTCTGAGGTAAGGGAAACCTCAGTGTTCTCCAGAGGCTCACTGTAAATCTGAATTGCCAGAGCTGGGGACTTCTCATTAAGAGCTTATTGATGGAGGACCTTAGTTTTCTGAATATTAAGTGTCAGTCTCATTTCCTGAGGCATATAAGCAAATATGTTGGTGATTGCCTGAAGATCTGCTTCTGGGTGAGCACACACTACAGCCTTATCAGCATACTGGAGCTCATTGATTGAGGTCAGGGTAGTCTTGGTTTTGGTTTAGAGTTGGCTGAGATTAAACAGGTTACCATCCATTCGGTAGTTTAGCTCCACTCTGACTGGAAGCTTATTGGTGGTCACATGTAGTGCCACGGTAAGGAATATCAAGAAGAGTGTTGGAGCAATGCTTAATTCCAACCTTAACCTCAAAGAGATCTGTGATAGATCCATTACCGAGAACCAGCGCTCGAATTCTGTCATGGAGCAGGCGAAGAATGGTAACGAATTTTGGTGGGCATCCATACCTTAGAAGCATCCTCCACATCACTTCTCAGTTGACATAGTCTAAGGCTTTTGTGAGGTCAAAGGCCATGGTCAGGGACAATGAGTTGTTGCAGTCCATGTGTTAGTTGAAGGGAGAATTTATATTGTTCTTGGCAGGAGCTTCTGCATACTGAACTCTCAAAATTAGGCCCCTAGTGAGGGTCTGAACACTTTTGAAAATTTGTCCCAGAATCCGTTGCAAGTCATTGGGTGAAGCAGGTCCCCTCTATGTAATGCCTGCTGTTTTTCAATGTACCCAGTTGGAAGCTCCTTTTGGAGGGATGACAAGGAAATCCCTGTTCTTCCACATACCTGCTACCACTTGGCTCCAGAACTGTATTACAGATGCTGTATTATTAGTGGGACATTAGAGTGCAACCCGGCGGTGTGGAGAGCAGTATCCAGCTGTTAAGTCAGTGGGGGGGAAGGGGCATGAGGGAGGGAAGAGGCGTGAGTGGGGCAGATTGTGGCCCCCATGGTGAGGGAGGGAGCGGGGCTGGGGCTGAGGCAGGAGCAGGCACTGCCCAGATGAGGTGGGTGCGGGATGGAGCGGCAGACCGCTCATTTGGGCGGGGGGTAGGGGAGGTGGCTCCCACCACTGCACGCACCCCAGGGGAGGTATCGGGGGCACATGCTCCCCAGATCTGTGTGGGGTGAGGGCGAGCTTCTGGTGCTGTTGGCTTGGGGCCGGGGCTCCCTCTGGCACCTCACCCCACCTCAGCTGGGCAGCGCCTGCCCCAGCGCCAGCCCCACTCCCTCTCTCATCATGGAGGTTGCAATCTGCCCCCCCAAACCCCTTTTCCCCCAACAGACTTATCGGCCTGATGCTGCTCTCCAACCTGCTGGGCTGCGTATTGGCAATTGGATCGGTATCGGCCAATATGGCTGGTCAATAATTGGCTGTCGCATCAGCCCAAAAAATCTTTATTGGTGCAGCCCTAATTCCTGTTGACAAAGAGAGGGACATGAGAGAACATGTTACTTCATTTGTTAGAGGGTGATGCAGCTGCTGTGCCATGGATCCCATTGCATCCTGCACCCTACAACTGCTGACTTTTTCATTTTAGCCTCTGTATAACTTTCATATTATTGCAGGATTGCTTCTTTCAGATGTTCCATTTTGTTCTGGTATTTTGTGAAGGGCAGAAGGCCACTAAGACCACTGTAAGCCATCATGCTGTTTTCAGATGCTTTGAGACCTTTGGAGGCTAAAAGTTTCAAACCTTGGAGTTCATGTTCCTAGATGTCCATTGAGAAAAGGGGGGGACATAATGCTGCCAATTTATAGAGTTATCAGTAGTGAGATGCCTTGTTAATCACAAAACAACGATCCACATTCATCCTTGATGGAACTCCACTGATTTTCACAGCAGCTATCTTGGAGCTGTATTTGGCTTGTGTTTCTCATATGGTAGCTTTAATTAATGTATTAAATTCTTTCATTAGTAGCAGGAGGCTGAATAACTTCAAGCAAAACTCAGGCAATATAAAGGGCTATAATGTTAGAGCAAATGCTGTAATCATGGCATAATTTGTAAATGGTAAAGGAAACGACAGCTTCTTTATTTCAGCATTCATAAATCTGGGGCTAGGCAAAATCTGATTAATTACCAGCATGCTTCCGAGTGACAGTTATGGGATACAAGTCTGTGATTCTTCATTGCCAAAGTTTGTTTTCTTTCTATTTAAAAGAAATAGTGCTTGCTGCTTAAACTTTGTTTATATGTCATTATGCAATTAGTTGGCATGCGTTAGTGTGCATGTCAGCGTGTATGTTAGATCAGACCTCTCTTGGTCTGCTGTCTGATACCATGTAAACCAGTACAGCCTGTCCCATGCTCAGGTTGTTGGTGACTAAACCGGTACCCCCACCTGAGCTAGCATGGGTGAGGAGGGTGTGTGCACACCTAGCAGGACTAAAAACAAGACCTGGCAAAGGGCAGATGAGTTCGCTGTGAGTCAACAGCCATCCATACCTGGAGAGGAGATGGGTGCCACCAGGTCACTTTGCTGGAAGAACCACCAATGCAGCAGTAGCATCTAAGGTGCCCCAACGGTTGCAGCGGTCCTGAGACTGACTTGAGTTGAAGCATACACGTGATACTGGCAAGCTATCAGACCTCCCACTTTCTCTTCCAAAACATCTAACCTACCCATTATATGAATCCCAGTCACTTACTTATCAGATTACTCTGTTGAAGAACCGATTTGTTCTTAGCAAGAGCATCCACATGAACTGGCACTTAAATCTGTTTTGTCCAGCCTGCAGTCTTCATCATGTAGAACAGTCTCATGGTAAATAATTGTCCCTCCTTTCTTTGGCTATTTCAGCATCTTCCCAGTTGTGTCCTCTGGAGGTCACTGGATTTTTCTGAAATCAATACTTTGCCATCTCGCTAGTCATCTGTGTGCTGAGGCACTGAAACGACTGGTACCGGCATCCCAGTAGATTATGGCTATTTTGAAATGCTCTCGGCCACTTTTGCCCTGGGGCTTGTGGTCTAGTACCTACTTCTAAGTATGAGCTGTCTGTTTGGGACCCAATCTACTCATGTGTCAGAACAACAGTGTAGCAGGTTCTGTTTCTGCATACAGGAATTTCATACATCCTTGTTCTGAGAAATTACTAATTCAGTGAGAAGTATTTCAGCTCTGCCGTTTAACATTTACTCATTTGTGTCTGTTCGTAATTTCTCCAGGCACCAAGCTAGGTGGATTTTACCTTGCCTAGGATCTGCACTAGCACAAACCCGTCAAGTTTCCTTTCATTGGGGGAGACAGTAATAGGAAACTGCTTCGCATATTGCATAATGCAAGAAACATTCTCAGTTAGTTGGACATGTGCCTACCTAGTCCATGGGTGGGTTCTGCCTTGGTCCCTGTGCTGTTACCACCCCACAATCCCACCCTGCGATCCTGGCCTCACCTACCTGTCCCATTCCTGAACACTGCTTCCTGCCTGCCTGCGGCCCCATCCCATCTGCTTGGCCTTGCAACCTGCCCACGTGGGTCCCACCCTGAGTGGTGGGTGCAGGACAGACAGGCTGGGGTGCCTGGGTAGTGGGGCTGGGTCCGGTGGCAGTGGCCACCCCAGCCCTGCTGTGCGCCCGGGGGCACAGAACTGTCCACATGTGCCATGGCCTGGGCTGCCCCCTGCACCTGGGCTGGGCAGGACCAAGGAACTCGTCACAGGCCAGACAAAATCCCTTGGCACGCTGGATTTGGCTCACAGGCTGTATTTTGCCCACCCCCAATTTGGTCTGTTATGTCTAAATCACCTGTCACGTTTGTGTCGTAAGGCTTTGATTTCAGTGTGTGCTTAACTCATATTTGTTTAGGACAATTCTTGGGACTTGACACCAAAGTGTCAGTGTAGCTCTAATGAAGGGCTTTTTCCTGGACTGGTTCCCTTGTGCTGTAGATAGCTAGCTATGCAGAAAGCTCAGAAGCCATAAGGATGCCCATTCTCAGTTAGGAACTGGGCAGAGCATTTGTTTGCACTGGCAGGGTCAGAAAAGATTGAAACATTGGACTTGACCCAAAGCCCACAGAAGTAAATGGAAAGACTCCTATTGACTTCATTGGGTTTTGGATCGCTTTACTGAGACCATTATAATTCATGCTTTCTAGCAGACTTTCCTAACAGCCTTTTGTGTACCTCGAACAGATGGAACAAAATAGAAAGTTGTTGATCACCTGGGGCTGATGTGAGCGCGCCAAAATTAAATATTTAGAAATTTTGTTCCAATGAAGATTGATCTCCCCAATGAAACATGAGAAGTATCATACTTTGATCTACAGATCAGCAGTAGTAAAAAAAAAAAAAAAAAAAAGAGTGAAGAGCAAAACTTTGGTGCCAAGGTTGCCTGAAAATAATTTATGGTAAAATTGTATGAAAGGTTCCTAGCCAATCCCTTCTTCCCCCCACCTCTAATATAAGTCTGTTGTGGTGAAGCTGGTATGTACAAGAGTTGCAAAGACAATTGTTTGTTTGATTTTGTTGGGGGGGTTGGGGGAAAAAAAAAGAAAAATGTCATACCTTTCCATTCTGTTTCTTAGCCCAAGTCCCTATGTTGTCCTCAGCGGCATCAGAATACATTCCAGCATCCAAATAACCTGATGAGCTTTGATCATCTATCATGTGTTGTATCCTCTGGGAGGAGGATAAGAGAACAATACATCAATGAATTGTGTGTGCATGATAGTACTTTGTTTTTTGTAAGGTGTGGTGGTTGGTTTTTTTGGTAGTAATTTACGCCCTTTGTATCATAAATGTTGGAAAGGGTTCCCTAGGCAGCAATCACCTTTTAAAATGGATGTAACAAAATATGTAATAATAAAAAGAACACTAAAACCTAGAAATATAGGTTTCATAAGATTTTTTTTTTGTTTTATTAAAGTAGCGCTTTTTTTTAAAGTTAGAAAACTTGTATTACCCTTGAAGAAAAACACAGCAAACATACCTAGCCTTTTCAGTACCCGGGCTAGTTCAATCCAAGAGAAAATAGTATGTCTTGCTATTGTTTTTTTTTTAATAGCTTGTTTTCTACTGTTTTGACATCTTATCTGATTTCCTGACAAAACACCATGTAACCCATTAAGAGAAAATGAGTTTTATTTGTTACAGGACTTTCTGCTGAAGCTCAGAAATGAAAATTCTCTCCTTCTGAATCCTTTGACCTAACGTCCTTCTCAATGCAATTTCAGGAGGAAAAATATGAAGGCAGAGGGGAAAATAAAGTAACAACATTACAGTTGGCCCGTAGTATGATTCATTACCCATTTCATGCAAAGGAATGGCACTATTTTCAAGCACCCACTATTTGTTACTCAGCAGATAAATCTTTAGAAAATGACAGTCCATGAAAGTAACCCTGCGCATGTTTGAACAGCCAAGTTTTAATTGTGCAAACAGTAGCCGAATGCTTGTGCTCAAAAAGGGGAGGGGAATTAGCCAACTGCTTATTGACATTGCTTGCAGAAGAGAGAGAGAATTTGCCAAAATAGTTGGGCAGAGACACTGAAGCGATTGAGTAATGTGCAGAAAGCTGGGACTTACCCTCCTCTCATACTTTGTAGGAAAATGATGAGGAATTAAGTTTAAACTTTGCAGCCAGCCTATAAATTTTACACTCCCTTAATATAACCAGGAATTATGCTTGTGCTCTATCTTTCTCCCAATGGCTATAAACTTTCTCTTGCAGCTGCACTTTGGTCAGTCATTCATTTAGCAGTTTTCTGAAGTTTTCTTATTTCTCTGAATTACTTATTTAAAAAAAAATAGTCTTTTTCTCTCTGGTTGGTTGCTCATGGATTGAGAAGTCACCTATGAGAGGTTTCAAGATAGAGCTGTGTTGCCTAGATGTCAAGGGGTGAAAGATTACCCCTTTCTTAAACAGCTTACAAGTGAAGGGTAACTTTTACACTGGAGAAGAAAGCAAGTGCTGAATAGTCAGAGGAGAAGAGCTACAGGACGCCGAGATGGAAAACATTAGTCATGTTGCCAACTACATAACAAATAAATTACCTTGGAATCTGGTGTGGGAAATAGTGTGTTCCAATTCTATGAATATTGGGGAAGCCTAGAAGTACAGTTCACTTACCTACAAAACATAAGGCCAGTCCTGGGTTTTTGCATTGTGCTTGCAGTGGAGCAAACTGGTTATCTGTATATTGTGTTAGTGCATAAACTGTTTAAGTGGATAGGAACTTTTCAGCCCTGCTCTAAACTTTTAGCGGGTGGAACTTCCTTGGAGCTGTCAATTCGAGGCTTCTAGAGCAGGGATGAACAGAGTGGGTGCTGTTGGATTTCAAAGCTGCTATTAGAGGCAGGAGGTATTCTCAGAAGCAAGATAACAAACCTTAAGGAAGTCCAGAAAGTTTAACCCAGGGTGTTCGTGAAGTTTATGAGCATTGTTTACCTTGCATTTGTATAAGTGCACACTCTGGGTAAGTGCCTAATCCAGGGGTGGGCAACTATTTCGGGTGGAGGGCCGCTTACTGAGTTTTGGCAAGCCATCAAGGGCGGCATGACAAGCAGCCAGGGGCAGATAAATATTTATTTTCTAAAATTTAAAGGGCCCCACTGGTCAGATAGAATGGCCTGGCAGGCTGCATCCAACCCCGTGGGCTGCATTTTGCCCAGCCCTGGCCTAATCTTTCTTTCAGGCCCAAGCTTATGTGCAACTGTCCCTTAAGCAAAAAAAAGTAATCATCTATCTGTGGTCCAGGGCATGCTGTATTTGGTATTAACATAAGTGATACTTTGAAGTCCAAGCACTGTTCCAGAGTAGCAGGCTGTATTCATTGCTACAACCTGGTGACCCGGACCATTGTCCCATATCCCGTGGAGCCCACAAAGTACAAATGCATGAAGAGGAGAAGATGGAATAAAGCTATTTTATCAGAAAAGAGAAAACACTGCATCAGTACCTACTTTCTGTGTGACCTTGAAAGGTCTTGAATTATTAAAGCATCTCTTAAAGAATTCAACCTAGTTTTTGAGCTTGGTAATTTTTAAATGGCACAATCATTGTCAGATTCTGTCATAGAATCATTTAGGCCATTTATTCTGCATCACTTAATTAGAGGAGCTGGAATGTTACCCTACTGTAGTATATTTTATCATCTCAATGAATAATTGTATGGATAATATAGTGCTGAGAATTCAGAAGCAAAAAGGTTTGAATGGCTTTATAATATACTTGCAGAAGTATCTTAAATAATTAAAATATATTAAGTATGATCCTGATAGCTGCAGAGCAGTCTGAGCTGATAATGGGTGCGCTTAAATGATATAAAGGTCTTAAATTAAAAAAAAAAGATGAAATAATATTTAGGGACTCAAATGATGAATTTAATAGCAAAAACATTCTTGATAGTGCCCTATTTCTCATACTATCTCAGCAGGTAGAAAATTGAACTATGAGAATTATAGATGGGCCAAATCTAGCATCATTTATGCCAAATACCCTGAACTCAAGAGTGTGGCCCATAAATAATAAGGTAGTTTGAATAGAACTGGGCTAAGACCTAGGTACCTTTTGTCAAGACCCTTTTGTTCTTCACAGTACTAATATTTAAAACAGAACTAGGTAAAAAGCAGAGCCATGTATCTGATCCTTACCACTAGGTGATATGGGGTCTGGATCACAACGTGGCTTTTATACATTTTCATTAATTTGCTGATGTTAATGAAGTGGCATTTGCTTCTGACTTTGGTCTAGGCTAACTTCAGAATTCAAGCCCAACTAGCAGCTAAGTTTGGGGTTCAGCGACACCAAAACTTCAGAGAGTTTTTCCTTTTCCTTGAGAGTTCAGGTGTCCTGAACTTGTAGGGCGCTTATACATGTGATGGGGGTTTAGTCCTCAGGGTTTTATTATATGTCCCCTAAACTAAAATGGTGGGTTTTTAGTTGAAACCCACCATTTTAATTTAGGGGCTTCCATCACTGTTACGGTGAGGAGACCGACCCATTTTAATTTTTCCAGTGGAGCCTGCCCATGGCCGAGGGGTGAGTTGCCAGTGGACCAAGCACCCCTGAGTTGTGGGGGACCCTGGTCCTTCCCTCCACGGTGGCAGTGCACCCTGGGGTTGCCCAGCTAGCAGGCCGGGTGCTGTCCCAGCTCAGAGCCAGCTCCCAGCCAGATCCAACTCTTCCCTGTGCCTCTGTGGGAAGCTTGGGCTTGGTGTGCTGCCAGCACCCCATGCATTGTCCCTGCCGCCTTCTCCAGCCACCAGCACACCCAGCTGCCCTCCTGCTGCCTCCCCACACTGACCCAGGGGCAAGTCAGCCTGTTTCAAGGCAGCCATGGGTGGTGGGAAGGTGGTGGGGACAGTCATGGGGCGTTGGAAGTCCCAGCAGGCTCAGGGAAGTCTTGGAACGGGCTGGGTGCTGCTTCTGAGTTGGGGCAGCACCTGGCCCATTAGCAGCCTGGCTGGGTGGTCCCAGAGCTGCTGCTTTCCATTTTGTTTAAATTGCAGTAGAAAAATTTTCTTCTAGAGTCAGGGAAAGATCCTGTAGTGTAAGAGCCTATTCTCTGTATGAAACAAGGATTTCATTAGTATCTTGGAATATATGAAAAGAAAGCTTGAGAGAATATGAATACCAGTGCAAAGGAGGTGCGGACTGTGTTTCTCCACTGTAATGTAGACCACATTCTGCCCTTGGGCACACCTATGGTTTCCTTGTCTTCTGCGAAGATGTGGTGCTTACTGCATGCATTGTGTCGGGTTAATGGCCATTGTCAGCATTGTACTAACTTGAATGCAGTTACTCAAGTGTAATTTATATCAGTGCAGAAGCACTGAAACAGTGATTGTAGGAACATGGAGGAAAGAGCCTATGATTTAGATTAATTCTCTCTTTTCAGAAGAGCAGCCTCCTGTTGATTTGGATACAATCGTACCCAAGTGATTTTTCACAAGTGCATTTCTCACAGATCAAATGATACTATGTTTTTCATTATGTGCAATTATCTTTAAAATAAGCAGGTCACCGTTCCCAGCCAGTTGTAAAAACAGTACAGAATAGCCACGTTTTCAGAAGTCCTTCAGGAGCCCCTCCTGCATTTAAACAACAATAATCTGAGTAAGGAAATGTTGGTAGGGAAAGATGGATCTATTTCCAATAGATTCAGCTGTATTTTGGAATGGCAGCACGTATTGGTATTTTTGCTACAGCGAAACTGCTTTCCATTAGAGTCAGGCCAACCTTTCAAAATACTCATTGTTTTCTAACAGTCTGCTGATCCCAAAGGTTGAAAACCCCTGTGAACAATCAGACATGGACTCTAACCTCTGTGTTAGAATTTCATTGCAAACTGACAGGAAGCTTGTGTGTGTGTGTGTGTGTGTGTGTGTCTATATATATATAGACACACACACACACACACATGTTTACAGGGGGTCATGCTCTATAAAATATTATGGATTTGATTGGAGGATGAAGATGAGGCATTTTGGACAGTGCTTATTGAAAAGAGCACCCTTTTAACACATGCTCCTAAACATAAGCAAGGAAAGAAGAGGGTGAAGTTGGCAGATGGAGTGAGACAGAAGTGCATCCTTTCCCTGTGCTACTGAATAGTATATGGTGTGACTATTACTCAACTACAAGCTGTACCAAGCAGTATTTCTGTAACTGAGTTGTGGACTGTGGCAGGGCACTGTTGGTGCCTGCCACTTTAAGGGCAGAGCCGAGCAGCCAGCATGTGCTTGACTGCAGCAGCCATTTTAGATCTCTGGCTGCCTACATAAACAGAACAGTTTGCTGCTGGCAGGCCAGGCAGTAACATTGCCTGGCTGCTAGGCTGAATGCAACATCCTGGAGGTAAGGGCAGGAGCTGTAGGGGATGGTTTGGAGGCTCCCGGTCCTGGGCATGACCTAAAACTGCATCCTGCCTGGAGTGGGTGGCCTGGTGGGGCTCTCAGTGGCGCGGAAGCCCCCAGGAAATGCCAGGCCAGTTACCACCTCGGTGAAAGGCGAGTAGGGGTGCCTTAACCCCAGCCCTCACCTTCTGGTGGGCTATCTGTACCGTCAGAATAGGGAAGGCCAGATAAGCTTCAGGGAGCGCCTGAGCCTGCTGGGGAAGTGACCCCGTGGGGCCAGACATGCTTCAAGAAGCACCTGAGCTGGGAATGGGAACCCCAATCCATGAGTGCAGGCAGGAGGCGTAAACCCAACTGAGGGACTCAACTGGTCAATGCTGGGGCCAGGACTTGAAGGGTCAAAAGGGCCAGGGGCCCACTTTGAGGGATGCCCATAATGAGCAAATAAGCTCGGGGTCCCAACTGGCCTGAGACAGGGCCAAGGCTTATATGGAAGCCGAAGGTCCCTTTGAAAGGGGCCACAGCTAATGGGTGAATGGGACAGTTGAGTCGACTGCCTGAGATGCCATCTGTGAGGCTTGGGGTGGAATGGAGCCGCGGATAGCCCTCCGCAATATCAGGGTGTATAATAGACAGCCTCCCACCTAATTAACATTCAGTTATATTCCATCAAGGTGTGGCAGGTGAGACAGGTGGGGAAACTAGCCCTGTGGCTAGTCAGGGACCCCCACTTTGCCACAGGGACCACTGCATTTTGAATGAAGAAGGAAACCCATGCAGTGTGGTGATTTAGTGCCAGGGCAGTTATTTAGAGGCCTGTGTGGGTGGGGAGGCAGTGCTGGCAAACCCAAGGCTCTTCCTTGCTTAAGGAAGAGCCATGAGGCTAAATACTGTCAGTGTACCACAAGGCTAAATACTGCCAGTTGGTTTCTGCTAACTGAAGGAATTTAGCATAATACCGTCAGCCCAGCCCTGCTGCCTGACAGATATAGGCAGACCCCACAATTGAAATAAAAAAGAGGAATGGTTGTGGTTGACCTCCAGTCCGGAGGTCACTGTAAGAGTGCTGCATGCTTTGCATCTCCTCTTCAACTCTAGTAGAGAGGCACAAGCATCTGTGATAGTGGAGCTAAGATACAGAACATACGTCATTTTTCTGAGTTGAAGTACTGTATCTTGAGACATGGAAAGGGTTAATTATAACCTGCCAGGGGGTAATTGTTGCCAGTTCTTTGGTTCTAAAATTAAAGGAAAATATTGTTCTGTAAGCATGTTGTGGAACCTTACTTAATGTGGATTTTAACACGCTATTGGTCCTCTTCCAGACTGACTACCTACCTGTTTGTCTGTGCATATGCCTATTTTTTTAACCATGTTGTTTTATTTCTATAACAGGACCCCAGCCAGAGAATCTCTATATAGTATAACACTCCAAGAGTTCCCATGCAAGCTGAGAAAGGTACAGCCACAGCTTGATAGTCTCTGCTTGCCACAAGTAACACAGATATAATACAGAGTAGTCCAGCGGTAGCATCATGCTTCAAAATAAGACTTCCAGGATTGATTATTGCTTTGCTGTGCATTTTTTAGTGAAACAGACAGCTGGAATATAGACCAATTTATAGCCTGACCTGTTGGTCATTATTTAAAGCCAACAATTCATTTTAATCTCTGACTCTTCCCCTTTGCTGATAGATTCTTGGATGGGCAGCATGTCATTTGCTAACTAAATTTCAGATTTTAAAAAGTCATTTAGTCATATAACTCACTATGATAAAAATCCCATTTAATGGGGAATGCTTTTTCACTAGGTACTTGATCAATAAATTAAGTAGATTAATTAAGTCAAGCTGTCAAGATCAAGGGCTGTCAGTAAGTAAAGCCAGTGGAGTTATCCATTTGTCAGAGGCAGAAACTCCACAAGAAAAGGCAGTCTTTAATGGGTAATTCTGCAATGAATGCAAATGAATGAGTACACTAAATGTCTGGCAATGAGAGACTGTACCCATCATGGTATAATAGGAGGCGGGTATGTCAGTTCAGGGGGTCATTAAATTTACCTATTTCTTTCAGTGAATTTTGAACTTCAGTTCCCAAGTAGAATGATGTTGCTCCATGATATGCAGAGTTGCAACCTTTCCTCTGAGCCTGTGCTGTCAGATTGGCTTTTCCTTTTTAATGTACATCTTGAAAATAACTTAAAACAGAGGTTTAATGCAACGTTCTCAAATAGTTATTTGAAAGCTTTTCTTGCAAGCAAAGGATGCAAGATAACTTACTGTTGCATCTGTACGTCAGAGTTGATGGACTTTTTTAAAGTCACCTGAGCTGGGCTCAGAGGAGCACCCCATAGTATTTCTGTCTTTGTGTCAGCTCTTATTTTCCAAGCGGAGCTGGGTTTGTTTGATAGTTAGTTTTTCCTTGGATATTTCACAACCAGCTGGAGGTAGCACTGATGTTTGAAAAAGCTGCCCACTTTGACACAGGGTCAGTGAGGGGGCAGGATTATGCTCTTGGAGATCCAGTTTTTCCAAAAAATGTAAAGGTCCCTTAGCATTATGGAAAAATACATAGTGTCCATCATAGGGAATGTCTACACTATATCAGACTATGCCATGACAACAAACCCACCAACATGCATCTGCTCTGTGCATGTCATGCTCAAAAGAGCATCATGAAAGAGTATCTTTTTGTTGTGCTCCAGTGCTGCTCCCCATCTTGGGTGTGCTTAAGCGATGCTGGGTGTGCAGCTAAGAGAAGGAGAGAGGCATGTTTGCAAGGTGGCACTGCCTTGTGCTGTGTGACCTGGTATAGACATTCCCCTAGAGTTCTTCCAAAATACTTCCTAGGATATCATGGTGTACTTCCCTGCCATTAGCTTTCTTACTTCTTTAACTGAATAATACAGTTGCTGCCAGTCTGTACAAACTGACCTACAGCTGGTTGCTACTTGCATGTATGGCACAATTAGAGTGGTGCTTCTTTGCCTTGGGACACTGTAGACAGAGCCTCCTTTCCATCTATGCCCTTGGGGTTGAACTTGTCCATCTCCAGAGCCTCAAAACCTCCCAGCCAAGCCATCAATCTCATTGTTAGGAAAGACATAGATTTCTGAAGTGGGGGTGGTATGAGTTCTTCTGTCCCAGCAGCTTTTTCACACTCAGATCTCTCCTATGGCAAGGTTGGCCTGCCATGGTATTCTTTGCACCTTAATTTGCCCTTGGTTACTATACAGAAATTCAGGGGACTTTTTTCTCTGCATCATTTCCATGTCTACCTGGTAGCAAGGGTGTTAACTGGAAGTAGCAATTGAATGAGAGGAAGAACTAGAAAGCTGCTATGTTGCAGCAGTGTATAAACATACATACATCTGCCCTCTTATGCTTAAGTGCTTCTTTTGTGGCAGTATCAGTGTTTCTGCAGCAAATATCATGTGCATAACTGTGCACTTGCTTTTACTGTATTTCCTCAAATACAAGATGATTCTCCCTCCCCCCCGCGAGGTGGCACGGGGAAGAAAAGCCCCTCATCTTATTGCATACAAGGAAAGCTCACTAAATACATTGTCTATCATTAAACTGTTGCCAAAAGTAGCATGTGCTCAGCAATGGAAACCAGCTATAAAGTTGATTAAATGCAGTCAACACTGAGCATAACTATAAAACACATGGCCCACATAGGGCAAACATGCTGATGGGAACCTGCCACAAGAATGGGTTAGTGTAATCCAGCTAAATAGGATGTATGGTAGTGCCCATTAAGTACAGTCCCCCTCACCACTGACTCTTCAAGTCATGGTGAACCACAACATTGAATACTATTCACCCAGAATCCCTCTGTCACCCCCTCTCTCATCCTGACGCATATGATTAGTGTGCTCCATACTCCATAAGGTGAAGCCAGACCAGGCTACCTTGTGCCTCATCTCCATATAATATTTTGGAGCATCGCAGGACTTGTGAAAAGAACACCTGGTTCCAGTCACAAGTGGAGACTAACTAGCACATGGATCCTTTGCCAGGGGTATGTGGAGTACATATACACACATGCTGAGCTCTGGGGTTACTATGGCTTGAAATTCTGATGATTCTGGTGGGGCCCAGCCCAGTGAACTATGTGGTAAATCACAAGCCTTTGTAATATCATGCATAGTTTGTATTACACATAAGTAGGTACCCAAGTGCTGTTCAAAAGTGTGTTTATGGAGCATCTGTGCTAAAACTTGAGCAGTTTCAAAAAAAGGTACTTGCATCAATTCTGGGTAAATGAAGTGCATGGGTACTATATACAAATTGCTGCAGCCATGTTTAATTTCAAGGTTATTGTTTACAAATTTGTTCCTCACTTTCATGTACTAAAGGACAGCAGGCTGTCACAGTAAAGAGAGGGGGAAGGGGCTGCCAGGGGAAAAGTTGGGGGGAAGCACAAAGCAAAGGGCTACCTGACTACCCAGATTTATTTTCCCTGCTGTAGAAGTGGGAAGGGGGCAGATTCAAGGCATAACTCCAATAAATAGATTCCATACCTGGAAAATTATAACAAATTTATAGTTTTTCCATATATAGAACTTAATTCAGGTGTGGGCAAAATACAGCCCATTGGCCAGAGCTGGCCCTCGACAGGGCTTTGTGTGGCCCGCAGCGGGTCCCTTGGTCCCACCTGGCCCAGGCACTCTTTGGCTGTGGTGCATCCTGTCGCCCCCTGGGCACTCAGCAGGGCTAGATGGCTCGGCAGCTTGACCCCCTTTCTAGGTGGACCAGGCAGCGGCAGCTTCTTCCATCTGCAGCTGCCACTGCCCAGTGCTCCCTGCTATAGCTGCCCAGAGCCTGGGCTGCCCTGTGGCTCCACTGCCATCAGTGGAGCAATGTTGGCAGTGCAGAGGAGCTGCAGAGCAGTCCAGTGCAGGCTTTGGGCGGCTGTAGCAGGAAGCACTGGACAGTGGCAAGGGTGAGGGGCTGCTTTTCCCCCATGCTGAACACCAATTTCTGCCCAGCCGGCAGTGCTGCTACCTCTCTTTAGCATGAGCAGGCAAGCCTGGAGCAGGCACAGGGTGCACTGGGTAAGGGCTGTGGCATGGGTCCTCACCAGTACCACAGGGCTGAAGCCAGCGGTAGTGGCAGATGGAAGAAGCTGCTGCTGCCTGGTCTGCCCAGAAAGGCAGTCTAGCTGTGGAGCTGCCCAGCCCTGCTGCATGCTCAGGGGGCGGCAGAATGCACTTCAAGTAGGTGGTGAGGAGAAGGCACAGGGTGGGCTGGGGTCAGGGCTGTGGCACAGGTTCCAGTTGCCAAAATCGGTCCAAAGTGGGCATGGGGTGTGCTTGGGGATGTGTTGCAGGACATGTGGGCTCTGGGCTGTTATGGGGTGGGTGCTGACTAGCTCAGGGGGCACGCGGTGGGGTCCCATGCACACCCCATGATAGCCACAAACCCCAGAACCATACGCTCCCCCACACACAATCACACACCCCACAAATACTGCCCCCACCACACTCCCCACACATACCCATGCACCTCTGGGGAGAGCCCCACTCACTGCTATGCACACGCATCCCACCACACATGTGCGGGCACCCTGCACACCCCACAGCTTCCGTGCACACCCCACAGAACATGGAAGAACCCCTTTTATTGTCTTTCCTCCAATATCCAACCCTGGTCACACAACTGGAGCCATGGGGAGATGAGGAATCTCATCACCATCTGGGATAAGAAGGAGACCCATGACCAGCTCTGCAAAGAAGCAAGGAGAAGATGCTGTAGGCCTCGGTCACTGCCTTTGAGTGCTGGGCACACACAGTTGACTTATGACACAAAGAACTGCAGGAGCAGAA